>NC_141674.1:74770067-75970067 GCF_028749965.1 Puma concolor | reverse complement strand
CTCAGGTCATGATCTCATGGTTCATGGGTTTGAGCCCTGCATCAGGTTTCGCACTGACAGTGTGGAGACTGCTTGGGATTCTCTCTCTCTGCCCCTCCCCAACTCTCTCTCTCTCTCTCTCTCAAAATAAATAAATAAACTTTTTAAAAAATTAAGAAAAATAGAAACAGTTTACTGGGTCTGATGGGAAGAAAATGTGAATATAGAAGTGGCATCAACACCTAAGAACACTCTTCCTATGTTGATCCTAAGGCAGGGTTCTCAAACGGTTTTATCTCAATATAGACGACACTGACAAATTGTAAAGTTAATGTTCCTCTTAGAACATATTTAACTGCTGTTGAAATTACTTGAATTAGTTGTGATTTAAGCATCTTCAGAAGAAATAAGAAGTCAGGTGCAAGAGCCATGGCCTTTTTATGAGGCTCATAAAACTATCATTTAGGAGCGCCTGGGTGATTCAGTCAGTTGAGTGTCCAGCTCTTGATTTTGGGCTCGGGTCATGATCCCAGGGTTGTGGGATCGAGCCTTGTGTCAGGATCCATGCTGAGCTTGGAGCCTGCCTGAGATCTCAATCTCTCTCTCTCTCTCCTTCTGCCCCTTCCCTGCTCGTGCATATGTGTGCTCTCTCTCTCTCTCTCTCTAAAATAAAGCCAACCAACAAAAACTATAATTTAAAAAAACCTATTCACTTCTCCCCATACTCCTGTCCCACTAGGGTCCAGGCTAGAACGAGCATCCTAGAGGAAAAGGCATCTAGACTGTAACCTTGGGATCAATGAGAACTGCCTGTTGGAGCATACAAGAGTGGTAGGGTTGGAAGTAGGAATCCTAAGTATAGGGTCTCAGTGAAATAACCTATTTAAATAATCTACAGAAAAACTTCAGTTACGCCAGGAACATTCACAAAAATTTTAGTCCTAATCTCTGGACTTTTGAGATTAACCTGTCACTGACTTCTGTGAAGCATGAAATTGACTCATGGAAAACACTGTAAATGAGGTCATTTTTGGTCTTTTGTTTTTATAGTATTAGGTGAGATGAGTCATTTCTCCTTATTTTACATTACTCTAAATAAACTGAAATTAGCAAAAGTATATTTTTGGCTTCCATTACATCCAAAAGTTTAAACATTTTTAATAATGATCTCAGTACACCCAACATTGGACCAAATGATTTTGGACCAATTTATGCCATGAAAAAAAAGTCCAGATTACAATCAGTGCTATAACTTCCCAAGGTTTACTATTTCTTTTCCCTATCAAATATTCCCCGTTATATGTCAAGAAAAATAGCTAATCAGATTAGAAGTTATTAACTACAACATCACAATGAAATAAAATGACCTAATTTAATTTTAATTTTGTTAATTTGAGAGAGAGAGAGAGAGAGAGAGTGAGAGAGAGAGAAAGAACACACAAGCAGGGGAGAGGCAGAGGGAGAGAAAGAGAGAAGCTTAAGCAGGCTCCATGCTCAGCACGGAGTGTGATACAGGGCTTGATCCCACAACCTTGGGATCATGACCTGAGCTGAAATCAAGAGTTGGATGCTCAAGTGAGTGAGCACCCCAGGTGCCCCTAAAATGACCTAATTTTATTTTATTTAAAAAAATTTTTTTAACATTTATTTATTTTTTGAGAGACAGAGAGAGACAGAGCATGAGCAGAGGAGGTGCAGAGAGAGGGAGACACAGAACCGGAAGCAGGCTCCAGGGTCCAAGCTGTCAGCACAGAGGACGATGCAGGGCTCAAACTCATGAACTGTGAGATCACGACCTGGGCTGAAGTCGGTCGCCTGACTGAGCCACCCAGGCACCCCAAATGACCTAATTTTAAAAACATATACTACATATTTTACTAATACCTGGATAGTCAGATATTTCAGAGAAAGAATAATATTTATACTTTATAAAGCCAATAATAAAACATTGACATATCCTTCCAATAAGATGATCAAATTCTTCATTTTACCTTTCCCATGACATTGCTTTCATTAAAAAATTTTTTTAATGTTTCTTTATTTTTGAGAGAGAGAGAGAGAGAATGAGTGGGATAGGGTAGAGACAGAGGGAGACACAGAATCTGAAGCAGGCTCCAGGCTCTGAGATGTCTGCACAGAGCCCAACGCAGGTCTCAAACCCACTAACTGTGAGATCACGACCTGAGCCGAAGTTGGACACCTAACCGACTGAGCTACCCAGGTGCCCCGACATTGCCTTCATTCTTATAGCCTGTCTAGTGAAGGTTAACTCAGTAGGTCTGGGAGACCCTCACATTCCAAAGAAAGGTGTAGCCATTATCTGGCTTCTGGAAGAAAATAAATGAAAGCCCTTGGAATATTCTGCCCGATTAAAATGTTTTGTATATATGTTGGGCTCCCATATAAACCACCAGATAACTTAGGCTGACAATGTGATTTATGATAAGGGTCCTAGGCTACACTGAATCAGTTTGACTTCTGAAGGGGCCTCAGTCTGAGTAACTGAGAGCAGCTACATGAGCTCCCCAGGTCTACACATGGCTGTCCCTCACAACAATAAAAATACTAAACACCAAGGCTTGGGTTTTCGCATGTGTCTGGGAGAATTGCATACTGTCTATACAATGCTACTGTGAGACGACAATTAGAAATCTGTGCCTGTTTCTGTCTTGGACTGTAGTCTATGCACTTTTTGCTTTTGCTTGATTCAATTCATAGCCTTTTGCTGTAATAAACTGTCACTTTGAGCATGTAACTTTCCTGAGTTCCCTGCCCTTCTAGTGAATCTTTGAACTTAAGGAATGGCACTGGGGACTCCTGTGCCCAGTTGATCTTCAAACTGGGATTTTCTAGAATGATCCTGACTCACTGAAACATAGAAAAAGCATGGTTTGGAAAAAGGAAGAATGAGTAGGGGTGTATTATAAGATGGTCTCATTTTGTCCCAGTTAAATAGAGCCTTAGCCTTCTCTATCTATAATCTTTAGAAAACCATGAATATCATTCTTGCTAACAATCATCAAAGAGATCTAAAATAGATCCATCCAATATTGAAAGAATCAAATTTCACCTGATATGAAATTTGAGATGCTGACAGCTCGAAAATTTACTGCATTTGTTTCTAGATTTGTGCCTGGGTCATCCTATTATAGCACGGAGGGAAAAATCCTTTTTTGGCTCAACAGGAAGCTTGATAACCAGTTTTTCATACAGGGTCAGCATTCCATTATTTTTCAGATGTGAGATGTACCTCAGTCGGAACTGAGAATTAATTAGCACTGAATCTACATTACCTCTCAAAGGGTATCATTTGGACTGGAACACATTATAAGGCTAGTTCTCAGGACTGGCCTTGGGTCAACCTCTCCCTACCTGCCGTGAGATGGTGCTGAGGGTAACTTCGGAAGGGTCACACCACAGATACTCTAAGTATCTAGGTCCAAATGTATGGAAACATTAGACAAACTCATCAAAGAATACTCTGAGGTGGTAGAGAAATAGACATACACGCTTAGTTGTTGACTCTGGTAAATACAAAACCCATGCTCCTGATAATTAGGGGTTTTCAGAAGTGAATTCTTTTTCTTCTTTGATAAGTCCAAGAAGAACTGCTTAATGTAGGATTTAAAATGAAATCTGAGGAGTAAATAAAGAAATAAATCAACTAAAAGAGAAGACACTGAAACAATTCAAGACAATGGAAGCCCAGAGTTACACAGTTCGTGGTGCAGCTGGCACTGTGGGAGCAGGAGGCTATTTGGAACAGGGAAGGGAATTCTCAGGCTATAAATGAAAGAGGCTTGGAATTCCTGTTAAGGAAATTATACAATGAGTCTTCTTTTTGCTTTCCCAGCATAATGCTGTGGCTCACTTTTGACACCATATATTATGCCTCTTTCATTCAATACAAGTTTTAAAAATAAAAAGTAATTTCCAAAGAATATCAGAACCTGTAATACAGAAAACAAATTGCATGTTTTTTTGAAATAATTAACTTACATACATGGGAAACAAGTCATAAGATGTAATGAAAGAAAGGCCTAGTTTGCAATATCATCAAAACAAAGTGCTGTAGAATAAAATCAACAAGTATAAGGCGTTCATATAAAGAAGTATTAAAATGTTACTGAAAGAGACAAAAATTTGTAAAAGAGGGTTAGAAATTAAAATGTCAATCCTTACAGTCAATGTATATATTTAATATGATTCAGGTAAATCTGGCAGAAAGATACTTTGGGAAGCAGAAAAACTTGTTTTAAGGCAGATATATAAAAACTAAAAGCAAGCTGTGTGCCTGAGCGGCTCAGTGGGTTAAGTGTCTGACTCTTGATCTCAGCTCAGGTCTTGATCTCATGGTCGTGAGTTCTAGCCCCACATTGGGCTTAGTGCTGAGTGTGAAGCCTACTTAAATACACTTAAACACACACACACACACACACACACACACACACACACACACACACACAAAGAAAGAAAAAAAAACTTAAAGCAAGAATATCCAATGAAATTCTGGGGAAAAAATGGGGGTAGGGGGCACTCACTGTAATCATACAGTAAAACATCCCAACAATTACCACATTGGTACTTAATTTTAAACATCAATAGGGGCGCCTATGTTAAACATCAATAGTGGCTCAGTCAGTTAAGCTCAGGTTCATGATCTCTGAGTGATACTGAGCCCTGTGTTGGGCTCTGTGCTGACAGCTTGGAGCCTGGGGCCTGCTTCAGATTCTGTGTCCCTCCCCTGCTCACACTCTGTCTCTCTCTTTCTCTCTCTCAAAAATAAATAAACATTAAGCATCAATAGAACAGACTTGAAAGCTTAAAAATAGACTCAAATTCATATTGAAATTCAGTATATGATGAATTTGGTGTTTTACATTAGTGAAAGAATATGGATTTTTCAGTAAATGGTATTTGGACTATGAAAAAAATATGAAAAAAATATAAAGTTAGAGCTTCCTATATTCCTTTTACAAAATATATTTCAGAAGGATCAAAGTGAAACATGAAAAATTCAACTAAAAACTTAGATAATATATCTGAACTTAAAAAAACAGTACTATAATAAGGAGTCCCTTTTAAAATGTCACATGAAAGACATAAAATAAAAAATTAATAAATCCACCTACATAAAAATAATGAAATGATTTATTAAAATATATAAGCCAAACAAAAAGACAAACGGCAAGATGGAAAAAAATCACAATTTATATCAGACAAGGAGATAATTTCTTCATGCTATAAGGGAGCCCTTCAGATAACAGTGAGAAAAAGAACAACCCCATGACAAACTGGGCAAAAATAGTAGAAGAAAATAAAGATGTAAGAGTCATAAGGAGATGTGCAAATTAAAACTATAAGTTATCTGTTTTACTTCTAAAAGCAGCAATAAATAACACATTCGTTGGGACATCAAGTTGCCAAGGGTTTGGGGAAACAGGCAATCTCTCATATTTGTTAGCAATGGCGTAAACTGGTACAATTATATATCAAAATTTTAAATGCACAAAACCTCTGACCCAGCAAGTTCATGTTTTTAAAATGTGTAATTCAGTGTTATTTATTTATTTATTTTAATTTACATTCAAATTAGCATATAGTGCAACACTGATTTCAGGAGTAGATTCCTTAGTGCCCCTTACCCATTCATTTTTAAGGACTCTATCTCATAGAAAATCTGCCCTAGTGGAAAATGACAGATGTACTAGGATATTTGTGGCAGCACTATTGTAATGGCAGAAGACTAAAAGAACTCTGAAGTCCATCTATCAGGTACTGGTAATGTAAATTATGGGACATGGGTAGAACAGAACACTCCTCAGTCGCTAAAATAAAAAGAGAAACACTATTTAATGATTATAATATCCAAGATTTATCATAAAGTGAAAAAAAGAATGATACAGAAACCGTGCGATTTCAATTATCACATGGATAAAAGAATAACTTGTTCCAGTCCGGAACTGCTATTGTTATGAAGTTTTGCCTCCTTCTTGGCTCGCTAGGATAAAGTATCTTTTCTTTTGTCTCTGCAAGTGTATCAAATACCCAGGTTCTATCTAAACCATGGAGGCCACTACAATCCCTTCCTCCAAGTGACTTTTCCTGTCTGACCCAGTTTAATATAAATAACTTCAATGTGCCCAGTTTAGCGCTAATGTGTGAGATTTGGGATGTAGTCAGTGTTTATTAGATACTTCTCTAAAAAATATATGACTGATTGAATTGTAATATATGATACATGGAAATTACTCAGAAAATAATACTTGCAATGACATAATTTTTCAAAATGTAAGATATTTTATTATTATATGTAGGTACTTCTGTGATAAAAATAATTCACATTCATTGAAGATAAATTTATAAAGCACACAAAACTATGAAAATAAACTTCAATCTCTTCAATGTCTTAGAAATCATGTTAATTTTAGCATACATATTCTTCTAGGGTTTTATCTATCTTTATTGCTTTTTAAGTATATTTAAAAAATAGAATCAAAAAGTACATACTACAAATTAAATTATTCTAACCAACTTTTCCAAGTTCATCTGCATGAAATAAACAATTTTAACTTATCCGGAAAGGGGTTTACAGGATGGGCAAGAAATTCAGTTTGCAAAGTTCACAAAAACATTCAGTTGTTCCTAGAACTCTTTTGCTTTCCTGACAACATAGACTTTATTGGTCACCAGAAAAAGCAGCTCATTTCTCTGCATTAGTCTGATTTCAAAGTAACCCTGCCCTACACTGCCTTTTAGGTCACTTACATTAATAGAAAATAAACTATTAGATTTTGTCCTGAAATTGACACCAGAACCAGAATTTTACATCCATGAAGAAGGGAAGGATAAACTTTAGAACTTATCACTTACTAAATATGAATCGGGCCAACAGGAAGTCAGGAGACAGGGGAATTGGTGAGTTCTCCCACAGTTTCTCTGAAAGTTCCACTGAGCCTCAAACTCTATTGACAGGCTGGTCATTTTCTTAGCCTGTATTCCTGATAGCTTGGATAAGACTCTGAATTTTTTTTTCAATATATGAACTTTATTGTCAAATTGGTTTCCATACAACACCCAGTGCTCATCCCAAAAGGTGCCCTCCTCAATACCCATCACCCACCCTGCCCTCCCTCCCACCCCCCATCAACCCTCAGTTTGTTCTCAGTTTTTAAGGGTCTCTTATGTTTTGGCTCTCTCCCACTCTAACCTCTTTTTTTTTTTCCTTCCCCTCCCTCATGGGTTTCCGCCAAGTTTCTCAGGATCCACATAAGAGTGAAAACATATGCTATCTGTCCCTCTCTGTATGGCTTATTTCACTTAGCATAACACTCTCCAGTTCCATTCACGTTGCTACAAAGGGCCATATTTCATTCTTTCTCATTGCCATGTAGTACTCCATTGTGTATATAAACCACAATTTCTTTATCCATTCATCAGTTGATGGACATTTAGGTTCTTTCCTTAATTTGGCTATTGTTGAGAGTGCTGCTATAAACATTGGGGTACAAGTGCCCCTATGCATCAGTACTCCTGTATCCCTTGGGTAAATTCCTAGCAGTGCTATTGCTGGGTCATAGGGTAGGTCTATTTTTAATTTTTTGAGGAACTTCCACACTGTTTTCCAGAGTGGCATTTGCATTTGCATTCCCACCAACAGAGCAAGAGGGTTCGCGTTTCTCCACATCCTCTCCAGCATCTATAGTCTCCTGTTTTGTTCATTTTGGCCACTCTGACTGGCGTGAGGTGATATCTGAGTGTGGTTTTGATTTGTATTTCCCTGATGAGGAGTGACGTTGAGCATCTTTTCATGTGCCTGTTGGCCATCCGGATGTCTTCTTTAGAGAAGTGTCTATTCATGTTTTCTGCCCATTTCTTCACTGGGTTGTTTTTCAGGTGTGGAGTTTGGTGAGTTCTTTATAGATTTTGGATACTAGCCCTTTGTCCGGTATGTCATTTGCAAATATCTTTTCCCATTCCGTTGATTGCCTTTTAGTTGTTTCCTTTGCTGTGCAGAAGCTTTTTATCTTGATAAGGTCCCAGTAGTTCATTTTTGCTTTTAAATACCTTGCCTTTGGGGATGTATCAAGTAAGAAATTGCTACGGCTGAGGTCAGAGAGGTCTTTTCCTGCTTTCTCCTCTAGGGTTTTGATGGTTTCCTGTCTCACAGGTCCTTTATCCATTTTGAGTTTATTTTTGTGAATGGTGTGAGAAAGTGGTCTAGTTTCAATCTTCTGCATGTTGCTGTCCAGTTCTCCCAGCACCATTTGTTAAAGAGACTGTTTTTTTTCCATTGGATGTTCTTTCCTGCTTTGTCAAAGATTAGTTGACCATACGTTTGTGGGTCTAGTTCTGGGGTTTCTATTCTATTCCATTGGTCTATGTATCTGTTTTTGTGCCAATACCATGCTGTCTTGATGATTACAGCTTTGTAGTAGAGGCTGAAGTCTGGGATTGTGATGCCTCCTGCTTTGGTCTTCTTCTTCAAAATTACTTTGGCTATTTGGGGCCTTTTGTGGTTCCATATGAATTTTAGGATTGCTTGTTCTAGTTTTGAGAAGAATGCTGGTGCAATTTTGATTGGGATTGCATTGAATGTGTAGATAGCTTTGGGTAGTATTGACATTTTGACAATATCTATTCTTCCAATCCATGAGCATGGAATGTTTTTCCATTTCTTTATATCTTCTTCAATTTCTTTCATAAACTTTCTATAGTTTTCAGCATACAGATCTTGTACATCTTTGGTTAGATTTATCCCTAGGTATTTTATACTTCTTGGTGCAATTGTGAATGGGATCGGTTTCTTTATTTGTCTTTCTGTTGCTTCATTATTAGTGTATAAGAATGCAACTGATTTCTGTACATTGATTTTGTATCCTGCAACTTTGCTAAATTCATATATCAGTTCTAGCAGACTTTTGGTGGAGTCTATCTGATTTTCCATGTATAATATCATGTCATCTGCAAAAAGTGAAAGCTCAACTTCATCTTTGCCAATTTTGATGCCTTTGATTTCCTTTTGTTTTCTGATTGCTGATGCTAGAACTTCCAACACTATGTTAAACAACAGCGGTGAGAGTGGACATCCCTGTCGTGTTCCTGATCTCAGGGAAAAAGCTCTCAGTTTTTCCCCATTGAAGATGATGTTAGCTGTGGGCTTTTCATAAATGGCTTTTATGATCTTTAAGTATGTTCCTTCTATCCCGACTTTCTCGAGGGTTTTTATTAAGAAAGGGTGCTGAATTTTGTCAAAGGCCTTTTCTGCATCGATTGACAGGATCATATGGTTCTTATCTTTTCTTTTATTAATGTGATGTATCACGTTGATTGATTTGCGAATGTTGAACCAGCCCTGCATCCCAGGAATGAATCCCACTTGATCATGGTGAATAATTCTTTTTATATGCTGTTGAATTCGATTTGCTAGTATCTTATTGAGAATTTTTGCATCCATATTCATCAGGGATATTGGCCTGTAGTTCTCTTTTTTTACTGGGTCTCTGTCTGGTTTAGGAATCAACGTAATACTGGCTTCATAGAATGAGTCTGGAAGTTTTCCTTCCCTTTCTATTTTTTGGAATAGCTTGAGAAGGATAGGTATTATCTCTGCTTTAAACGTCTGGTAGAACTACCCTAGGAAGCCATCTGGTCCTGGACTTTTATTTGTTGGGAGATTTTTGATGACTGATTCAATTTATTCACTGGTTATGGATCTGTTCAAGCTTTCTATTTCCTCCTGATTGAGTTTTGGAAGCGTGTGGGTGTTTAGGAATTTGTCCATTTCTTCCAGGTTGTCCAGTTTGTTGGCATATAATTTTTCATAGTATTCCCTGATAATTGCTTGTATCTCTGAGGGATTGGCTGTAATAATTCCATTTTCATTCATGGTTTTATCTATTTGGGTCATCTCCCTTTTCTTTTTGAGAAGCCTGGCTAGAGGTTTGTCAATTTTGTTTATTTTTTCAAAAAACCAACTCTTGGTTTCATTGATCTGCTCTATAGTTTTTTTTGATTCTATATTGTTTATTTCTGCTCTGATCTTTATTATTTCTCTTCTTCTGCTGGGTTTAGGCTGTCTTTGCTGCTCTGCTTCTATTTCCTTTAGGTGTGCTGTTAGATTTTGTATCTGGGATTTTTCTTGTTTCTTGAGATAGGCCTGGATTGCAATGTATTTTCCTCTCAGGACTGCCTTTGCTGCATCTCAAAGCATTTGGATTGTTGTATTTTCATTTTTGTTTGTTTCCATATATTTTTTAATTTCTTCTCTGATTGCCTGGTTGACCCATTCATTCTTTAGTAGGGTGTTCTTTAACCTCCATGTTTTTGGAGGTTTTCCAGACGTTTTCCTGTGGTTGATTTCAGGCTTCATAGCATTGTGGTCTGAAAGTATGGATGGTATGATTTCATTTCTTGTATACTTATGAAGGGCTGTTTTGTGACCCAGTATGTGATCTACTTGGAGAATGTTCCATGTGCACTCAAGAAGAATGTATATTCTGTTGCTTTGGGATGCAGAGTTCTAAATATATCTGTCAAGTCCATCTGATCCAATGTATAATTCAGGGCCCTTGTTTCTTTATTGACCATGTGTCTAGATGATCTATCCATTTCTGTAAGTGGAGTGTTAAAGTCCCCTGCAATGACCACATTCTTATCAATAAGGTTGCTTATGTTTGTGACTAATTGTTTTATATATCTGGGGGCTCCCGTATTTGGCACATAGACATTTATATTTGTTAGCTCTTCCTGATGGATAGACCCTGTGATTCTTATATAATGCCCTTCTTCATCTCTTGTTACAGCCTTTAATTTAAAGTCTAGTTTGTCTGATGTAAGTATGGCTACTCCAGCTTTCTTTGACTTCCAGTCATGATAAATAGTTCTCCATCCCCTCACTCTCAATCTGAAAGTGTCCTCAGGTCTAAAATGAGTCTCTGGTAGACAGCAAATAGATGGGTCTTGTTTTTTTTTATCCATTCTGATACCCTATGTCTTTTGGTTGGCGCATTTAGTCCATTTACATTCAGTGTTATTATAGAAAGATATGGGTTTAGAGTCATTGTGATGTCCGTAGATTTCATGCTTGTAGCGATGTCTCTGGTACTTTGTCTCACAGGATCCCCCTTAGGATCTCTTGTAGGGCTGGTTTAGTGGTGACGAATTCCTTCAGTTTTTGTTTGTTTGGGAAGACCTTTATTTCTCCTTCTATTCTAAATGACAGACTTTCTGGATAAAGGATTCTTGGCTGCATATTTTTTCTGTTCATCACATTGAAGATCTCCTGCCATTCCTTTCTGGCCTGCCAAGTTTCAGTAGAGAGATCAGTCATGAGTCTTATAGGTCTCCCTTTATATGTTAGAGCACATTTATCCCTCGCTGCTTTCAGAATTTTCTCTTTATCCTTGTATTTTGCCAGTTTCACTATGATATGTCATGCAGAAGATCGATTCAAGTTACGTCTGAAGGGAGTTCTCTGTGCCTCTTGAATTTCAGTGCCTTTTTCCTTCCCCGGATCAGGGAAGTTCTCAGCTATGATATCTTCAAGTACACCTTCAGCACCTATCCCTCTGTCTTCCTCCTCTGGAATACCAATTATGCATAGATTATTTCTCTTTAGTGCATCACTTAGTGCTCTAATTTTCCCCTCATACTCCTGGATTTTTTTATCTTTTTCTCAGCTTCTTCTTTTTCCATAATTTTATCTTGTAGTTCACCTATTCTCTCCTCTGCCTCTTCAATCCGAGCCGTGGTCATCTCCATTTTATTTTGCAGCTCATTAATGGCATTTTTTAGCTCCTCCTGGCTGTTCCTTAGTCCCTTGATCTCTGTAGCAATAGATTCTCTGCTGTCCTTTATACTGTTTTCAAGCCCAGCGATTAATTTTATGACTATTATTCTAAATTCACTTTCTGTTATATTGTTTAAATCGTTTTTGATCAGTTCGTTAGCTGTCGTTATTTCCTGGACGTTTTTTTGAGGGGAATTCTTCCGTTTCATCATTTTGGATAGTTTCTGGAGTGGTGCGGAACTGTGGGGCACTTCCCCTGTGCTGTCTTGAATAGCTTGCATTGGTGGGCAGGGCCACAGTCAGACCTGATGCCTGCCCCCAGCCCACTGCTGGGGCCACAGTCAGACTGGTGTGCACCTTCTCTTCCCCTCTCCTAGAGGTGGGATTCACTGTGGGGTGGCATGGCCCATCTGGGCTACTTGCACACTGCCAGGCTTGTGGTGCTGGGGATCTGGCGTATTAGCTGGGGTGGATCGGCAAGGTGCATGGGGGAGGTAGGGGCAGGCTCAGCTTGCTTTTCCTTCAGAGATCTGCTTCAGGAGGGGCCCTGCGGCACCGGAAGGGAGTCAGACCTGCCGGAGGGATGGATCTGTAGAAGCACAGCGTTGGGTGTTTGCGCGCTGCAAGCAAGTTCCCTGGCAGGAACTGGTTCCCTTTGGGATTTTGGCTAGGGGATGGGCGAGGGAGATGGCGCTGGCGAGCACCTTTGTTCCCCGCCAAGCTGAGCTCTGTCGTCCGGGGCTCAACAACTCTCCCTCCTATTGTCCTCCAGCCCTCCCGTTCTCCGAGCCGAGCTGTTAGCTTATAACCTTCCAGATGTCAAGTCCCGCTTGCTGTCGGAACACACTCCGTCTGGCCCCTCCGCTTTTGCAAGCCAGACTCGGGGGCTCTCCTTGGCCGGCAGGCCGCCCCTCCGCCCCGGCTCCCTCCTGCCAGTCGGTGTAGCGCACACCGCCTCGCCGCCCTTCTTACCCTCTTCCGTGGGCCTCTCGTCTGTGCTTGGCTCCAGAGACTCCATTGTGCTAGTCTTCTGGCGGTTTTCTGGGTTATTTAGGCCAGGGCAGGTGAAATCTAAGTGATCAGCAGGATGTGGTGAGCCCAGCGTCCTCCTACGCCACCATCTTCCCAATCTTCTCAAGAATCTGAATTTTAGATGAGCCATTAAGTCATTCATATTTACCACAAAAGTGTTCAAATTATATTTGTTAACTGTGACATAAAGGAGGCAATAGTTTTTCCTTTCTTTTCCTTTCCTTTCCCCTTTCCCTTTATATATATATTTGGTATCAGGATAATGCTGGCCTCATAGAATGAATTTGGAAGTTTTTTCCTTCCTTTTCTATTTTTTGGAATAGTTTGAGAAGAATAGGTATTACCTCTTCTTTGAATGTTTGGTAGAATTCACTTGTGAAGCCACCTGGTACTGAACTTTGTCAGGAGTTTTTTGATTACGGATTCAATTTCATTGCAGATAATTGGTCTGTTGAAATTTTCTATTTTTTTCAGATTTAGTTGTGGGATGTTACATGTTTCTAGAAATGTAGCCACTTTGTCTAGGTTGTCCAATTTGTTGGCATATAGTTTTTCATAATATTTTCTCATAATCCTTTGTATTTCTGTGGTGTCATTTATTATTTCTGATCTTTCATTCCTGATTTTGTTTGAGTCCTCTTTTGTTTTTTGATGATTTTGGCTATAGGCTTATCAATTTTGCTGATCTTTTCAAAGAACCAGTTCCTAGTTTCATTGGTATGTTCTATTGGGTTTTTTTGTTTGTTTTTTGTTTTGTTTTGTTTCTATTTTCTTTATCTCTGCTCTAATCTTTATTATTTCCTTCCTTCTATTGGTTTGGGGTGTTGTTTATTCTTCTTCTAGTTCTGTTAGGTATAAGATTAGGTTGTTTATTTGAGATTTTTCTTGCTTCTTGAGGTAGGCCTGTATTGCTGTAAATTTCTCTTTTAGAACCACTTTTGCTGCATCCCAAAGGTTTTGGACTGTGTTTTCACTTTCACTTCTGTCCATGTATTTTTTATTTCCCCTTTCATGTATGTTGTAGGTGACCCAGTCATCGTTAAGTAGCCTGTTATTTAACCTCCATGTAGTTGTGCTCTTTGTAGATTTTTTTTTTCTTGTGGTTAATTTCTAGTTTCTTAGAAAAGATGCATCATATGATTTCAATCTTTTTGAATTTTTTGAGATTTATTTTATGGACTAATATGTGATCTATTCTGGAGAAAGTTCCATGTGCACTTGAAAAGAATATGTATTCTGCTGTTTTAGGATGGAATGTTCTGAATATACCTGTTAAACCCACCTGATCCAATGTATTATACAAAGCTACTATTTCCTTGTTGATTTTCTGTTTGGATGATCTGTCCATTGATATAAGTGGGGTTTTAAAGTCCCCTACTATTATTATATTACTAATAATTAGTTCTTTTATGTTTGTTATTAACTGCTTTATGTATTTTGGGTGTTTCCATTTGGGGTGCATAAATACTTATAATTGCTATATCTTCTTACTGGAGTATCCCCTTTATGATTATATAGTGTCCTTCTCTGTCTCTTGTTACAGTCTTCATTTTAAAGTCTATTTTGTCTGCTATCAGTATTGCTACCCTGGCTTTCTTCCTATATTCATTTGCATGAAAAATGTTTCTCCAACCCCTCCCTTTCAATCTGCATGTGTTTTTAGGTCTGAAATGAGTCTCTTGTTGGCAGTATTTAGATGGGTCTTGTTTTTTCATCCATTCTGTCATCCTATATCTTTTGATTGGAGAGCTGAGTCCATTTATAGTCAAAATAATTGTTGATAGGTACATAATTATTGCCATGTTGTTACTTGTCTTATGGTTGTTTTTGTAGTTCTTCTCTGTTCCTTTCTTTTCTTGCTCTCTTTTCTCATAGATTGGCTATCTTTAATGAGATATTTGGATTCCTTTCCCTTTATTTTTGCATATCTTTTACTGGTTTTTCATTTTTGGTTACCATTAGGTTTGTATATAACATCTTCTGCACATAGACTCTATATTAAGTTGATAATTGCTTAAGCTTGGATCCATTTGCTACTTCTCTCCACTCCCTACCTATGTTATAGGTATATGGTGTCAAACTTTACATCCTTTTATTTTATGAGTCCCTTGACTGATTTTTACAGATATACTTATTTTTTCTGCTCTTGTGCTTCCTACTTTTCTTACTCTTACTTATGATCTTTCCTTTCCATTCAAAGAGTCCCTTTAACATTTCTTGTAGGGCTGGTTTAGTGGTCATGAATTCCTTTAACTTTTTTTTGTCTGGAAAACTCTATTTCTCCTTCTATTCTGAAATGATACCCTGCTAGATAGAGTATTCTTGGATGCAGAATGTTTTTCTTGTCAACACTTTGACTATGTCATGACATCCCTTACCTGAAAAGTTTCTACTGAAAAATCTGCTGATAGCCTTACAAGGTCCCTTGTATGTAACTCTTTTCTTCTTTTCTTGCTGCTTTTAAAATTCTTTATCACTACTTTTTACCATTTTAATTGCTCTGTGTTTGGCGTGGACTTCCTTTCGTTAATTTTGTTGAGGGATCTCTGTGCCTCCTGGATATGGATATCTGTTTCCTTCCCCAGATGCAGGAAGTTTTCAGCTACTATTTCTTCAAATAAAGATTCTGTCCTTTTACTCGCTCTTCTCCCTCTGGGATCCCTATAATGCAAATGTTATTATGCTAATAGTGTTGCTGAGTTCCCTAACTCTGTTCTCATTTTGCATAGTTTTTTTCTCTCACCTACTCAGCTTGCCTACTTTCCATTACTCTGTCCTCCAGGTTGTTGATTTATTATTCTGCTTCCTCTAGTCTGTTATTTATTCCATCTAACATTTTTAATTTCATTTATTGTGTTCTTCATCTCTGATTCTTTTTAATCTCTTTTTTAAGGGTCTCATTGGTGTCCTCCACTACTTTCTCAAGTCCAGTGGGTATCTTTATGATGATTACTTTAAATTTCCTATCAGGCATATTGTTTATCTCCATTTGACTTAGGTCTCTTGCTCTGATTTTGTCCTATTCTTTCATTTGGGACACATTAGTCTGTCTCCTCGTTTTATGTAACTCTTTATGTGTGTTTCTGTGTATTAAGAAAGTTGGCTATGTCTCCTGTTCTTGAAAGTAGTGCCCTTATGAGGAGGAGGTCCTGTAGTGCCTTGCCATGCAAGGTCCCTCATTTATTGGAATTTAGCACTTCAGGGATATCTCCTATGTGTGTTTTGTGTGCCCTACAACTGTGGCTGAGCCACTGTTTCCTTCAGTCCTGTTGTCTCCAGTGACTCTCTTTGCCTGTTGGGGGCAGTTTTTTGTCCTTGTGGTGTTAATGGACCAATCTTAGGCTCCCTTGGGCTTGAGTTGAGTCAGACCAGGAGTTTGCCAGTGATGCAGTTGTACCAAACTGCAAGGAGCTTTCCCTGTGTTGTCCACTGAGAAGCTTCCTGTGGTAGGTAGAGTCTGCAGTCAGATCAGCTGTCTTCCCCCAGCCCACTCCTGAATCTACAGTCTGATTGATGTGTGTGTGATTATCTTTCTCTTTTCTTGGGTTAGGTGTCACTGCAGGGCAATGCTGGCCTCTGTTGCAACTGCTTGCAAACCGCCAGGCTTGTAGCCCCAGTTTGGATGGGCTCTGGCCATGAGCATATTGGAGGAGGCAGATCCATAAGATTTAAGGGGGGATGATGTGTAATTTTAGCAAGGTTTGCATGCTGGTTCTCTGAGAGATATGCCACTGATGCCAGGACCAAGATGGCAGGTTAGGAATCATGGATCAGCAATGCGTATAGGTAGGGAAATGTGGAATTACCAAAGCTTCCTTGGTCCTTGGGGTGGGGACCTGCAGTGCTGGGACTGAGGCAGGCCTGGCTAAAGTAGGCAGATCACATAAATTTGGACTGGGTGATGGTATTAGCCAGTTAGGTAGTGAGTGTTGGTGCCACGCTGGTTCATGTGGGTGGCCATGTGTTTATGCTATGGGGTGGGAGAGGGAAATGGCGCTGGTCAACTCTTTTCTTCTCAGAGAAGTCTCCCACAGATCTCTGTCCCACACGTCCTCTGATATTAGTAAATAAGTCTCCTTCCTGTGTGCCCCAGGTGTTTTTCAAACTGTTGGTTCTATGCTATATCTCTGTGGGCTGTTCATTGTGCTGTCTCTTTAAGGGTGGGGCTTCAGTTTCCTCTCCCCCTCCTGACTCTCACAGAGCTGAGTTCACTGATTTTTAAAATTCTGTTGGTTGCAAGAACCCACAAAATTTGGACCCTCTGGTTTTCAAAGCAAATGTTGTGGGGATTCATCTTCAGCATGCCAGCTACCCAGTGTGAAGGTCTATTTCTCTCCCTTCTCTGTGCTTGTGACAGTCCTGCAGATTCATTTACCTCCCCACAGCATTTCCACCCTTCCTACCATCTTCAATGTGGCCTTTTCTCCATATTTCATTGTGGAGTTTGTTCTGGTAGCCTTTGGGTTGTTTTCTGGGTTATTTACACTGATGTGAGTATCCATCTCATCTAGCTGTATCCATGAGAGGAAGTGAGCTTAGGGTCCTCCTACTCCACCATCTTCCCAGCAATCTATAACAATTCTTTCACCTAAAATGAACTATCCTTGAAAAGTTTTAAACACATGTATTAAGGGGCATTTCCAGCAGTGTAGATTAACAACAATCTACTAACATATATATTTACCACCACCAATGAGATTATACATACTGGAAGGAAACTAAACTAGCAAACTATTAAAAAAAATTTTTTTAACATTTATTCATTTTTGAAGACAGAGAAAGACAGAGCTTGAGTCAGGGAGGCGCAGAGAGAGAGGGAGACACAGAATCTGAAGCAGGCTCCAGGCTCTGAGCCGTCAGCACAGAGGCCGACGCAGGGCTCGAACTCATGAACTGCGAGATCATGCCCTGAGCTGACGTCAGACACTCAACTGACTGAGCCACCCAGGTGCCCCACTAGCAAACTATTTTGATTTCACAGACTGGATCTTGGGATCAAGAGTGAAGATGCTCATTCCAATTCGTCTCACTTGCAAGGCACCAAATCTGTTCTTTGGGGAATGGGGTTCGGGCAAGGTGAGGACAAGAGTCTGAGCTATACCTTAGATACCTATGATCACCATCAATGATGTGGTTCTTTGGGGAATGGGGTTAGGGTAAGGTGAGGGCAAGAGTCTGGGCTATACCTTAGATACCTATGATCACCGTCAATGATGTGGCCTAAAACAAATATGTTTACTTAGGGGTAGAAGGAGGTATAAGGCACAACTGGCTGAACCTGTAATAAAGGACATAAAATAGAGAGACCATCAAGGCTTCTCAGGGAGAGACCCTCTTGTCTTTTATTAAGTTAGTAAATACAAAATGCTAGCATCCAGTATCCTTCAAGTGTAGATCTTAAAAATATTAAGTCCTCCTAAATTTGTTTCCATTCTGCTCCCCAGGGCGTAGGCATAATAACTGCTAAACTGAGAGTGGACTTTCAGTAACTCACAGTATCAATTCCTGTTCCTTTTTTCTATATTTCTTTATGCCAGAAATACCCAAAACATTCATTCTGTTGTTGTCAGCTTTATGTCAGAGAAGATACTGTCTTTTCCCCATTTATGAATTCTAAAGCCTATAAATCTTGACTCTAAAAAATATTTTTTCCCTTTATCCTCAGATTTGCCTAGCTGAGGAATTCATTAAAAATATTCCTGATCTGAAACTGCTTAATGTCTATGTTTTCAGGAACCCCATGCAAATCTGGATGTCATCAGGGTGTGTTCCTTCTCTGTATGCTGCATGATTCCTGTCTGGGAATGTCTGTTAAGACCCCTGAACTGCAAACACTAGGTGACAAATAACACCTTATTTCTAAGCAAGGTGCTCAAATAGTTTTTCACAGTTGGAAATTTATTAATTCATGGAACATAATTCCATGAATTCCAACAACATTATTCCAATTCAATCAAACTTGTTATTTACTAACTTCTACCAGTTTAGGAAACTTTCTGATTATAATCCTTCTCTTACTAATATACTCTTACCAATACATCAATGCACTCCTCTGTAATTAGACTTACTGAATATCATATTTTAAAGCATAAATCTTGTAACAATTACAAAGGATGGGAGCTGAAGGAAATACTCTTAATTTATGTTTTCTTTTGTTATTTTATCCCAACACTTAAATGTTTTACATCCTCATGATCCAAGAGGACTTTCTGATCATAGGAGGCATTCTGATTACTCTGTCTTGTGTAATAGGGTCATCCCTCCTCTAAAATTAATACCTATTAATAATCTCTCCAGGGTAAACTGGAGAAACTGTGATTATTCTGGCTTGAGATTATCTACCACTTGGATCATCACCATGGCCATAGAGGCAAGGTCAAGAAGTTGGCAGCTCCCATTTAAAACATGGGTTTAATGAGGGGAGAGATTAATTTTTGAGTTGAGTGAAGGGCAGGATGAGAACATATATGGCCAAGAAAAACTTTAGTGAGATTACCAGCCATTCCAATTTGAGTTCACTGTTACTCTTACTAATAGCAAAATAATTATTATGATGTGCCCAATGCTTTAAGGATATTAACTCATTAATTCTCATTACTAGACTAAAAAATTGGTTCTATTATTAGTGCTATTTTATAGATGAGAAAACTAAGAAGTTAGCTAAATTATTGAATGTCACAAAAACACAGGATGTAAAAATGCAATTTGAAAACATACATCTTGGTTCCAAAATTATGCTATTATGAACTATACCACACTATTTATCTATGGTCAACATATCCTACCGAATAGTCTGTGATTCTATGATTATATTTAAAAGGTGCAGCTGACTCTGGTTACCTCCCCCATCAAAAAGGAAAAAAAAAGTTCTGTTCTATTCTTTCTACTTAGCACATAGCCACGCACCTAGAGACCATATTTCCTATATTTCAGCTAGGTATGTCCAAATGTTTCAGTTTTCATAAATAAAATATGAAAGACTCATATTTCAGTCTGAGCCTTGAAACACTGAATAAGTATTCTGACATTCTCTTCCTGTCTCATGGTCTAGAGTTCAGACATGTGCCTCAGAAAGCTAGAAAATTTCAATAGTAACATGAAATACACTTTTATATTTATAAACAGTGTATTTTAGAGCCCTCTTTTAAAGCAATGTAGGTGTTAACCTTCATTAATATAAAAGATGAGCAAAACGAATAGAGATCTTTACATTTCCTGTAGGAAATCTCAAAAGAGATAGTGAGAGAGAAAGAGAAAGGAAACTCTGAACTGAAATTTTAAATGTACAAGGAACAATTGCTTTCATTTGGGGGAGGGAACAGAAAGGGACAACCTCATCAAAATTTATAATTATGATCTAAGATTGCAAGTGACTATTCATTTCTATCAATAAGGCTCTTTTTTACTCACTCAGGCTATAGGCACCACACAGACTCATGAGGAGAAGCTCCATATATGCCAGCAGTAATGACATTTGCCATCTGATGTGAATTAAGCCATATGGCCCTTCTCTTCAAGGCCAACCCTCAGGGCAGTTTTGGTTAATTCCCATAATTACTACAACTAGAGAGAGAAAGGACTTCATTTTCTAATTCCAACTAAATATCCTTCTATTTTATGATGCAATTCCCTCAAAAAGAAATTAATAACTAAATCCACATTTGCAACCACAAACTTGATGTTGTGTAAATATTGTCTGTTATATTTTCTACTGCATACTTCCACCTATGCAACCAGCTGTTTCCATCTATTCTTTGCTTATGTGTACCCTCCACAGAGATATTCTTTCTAATCACCTCTTCTTGAGTCTTCAAGAGGCAAGAGGTCATGTTTGGACATGAATGTATACCCCACAATGTGCAGAAGCAGATGTAAGTGTGTGAACAGTGGGGAAGAAACAATTGTTTAAATGTGAGGAGCCATTCTCCCAAATTGCAGATAGAGTATTGGTTGTTACCTTTGTTCACCTATGTTTTCTGATTGTTTTATAAAAACACTGATTGTTTATCAAACTGAATACTTGAGAAAGAACAAGTAAAACAACCGAAACTTCTCCGACTAAGGTACTATCCTAGAAATCCCTCCTAAGAAATATGCTTCTGAAATAATTTGAATACATTCTTTATCATGTGTAGCAAGGACCCTGAAGTCAGTGGGGAGTGGTGCATGAAGAAATGTTTGCGTGAAACTCTTCCAGGGTGAGAATTGGAGGGAAGATAGGCAAGCGGATGGTCTTGGGATTCCTGAAGCCTGAGCAGGGAGAAGATGTGAACTTTCCCCCTTTTACTCATGTATATTCTGTAGTCTACTAATATCTACGTAACTGTCTTAAGTAGTTCAGAACAGCAAGGATTACTTTTACTTTTGACTCTGGTATCCTCCTCAGGTTCCCTGAATGTGTGGCTATTATATTGATTTGATCCCGTTTCAAGAAGAGCTTTGTGCCCCTGCTGACTTTGTTGAGCAGAGCCTCAATACGATTTCTGGATTGTTTATCATAGGACTTACAAGTAAAAGGTTAAAAAAAAGTCATAACAAAACTTTCTCTTCTTTAAGCCATACTTTGCTGGACCTCTTCTGTTACTCACAGATGAATAATAGTGAATCTAACTTTAGATGAACCTAACTCTAGCTGTTATAATTTCTAAGAAACTTTGAAGGCAATGACTATATTACTCATATTTGTAACCCCAGAACTGAACTCCATATCTGACCATAATAGGTGCTCATCAAGTATCCAATGAGCAGTAGGATAAAGATAATAAGTAGGGCTTGATGTCATAAAATGTGAGATGAACTGAATTCCTTGATGGGGTGTTGAAAAATAAAGATTTGTCTAGAAACAATTTAGTGGTTGTGGAATGAATGGCAGACACTGCAAAAATAACGGCAACTGCTCAGTTTATACTGCCACACTGTAAAGCTCCTATGTGATAATCAATATAGTACACCAATACTTCATTTATAAGGGGCTTAAAAGATAAAAAAAATTTGGTAAGAAAGTTCATTTCAAGTGAGTTTTTGCATCACCAAGTGTAGTAAGAGACAAAGAGACCAGTGTTTACTTCTGGATTCTACATCTCACTATAACAATTCTTGGCAAGTCTGTAGCCCTAATCTACTATATTTATCTACAAAGGAGAAATAAGTATATTTAACCTTTAGGGTTTTTGCAAGGTCATGTGATTAAGACATCTGGACCAAGGCTGGACCCAGTAAGGGATTCAATAAATGTTAAGGAGCACTAGAATGCTATTAAAGAAGTAAATCTTTGAAAACAGGTGATACCCCATGAGTCACCACTAGCAAGTGAGGCCATGATGAAGAAAGAGTGGTGCTATCTGCCAGGGCCAATCTTCATACTGAGATGACACAGGGTGTCCCATGCAGGGATTGGTCAACATGCAGAATTACTCTGTGTCAGGGGATGATTTGTGGTCTAGTAGTTTCTTCAGAGAATTTTTTGGATTTATTGGAACCTGGCTCCCACATGTCTGGTGAAAAACAAAATTCAGCACTGGTCAGTGAATTAGGAAGCATTAAAGAACTTCTACAAGATACAGCTATCTCTCTGAGACGTTAATTTGCATTTTCTTCACTACAAATAAGATTGAGTACTTTTACATGTTTGTTTGCTATTTTGTTTCCCTGTGAAATCTGTGGAGATGTCTTTCTTGAGCTTTCTTGAGCTTTTCCACCTTGATTTGTAAGAACTATTTTTCTAAGGGTCTTGGATATGAGTTTTTTGTGGTTAGGTGATTAAAAATGTCATCTATTCTGTGACTGCTTTTTAACACCTTTAAGGGTGCTTTCCATGAAAGTTTTGATGTAGTCAAACTTAAATTTTTCCTTTAAGGAGGTGGTAGTTGTGGTGTGTGCGTGTTCTCTAAGAATTATTTCTCTCATCTAAGGTCATAACGTTATTTATATACATTAGGTAGAATTTCCCCCATTCATATGATTAAATTGTATTGGGAAATTGTACCCACCTCCAAAAATATACTTTAGACTCATATTTCATACCACCTGAAAATATCAATTATCAGTGAATTACAGATCTAAAAGTTAAATGTAAAACAATACATATTTTAGAAAATAACACAGGTAAATAACACAATGACTCTGGATGGCAGAAAAATTCTTAGAGAATATACACAACACTGCCACCAATACAATAACTTACAAATAATGACAGTTTTCTTTCATTAGTTTCACTTTTTATACTTATTCCCTCATTTTCCTTGGACAGACCATCCCTTACTACGAAGTCAGCTTTACTTTGAAAATGTCTTTATTTTACATAATTTTTGGAAACATTTTTACTAGGTAGAGAACTGTGGTTGGAAATTCTTTTACATTCAGTACCTTAGACATGTTATTCCACCTTTCTTCCTACTGGCATAGATTTTAGAAAGAAATCTTCTGACACTCCTATTTTTGGTTTTTTGTAGGTGGTGCTTCTTTTTCTAGAGAGAAAATCTTTTAAGATTTGGATTTCATGAATTTGACTATGTTGTGCATAGGTGTGTTTTTGGTTGTTATTTATTCTGCATGGGATTGATTCTGTAAACCTCTGGATATATGGTTTCTTGCCTTTTATTAATTTTGGAAAACTTATATATCCTTTTTTTATCATCTTCTACTTTAGTTATTCCAATTACATGTATATTAAATATGTTGATATTTTTCTATGGAATATCCTGTTGGTATCTCTAAAAGACAATCTCCCTCCAAGAACATACCCCTTCAAATTTTAAAGTCTCCCAACTTTATGTGAACTCTTTAATACCAAAGAAATGGTGAAAAGGAAACACTGTGTTCCAGGTACAGGAAGAACAAATGGGGGGTGTACTCTCTTTCCAGTGATATAATCTTACTGCAGGTTGTAAGCAAAGCCATGTATTTACACAGCCAACCCACCAAGCAATTTCCATGCCTTACATTTTGTGTAATTCTGAAAGCCTAGTCTTTTACTCTATTTCTATGCCTAGCAATATCCAGGTGCTTTTAGTTTTGCTTTGTTTGCTTGTTTGTTTGTTTGTTTGTTTGTTTGTTTTGGTCACAGTAGGTTTTTATCTCCAATTCTAGATTTTCCCAAGCCTATAAATCTCATCCCTTAAGGGCCGTTATTAATTTGTTCCTGCACTTCTCTCTCCTGCACTCACTCAACAGAATTCTAACCTGAAACTGCTTCAAGTTTGTGCTTCTCTGGAAGAGCTGGCATACCTAGCTTTGTGTACAGGATAATAAAATGAGACTCCTCCTGTCTGAGGATTTCCACTAGATCCCAAAGCAGAGTATACTTGGTCCCAAATAAACACACTTTCTAAAACAAAAAGCTAGATCATTTTTTCTGGAGTTAATAAAATATGAAAAACCTTCATTCCAGTTAAATAAAGTCTCATTAACCTCTGTAAGTTTAAGAAATCATGTTAATAGGGGGAAGAAGCCAAGATGGTGGAACAGCATGGAAGTTTTTTGTGTGTCTCACGTCCATGAAATACAGCCAGACCAACACTAAACCATCCTACACACCTAGAAAACTGATTGGAGGATTAACACAACAATCTCCACAACCTGAACCACAGAATTCAGAAGGTACATGGTGCAGACAGGTGAATTCAGGGAGCGAGAAGCCACGGGAAGGGAGGTGCTTTTGCAGACGGACAGAAGATGGAAATGGGGGCGGGGAGAATGCGGGAAAAGCACGCCTCCCCAAAAGCAGCTGGAGAGAAAGTGGAAAATTGGAAACAGCCACAGGGACTAAACTAAAAAGGGAGAAAGGAGAAAGGAGAGGGTTTAAATTCCATTAAGACTGTAAACAAGGGGAGTGCAAAGTCTGCAACTCCGCAGCTCCCTACCTGGTGGTGCTCTGGTGGGAAGGGTGAATCCCCAGGAACAGAGTGGGGTCCAGGAGGTTCTTGGGCCACATGGGGAAAAGTGGTTCCACTGTTGGAAGGACTTTTGGTAGAGACTGTTGAAGCCACCTGGTTCCAGCAGACCCCAGAAAATGGCCACATTCGCTGGTGCTGGAAACAAGGTTATTAAGGGTGAAGCCTGATGCCAGATGTATGTTGTGATTTTCCATAATCCCTGAAAAGCTGCTGCTACACTACCTCGTGAACTTTTTCTGGGGAGGGCTGGCACCTGGCCACAGTCTCGGGGCACTGGCAGCAGCAGGGTCCAGCAAGTGTTCCTGGGTTCAGCCGACATTTGGCCATTGCTCATTCAGTCATTCCTTGGTGAGACTCTCACACAGAAGGGCAGAACGGGTCAAAGCCACAGTCTTTCAGAAGTAAGGGGCCAGGGAAAACAGCTGCATCTGAGACAAAACTCAGGGGAGAGGTACTGCCTGGGGCCTGGTCACAGTGAAAAAGTGGGGAATGGATGAAAGCTGAAGACAGAGAACGGGTGCGTGATTGCTGATCTGGGAGAAGAGAGTTCCAATGTTAGAGACTGGGTAACTAGTCTCTAGGTGGCGCCATTTTCACTGCTCCCAGGCATGCGCATACGCACCTGTGAGCGCCACAACACTCCACCCCAGTAGGCTATCTAGTGGAGAACAGAGCCCCACTGAGCCCCACCCAACTGGGCCAACTCGCTCTTCAAGAACACAAGTCTCACTTCCTACTTAGTTTATGGACTATAAAGCGCTACATAGTCTGACTTCTAGGGGAAAACAAAGTAATTTCAGTCCTACTTCAATCTGTTAGCAGGTCCACCTATTGAATTTTCTTTCTTTTTTTTTCTCTTTTACACTTCTTTTCTTTTTCTTGAATAAAGAAAAAAATTCATTTTTACTTTCAATTTTTATTAAAAATATTTTTAATTTTTTACTATATTTTTTGCTCTTGTGTAAATTTTTTCAAATTCTATTTTACTTCCATCATTTTATTTTAGTCTACTTCAGTGTATTCACCTTTTCAAATTTTCAAACGATTTCCTTTCTTTTCTTTTTCTTTTTTTTCTCTTTTTCGTTTCTTTTCTTTCTCTTGAATGCAGAAAGAAAAACTTCATTTTTACTTCCAATTTCGATTAGAAATATTTTTCTTTAATTTTTTACTATATTTTTTGTTTTGTAAATTTTTTCAAATTCTATTTTACTTCCATCATTTTATTTTAGTCTACTATAGTGTATTCACTTTTTCAAATTTTCAAATGATTTCCTTTTTTTCTCTCTCTCTTTTTCATTCCTTTTCTTTTTCCTGAATACAGAAAGAGAAAAAATTCATTTTTATTTTTAATTTTTATTAAAAATATTTTTCCTTAATTTTTTTCTACTATATTCCTTTATTTTGTGTATATTTTTTCAAATTCTATTTTATTCCCATCATCTTATTTTAGTCTACTTCAATGTATTCTTTTTCAAATTCTCAAACGATTTCCTTTTTTTTCTTCCTCCCCCCCTTTTTTCCCCCTAATCTGTCAAACCACTTTCAACACTCAGACCAAGACACACCTAGGATCTAGCACCATTTATTCGATTTGTGTGTGTGTGTTTTTAATTTTTTAATTTTAATATTTTTTTCATTTTCATTTTTTTATTTTAATTTTTCTACTTCATTAATTCCTGTTCTCTCTTCAAAATGACAAAACAAAGGAATTCACCCCAAAAGAAAGAGCACAAAGAAACGACAGCCAGGGATTTAACCAACACAGGTACAAGCAAGATATCTGAACCACAATTTAGAATCATAATAATAAGAAACTAGCTGGAGTCGAAAATAGATTAGAATCCCTTTCTGCAGAGATAAAAGAAATAAGAAATAGAATGAAATTAAAAATGCTATAACTGAGCTGCAATCACAGATGGATGCAGCTGCAGAAAGGATGGATGAGACAGAACAGAGAATCAGCGATACAGAGGACAAACTTATAAAGAATAATGAAGCAGAAAAAAAGAGGGAGATTAAGGCAAAAGAACATGATTTAAGAATTAGAGAAATCAGTGACTCATTAAAAAGGAATAACATCAGAATCATAGGGGCCCCAGAAAAGGAAGAGAGAAAAATAGGGGTAGAAGGGTTATGTGAGCAAACCATAGCGAAAAACTTTCCTAACCTGGGGAAAGACGCAGACATCAAAATTCAGGAAGCACAGAGGATCCCCATTAGATTCAATAAAAACTGACCATCAGCAAGGCATATCATAGTCAAATTCACAAAATAGTCAGGCAAGGAGAGAATCATGAAAGCAGCAAGGGAAAAAAGTCCCTACCCTACGAGGGAAGACAGATCAGGTTTGCAGCAGACCTATCCACAGAAACTTGGCAGGCCATAAAGGAGTGGCAGGATATATTCAGTGTGCTGAATCAGAAAAATATGCAGCCAAGAATTCTTTATCCAGCAAGGCTGCCACTCAAAATAGAAGGAGAGATAAAACGTTTCCCAGACAAACAAAAATTAAAGGAGTTTGTGACCACTAAACCAGCCCTGCAAGAAATTTTAAGGGGGACTCTCTGAGGGGAGAAAAGATGAAAAAAAAATATGTATTATATATATAGAGAGAAATAAATAAATACCAAAAGCAACAAAGATTAGAAAGGAAAGACAATACCACCAGAAACTCCAACTCTACAAACATCACAATAGCAATAAATTCATATCTTTCAGTACTTACTCTAAATGTCAATGGACTCAATGCTCCAATCAAAAGACTTATGGTAACAGAATGGATAAGAAAACAAAATCCATCTATATGCTGTTTACAAGAGACCCACTTTAGACCTAAAGACACCTTCAGATTGAAAATAAGGGGATGGAGAACCATCTATGATGCTAATGGTCAACAAAAGAAAGCTGGAGTAGCCATACTTATATCAGACAATCTAGACTTTAAAATAAAGACTGTATCAAGAGATGCAGAAGGGCATTATATCATAATCAAGGGGTCTATTCACCAAAAAGTCCTAACAACTGTAAACATTTATGCGCCAAATGTGCGAGCACCCAAATATATACATCAATTAATCACAAACATAAAGAAAAATCATCGATAGTAATACCATAATAGTAGGAGACTTCAACACCCCACTCGCAGCAATGGACAGATCATCTAATCAAAAAATAAACAAAGAAACAATGGTTTTGAATGACACACTGGACCAGATGGACTTAAAAAATATATTCAGAATATTTCATCCTAAAGCAGCAGAACATACATTCTTCTCCAGTGCACATGGAACATTCTCCAGAGTAGACCATATACTGGGACACAAATCATCCCTAAGTAATTACAAAAAGATCAAGATCATACTGCACATATTTTCAGACCACAATGCTATGAAACTCAAAATCAACCACAAGAAAAAATTTGGAAAGGTAACAAATACTTGGAGACTGAAGAATATCCTACTAAAGAATGAATGGGCTAACCAAGAAGTTAAAGAGGAAGTTAAAAAGTATATGGAAGTCAATGAAAATGATAACACCACAACCCAAAACCTCAGGGACACAGCAAAGGTGGTCATAAGAGGAAAGTACATAGCAATCCAGGCCTTCCTACAGAAGGAAGAAAGATCTCAGATACACAACCTAACTTTAGGCCTTAAGGAGCTGGAAAAAGAACAGCAAATAAAACCCAAAACCAGAAGAATACAGTAAATAATAAAGATTACAGCAGAAATTAATGCTTTCGAAACCAAAAAAACAGATCAATGAAACCAGAAGCTGGTTCTTTGAAAGAATTAACAAAATTGATAAACCCCTAGCCAGTTTGATCAAGAAGAAAAAGGAAAGGACCCAAATAAATAAAATCAAGAATGAAAGAGGAGAGATCACAACCAACACAACAAAAATAAAAACAATGATAAGAGAATATTATGAGCAATTATATGCCAATAAAATGGACAATCTGGAAGAAATGGACAAATTCCTAGAAACATATACACTACCAAAACTGAAACAGGAAGAAATAGAAAATTTGAACAGACCCATAACCAGTAAGGAAATAGAATTAGTAATCAAAAATCTCCCAAAAAACAGGAGTCCAGGGCCAGGTGGTTTTCCAGAGGAATTCTACCAAACATTTAAGGAAGAGTTAACACCTATTCTTTTGAAGCTGTTCCAAAAAAACAGAAATGGAAGGAAAACTTCCAAATTCTTTCCATGAAGCCAGCATGACCTTGATCCCAAAACCAGACAGAGACCCCACTAAAAAGGAGAACTATAGACCAATTTCCCTGATGAACATGGATGCAAAAATCCTCAACAAGATATTAGCCAACCGGATCCAACAACACATTAAAAACATTATTCACCACGACCAAGCGGGATTATACCTGGGATGCAGGGCTGGTTCAATATCCACAAACAATGAACATGATTCATCACATCAATAAAAGAAAGGACAAGAACCATATGATCCTCTCAATAGATGCAGAGAAAGCATTTGACAAAATACAGCATCCTTACTTGGTAAAAACCCTCAAGAAAGTAGGGATAGAAGGAGCATACCTCGAGATCATAAAAGCCATATATGAATGACCCACCACTAATATCATCCTCAATGGGGAGAAACTGAGAGCTTTCCCCCTAAGGTCAGGAACAAGACAGGGATGTCCACTCTCGCCACTGTTATTCAACATAGTATTAGAAGTCTTAGCTTCTGCAATCAGACAACACAAAGAAATAATAGGCATCCAAATCGGCCAGGAGGAGGCCAAACTTTCACTCTTCGCAGATGACATGATACTCTATGTGGAAAACTCAAAAGATTCCACCAAAAACTGCCAGAATTGATTCATGAATTCAGCAAAGTTTCAGGACATAAAATCAATGCACAGAAATCAATTGCATTCCTATACACCAACAATGAAGCGACAGAAAGAGAAATCAAGGAATCGCTCCCATTTACAGTTGCAATAAAATAAAATAAAATACCTAGGAATAAATCTCACCAAAGAGGTGAAAAATCTATACACTGACAACCTAGAAAGCTTACGAAAGAAATTGAAAAAGACACAAAAAAATGGAAAAATATTCCATGCTCCTGGATAGGAAGAACAAATATTGTTAAAATGTCAATACTACCCAAAGCAATCTACATATTCAATGCAATCCCTATCAAAGTAACACCACCATTCTTCACAGAGCTAGAACAAATAATCTTAAAATTTGTATGGAACCAGAAAAGACCCCGAATAGCCAAAGCAATCTTGAAAAAGAAAACCAAAGCAGGAGGCATCACAATCCCCGACTTCAAGCTATACGACAAAGCTGTAATCATCATGACAATATGGTAGTGGCACAAGAACAGACACTCAGATCAATGGAACAGAATAGAGAACCCAGAAATGAACCCACAAACGTATGGCCAACTAATCTTTGACAAAGCAGGTAAGAATATCCAGTGGAATAAAGTCAGTCTCTTCAGCAAGTGGTGCTGGGAAAACTGGACAGCAACATGCAGAAGAATGAACCTGGACCACTCTCTTACACCACACACAAAAATAAACTCAAAATGGATGAAAGACCTCAATGTAAGACAGGAAGCCATCAAAATCCTCGAGGAGAAAGCAGGCAAAAAACTCTTTGATCTTGCCCGCAGCAACTTCTTACTCAACATGTCTCCGGAGGCAAAGGAAACAAAGCAAAAATGAACTACTGGGACCACATCAAAATAAAAAGCTTCTACACAGTGAAGGAAACAATCAGCAAAACTAAAAGGCAACTGACAGAATGGGAGAAGATATTTACAAATGACATATCAGTAAAGGGTTAGTATCCAAAATCTATAAAGAACTTATCAAACTCAACACCCAAAAAACAAATAACCCAGGGAAGAAATGGGCAAAAGACATGAATAGACAGTTCTCCAAGGAAGACATCCAGATGGCCAACTGACACATGCAAAAATGCTCAACATCACTCATCATCAGGGAAATACAAAACAAAACCACACACCTGTCAGAATGGGTAACATTAACAACTCAGGCAACAACAGATGTTGGAGAAAGAGGATCTCTTTTGCATTGTTGGTGGCAATGCAAGGTGGTACAGCCACTTTGGAAAACAGTATGAAGGTTCCTCAAAAAATTAAACATAGAAGTACCCTACAACCCAGCAATTGCACTACTAGGCATTTATCCATGGGATACAGGTGTTCTGTTTCAAAGGGACACATGCACCCCCATGTTTATAGCAGCACTATCAACAATAGTCAAAGTATGGAAAGAGCCCAAATGTCCATCGATGGATGAATGGATAAAGAAGACATGGTATATATATATATATATATATATATATATATATATATATATACATACAATGGAGTATTACTTGGCAATCAAAAAGAATGAAATCTTGCCATTTGCAACTACGTGGATGGAACTGGAGGCTATTACGTTAAGTGAAATTAGTCAGTCAGAGAAAGACAAAAATCATATGACTTCACTCATTTGAGGACTTTAAGAGACAAAACAGATGAACATAAGGGAAGGGAAACAAAAATAATATAAAAACAGGGAAGGGGACAACACAGAAGAGTCTCATAAATATGGAGAACAAATTGAGGGTTACTAGAGGCGTTGTGGGAGGGGGAATAGGCTAAATGGGTAAGGAGCACTAAGGAATCTACTCCTGAAATCATTGTTGCACTATATGCTAACTAATTTGGATGTAAATTTTTTTTAATTTTTTTTTAATGTTTATTTATTTTTGAGACAGAGAGAGACAGAGCATGAATGGGGGAGGGGCAGAGAGAGAGGGAGACACAGAATCAGAAGCAGGCTCCAGGCTCTGAGCCATCAGCCCAGAGCCTGACACGGGGCTCGAACTCACGAACCGTGAGATCGTGACCTGAGCCGAAGTCGGACGCTCAACTGACTGAGCCACCCAGGCGCCCCTGGATGTAAATTTTAAAAAATAAAAATTAAAATGGGGTGCCTGGGTGGCTCAGTCGGTTGAACATCCGACTTCGGCTCAGGTTATGATCTCGCGGTTCATGAGTTCGAGCCCCATCTCAGGCTCTGTGCTGACAGCTCAGAGCCTGGAGCCTGCTTCAGCTTCTTTGTCTCGCTCTCTCTCTGCCCTCCCATGCTCATACTCTGTCTCTCTCTGTCTCAAAAATAAATAAAACATTAAATTTTTTTAAAAAATAAAAAATAAAGTTAAAAAATAAAATAAATGGTAATATATTCCACGCAAAAAAAAAAGAATTTTTTCATCATCATTTCTTTTAGTACTTTTTTATACTCTAGTGTACCAATAAATGATTGTTATTTCTTCTCATTCTAATCCTCATGTATCTGTAGTGACAACTGTATTTTCTGTGAATGTTCTTTTGAATTTCCTTGTTGCAATATTTCTGATAAATATTCTACTTTATTGTTTCTCTCAACAACTCAGACTCATTTAATATTTAACCAAACTGCTGTGTAATAAATTGAGTTATTTAAAAAAAAAAAAGAGGTCTTCCCTGAGCATCCTGTCTCATATTGACCCTCCATGTAAACTTAACACAATAAGAACATATATATTTCTTCTTCTTATTCTTCAAATAAAATTAAAATCTGTACAGGAAGAAATCTGATCTCATTCTTTGCTACCAAGTTTCCAGCAACAAGGACAGTGTATAGAACAAAGTAGGAACACAATAAATGCTTCCTTATCTGAATTTTTTAAAGAAGCAAATCAGAAGGTTTTTCTATGAGCTCACTGGCTTTAGCTCACTTTCATGGAGATTCTAATTAGAGCAAAGTACCTAGGTGTTGCAGTATACCTTATAGACTAGCATATCCAGATCCTACAAAGTCAATGAGCATGGTTTAATGTAAAGAGCATCTGATGCTTGGCACATATAAAACGCCATGAGAAAAAGAGGACACCTTACGGAGTTTCACAGGTGGAAAATGACAACATAGAAGCAGTATCAAACACCCAGCAACAATTCTACCCAGGGATCTCAGAAATTCTGTTTCCCTCAGCATAGAAAAAATAGGCAGGAATGTGTGTGATGTTAATGTTCCTCTTAGAAAATATTTTAACCGTTGCTGAGATCCCTTGAATTAGCTGTGATTTACACATCTTCAAAACAAGTAAGAAGTGAGATGCAGTTACAACCTTTTATGAAGGCTTGTAAAAGTATGTTTTGTTTTGTTTTACCCATTCCTTTCTCGCCATACTCCTGTTCATTAAGACCAGATTTCACCTGCCTGGCCCATACCGGATTATAAATTAGCAGAGTCTTAGCACTTACTGGCTATACAACTCCAAAGGGCAGGTATTTCTGTTTGTTTTAGTCACTGCTGTATCTTCTGAGCCTTAAACATATCCCTAAAGCCAGGAATGTAATATGTACTTAATAAATAATTATTGAATAAATTATCTATTCCGCAGACTATTTTAAGGTCTTGATAAAATTACAATATCATCAGCTAGTTTAACTCTTTAGGGAGTCATGACTGTTGAACAGTCAGAAATCAAAGTTTTATTCTGTGTAGCATGCCTTTTTTCTTATCTACTGCATTGGTGGGCAACATAGAAGCAAATGGAGATTTTCTTACACTAGGAGATAGAATTAGAATTATGAATAAACCAAATTTATGTGAAATAGTTTGAGTGGTTAGATGATGAATAAAGTTCGACATCCCTGAAACAGAGGAAACACCATGCTGTATCTTAGGGCATTTACAATTCTACAAGTCTAATTTTATAGCCCATGGGATTCTGGGACTATCTGTTGTCACTGTTATGTTGCTTTTCCCCCTCCCCTTGCATGTTTCCCTCTGGGCTCTACAGTACAGTCTGAAACCAAGGGCACCTGGATGTGGTGTGTGCCTCACCCCTCCAAATGAATCACACCCTGGTCCTTCTGGTCACTGAGGGACTGGGGTATGTAAAAAAGGTAAAGCAGAAAGTCACAGACATATTTTTTTTTTCCTCTTGGTTTCTTCTTATCTCTTCATGATCCCTTGTAATTTAACTGCTGTCATCTATTCCTGAAATATTTAGATCCAGCTGCATGGAATGAGACATACATTAGTCCTTTTGAAATTCATTTCTAAAGTCAGATAATGTAGAATATTAGGCAGGATCTTCTTTTATTTCTGAGCCCTGGAGTGAATAATTTCATCCATTTTAATAAACCTTTATTGAGAAGTTGAATCACATGGTCTTGGCTGAGTACTATAGATATTACTGAATGAAGGTTAGGTCCTACCCTTAAAGAGCCTTCAGCCCAATCGAGAAGACAATGTATACGCAGTTCAGTATAATGCCAAGTAATCAGTGCTTTGTTGTAGGTAAGCAAGGTGGGTTTCCTGGAAAGGAGATTTTGCTACAGACCCTGACAGGCAAGAGTTTTATTCACATGGACTATGGATTGTCTTTATATTATGGGTAAAATGAATGATCTCCTCTCTTTCTGTCTCTTTGCCATCTTTTCTCTCTCCCTCTCCCCCTCCTTTCTTGTCTCCTTCACTCTTTGCTTGGAGATTAAGTTGGAAGCAATGCCTACATTCTTGTAGGTCTCCATCTCTGCCCAAGAGAAGGTAGACATTTTGTACTTCCTTGTAATGTGACATATCAAAGATCTAGTCTTGGTGTCAAAACCTATTATTGTTTTTCTCAAGTTCAGCTTCCTCCATTCTTCATTTGTTACTCTTAAAATAATTAGTTTGAGAGACTGGGTAGGTATATCAATGATATTTTCTTTTACAATTTCCCATATTCCAGGTTTAATATTTCAGCATTTGCATTTCTTCAAGGGTTTTCAAGAACATATCAGATTTTATATACTGTTTACACTACAACTAAATATTAGCTTCTGCAATAATTTAGGTAACACAAGAACAATTTTGCCTGTCTTCGAGGTTCTTCATCAGCCTGTGTACGATCTGGCTTTGGTGACAAATCTTCTGCACCCAGCCTCCACTCTGTGCCAGTCAGACCTAGTCATTCTCTGCTTCCTGCATTCTAGCTCCCATTTTTCTTCTGCAGCTCTTTCTGCTTGCATGCTTCTTTCGTTTCTGCAAGTCCCGATTCTACAAACCTTTTAACACCCAGCACAATAGTTCTAGAGGTTTTATACAGTGCTCATGCTCTTTCTCTGACTCCAATAGACTTTGTGCCTCTTTGACAGATTCATTATTTTTATTCAGTATGACGGTTATTGGTTTCACTGCTTAGATTCACTGCTAATACATAAACTCTTTGAATATATGGTCATTGGTCACCTTTGCTGCATTTGTTTTGCACGTTTGTAAATGCCATGAGACAATCCTCTTGAATGTAGCAATTGTCATATTAATTTTGCTTTTCTGTAACTAAGAAAGATGTGCAATATTTAGTAGTAATCCATAAATATTTAATTTAATTGGATTTATTTTGAGCATTCAATTGTGACTAGCATAGCACGTATTTTGTAGTGTACTTTTTGTTAAATGAGCATATGGTATCACTTATTATCTAACAACTAATTCCATCCTATTTGAGAAAAAAAAGGCACTTGGAGGAAAGTATCATCTTTTATAGATGAAGAAACTGAGGTCACAAGAGATGTCAATGTGGTTGCCAAAACTGAACTTTGCCCTGAATTCTGTTTTGAAGGGTGTTTTTTGTACCAACACCGTACTATCTGAAATAATAAGTAAAAAATGAATGAATAAATAACTGAATGTGTTTCTGAAGAGAAGACTGCTAAGTGCTTGCTCGAATATGTTTTCTAGGGTGATCCTAAGAATGACTGTGGATCTTTGCACTGGCCATGCTTCTAAGCGGCACGTTAGTCTACAGCAGCATGAATACCATCAACAGTGATGACCTGAAGAGACTGAGTACCCTTCCCAGTTTTATTGAGAAATTGATGGGAATGGAGACCAAATTGGATTCCCCTTTCTTATGGCTGAATTCCCTTTGGTAAAGCAGAGGGGACCCAGGGCAAAAGAGAATGTTTATGGTAATTGTTTCTGAGGGAAATGTGGAAATTTTGGATAGGAAATTCCTTAGCTAAGTCCTAGTTACATGACAGAGCTCATAGAACTAATCGGGGCAAAGTCCTCCCCAAGAGAGGATGGAGTAGAAGATGCCACAGAGTTTGTGAATTTCTTCCCAGACTTCATCTGGGCCATATGGGATTTTTACCCTTGAGCTGAAGTAAATGATCATCTTATCACTGAAGATGAGTACCTGGAGAATGCATTGAAGCTGATTCCAGGAATCGGAGTAAGGTCTGGAGAGTGGATGTTCAGTGGAGGGTGGGAGTACCTAAACAGTGCCCATCTTCTCTGGGTTTGCATTTGTGTTTGAGACTGGATCAAACCACAGAAATGGTGACTAGGTTGTTATTCCTTGATAAATTCTAGGGACTATAATTAAGCACATCCAAAAAGAACAGGGATTAATATAGAGTGAAAATATTCAAAACTAATTTTCACTTAAGATAATTTGTACCTTAACATCCAGATGCAATGGGTAGTAAAACTTTTCAAAGATCAGACAATTGTGTTCCTTATTACATTTCTTCCTTTTTGTGCTAAGGAAAACAATAAACCATATAATTATTAGGCATAAAATCACAATAAAGCACATATTTCCCCTAGTTCTTACTCTTCTCAAGGAAGGACATAACTTTCCAGTACTTAGTCCGTTGTATCTTATATGAAAAGTGACTTTTATACCCTTATTAGACCTGACAATCTGCTTTCAGCCCATACTTTTCATTATTTCTGATAATAGCTAGATCTTCATGTTACTTTCCCCATCATATCATCCTTTTTATTCTAACGTATTTATTCACTTTGTCAATACTTTAAATTAATAAATTATTTTAATGAATTACATTTAAGTGACAAAACCAACATGTTTATGAAGTAGTGGTGAGTTCTTTCAGTAAGATTTAGGTTTCAGGTAGTCTTCAGAGTTTCTACTTAAAAATAGCTAATCTTATTTGTAGAATGTGAATAAGAATTTGCATCCATCAATGAAGCTTTCCTTAACTGAACAAGGTATCATATGTCCTATGTTAATCATTACTCCATTATCTTTGTTGGTAAGCTCCTCTTTATTTTGTTACTACAATGTACTTCCAACGTGGGCTGAAGTAGGCCAGAAATTGTTATTTGACCATTATTCATGAAATCATTCATGCAATAAACATCCAATAAACCAGGTACCATATTTGGTTTTGTGGAAACCAGACACAGTTTCTTTACCTGGAGCAGATGTTTCCTAAAACATCTCCCCAGTGAAAGGATATTCCACACTCATGAAGCAGGAGAAAAAATAGTGTTAGAATGTCCATACTAACCAAAACAGTCTACAGATTCAATCCATATCAAAATACCAACAGCACGTTCCACAGAACAAGAACAAATAATCCTGAAATTGTATGGAACCACAACAGACCGCAAATAGCCAAAGCAATCTTGAAAGAGAAAAACAAAGCTGAAGGTGTCACAATCCCAGATTTCAACATATACTATAAAGCTGTAGTCGTCAAAACAGTATGGAACTGGCACAAAGAACAGTTCTGTTGATCTTTGTATGATCAATAGAACAGAATAGGAGCCGAGAAATAAACCCACACTTATGCAGCCAATTAATCTACAACAAAGAAGGCAAGAATATTATTGCAATGGGAAAAAGACAGTCTCTTCAACAAATGGTGCTGAGAAAGTTGGACAGCTATGTGTAAAAGAATGAAACTGGACCACTTTCTCAGCCCATACACAAAAATAAACTCAAAATGGATTAAAGACCTAAATGTGAGACGTGAAACCATAAAATTCCTGGGAGAAAACATAGACAGCAATCTCTTTGACATTAGCCATAGAAACATTTTTCTAGATGTGTCTCCTTTGGCAAGTGAAACAAAAGCAAAATTAAACTATGGAAACTACACCAAAATAAAAATCTTTTGCATGGTGAATAAAACCATCAACAAACCAAAATGACAACCCACTGAATGGGAGAAGATATTTGCAAATGACATATCTAATAAAGGGTTAATATCTAAAACATATAAATAACTTATACAACTCAACACCAAAAATAGTCCAAGTAAAAATGGACAGAAGACATGAATAGACATTTTTCCAAAGAAGACATACAGATGGCCAGCAGACACAGGACAGGATGCTTAACATCACTTATCATCAGAGAAATGAAAATCAAAACTTTGAAAGATATCACCTCACACCTGTCAGAATGGCTAAAATCAAAACACAAGAAAAAAATATTGACGAGAATGTGAAGAAAAAGGAAGCCTGGTACACTGTTTGTGGGAGTGCAAACTGGTACAGCTACTGTGGAAAACAGTATGGAGGTTCCTCAAAAAATTAAAAATAAAATTACCCTAGTAATTCCACTACTGGGTATTTACCCAAAGAAAATGAAAACACTAATTTGAAAAGATGCATGCATCCGTATGTTTATTGTAGCATTATTTACAATAACCAAAATATGGAAGCAACCCAAGTGTTTATACCAAATTGTCTTTATCTATTTGCAAGTTTAAATGGAAATGCTTATGGTGCTTTAAAAATTGGGTAATACAGAGGAAGAGTAGCAAAGAAGAACCACATTTGCTCCATATGAATCCCTCTTCTAAAAGCTACAGTAATTAGTCCAGTGCAGCACAGGTCCTAACAACACAGACAAAGCTATAAAACCGTTTCCATAGTCTAGAGATAGAAATGAATACTTTTAGGAACTATTTATCACAAAGGTTTTCAAGTCTGTGGGAAATAATGAACTGTCCAATAAACTAAGACAACTTGATAGCCACTTAGAGAAAACAGAGATTAGATCTCGTGTTTATCATAGCAAAGCAGATTGCAGTTGTACTATAGATGAAGATTGAAACCATAAAATTTAGAAATCTGAAATCTTTTTTAAAAATCGAAATGTGGAAGTTCTAAGCATGACAAAAAACCCAGACGACCTAAGACATATACAAAAGTACATAAAACTGAATCCTTTATGTCAAAAAAAGTCAAAAGATAAACAGCACTCTGAAAACCTGTTTTCAAACTATCATAGAAAAAGAGCTAATCTAAGCAATATAAAAGAGATACAACTCGGGGCACCTGGGTCGCTCTGTCAGCTGAGAGTACGACTTCAGCTCAGGTCATGATCTCGTGGTTTGTGAGTTTGAGCGTCACGTCGGGCTCTGTGCCAACAGCTCCGAGCCTGGAGCCTGCTTTGGATTCTGTGTCTCCCTCTCTCTCTGCCCCTCCCCTGCTCACGCTCTGTCTCTCCCTCTCCCTCTCTCTCAAAAATAAATAAACATTAAAAAAAATTAAAAAAAAGAGATACAACTCAGTATGTGAGTAGTTAACAGAAAATTAAATGAGTAAATAAATAAATGATATTCAGCCTTACAATTATAGAAGTGAAACTAAAACTTCTCAGATTGACAAGGATCAATAAATTTGATAGCAAATTGTGCTAGAAAGTTATGGGAAAAAGAGTCTCACATAGCAATGTAAATTGTAAAATTTCTGTTGAGAGTTTGTCCTATTATTTCTTATATTTTAATGTAGTTGTGCCTTGATACAGCATGTTCATTTTTAGAAAAATACATATGCAAAGTTATACACACACACAAACACAAATGAGGTCCATTGAGGCATTGCTTTTAATGGAAATATTGGTAATATAAATGTAAATTTTTATAAATATAAGTGAGAATATAAAGTAATGCATATATGTGGTGGAATTCTGGGTAACTGATAATTTGACAACAAAGTTTATATATACTAATATAGAAAAATATTCCAGTTATACTTTAAGGTGAAAACAATGAGATGCAACACTGTGTATACAGTATGGTTTATATGGAAAAATTCATGAAAACTAGTAATATTGGTTCCTTCTGGGGAGAACTGGATGAGATCAGGAATCGGAGGGAAATATGAATTTTGTAAGGAAAGCTTGTATTACCTATTCATAAATAAGAAAAAAATGTAAACCATAATGCTACTAAAAACTAACAGGAATGTGAAATTGACCACTAATGATATAAATTTCTCATTGCTCTTAGAAATGACAACAGGCAACTCAATGAGGGGTTTAAGGCTAAGAATCGGAGTACAAGAAAATACCACAATTTCACCCTAATCTTGTTTTCACCTTGGCCTTGCTTTTTAAATTCTTACATTCACTTTGAAACAAAGGTATAAAGTTTCTGGTGACCCTCTGCAATCTCAGCTGGAGTGGCCTCTATTTTCTATCTCTGAATTACAGCTTTAAGGAATTAAAAGCAGAATTACCAAAAAACAAGAACATGCTGGTGAGAGGAATCCCATCACCCTTAAAACATTCAATAGCAGCATCTCTGCTATATGTCAGCGCGGATGAGACAACCTGCTATCACAGAACTGGACTGTTGGTATTGCTGGGGATGAGAGATGCTGACGCATGGAGGACATGTGTTAGCACTTGAACAACAGAAGCCAAGCTGGTGCAGGGACAGTGGAGCAGCAAGGTTGGAGTGACAGCCTGCTAGGCTTGACCATGAAGAACTCAGTAGATGATGAATAGAACGTGATCAAGAGGGATAGGGAGAAAACAATGAAGTCACGAATGGTTTGTGAAGAAGCTATTGATTTATAGCCCCATTAAAGTGTTACAATCCCTAACCTTATTCTGAGCCAGTTTCAGACCCTGAACTCATCACGTGGGAAGAAAAGCCAGGTCCTCGGGAAGAAGGGCCCTGAAACTCCAGATCAAGAATAATGAAAATACTTCCTCCTGCCCTTCCTTTAGCAGACCACTGACAATTTACTCAGGTATTTATGCACTGGGGAAATGGGAATACTGAAACATTTAAAAACTCGTGACTCAGGATCCAGCTTGGCATTGATACCAAGATACTAGGGAGACTCATAGAGCTTGTTAAAGTGGAACACATGGGTCCAGGTGATAAAGAGAGTCCTTCTTTAATACAACTAAGTGGAATCCAGTATTTGTTTCCAATTAGGTAGTAAAGTTCATCTGAGTACAGGGACCATTTTTCAGAGTATGTTTAAGTGCTCAATGTGCTAAATAAGCTTCTACTATTAAGACAAAAAGATAATGCATACTAAATTTCAACTGTAAGAATTCCATGAGCTTTTCAAATGTCGAAGGAGGTAATAGATGCTTTGCATTTTAGATACCAGATTAAGGTCTCCAAGGTGATTTAAAGGCTAGTGGAACAAAAGGAACTTTTCTGGTGAAGTCTCCTCCCCTGTGACCTTGGGTGTCACAGTATCTGTGCCTCTATGAGGATGTTAATACATCTGCTCTAGAAATTTTAAACTGCTCTTTCCAGCTGTGATTTCAAGTATTTAGAAGGAAGAGTGGCTTTATCTTTATGAGAGAAATCATACAGTAATGAATATGTGGCCAATAAATTGGAGAGTTTAATGGAAAAGCAAGCTATTCTATAGAACTATCTGTTCCCACTGAGAGCCTGAATCAAATAGATGTTCTAATTCCTCAGACTAGAGATACCCTATGTGGTAGGCTGAATAATGGCTCTCCAAAGATGTTCACATATAATTTCCAGAGCTTGTAAATATGGTCCCATGGGGAAAGGACTTTGCAGATGTGATTAACTTAAGGGTTTTGAGATGGGTACATGATTCAAGTGGGCCCAGTGTAATCAGAAGGTCCTTTAAGAAGGAGGCAAGGAGGATAAAAGTCAGGAAAAAGGTGACCAGAGAGAGGGTTGGGAGGTACTAAACTATTGTCTTTGAAAGTGTAGGATGAGCCAAAGAATAGAATGTGCCTTCATAAGCTGTAAAAGGTAAGGAAAAATTCTGAGAGTTTCGAAAAAGAAAGCATCCCTGTCCACCCATTTTTGACTTCTAGTTCCCAGAACTATAAAAGAATAAATTTGTGTTATTTTAAGCCACTTATTTTGTGGCAATTTGTTATAGCAACAGTAGGAAACCAATACACCATGACTTCAGGAACAAAAAGAAAAAAATGCTTTGTATTTAATGATGTTTTAATAAATAATTTTTATACACATAATTTTCATACGCATGAACTGTTAGATTCATTTATTTGGACTGTCTGCTCAGTTTGCATTCTATACCTATTATTGTCCAGGCCCTATGATGAAAGGAAGAAACAAGACAGCTAAACTTCTTTTTTTCATGGAGCTTAGACTATATAGGGACCTTTAAAATACATGATATACTAGGGGTACCTGGGTGGCTCAGTTGGTTAAGCATCTGACTCTTGACTTTAGCTCAGATCATGATCCCAGGGTTGTGGGATCTAGTCCCACATGGGACTCCATGCTGAGCACAGAGCCTGCTTGGGATTCTCTTACTCTCTCACCCCCTCTGCCCCTCTCTCCTGCTCTCTCTCTAGAAAATAAAAAATAAAGAAATAAAATAAAAATAATATAGATGATATTATATAGGTAATAATAAGTGATTTTTTTTTTTCTTTTCTGGCTAGTGATTGAGATCTGTTGGACTAGGAACCAAGCGTTTTTCCTTACGTTTACCTTTAACCTAACTTATATTTCCTGGAAATAAAATCACATGCTTCTTCAAGAGATATTCATTTTTGAGTCCTAAGAATCTAACATACTAACATTAAGGCACAGTAATGCCCAGGGTGAATGGTGATTCAAAGAATGAATAAACAGATGAGTGGTTGCATGAATGAATAAGGGTAACATTTGTTTATCATTTCAAGGGGCAATAAATATCTTTTCTGTGACTCATTTCCAAAAGAGTAAAGACTTTTACTGAGAATGTTGTTCTTGGATCTGATGGAAACAAACCACTGACAGGCTCCCAAGTAACAGGATTGAATCAACAGTCTGATGCAAGGCTCTAGATGACTGGAAGGACAAACACAATGTACAAACAAATCCCCTCACAGAGCAGGGCTTGGGCTTTATAGCTCTGAGTTCCAAAGTCCCAGAGTCAGGCTAGTGCCAAAGGTTTCCAACCTTAAGTAAACACTCCCAGTGGCTTTCCGTCTTAAGCCTGAGTGATTATCTTGCTTGCCTCAGTTAATATCTGGAAGCAGGCTCATCTTCTCCAATGCTCCCTCTCTCGCAAGACAGGCCCCATGTGGCGTCACAGTCTGCAGAGGCCCAGGCCTCTGGGCCTCCTACCACCACCTTGTTCACTTGTCTCTCCAGCCTTAGCTTGTTGTTCCTCCACACGGTTACTTAGCCCTAGTTTGTTTCATGAGCCGCTCCTGCTTTTGGTCCCAGCTCCTCTATCAACTGTCCAAATGAATTGTGTTTCCACAAATGAAAGTGATTTCTGTTTTCGTGACTGTACCATGACTGATATATCAATTCTGGAATGTTCTTGGAAGTGTGGTTTCAAAACTGTTATTTGAATTGAATTCTTCTTACTTCAGACAATATGATCCTTTCTCCTGGACACTTTTTTTGTGTGCCCACTTGTCCCAGGCTGGACTGAATATAATTCCACTCTTGGCCCTGTTGACTGATTCAGGGAAATGTCCTTGATCAAACATGAATAAATCCCTTCCCTAATATATTTGGACTAGAAAAGGCCCCAGTCACTCTCTGTTCCCGTTGTCTATTTAAATACAGGAAATGCAGTCTATCAGTGGCTACGTTTTTGATAAAGTCAAGAGACTATCTTGGGGCAAAAGAATAATTTCTTTTGTGAATAAGGAGTTTTGCTTCTTTCTTAAAATCTTCATGCCACTTTTCCTCTTGCCTTATTGCACTGACTAGGACTTCCAATATGACCGAAGGATCTCTAGTGTTAGGTTTAATCAAAGTGGGAGAGAAAAACTCATTTTTTTCCCTGATAAAAGATGAAGAATGTTCCATAGTTCACTGTGGTATAGAATATTCATTTCAGGTTTTCAGTGATACCATTTATCCAATTTAGAAACCATTCTTTTCCAATTTTGCCTACACATTTTCATTCTTGCTTAGTTAAGATTGTGTTGACTTTTGTCAAATATTTTTTCTGCGTCCATTTTCTTCCTTATTCTCTTAATTTTGTGAATTGCATTTATTGATTTTTAAATGGGAAATCAATCTTGTTTTCTTGAGAAAATCCCACTTGGTCATGACATAGTACCCTCAATTTATATTGCTATTTTTCCACTTGCAAATGTTTTGTTAAGGATTTTTATATGTATGTCCTTTAGAGGCTTGATGTCTAATTTTATTTCCTTATAATGTTCTCATCATAATTAGGGGTCATCATAATTAGGTTTATGCTGGCCCCATAAAATAATTTGTGAAGTGCTTGCAAAATTTTTCTGAAAAAAAACCAGTATGTGACTGTTTTTGTTTTTCCTTCAATATTTGATAATATTCACCAATAAATGTAACTTCATTAAGCTGTTTTCCTGAGAAGGTTTTTAAGTATGAAGTTAACATTAGTTAACATATGTTAACTTCAAACGTTCTCTTTTTTTTAATGTTTATTTATTTATTTATTTAGAGAGAGAGATAGCATGAGTGAGGGAGGGGCAGAGTGAGGGAGAGAGAGAATTCCAAGACTCCCAATTGTCAGCACAGAGCCCAATGTGGGGCTTGAATCCACGAACCGTGAGATCATGACCTGAGCCGAAATCAAGAGTCAGACACTCAACCGACTGAGTTACCCAAGCGCCCCTTGTTCTTTCTCTTTTTGGCATTTTTTAAGCTGGAATTTTCAAGGAATCTATTTTATCTAGGTTTTCAACTGTAATGGCATAAAGATGCTCACAAAATTTCTCTGTTAGGTTCACACTTGTGTGGGATATCTCATATGTTTCACTTTTATCCCTAATATTGATGATTTGTGTTTTCTCTACTTTTTCTTGACCATCTAAAGTTCTAAATTCTAATTCTTAACCACTCTGAATTTATAAATATTTTCAAATAAGAAAATTTGAAGTTTTTTAAATTTTGTCTTTTGCCTCCATGTTTTCTATTTTATAATTTTCTTTCTTCTACATGGATTGCATTTAATTTCCTCTTATTTCTTAGGACATAAGTTGGATCAGTGATTTTAACCTTTTTACATCTTACTAAGTCTTAAAATTACCAATTTTTTATAATTGCTGCTTTAATTATAATCCTCAAATAATGATCTACTTTATTTTTGAAATATTTTCTAATTCACCCCTGTGATTTTATTTTTATCTCTAAAGTTACATAGGTGTGCTTGCTTAATTTCCAAATATTTGGCACTTTATAGATTTTTGAGATTCATTTTGAATCTAATTTTCTTATGTTAGAGAATATATTCTGTATGATTTTAATCCTTTGAAATGTATTGGGTGTTGCTTTCTGTTCCAAAAGATGATTTATCATCATGAAATGCATATCTGTTCTTCCGTCTGAACAATGCAATTCTAACCAAGCTCATCAGACAAAAACTTATATATTTGGAGCAAATATCACAATGTCTATTTCTTGCCTGATTGATATTCAGAGGGTATGAAGTGGTTTCCTGTAAAGGAAATATTGGGGAATGGGTTTAAGAGGAAAATTAATAATTTCTATTGCCATATTTATAAACTCTCTTCGTTTTCTTGCTCCATAGCCTCCTGCCCAAGATATTCTAATCCAGGCATTGATTGATTGATTGAGTCATTCATTCATTTTGAGAGAAAGAGAGAAAGAGAGAAAGAGCATGCACATGGGGGAGGGTCAGAGAGAGAGGGAGAGAGTCCCAAGCAGGCTCTACCTTGGCAGCAGGGATCCTGACTTGGGGCTCCATTTCAGGAATGCTTAACTGCCTGAGCCACCCAGGTGCCCCTAATTCAGGCTTTTAAAGTAACAGAATAACTGCCGTGTTCCTCTTTCCAGAATATGTGCCACAGCATGCCAAGATACAGTATTTTTGTGTCCTTTGTGATTTCGCTGAATACCTCCAAAAGACATGGTATACTTTTGCACACTCATGGTGCTTCTCCTTGAATTTATTTCTCTTGTTTTGTAAGGATTGGGAAGGGGAGAAAAGAGACATTAGAAGTTTCTTTTACTTTCCATCTGTTGGTCTCCAAGCACTCCCTAGAAATGAGTTGAGACCCAACAGGCCCTAAGGACAAGGCTTGCACAGCAACTCCTGAAAAACTTCATTTAGCTACATCTTTTAGGTGACTGCTTTTTAGTGGACACTTGGTGGCAGTCCTTTGCCGATACTGCCGTGGTTCCTGGAAAATGATAGGGGAGGAAGAGAGAGGGCAGTGGTCCCAGTTGTGCTTGCAGGAAGGAGGTGACTGCTGGCAAGAACTGGGTGTTTGTTCAACTACGATGACAAACATTTATCACCTTTGTTTTCATCTGTAGGCTTAAGAAGCCATTTCCTGCAAAACAGGAAAAGATCATTCTCTGCCCTTGATGCTACTACATGCAACTATTTTTTAAATGGTTGAATTCAGGGGCGCCTGCGTGTCTCAGTCTGTTAAGCGTCTGACTCTTGATTTTGGCTCAGGTCATGATCTCAGGATTCGTGGGTTCAAGCCCCATGTCCATCCTAACAGTATAGAGCCTGCTTGGGATTCTCTCTCTCTCTCTCTCTCTCTCTCTCTCTCTGTTTCTCTCTGCCCCTCCTTTACCCTCTCTCTCTCAAAAATAAATAAATAAACTTAAAAAAAATAAAATAAGTAGTTGAATTCAACTTCTGGAATGGCATCAAGTTTCACAGACCCATTCCTCAGCAAAACAATCATGCTGGCACAAATTGTTTAAAAAGCAACCATTTAAAGTCTCTGGAAATTGCCCTAGGGATATATAGCAAATAAATAATTATTCCAGAAATTGTACTCAATTTTGGAAAGAACAGAGAGTCCACAGCACTTGAGCCACACCCACACCCTCCCCCACTCCTCCCAGCTCAGCAGGAATCTACACTTTTGGTAGATGTGGCCAAGAAAACAAGGATCTCTCTACCCTCAGCTTCCAGTCCAGGGACAACACACCACACTGGGAAGGACAGACCACCAGCATTTTTCATCATTCTTGGCTCTGAGTTGCAGAGGCTAATTTCCTGGTGAGTGCAGTCAAGAAGCAAGGGGCTTCCTTCCTCATTTATTGGATAAAGGATCTAGGGCAGATGCAGCAGGCAGAGAATACTCATGTCCTGATCACACTTGCATAGCTCACCCATAAGGCAGAGATTACACTTCAGGGGAGGCATGTTGAGAAGAGGCTACTACCCTTGCCCAGCACCCTGCTTTAAAGCAGAGGGAAGTGAGCTACTGTCTCACCACTTCTACCGTCCTAGACCACAGCTCAGAGATTTTGCCTAGAGGGAGGGCAGTCCATAATAAAAAAGACTCTGAAGCTCTCCCCCAGTGAACTGACTTTATTTGGAACTAATTGTAGGGGAGTCCAAGCCTAAGGACACTATCAAAACCAATAGCGATTTGGGTGGTAATCAGTTAAGAAATTATATACTTCTCTTAAACAAAAGCAACAAGTTAAACCATAGGCTAGCTAGTTCATCAGAGAAAACCAGAAAAAGAGAGTTAAGAGCTCTCCTGCAGTTAGAACCCCCAAAACTATCCGTCCCCAAATTTATTTACTTATTTTTTTAAATTTACTTATTTTTTTTAAATATGAAATTTATTGTCAAATTGGTTTCCATATAACACCCAGTGCTCATCCCAAAAGGTGCCCTCCTCAATACCCGTCACTCAACCTCCCCTCCCTCCCACCCCCCATCAACCCTCAGTTTGTTTTCAGTTTTTAAGAGTCTCTTATGTTTTGGCTCCCTCCCTCCCTAACCTTTTTTTTTTCCCTTCTCCTCCCCCATGGTCTTCTGTTAAGTTTCTGAGGATCCACATAGGAGTGAAAACATATGGTATCTGTCTTTCTCTGTATGACTTATTTCACTTAGCGTAACACTCTCTAGTTCCATCCACGTTGCTACAAAAGGCCATATTTCATTCTTTCTCATTGCCACGTAGTATTCCATTATGTATATAAACCACAATTTCTTTCTCCATTCATCAGTTGATGGACATTTAGGCTCTTTCCATAATTTGGCTATTGTTGACAGTGCTGCTATAAACATTGGGGTACAAGTGCCCCTATGCATCAGCACTCTTGTATCCCTTCCTTCCCCAAATTTAATTGGATCAGACCGGAGCGATTCCCCAGGGCACTGTCAAAAACTACAGAGCAATCAGGTGGAAACTAGTGGAACCTAACAGCAGGCTGAGATATGGGTAGTGGAAGACAGAGAGCTTACAGAAAGAGACAAAAAACTGACAAAATCACTGCCATCCCAGGGTGATTCTGTGCATGCTCAAGGATGTGCCCTCTGAGAACCGACACCAGACACTTCACACCAAAGGGGAAGTAAACTTTACTAAAATAGTCCAGCCAAGTTATTAAAAAGATAAATTAAAACTTGCCTTACGTCCCAGAGTGTAGTCCTTCTTAGGAAATGTTCTATGTACATGTGAAGGAATATACAATTTGCTGTTGTTGGGTGAACTCTTTCATAAATCTCTATTAGAACAAGTTAGTTGATAAAGTTGTTCAGGTCTTCTATGTACTGATTGTCCATCTACTTGTTCTATCAATTATTTAGAGGTATGGAAATTTCCAACTGTTACCGTGGATTTGTCTATTTCTCCTGGCAGTTCTATCTGATTTTGCTTCCTGCATCTTGAAGCTCTATTGTTTGATGCATAAACACTTATGATTGTGATGTCCTCCTGATGAATAGGATGTCTTTTCATTGTGAAAGGACATTCTCGTTCCTTGCGGTATTAACTGCTGTGAAATCTACTTTGTCTCGTGTTAATTTGGCCTCTCTGGTTTTCTTTTCCTTGGTATTCCAGGTTTTATCTTCTGTTTCATTTCCTTTGTGGCAGTGATGATGTCCTTAGGTTTTTTTCAGCTTCCATAAAGGACATAGAAGGGTGGGAGGAGAGGTAGGAGAGCAAGGCTGAGAGAGGCAGATGAGAACTTGTTCTTGAACTCACTGCCATGCAAGTCCTGGGAAGCAGAAAAGCTCATTCATCAGCTTTCTGCTACATGCAACTTAGCTTAAAGTGCTCCATCTCTAATTGAAAACAGCAGTGGAAGCATGGAGAGATAAGGAAGAAGTTTCCTTGATAGTCTAGCTGGCAGGGGCCAGTCACTGCTGTCACTCCTGGGGAAGTCCAACTTCTCCATCTGGACTAGAGGCCACTGGGAGCTGACAGTCTCATGCCACATCACATAGCCCAGGGCAGCAGCAAGTGGAGTGGAATGAACACTGCATAGATAGATATAGGTCTTCTTCTGGTTCTTTAAAAAGGAGGAGAGAGAGAGTTTTCATCCATGATCTCAAGTTATCTCTCTGTGTGTATGATAGACCACTGGTTCTCAATCTGGCTGCATAGGAAGTACCGTTAATTCCCTCTCCTGCCCTCACCTGATTTAATTAATCTGAAGGGTGCCCAGGAAGCAGCATTTTTTAAACAACCCACACCCCTGTCAAGTGACCATAACGTTCAGCCAGTTACAGGAAACACTAAACAAAACCAGAAGGGCTTTCTCCCAATGTCTCCCAATGCAAAAGCCTGTATGACTCACCTCACTGCAGTTAAAATGCATTCCTTGGATACATATGCTAGAATGGTGATGTGTGAGGTAAGTTTAAACTCACAGTTCTCAAGAAAAATCTTTAAAAGTGCTTCCATGCCCATATTCAAACAGATTTTCAAAATGGGAGGCTCAGTTCTCTACAATGGCCTCCCTGATCAAGTAACATCCCCCCCTTCAAGAGACGGTATTTTGTGGATACAGAGAACAAAGATAGTTTACGGAAAATTATCACCAGAAAAGCCTGGGTTATTTTTTGTTATTATTTATCTTTACACTACTTAATCAGCCTTGAAATGAATCCTTTGTATGTCTCTGTAGGAATGAATAGAATCTTTACATGATTGACTTCTAACAGTTAAAAATAACACCTCAGTCAAAACTGAGTTTTGTTTCTGGTCATGTTTCTCATAGAGAAAACAGATTCACCAGTGATACCTACATGTATAAATTCTGGGCCATAAGAATTTGGATTGCATTTTTTTTTTAACGTTTGTTTATTTTTGAGAGACAGAGAGAGAGAGAGGCAGAGAGAATGAAATGAGAAAACCTAGGATAAGTGCTTGACAGTTTATCTGTCCTATTGACGATACTTGTTCAATATAAGATATTTGTAATGTTATCATTACTTTTATTACCACTGTTTGTGCAGCCCACCTTCCTAAGCCTTTTCACATCATAGGCAATTTTTTATTTATGTGTCTGTTTCCTGAGATGAAAAGACACATAAAGTATGGCTCCCACCCTCAAAGTGATTTCACTCATATGTGGCATTTAGGATACAAAACAGATCAACATATGGGAATGGGAAAGGGAAAGAAAAGAGCGGGAAACAAACCGTAAGAGACTCTTAACTATAGAGAACAAAAACAAGTTAATGGAGGGAGGTGGGGGCGGGGAGGTGCTGGGCTAAATGGGAGATGGGTATAAAGGAGGCATTTGGGATGAGCCCTGGGTATTACATCTAAGTGATGAATCACTTACTTCTACGCCTGCAACCAATATTACCCTATATGTTAACTAACTAGAATTTAAATAAAAAATTGGAAAAAAATAAAGTAGATCTCAAGGGGGAAAAAATGCTTATGAGCCTTTTTTTTCCCTTTCTAACAGCTAAGCCTAATCTTAACCGAATAGTTACCTTAGTGTCACTTAGAGGGTGGGAACCATACTTTATGTGTCTTTTCATCTCAGGAAACAGACACATAAATAGAAAATTGCCTATGATGTGAAAAGGCTTAGGAAGGTGGGCTGCACAAACGGTGGTAATAAAAGTAATGATAATATTACAAATATCTTATATTAAACAGGTATTGTCAATGGGACAGATAAACTGTCAGGTACTTATCCTAGGTTTTCTCATTTAATTCTCTATTATGGAATCTGAACTGTGAGGTCATGCGGATTAAAAAGAAATTCCTAATCCAGCAATGGCAGCAGCACAGATTATAAGCAGCATTGTACATCGGGAAGATGACCTAGGGGACCTGGAAAAAGGAGTGTAAAGTAAATTTTGTTGTATTTATATCAGTTTTCTCAGTTGACATGTTACCTACAGAGAAGAGTCCCAGGCAAAAAAACAGCATGTGCAAGAATGTGAAAACACCAGCGATTACGTGTTTTTAAATAATATCCTCTTGGTATATGCTGCTGTTTTTGGAAGATTCTAGAATGATCTAACAGAGCCAAAATTAAATGGGGTTCCCAGGGTATCAAGTAGAAATTCTAACCAACTATATCTAATGTAAGCAGAAAATGAGTCGCTTTACCAAGGTCACTGCCAATTAGCAGAAACCCTGCTAGACATGGACACATGCTGACCTAAAGATAGCAGATACACACAGCCACAGAAACACTGCAGTTGTTTCCAGGCGAGGATAGCCTAGAATCAGCACACGGCACAGGGAGAATACTCTTGTTTTCCTACCTGGAAGTTTTTCTATCAGATTTCTATATCAGCTTAGAAGTTCCCATTTTTCTTCTAACATATGGGTGAAAAAGCCATTCAGACCATAAGCTCTCTCCCAGTAGTGTAATTTTGGCCAGAGTATCTTACAGAGGTTGTCCTCTGACCTGACATAGCACCCCTGTATTACCCTCATAATAGGTGACTATAAGGAAGGATATGCTATCTTTCCTGTCTCCTTTCTAGACTAAACAAAGTACTATCTTGCAAGTATCCTCTTATGATCTAATGAGAGAAAGCACTTTTAAAAGGAAAATGCAGACAATTTTATAAATTGTTAATATAAAATTGTATTCATGAAAGAGTGAGGATTTTTAACAGTACAACATTTACTAGCCTATCTCCTTAGTTTTAGATCCAAGTTGACAGGGTTACATCTAGCAACAAGAGTTAGAATTCTGAGTGTGCCACTGGGGCCTAAATTTAAAAATAAAGTAATAGAATACATTAGAAAATAGAATCAAGTGCATATGGGAATGCAGTCTATGTCAATCCTCCTTCCTTCTGGTTACCTAGTGTTAAACACTACTTGGACTTCTATCACCAATCAAAGTTTAATCTGTTTCTGATTTTCACATAAAATAACTTCATGTACTCTTTCCTGATTGACTTATTTGTTCAATGTTATGTTTGTGACAGTTATTCTTTTTTTTTAAATCTTACTTAAATCCAAGTTAGTTAACATATAGTGTAATAATGGTTTCAGAAGTAGAATTTAGTGATTCGTCACTTACATATATCACCCAGTGCTCGTCCCAACAAGTGCCCTTCTTAATCCCCCTCATCCATTTAGTCCATCCCCCCATGCAGTATCCCTCCAGCAATCCTCAGTTTGTTATCTGTATTTAAGAATCTCTTATGGTTTGTCTCCCTCTCTGTTTTTATCTTATTTTTCCTTCTCTTCCCCTACGTTCATCTGTTGTGTTTCTTAAATTCCACATATGAATGAAATCATATGACATTTCTCTTTCTCTGACTTATCTTGCTTGGCCTAATACCCTCTAGTTCCATCCACGTTGTTGCAAATGGCAAGATTTCATTCTTTCGGATGGCCAAGTAATATTCTAGTGTGTGGGCATCTGTGTGTTTGTGTTTGTGTGTGTGTGTGTGTGTGTGTGTGTGTGTGTGTGTGTGTGTACCACATCTTCTTTATCCATTTGTCAATGGATATTTAGGCTCTTTCCATAATTTGGTTATTGTTGATAGTGCTGCTGTAAACATTGGGGTGCATGTGCCCCTTTGAAACGGCACTCCTGTATCCTTTAGATGAATACCTAGTAGTGTAATTGCTGAGTCATAGGGTAGCTCTATTTTTAATTTTTTGAGGAACTTCCATACTGTTTTCCAGAGTGGCTGCACCAGTTTGCATCCCCACCAGCAGTGCAAAGTGTTCCCCTTCCTCCAGACCTGTTTGTGATAGTTATTCTTATTGTGTACAAGAGTTCACTCTTTCATTGCACAGCAAATGTTTCTCAGCCTTGGCACTCTTGATTTGGGGCTGGATAATTTTTTGTTGTGGGAACTGCCCTGTGATTATAGGATGTTAAACAGCAATGATGGCTTCTAACCATCTGATGCCAATAGCACCTTTTCTGCTAAGCAACCCAGCTGTGACAATCAAATATGGCTCCAGACATTGCAAAGATCACCACTGGGGCAAAAGGACCACAATTGGGTACTACTGAGCTGGAATAAATAAAATCATCTCTATTCAATCACATTCTAGTCTCGTAATAGGTGTTCCAGGGTCTAAGCAGCCATAAGGGCCAGACAAAAGCATGGAAGAAAGGGCCACTTGACAATGTCTAAGGAAGAGGTCGTCTTTGCTTCAAAATATGTTTAAATTTACTGATTCTCTATGGAGAAGCTAACAGTAACAGTATCCAACCCACTGATTCAGGTTATAAATCCTCTCAGTCAAGATAAAAAGAGAGAGGGAGGCAAACCATAAGAGACTCTTAAATACAGGAAACAAATTGAGGATTGCTGGAGGGGTGTTGGGTGGGGTGATGGGCTAACTGGGTGACAGGCATTAAGGAGGGCACTCGTTGGGATGAGCACTGGGTGTTATATTTAAGTAATGAATCACTATATTCTACTCCTGAAACCATTACTACATTATATGTTAATTAGCTTGGATTTAAATAAAATTTAAAAAATCAAATTAAAAAAAACAAAATTAAAAAAAATCCTTATGGTCTCTGTATTTTGTGACTTTATCAATGGGTAAGAATGTTTACCCAATTTTATCAAATTTTTAAATATTTTTATGTGAAGTATTTTTCATATTTTGAAGTTGAAAATATCTAGTTCAAAACATTGCCAAATGCCAAGAGTTCTTGTAATTTTCCTTTTGACCGTCTTATTCATGATAATATTAAATAATTGAATTCAGAATGAAATCTAAAACTTTCACTAGAAATATATAACAAATCTAAGTAAAGCCTTCAAACTTGCTGCCTCTGGTACAACATGTTTACCTCATACAGATAACATTAATTAATCCTTGGATTAATGATCCATCAAATCTGAAGATAACATGATAAGATGATGATGATGGCACTGTTAAGGATGACAAATGTCAACATCAAATAGGTTAGTAACACAAGCTCACATTCATGAAGTCATTTGTGAGCACTATGGGATGGATTTTCCATAGTTTGTCTTATGAGACCAAAACACCAGGATGCTGTGAATCAAACTCAAATGTAGTCCTTACTAACACCAAAGCAAGTACTTTTAAACATGATTTCATCTAGTTGTTCAATAAGTACTCACCACTGACCATTTCCTAGACAGTGTGGAAAGGATCAAGGATTTGTGGTTAGCAAAACAGACTTGGTCCCTGTGCTCATGTAGTTTTTCATTTAGAAATAAAGACATTAACCAAATTGTTATACCAATAGGATTTTGAACTTATAAGCATTGTAAAAGAACAGTACAAGGTACCAAGAGTAAATGCAGAAAGGAGCCCCAATTTAGATTTGTCAGTCAGTGACCCTCCCCTGAGGAAATGAGAGTAAGATGAATTTATAAGAGCACAACCAGGAAAGATACGAGAGAAGTGAGTTTCAGGCAGAAGACTGTGCCTAATTCCTTACTGGGGAAGAGACTGCTGTGTTTGGTCCGGGGAGGATGATCCATGTGGTGAAGTAGAGACAGCCCATGTTTAGAAGGGCAGGCAGGAGCCTCATTGTGTAGGACCTTACAGGCCTTGTGTGGAGACTGGACTTTACCCTAACTGCAGTAAGAAGCTTTTAAGATTTTGTGCAGAAAAGTGACATGACTTAATTGGTGGGTTGTTTTTTTTTTTTTTTTTTTTGAAAACCGCTGTGATGGCTGCATGGAATGAATTGGACGTGGCCCATTGATGATTCCTGGCCATGTCAGCAGCCCTGAAAAAAGTTCAACCTACAGCTTCTTAAAATGACCAGCCTTTTGAGGGTGTCTGGGTGGCTCAGATGGTTAAGCTTCCAACTTTGGCTCAGGTCATGATCTCATAGTTCGTGGGTTCAATCCCCATATCAGGCTCTGTGCTGACAGCTCAGAGCCTGGAGCCTGCCTCAGATTCTGTGTCTCCCTCTCTCTCTCTCTGCCCCTTCCCCACTCATGCTCTGTTTCTCTCTGTCTCAAAAATAAACAAACATAAAAATTTTTTTAAATGATCAGCTTTTTGTACAAAGAATGAAAATGCCAAGGGCTATCTATATACTTCCTTCTGACAAACAGTAGGCTCTTTCCTTCCCACCTGCACATACTTCCAGTCATTGTTTCTTGTTTTAGATTTTTTATAATCATTTTAACCATTTGTAAGTGTACATTTGAGTAGTATTAAATACATACACATTGGGTTTTTTTATTTTTACCTCCTGAATTTTTTTTTAATGAAATTTATTGTCAAATTGGTTTCCATACAACACCCAGCGCTCATCCCAACAGGTGCCCTCCTTAATGCCCATCACCCACTTTCCCCTCCCTCCCATCCCCCATCAACCCTCAGTTTACTCTCCATACACATTGTTATGTAAGAGATCTCCAGAACGTTTTTATCCTGCAATGCTGAAATTATATCCATTAAATAATTTACATTTCCCCCTCCCCTAAACCTCTGGTAACTACCATCCTACTTTCTCTTCCTATGAATTTGATTAGTCATTATGTTTTTTTCTTAATTAACTGTTGAAGTGCAATCGATAGCATATTTTTTCCTCCCAAATTCAAACATTTGAAATTTTATTTTTCTTAGCTTGGTACTTTTTAGTTTAAGCGAACTTTGTTCTGTACCTTTCCTGCCTCTCCCTACAAAACAAACTGGACTTTTTCCACCCTCTCTTTTCTCATCCATACACTTCTGTTACATATGCCCTTATTCGAACCTAGACACATCATGCTGCTTTGCCTCTACTTCACCAAGAACAGCAGGAAACCTCCAAGGGGTTAGACAGAAAGCTGACCCAATGGAAAGAGTCTGCTGCTGTTTCATAGATGTTACCTAGAAACGGCACCAAAACTCGGCCCTTGTTATCAATCTCTCTGCTCCAGACTTTCCCGTTTGCTGCAATCCCTCATAGCTTTAAACTGGAGAGTATGTTTTAAAATAAACTCATGCAAAGGTTTCAAGCCAGAAAAACAATCTCTGAGATCATGCAAGTCTACTGGAAAGGTATTTCCTGAAATTGTACTTCAGGTTTGAAACCGAAAGCAATGACCTGCTATTTTCAAAACAATTCTAGGAAATCAGTTGCTTTTCAGTTATGGGAAAAAACAAACATGATTTTTAAAGTCTCTAAACTATTAGCAGACTGCATAAAAAGTGTTCAAGGACAACCAGACCACTGTCCCTGAGGGGCCTCTCTCTAGATACCACCCTCCACAGGGGTTATCTGTGTTTCACCAATCAGAAAAATGTGATGGCATGTGCAGCTACTGCTTATTTCAAAACCGTCACCAAAGCTCCAGAGCCCTCAAAATGTCTACTCAACATCAGCTCCATGTCTCTGTCCACCTGTGGAACACTCTCCCCACAGTTTCCAAAGCAAGTGTGTCTGGGCACCATTTATAAAGCTCACGATTTACATATGGCCTCCTTCTCTCTCACAGCAGAGTAACTATTGGGATAACATGATCATTATGTAAAACAAATGTCACTATTTTAACAGGTCTCCCAAATTCGTGACATAGAGGAAAATGTGTATGTTTATAAAGATACTTTGAAATGCTTACTGAAACATAGGAGACTATACCAGGTTGTAAGTCTCTGCAGAAAGCTAAATCATGGAAAGTGACAGTGAACTTGCCTTGCCAGATGATTTTATTTCCTCCTAAAGCAGATGGTGGGTGAGAAAAGAAAACAGAAAAGGTAGAGGAGAGAAAGCGCAGACCCAAGGGCTTCAGAGGACTGGAAGTCTTGTCACTCTCCACAAAACGGACAGGCAAAAACAGCGGAGGAAATGATATCCCCAAATTAGGGGAGCTTGGGAAAATGGCTGAGCAGGAGGACCACATTTAAAACTAGATCTCATCCACATCCAAGTCAATAACAGTAAGCCTGGCAGAATGAACTCCATAAGTAAATAGAGAGTAGAAGCTGCATCTGAAAGGTTAGGAAGGTCAGAAAGGCAGAGGGAGGCTGCTGGCAAGAGGGAGCCAGCTGCGTGCTCTGAGAGGGTGGAGAAAAGGCCCAGGCCCTTGCACCCCATAATGTTTGGCTTTAAAGACCAAAGGGGATGGATTCCATGAGTTTTTGGGGGGGAGGGCTTAAGATTTTTTTTAAGTTTATTTATTTATTTTAACAAAGAGCACAAGCAGGGGAGGGGCAGAGAGAGAGAGAGAAAGAGAGAGAGAGGGAGGGAGAGAGAGAATCCCAAACAGGCTCTGCTCTGTCAATGCAGAGCCAGATGTGGGGCTTGATCCCAGGAACCATGAGATCATGACCTAAGCCAAAACCAAGTGCTGTACCCAGCCTGGCACCCCCATCCACTGTAGCACACTGAGCTCATATGCTGGGTGAACCAGCAACAAATTTGAGCACCACACCCAGCTGCCCCACTGCACCCAGCCTCGGGGCCCCCAGTTATTGCTGTATGCTGCACCCAGCCTAGGCCAGGGACCCTGCTGAGCAGCCTCCAGCCGAGGTATCGCTTCAGGGGATCTGGCCTAGGACTAGAGGCCCAACCAAATTTTGCTGACACTGCCACTCCAAAGTATGTAACTTACACAACTCAACATCCAAAAAGCTAATAATCCAATAAAAAAATGAGTAGAAGACATGAACATTTTTCTAAAGAAGACATCCAGATATCCAATAGACACATGAAAAGATGTTCATCATTGCACACAGATGTTGGCAAGGATGCAGAGAAAGGGGAACCCTCTTGCACTGTTGATGGGAATGCAAATTGGTGCAGCCTCTGTGAAAAACAGTATGGAGGTTCTTCAAAAAACTAAAAATAGAACTACATTATGATCCAGAAACAGCACTATTATTTACCCCAAAAATACAAAAACACTTTTTCAAAGGGATACATGTACCCCTATGTTTGTTGTAGCATTTATTACAAAAGCCAAGCTATGGAAACAACCCAATTGTCCATAGATTGACGAATGGATAAAGATGTGATGTATATATACAATGGAATGTTATTCAGTCATAAAAAAGAATGAAATCTTGCCGTTTGCAATGACATGGATGGAGCTAGAGAGTATAATGCTACGCAAAATAAGTCAGTCAGAGAAAGACAAATACTATACAATCTCACTCATATGTGGAATTTAAGAAACAAAACAAACAAGCAAAGGGAAAAAGAATGAGAAAGAAACTAAGAGACAGACTCTTAATTATAGAGAACAAATTGATGTTTACCAGAGGAGAGGGTGAGGGGGTGTTGGGTTAACTAGGTGATGGGGATTCGCGTGATGAGCTCCAGTGATGTATGGAATTGTTGAATCCCTACATTGTACACCTGAAACTAATACAACACTGTAAGTTAACTAACTGGAATTAAAATTAAAACTTAAAAAAAAAAACAATAACCCCTTCCACATATTCAGTAAAATCCATTACACTTATACCTGCTTTTTAGCTAGTCTTGCATTTGAGTGGGAATGAAAAGAGAAGCTATATCCAGCCCTATCTCTGATTCAGATACACCCCAAAGCTGAAAGATCATCATCACCATGACTACAAAAACCATGCTGTATGGGAATAGAAAATGAGCGTGATCTCAGCTTTCCCTGGAACACCACCCAAATATTACAAATATTACATTAACGCAGTGAAAATCAGTCCTTCCACTTCTTCTACTTTTGGGAGGGTGTGCAGGTTGAGACGATATGTTTGAGTGAGAAGCAAGGTTTTGCCGTAATAGGTGTTCATCGTAGAGTAAGTAAGTCCAGCGTGACCTAGTTTGTGAGAGAGAGCTCTGAAAGTGAGGTCTCAGGAAAAGGAATGGAGGTCCTTCCCATCATCTTGGACCAAAGAACATAAATCATTCCTTTGTCTCATGTGTCAAGAGAGTGTCTTGTACAGTAGTTCCTTGTGTGACATTGAAACTGAGATATTCCAAGGGCTCCTGGGTGGCTCAGTTGGTTAAGTGTCCAAATTCAGCTCAGGTCATGATCTCACAGTCCATGAGTTCGAACCCCGCATCAGGTTCTGTGCCAATAGCTCAGAGCCTGGAGCCTGCTTCAGATTCTGTGTCTCCCTCTCTCTGTGTCCCTCCCCCACTCATACTCTGTCTCTCAAAAATAAAATAAAAACATAAAATTTTTTTTAAAAAAAGAAACTGAGAAAGCTTATGAAGGAAATTGAAGAAGATATAAAGAAATGGAAAAACATTCTGTGCTCATGGATTGGAAGAATAAATATTGTCAAAGTGTCAATACTACCCAAAGCTATCTACACATTCAATGCAATCCCAATCAAAATTGCACCAGCATTCTTCTCAAAACTAGAACAAGCCATCCTAAAATTCATATGGAACCACAAAAGGCCCCGAATAGCCAAAGTAATTTTGAAGAAGAAGACCAAAGCAGGAGGCATCACAATCCCAGACTTCAGCCTCTACTACAAAGCTGTAATCATCAAGACAGCATGGTATTGGCACAAAAACAGACACATAGACCAATGGAATAGAATAGAAACCCCAGAACTAGACCCACAAACGTATGGCCAACTCATCTTTGACAAAGCGGGAAAGAACATCCAATGGAAAAAAGACAGTCTCTTTAACAAATGGTGCTGGGAGAACTGGACAGCAACATGCAGAAGATTGAAACTAGACCACTTTCTCACACCATTCACAAAAATAAACTCAAAATGGATAAAGGACCTGAATGTGAGACAGGAAACCATCAAAACCTTAGAGGAGAAAGCAGGAAAAGACCTCTCTGACCTTAGCCGTAGCAATTTCTTACTTGACACATCCCCAAAGGCAAGGGAATTAAAAGCAAAAGTGAATTATTGGGACCTTATGAAGATAAAAAGCTTCTGCACAGCAAAGGAAACAACCAACAAAACTAAAAGGCAACCAACGGAACGGGAAAAGATATTTCCAAATGACATATCAGACAAAGGGCTAGTATCCAAAATCTATAAAGAGCTCACCAAACTCCACACCCAAAAAACAAATAACCCAGTGAAGAAATGGGCAGAAAACATGAATAGACACTTCTCTAAAGAAGACATCCGGATGGCCAACAGGCACATGAAAAGATGCTCAACATCGCTCCTCATCAGGGAAATACAAATCAAAACCACACTCAGATATCACCCCACGCCAGTCAGAGTGGCCAAAATGAACAAATCAGGAGACTATAGATGCTGGAGAGGATGTGGAGAAACGGGAACCCTCTTGCACTGTTGGTGGGAATGCAAATTGGTGCAGCCACTCTGGAAAGCAGTGTGGAGGTTCCTCAGAAAATTAAAAATAGACCTACCCCATGACCCAGCAGTAGCACTGCTAGGAATTTACCCAAGGGATACAGAAGTACTGATGCACAGGGGCACTTGTACCCTAATGTTTATAGCAGCACTCTCAACAATAGCCAAATTATGGAAAGAGCCTAAATGTCCATCAACTGATGAATGGATAAAGAAATTGTGGTTTATATACACAATGGAGTACTACGTGGCAATGAGAAAGAATGAAATATGGCCCTTTGTAGCAACGTGGATGGAACTGGAGAGTGTGATGCTAAGTGAAATAAGCCATACAAAGAAAGACAGATACCATATGTTTTCACTCTTATGTGGATCCTGAGAAACTTAACAGAAACCCATGGGGGAGGGGAAGGAAAAAAAAAAAAAAAAGAGGTTAGAGTGGAAGAGAGCCAAAGCATAAGAGACTGTTAAAAACTGAGAAGAAACTGAGGGTTGATGGGGGGTGGGAGGGAGGGCAGGGTGGGTGATGGGTATTGAGGAGGGCACCTTTTGGGATGAGCGCTGGGTGCTGTATGGAAACCAATTTGACAATAAACTTCGTATACTGAAAAAAAAAAAAAAAAAAAGAAACTGAGATATTCCCTGGATGATGAGCTAGAGATAATTATGTTACCAAAACTAGAAACAGTCTCAGAAAAAAAACAAAAAAATTTAAACTGCCTAAAGGGTTTCAGTTGGGAAATACAAATGTTATATCTACTCTAAGCAGCTATTCAACACCACCACCACCACCACCACACAGACACACACACACACACACACACACACACACACACACACACACAGAGGCATGCAAAAGATCTCCAAATAGAAACATAAACAACCAAAAAAACGCACATTAAAAACAGACACATATATAAATGGCAATATTTTTGTTAAAAAAAATCATGAAAGAGGATCTCTAAAAAGCATATGAAAAGATACGTCATTCATAAGTCATTAAAAACACAACACATTACTATTACTCATCTACCAAATGAAGAAAAGGCAGACCTTACTGAAGTTTGGCGAGCTTGCACAGCACCTGGAATATTCTACACTACTGGTGCAAATATAAATTGGCACAACCATGAGACTGTTTGACCAGTGTCTGTCAGATCTATTGGGCGGAACACGTGCTCTTCAGCAACCCATTCATAGGTATATACACAAGGAGAATGTGCAGGTATGATGTGATCTAAAAGATGCATGCAAGAATGTTTATAGCAGCCAAGAAAACAGAAACTGCTCTAAAGTCTGTCAATAAATGAGGGGATAAATAAATTACAGAAGATCCTTACTGCTGAATACTATACAGCATAGAAAATACACAGTCTGCAGCTATACACAAAAATATGGGCAAATCTCACATGCATAATATTGAGTATAAGCCACCAGACATTACAGAATACATACTTCAGGGATCCAGTTGTATCAAGTGCCAAACAAAGTAGAATAGTTGTTCCCTTGATGTGGGCAGGGAGAGACGGTGGTGACAGAGGGAGCAGGCGGAGAGAAAGTTCTCCGGCAATCGTAACTATCTTAGCAGAGCTTTCAGGGTTTCAGCACAAGGTCAAAGCTTCTGCATCAGAAGGTCACTTGCTATTTGAAAAGCCACTTTGGGGCTGCTGAGCTCCTGACTCTAGTATATCAAGTCAGAACAGGAGCAGAGCTTTCCATCATGAGGTACATACTGTCTGACCATCCAAATCTCAAGTTTATTTGGGTAGCTACCAGACAAAACAAAGTTACATGAGCAGGTGGCCTAATTCCCATATCAGCAACCTCTATCACACTGCTGACTCTCCCTCCACCAGATTTCATTGTGCAATGAGGAATTCTCTGAGACTCACTGAATTTCATTGTGGGTAGGCTGGCAGGACTGAGCCCCAGGAGCTCAGAGTGGCACCATAACACATCCTTGGATTTGTTTACTTTCTTTCCTTGCTTCACTCTTTGCTACATTCTCCTGGTTGTGTGTGAGGCCTTGCATATGCAGAAATAATGCCTTCTGAAAGGCTATGGACAAAGGATAATTTTATCAGCTCGAGGTATTTAAGCATAAATTCTAGCTTAGCATGGGCTCATCAGTAAACTATGATGACTCAGAGGTCAGAGGTGACTTTTAGAAAGTCTATCTTAAAAACTAAATGAAAGAAAATTTTTATTTTTTTTAAATGTTTATTTATTTTTGAGAGAGAGAGACAGTGCAAGCAGAAAGGGGCAGAGAGAGAGGAAGACACAGAATCCAGAGCAGCTCCAGGCTCCGAGCTGTCAGCACGGAGCCCAACGCAGGGCTCAAACCCACTAACAGTGAGATCATGACCTGAGCCTAAGTCAGATGCTTAACTGACTGAGCCACCAGGTGCCCCTAAGTGAAAAATACTTTAAAACATAACCAAGCAGGGGCGCCTGGGTGGCGCAGTCGGTTAAGCGTCCGACTTCAGCCAGGTCACGATCTCGCGGTCCGTGAGTTCGAGCCCCGCGTCGGGCTCTGGGCTGATAGCTCAGAGCCTGGAGCCTGTTTCCCATTCTGTGTCTCCCTCTCTCTCTGCCCCTCTCCCGTTCATGCTATGTCTCTCTCTGTCCCAAAAATAAAATAAATGTTGAAAAAAAAAAAAAAAAAAAAAAACATAACCAAGCAGAGCCATGAGTGGCCACATATGGCAAGCTAATTAGACCATACAGAATTAGTCTCAGTAGGGGCTCCTGGGTGGCTCAGTTGACTTCCACTCAGGTCATGATCACTCAGTTCATGGGTTCGAGCCCCACATAGGGCTCCATGCTGACAGTGTCCAGCCTGGTTGGGATTCTCTCTCTCCCTCTCCCACGCATGTGGTCTCTATCTCAAAATAAACACAACTTAAAAAAAAACAAAGAATTAGTCCAGCCAAGTCACTAAACAAAGTATAAAGCCATCAACAATCTCTTCAGGGGACACTGGAGTCCACATCATATTATTTATAATGTCCAGTTTTCAAAACAAATTATGAGGCATGCAAAGAAACAGAAAAGTTGCCCTAATCGTAGGAAAAAAAGTTAATAGAAACCATCTCTTGGGGCTTTAGCAGACAAATACCTTATTTAACAGGAAAATACATCAAAGCAGCTATTATGAGTATGTTTAAAGAACTAAAGGTAACTATGTTTAAAGACCCAAAGTGTGTTGAAAATGACTCATGGTATAGAAAATACTTGAGGCGCCTGGGTGGCTCAGTCGGTTAAGCATCCGACTTCGGCTCAGGTCATGATCTCGCAGTCCGTGAGTTCGAGCCCCGCGTCGGGCTCTGTGCTGACAGCTCAGAGCCTGGAGCCTGTTTCGGATTCTGTGTCTCCCTCTCTCTGACCCTCCCCCATTCATGCTCTGTCTCTCTCTGTCTCAAAAATAAATAAAGGTTAAAAAAAATTAAAAAAAAAAAAAAGATAATACTAATAACAAGAAGAAGTTAACCAAAATAATGAAATAGAAATTCCACAGTGGAATAGTATAAGAACTGGAATACAAAATATACTACAGTGGCTCAAAAACCAGATTTGATCTGGCAAAGGGAAGATCTGTGAACTGAAGATAAATCAACAGAGAGAACCCATTTTGAGGAACAGAAAAGAAAAAGAAATTAAGAATAATAGAGCCTCACAGACTGTGAGGCATCACCAGGCATGCAAATATAGGCAGAATGGAAGTCTCATCAATAGATAAAAGGTAGAAAGTGTTAGAAAAAATATATGAAGGAATAATAACCAGAAACATGCATAATTTCTGAAAAACATTAATCGACTCATTCAAGAAGCTCCATGAATTCCAAGACATAAAAGTACAACAGAATGCACACCTACAGACATCGTAGTCCTGGAAAAGGATCGAGTCTAGGGAGGACTCAAACTACCCACATTTTGACTTCAGTCTGTACTTTCTAACTGATTAAGTTCTCTTAAGACCAGCAAGACCCTGGGTGATTGACCCCAAGACAATGATCCACCTGACCTTTGCTGCCCAGTTGCACCTACCTACCACTTTGTCCCACATTTTCCTTATATGAACCTGGAAATATTTTTTGGCACTTTGGGGACAGCCTTTGGGACACAAGTCCACTGTCTTCCCAGTGTCAGCCTCCCTGAAACAAATTCCTTTCCTGACTCGCCACCACTCCTCTCTCTGCCTTTGGGTTTTGTCAATGGCCAGCTGCCAAACCTAGTCTGCTTGCGGCCCCTGGAGCCAGCAGCTCTGTGCCCTTGGTCTCAGGCAGCAGTCCCTTTGTGGACAGGCGAGCTGGGGAGAAAATAAAGCTGGTCTGGTGCAATTTCCTAGGGCCTAACTGCAGAGTCATTGGGCTGCTCTCACTTGCTTCACCCTCATACCTTCTCTGGCTCTGGCGTCTGGGTTCCAGCAGGTTTTCCCCAAATAATTAAAAATAGCATGAAGTGCTTTTACTTTCAGGTTCAGCTTTATGCTCATTTCCTTTCTTAACAACCTCAGTTTGTTTTCAGCTTCTGTGGGAGAAGAAAACAGCAAGGGTGAGTTAAGAGGTACCTGGATGCTCATTCTTGAACAGAACAGCAATCTATGGCTCAGGTATGTTCATTTCTAAACTGTCTTTTACATGCACTTTAGGTTTGGGCTTAAAACCCTAATTTCTGACATAAACATGAGAACTCAGAAGAGGAATGCAATAGATACATGTAAATATGTAAGCTGTAAAACCTTGTGTTTGAGATTTTCCACTTAACGCTGTTACATATTCTTGTTCTAAAATCTACACATTAAAAAAAATCTGAATTACAGAGGAAGTTTAAGACTACAATGAATTCTTACACACCATTCACTTGGATTTCCCTCTGTGGTGATATTTTGTGACATCTGCATGCTCTCTTTCTAAATAGATATGTAAGTTTTTCTATTAACATTCTTATTCTGATTATTATTTGGAGAAGTAACAGAGGCTGTGACTCTTCACCACTAAATACTTTGGCACATAGATCTTAGGATCCAGACATGATTCTACTTTCTTTCTTTGGATCCATCTCATTCCCCCACAGCCATTCCTACCTCTCCCTCTGGCTACTATTCCGTCACTCTGGTAAGGACATCCCTGGCCATCCTGCTAATGCTTGCAGTGAATTCTCTGGGTATTTAACATAGCTAACCTCTCCCTTCTTCTAGGGCTCACTCTGTCTGTGTTGCCTCTGAAACCCCATGGTCTGCCAGTGCTGTTACCCCTTATAGTTCCCAGAGGCTTTTCTTCTTTTGTATTCCCAAACTGAATTAAGTCATCTCCACTTGTAATTCAATGAACCCCTATCACTCACATCTCTCTCTCTCTCCTCAGGATTATTTCAGTTTAACCGGTCTACCATGTGTCCAACATGGGGACCGGGCAGAGAACAGAATAGTCAGGAAGCCTTTCTCCTCCAGCTTAGACCTTAGTGGAGATGATTAGAGTTGTGATCAACAGTAGAGTATAATCCTTGTTGCATTGTCCGTCATCTTCCTAGTTTGAGATGGTTACTGGGAAGTAGTGTTAACTATCCCCTTGTAACCATTCTTCCTTTCTCCCCTACTAATAGAACTCCTGCTTCTTTGCCATGCACATAGTTTCCCAGAATAATGATGGCAATTCCAGCCTCTCTTGTGGTTGTGTACGGGAATATGGATAACCTAAGAAGCGATTTAGTTTACATAGACTTTACATAGTAAGGTAAAGAGTTAGTATTCTCTGCTTAGAATACAAATGACAGCACACCAGGGACTGCCCCTTACAGATGGTTGAGCATATGATAGGATCTGAAGCTTCCATCCTTATGAAACACAACTACATACCATCCCCAGACTACTAACCCTGAAATTTATGAGGGAGAAATAAACATAAACTGCTTATGACACATTTCTTTCCTAACTGTCGCAGCTAAGCCTAATTCTAACCTAATAGTTATCTTAGTATCACTCTGAGGGCAGGGGCTGCAGCTTATTCATCTTTTAATCCAAGCACACAAGCACAACATGTGGCAAATAATAGATGTTCAACCAATGAGTTGAAGTAAAAAAAAAGGGGGGGGGGCACAGTGAATGGGACTAGATATCAAGGAATAAAAATATGAAAAGATATCTTTCATAAACCTGAGCTGAACTGGAGCCCTTGGTGAAGCACTGAGCTGTGCCAGGAGAGAGCCAGGTCTAGAAACTGCTGAGTGGTTTGCGGCTGTCATCCTGACTCTGCAGAAACAAGAGGAGCCCATCGGGTCACAATAATACTTTAGAGCAGGTATTGTGAAGATAGGAGAGTCAACAGAAATCCCGTAGAAGTTATTAATCATGGCATATGGGTAACCAATGTTTTTGAAGAAAATTATCTTGCCAGGTAATTGGGTGCCAAACATAGAATAGTAAAACAGACCTTCAGGCTTCTAGTCATGGGTCTACCATTTATTCACTATGTGCTTTTGGCAAATACCTTACTTTGACTTTCTGATCTCATTTGCAAAGTGAGTAGAATAAGCCTACTTTGCAGGTTCTTGTTAGAATCAATGAGAGCAACACATCGGAGACTGGTGATACCCAGGATTTTGTCTCTAGCTTCATCAGAGATTTGGAGAATAATGCAGGCAGCACTCTGCAGATGGCCAACGGTAGCCCGCATTTTGTGCCATGGAAAAGTACAGAAGTGCTGATGTATTCATGCTTCGGATAACTCTGAGGCTAGAGAATGACTTTGTGGTCTTATTTTACTGTGAAGCTCTTCTGGGTTTGCAATTTTCCATTGTATCTGAGGAGACAACCTGTATGAGAAATGCTCTTCTCAGAGATTAAATATATATAATATATAAAATATAAAATATGTAATATATAAAATATATAATATATAATATATAATATATAATATATAATATATAATATATAATATATAATATATAATATATAATATATAATATATAATATATATATTATTCCCAAGAAAACTAAATTTCCAACAATTCCTCAAAGTCGGTAGAATTTTAGTAGGAATATATACAATCTCATTTACCCTGCTTCACCTCATATCTACTTTATTTTTATTTTTATTGATATAAATGACATATAACATTTTATAAGTTTAAGGTATAAAACTTGCTGAATTGATATATTTATATATTGCAACATGATTACAATCATATTAGTCTTAACTAACATCTCTATCATGTCACTTAATTATCATATGTGTGTGTATGTGTGTGCTTAGCAACTTTGAAGTTTATAATCTGGTGTTGTTGTCTATAATCACTATGCTGTGCATCTCTAGGACTTATTTATTTACTAGTTGCAAGTTTATACCCTTGTAAACCACAAACCTCCACTTCCCCCAACTCCCAGCCCCTGGTAATTACCCTTCTACTGTCTTTATGAGTTCAGGTTTTTTAGATTCCACATACAAGTGCTGTCATAGAGTATTTGACTTATCTCACTTACTATAATACCCTTGAGGTCCATACATGTCACAAACAGCAACAGTTCCTTATTTCTCATGCCTGAACAATATCCCACTGTATATATGTACAGAATTCCTTTATCCATTCATCTATTGATGGATATTTAGGTTTCCATATCTTGGCTATTGTCACTTATGCTGCAATAACATGAGAGTGCATATATCTCCTTGAGATCCTGATTTCAATTCTTTTAGATAAATACCCCTAAGTGGGATTGCCGGATAATATGGTAGTTCTATTTTATTTAATTTGAGAGAGAGAGAGAGAGAGAGAGAGTGAGTGTGTGTGTGTGTGTGTGTGTGTGTGAGAGAGAGAGAGAGAGAGAGAGCGCGCGCGCAGGTGAGGGGAGGAAAGGGAGGAAGAAACAGAGTCCCAAGCAGGCTGTGCACTGACAGCACACAGAACCTGGAGGGGGAGGTGAGGGGTTCAATCTCACAAACCATGAGATCATGACCTGAACCGAAATCAAGAGTCAGATGCTTAACTGACTGAGGCACCCAGATGCCCCATGGTAGTTATTTTTTAATTTTATGGAACCTCCATACTGTTTTCCATAGTGGCTGAACCAATTTACAATGTACATTTCTACCATCCGTGTACAAAGGTTCTCTCATTTCCACATCCTAATGATTATCTCTTGTCTTCTTACTATTAGCCATTCTAACAGGTGTGAGGTGACATCTCATTCTGGTTTTAAGATATCTCTTATTTTCCCGATGATTAGTGATCTTTTCATTTACTGTTGGCCATTTGGATGTCTTCTTTGGAAATATGCCTGTGTAGTTCCTTTGCTGATTTTGTAATTGATTGTTATTAAGTTGTGTGGTTGTCTACCGTGTTTTTATGCCTCATTTGGAAATTCTTTTTCCAAAAGATGTCAGAGCATGTTAACTGAGAATAGATACTGAAAAATTTTAAGTGCAGTGATCAGGAGGAAAACACTTATTTAGTAGGAGGAGATGGGATTTATAAAAAGTTTCAAACGTCATAGCGTCTTTAAAAAATCATTTTAGAATTTATAGTTTCTAATTTTGAATCTCATTGATACCCTAAACTTCTTGCCTCATTCAGGGCTGGGGATTCTGGTGACCTTAGTGGATGCCTTCAACAGCGGAGCGGTTCCTTCTCTGGAGAACACGGTGATATCTGTGTCCTAGTGTGAGGACTCAGTGGCTCTACAGAGTGAGGTTCCCACAGAAATGGTTGTGGCAGTACCAGACCTGGGCTATGGAGCAGCCCCCATGGAGCAGCCTCCACAAAATGACGAGGAGTTATGGAAGAAGTACATGGTACTTAGTCTTAATAGTTGATTCTTCATGTTACCCCCTCTACCTAAAGGGCACCTGATTGTCCATAGATTAGCTAACATTCACAGCAGAAGGATGCTGATTATTCTGAATAAGAGAGTTAAAAGGATACTATTACTCTATTTTATCTCCTTCGCCTCCAAACTCAGACACTTTATCTGGAAATCTGTCTAATCTCTGAAGCAAAGTTAGTACAGACACTCAGATGGCCTCCTTGACGGAACATCTAGTTTCCCTGTGGGCTTGAAACATGCTTCAGTTATTTTGAGCTGGCTGCTTTTTCTGTGCACTCTCACCCATTCAATCCAAAGTTCTCTGGGAAGATTGTTACCAGATCATTCTTTACCTTTATTTTACTTTGAGTTGTATGACTGTTAATTGTGCCTTATAGATAGCATTACAGGATGCCATAGCTTCACAGAGCCATAGAGATTATATAATACAAACTCAGCATTTCACAAGGAAGGCTCAGGGAGTTCAGAAACTTAACCAATAGTCTTGAAGGAGTATTTCTGAGATGGTAGTAATTCAAGTTTCATTGAACAGTAATTCACACACCATAAGTTTCATGCAGTGAAAATGTACAATTGACAAAGATGTACAAATGTAAATGTACAGTGATTTCTTTCACATGAGGAAGGTGGTCTAAGAAATCTTCCTGGAAGAGGAGTGTGACATACAGTTTGAAAGATTTGTACATATTATCCAGGGTGGATGTTACTGGAGGAGTCACAAGCAGGAAAAAAAAAAAAACCCAGCATGTGAAAAATATGAAAGAATCTGAGGTTACACATCTGGAAAACTGCACTTTCTTCTGACTTGTGGAACCTAGCACGAGTGGAGGGAAGCAGCATTGGCAGACGAGGCTGGAGGAATAGTGAGACAGGCAGGGTCTTAGAACATGCATGTAGGTGGGGTTGGGCTGGGGGGTGGGGAACAACTAGGGAATTTGATCAGGGCAGTTTTTTTTCTCAGAATATTTCAACGGAAGTTCAGGTTAGACCTGCCTGATATGTCTTTGCCCTTTGTGGTTCCCAGAGTTTAGTGCAAATGAAGAAGGAACTAGAGGGAAGCTGCATGAAGAAAGATGAGCTTCTCCATGAGGCACAAGAAGCCTTAGCAGGTATGGGGAGGGCTCTGGGCATGATGGGGAGGGAGGTTCCTGCCAGGCCCTCTGAGACCTCTGACAGGAAGATCTTCTCGAAGCAAGGAGTTTCCTCTCCTGTGGAAGGCATGCTCTGCTAAATCTGAAAATAATAAGACAAGGTGTGGTTGTTCGTTGGCCAGCCAGTCAGAGGGCCTTTCCCACCTTGTTCTCAAACCTGCCCTCGATGTGTCGTCATGAGTTAAATTTGGACATTTCTGTCTGCTCTTCCCAGACAGTTTGGTGTCTGAGAAAGTGGTGGTTGTGGGACAGGGGGTTGTTGCTTTCAGGCTTAACCGTTGTTTTCTTGCCTGGAGCAGAGGAGCAAGCCAAAAGAGAGACAGCTGAGAAGGAAAAGCGGCTTCTTGAGAAAAGGTGTAAAATGCTGCAGCAAAAGTTAGAGACTCTAGAAACAATTTTCCAGGAATCCATGGGCCAAATGAGAGAGGAGATAAAGAGAGAGAGAAAAAACCTTCTGAGAGGGCAGAATGAGAGGATTCAGAGGCTGGAGGTAAGCCTGGCTCGGGTCTGGGCAGTGATTGCAGAAGAAAGCCCTGGAACCCTAGCAAGGGAGGGCTGAAAGTTAAAGCAAAGCCAGACAGAGAAGCACTGCTGTCATTTACTGCACTCAATTCACTACAAGCCCTGAATCTGTAATGGCTTGTGTCAGGGCACGTGGGCTGTGTTCACGCCGAGTTTCTGGAAAGTCCCATAGGAACTTGTAGCTCCAAGAATTTCCGGAATATAAATCACCTTCCCAGGGCATGTGCTGCTGTTCTGAGGGATTCCTGGATGATCTCACAGAGGCAATATTAAATGGGGTGGTCAGATTTATCGTCGAAGATGTCCTAACTAGGTGTATGTAATAAAAGCAGCAATTGGTTCACTTTCCCAAGATTACTGCCAGTTTTCAGGCACCCTACCCACCCAAAGACCCTAAGATAGATCCCTGCTGACCTAAAACCATCAGATATGTATAGACTCAGAAGTGAGGGGGACTGATAGCTCCGAACCTGTAGCTGTCCCCAGGAGAGGATGGCCTGTCTGAGTCAGCATGCGACATAGGGGAAATTCTCTCTTCTCCCGACTGGAAGTGTTTGCATCAGATTTCTCAACCAGCTTAGACATTCCCATTATTTCTAAGATGTGGGTGAGCATTTGTGCCATTCAGATGAAAGAGTCCCTCCTAAATAGCATTAATAGAATATCATACAATTGTCCTCACACCTGTTTAGCACCCTCGCAAAACCTTAGTGATGGATGAATATAAGTAAGGTGGTACTGTGCTTCTTATTCCCCAGCCCCAAACCAGGAGATATTCCTGCTGTAAATGATCTAATAAGAGAGAATACTTGAAAAAGGAAAATGCAGATAATTTTATAAATTATTAATATGTAACTTTACTCCTGAAAGTTTGAGATCTTTAAATGTTTTTCTTTTATGACTGTATCACACAATTTTAGGCCCAAATAAAAATCATGACTGGTAACAAGCAACATACTGAAACTGACTGCACTCCAAAGATAATGGAGAACAATGACAGAGAAGATACTTCGCGGCCTTCGTGGTGGCCTCAAATTTGTGAGCTGCTACAAGAGTTGATTTTACTAATGGTCAAGTTTTTCTCTTGTATATAATTTCAGGTAATTTTCACAAGTTTTCATAACAGCTTTTTGATATAGCTTATTTTCACGCATATGTACCTTTTCTGTTTTTCAGCAAAATTTAACAGAAAAATAGATAAGTAGAAAACAGAAAAAATAGAAATGCCCTACTATAGGGCATCAATGGTTGACAAAAGATAGAGTAAATGTGGCTGGACAGTTAATTTAAATGGATGTGGAGGGGCGCCTGGGTGGCGCAGTCGGTTGAGCGTCCGACTTCAGCCAGGTCACGATCTCGCGGTCCGTGAGTTCGAGCCCCGCGTCAGGCTCTGGGCTGATGGCTCAGAGCCTGGAGCCTGTTTCCGATTCTGTGTCTCCCTCTCTCTCTGCCCCTCCCCCGTTCATGCTCTGTCTCTCTCTGTCCCAAAAATAGATAAACGTTGAAAAAAAAAAATTTAAATGGATGTGGAAATAACTGATTAGAAGACAAAGAGAAGGTCAAATTTGTAGCCTCCTGGAAAGAAACACATTGGAATATATTTATCAAGAAGTGCTTCTGAAAGTTGCATCTGAATAATTACTCCAATAGATATCCATAGCGTGTTCTAGAGTAGGACGGGCCAGCGCCATATGCAAAGCAATTCTTTCTTGGTTTACCTGTAAATTTTATGCATTGCAAGTTAAAATTTTAAAAAGGCTAATTGTAAAATTTAAATGGAGCTGATCAAAAAAATCAAAAGCCAAGACAATTCAGAAGAGGTACAATGAAATGTATAGATCTGCAAGAATTAGAACAGTGTGTCACCGAGCATAAATATAAAAACATAAGAACAGAACATACCGTGTAGTCTAAAAGTAGAAACCCCACCACATATAGGAATTAAGTGCATGTGAACAGTGTTATTTACGTACTTATTTTTTTAAGCATATTTATTTTTTTTTAGAGCAAGAGAAAGCACGTGCATGCACACACACACAAGCAGGGGAGGGGCATACAGACAGGGAGAGAGAGAATCCCAAGCAGAATGTGCACTGTCAGCCCACTGCCCCACGTGGGGCTCAATATCACAAATCATGAGATCATGACCTAAGTCAAAATCAAGTCAGTCACTTAATTGACTGAGCCACCCAGGCACCTCTCCCAGTAATTTAAAATAACACTTTTGGGGGCACCCGAGTGGCTCAGTCAGTTAAACAACGAACTCTTGATTTTGGCCCTGGCCATGATCTCACAATTTGTGAGATAGAACCCCACAGACAGCAGGCTGACAGTGCATAGTCTGCTTGGGATTCTCTCTCTCCCTGTCTCTCTCTCTCTGTGTGTTCATTCCCCCACCCCAAAATAAATAAACATTTTTAAAAAATAAAATAAAAAAGTAAAATCAGTGGGAACATACAGTTCAGTATGAACTACATAACAGCTGTTGTCAGACAACTGGAGAGCTGTGTAGAATAAGAAGGTGAGTAGATCTATTGTAAATTTTGTGTAAAGTAAGTTCCAGCTTGACTTCAGATGAAACATCAAAAAGCTCCACAGAAACAGTAAATGTCAAATAATTATAAAATTATGTTGGAACATCAAATTTATTTTTATTTTTAAAAAATTTTTTTTTCAACGTTTATTTATTTTTGGGACAGAGAGAGACAGAGCATGAACGGGGGAGGGGCAGAGAGAGAGGGAGACACAGAATCGGAAACAGGCTCCAGGCTCTGAGCCATCAGCCCAGAGCCTGACGCGGGGCTTGAACTCACGGACCGCGAGATCGTGACCTGGCTGAAGTCGGACGCTTAACCGACTGCGCCACCCAGGCGCCCCGTCAAATTTATTTTTAAATGCCATAAACCCCAAAGATGTATAAACACTGACAAAAACTACATTAAAATAAAGATAAATTCATTATAGTGAAAAAGAACCTAAAGAAATTCAGAAGCTAAGAATGTTCTGAAGAGACAGCCTTGATTTCTGTCAGAGGAAAGAGCTGATTTATATGAGTTATACATCATAAAGGGCCACAAATCAATAAAAGTGGGCAAGCTTTGAACAGATAGCTTATAGAAAAGCAAGATATTCAAGTAACTCAAAATAAGAGAAATGAAACAAAACTATAAGATGCAATATTTTACCTCCCATGCTATCAAACTGTGTTCCCAATGTTTCTGAAAACCTGTCCTTTCATGGAAGCCCAAATTGTGTAATATCTATTGCAAATTGTGTCTAATATATATTAAATGTTAATAGATGTCCATTTTGGCACCACATACTCAGTTTTAAGGTATACACACACTCTCTCATACACACACACAGTCATGAAAATTGTGTATTGATAACATGTCCATTGTGGCATTGTCTGTAACTCTAAAGATTGGAACTACTTATATGTCTATATGGGAGTGGTAATGTAAATTTCAGCACACTTCTACAATGGAAGATTATATAGCCAGAAAATTGAGAAATAGCACGATTTGTAATGACACAGAACAACTTACTAGATCTATTGTAATGTGGAAAAAGTGCCAACCAATGAGACTAGGGCACTATTTCTGCAAAAAAAAAAATGGAATTCATAATACTTATTTGTATACACATGAGGAACTAGCACTGTTGGTTGCTTCTAGGGGAAACTAGGTTTCTGAGATCAGGAATGAGAGGAATACTTATTTTATTCGGTATAAACCTTTGTATCTTTGGAAATTTTACAAGGAGTATGTAATACTTGTTCAGGAGTATAAGAAAAAAAACCAACGATGCTGTTTATGGTGATGATGGTGGTGGTGATGATGACAATGATGATGGTATTTAGGAAATTTTACATTCTTAGAAAAGCATCAACCAGTTCAAAAGAGAGGTGTAATAAATAGTGAGGTCCAATACTGGGGGGAAAAACATATATCCTAATCTTGTTTATATTATAGGGTTGAATTCTACTTCCTTAAATTCTTTGAAAAATAAGGTCTGAATAAGAATATGATGCAATTCTGAAATCCCAGCTTGTGTGTCTTCGCTTTCCAACTTCAAATTACAGTTTTAGATGTTAGTTGTATAGTGTGTCTGCGGTGTATCTTGATGTTTTTAGACTTCCCTTTCAGCTGATGTTTGCATGCTTTGCTTTTGTTATAATGAACTACTTCCAACTGCACAAGCTTGACATGTTAACACCTCTATTCTAGATACCTGTGCACAGTATTCAGACTTCTTCCAACAACCTCTACGATCCTCAACTTTATGTTGCAGACTGGTTTCTCCATGAAGTCTTGGATTTCCTGAATCCTCTAAAGCGGGTTGGGTGGCCGTCCTTTGTGATCTCTTTGTACCTATGGCATGATTTTGAAAACTTAAGTTACCCATTGACTCTGTTTCGCTGATGATACCTCACTGCTAGGGACAAGTTTATCTTTATCATTGTAATCTTAGTTCCTATTTGCATGTCCAACACTTGATCAATAACTGCAAAATTATGGTTGAACACATTCCCCACTCTCTAAAGATTCTTCTTTAACAAAAGGTTTATTTATTTTTGAGAGAGAGAGAGAGAGAGAGAGAGCGAGAGAGAGAGCGAGCATGAGTGGGGAAGGGGCAGAGAGAGGGGAAGAATGAGAAAATCCCAAGCAGGCCCTGCACTGTCAGCACAGAGCCTGATGTGGAGTTTGAACTCATGAACTGTGAGATCATGACCTGAGCTGAGATAAAGAGTTAGATGCTTAACTGACTGAGCCGCTCAGGTGCCCAGTTCCTGTTTTCTATATATATCCTAATTATGACAGATGCTTCAAAGGACCCTTAAAACAAAGGGTATAGTTTTTGACATAGAGAACAAAGACAAAAGGAGATGTAGATAAAATTAAATTTCCTCATAACCTGCAGCCCAATGACAAATACTTGAGACAGGGAGAGTATGACATTCCTCCAGGAACTCCCAACTGTGTTAATATTAATGCTTTGCTAGTGGCAGAAACAACCTTACCTCGACAATAGTCAGACTTCCACGATCTTGTAAGTCTTCTTTAATATATGAAAATCCTCTTGGAGACTTTCTTTTTCTCTACCCCTCCCACCTTAAAAGTATGTAATCAATCACTCCTCACAACCCCAGTACAACTCTTTCTCTCCAGGAGTCCTGTCCCTGTGCTTCAATTAAAGACACCTTTTTGCACCAAAAATGTCTCAAGAATTCTTTCTTGACTGTTCCCTCCTGAACCCTACATCAAATCACATAAGTTTTAAGATTCTAATACAAAGGGTGTGGAATGAATTAGGACTACAATTCCTAGGAAATAGGACTGTGAGGATATGCATGCTAATTGAGACTTGCTACAGTGTTCTTCCTGAGAGAAGGGCTGATTCATCATGTGTTCAGTTTGAGTTTCCTATGACAACTACTCATGAATGACATCACTCACTTTTGACTCACAGGTCAAAGGAAACATTTAAGGAAAATATGAAAAGATAACTCAACATCACTCATCATCAGGGAAATGCAAATCGAAATGACAAGATATCACCTCACACCTATCAGAATGGCTAAAATCAACAACACAAGAAAAAACAAGTATTGGTGAAGATGTGGAGAAAAAGGAACCCTCGTGCACTGTTGATGGGAATCTACACTGGTGCAACCACTGTGGAAGACAGTACGGAGTTCCTCAAAAAATTAAAAATAGAACTACCCTACAATCCAGTAATCACATTACTGGGTATTTACCCAAAAAAACATGAAAACACAAATTCAAAGGGATACATGCACCCCTATGTTTATGGCAGCATTATCTGCAACAGCCAAACTATGGAAGCAGCCCGTGTCCACTGATAGATGAAGGGATAAAGAAGATGTGGTATATGATGTGGGAAACAAAGGCAAAAGAAAAAAATTACATTTCCTTACAACTTACAACCCATTGACAAGTCCTTGAGACAGGCAGAGTGACCTTCCTCTAGAACTCCACTGCCTCAATGATGATACTTGGCTGAGGGCAAAAGGCAATCTTAGCTTAACATTATCCTGACCTCCAGGATCCTGCAAGTCTACTTTAACATATAAAAATTCCTTTGGAAACTTCTTTGATCTCTACCCCCCAAGATATAGGTGGGCAATCCTACTCCAAGCTTATGTGGCCCACTGATATACATCTGAAGGGTCTCATGACTGAGTTTTTACTAAATGGTAATAAATGACCTTTTCCTAACGGCAGCTAGCCTCCTCCAGGTCCTTAAAACCTTGTTTCCAAAATACCTTGGAGATTTATGCTATCTCTAACCCCCACCCAACCTGAAGGTATATAATCAGTCACTGGTTTCAACCCCAGTGCGACTCTTTCTATCCACTGGACCTGTCCAATATCTAATAAAAAAGAGATCAATGAAGTTGTTGCTGATATTTCTTTATGCTTGTTTATGATCCATCATCCTTGAATTACTCACAATCAGGGAATTTTTCCTATATGAATATTCCTTTTTATCTGATAAACCCATGTGCCCTTCTGATGTTTTGAAATTGCAGTTGTTTTCTTCATTCCCACATGGATACATTCTTTCTGATTTTAGTAGTTCTCCATATGGCCTCTCTAACACTTGACACAGGCATGTTGCAAGGATGTGTAACATTTTTTGTGTGTATAATTTTAAGTAGTGTTTTGGTGAGGGCTTCAAGAAGCTCCAATTAACTACATATACTCTGAACTTCCATTAGGGATTTTAATCAGCTTGTCTATTAAAAAAATCAAATATATTCATATTCTAGGGTTTTCAAACTGAGCTGTTATTCTTAGGGATAATTTAATGTGACAATGATGAGGAAGCAAAAGGCAAGCTGAGGGCAAAACACAAGATAACACCCCGCAACACCCCCCCTCCACCAGGTGGGATATGTGTGACATTCCTTATGTACTCCTGGCTTCCCAAAACAAAGGGAAAAACAAATGGTCAACTGATAGAGATCACAGTAGTGTAGGACATGAGTCTCCATCAGTTGGCAACTGTCTTCATGATTTATAAGAAAAAAGCAATCTCCAGAAACCTGTAGATGCAACTTCCTAGAGCCCTAACATCACCCTCCTCTTCCATAGGATAGAAAATCCTATATAATCAGTTACTCCTCAAAACCCCAGTGCAGCTCTTTCTGCCCACGAGTCCCATCCCCATGTATAATAAAAACACCTTTTTGCACTGAAAATGTCTCAAGATTTCTTTGTTGGCCATTGGCTCCTGAACCCTACTTCAAACCACATCAACAAGAAGCAGATTCGATTTTAATTAAAACAGTAATAATAATTATTGAATGATTAGTACTACATATAAAGTCCAGAAATTAAGCATTTAGGACACTGTGAGACATGTCTGATTAATCAATTGTATCAAAGGTACGAGGCGAAATTCCAGATTAGAACTGTTTCATTACTTTGGTATTTATGTCAATTTGTGGTAAGGAAAAGAAAAAAATCCTGCAGTTGTCAACTTATAAGGTATTTTATTTAAATGACTTTTTGTTAGTGATCATTGCCAGTAGTGCCTTCATCATTTAAAGGAGATGTACCACAACTGTACAGTCTCTAAAATAGACATGAAGGACTACTTTGGAATTTTTTTAAACAGATGTGGAACAGTAAGTGTGAAGTGACCTCATGCCTTCTCATCTTCTAGTTAACTAGATATCTTTATAGAGACGAAGGGACTTACTCGTAATAATATAGATTTGTTAGCCAGTAATACTTTACTGCACAGATATTTGCAGATTCAAGGTCACAGAAAACAAATATGAAAACAAAGCATTGTATTCACCTTGGGCACTGTGATGTGATATAACAAATATACATTTGGTCTTTATCTCAGGTTCCTGGCACAGAGTTTTTAAAACTCTCAGAATTTCCTGAGTCATTGGAATGATTAGAGCACTTTTTTGTTATTCTTAATAATCCTCTTTCAACTACAAGGGAGTTTATGGTAATGGAATAACCTGGGAAGATGAAGGCTGGTAACCAGGGTAACTAATTATGTGATTAGAGGGTTGGGATTTTCAGCCCTTCTCCCCAAGGGGCAACAAGAGGTGAGGGGTTGCAGACTGACTTAATCACCAATCATGCTTGTATAATGAAGCCCCATAAAACCCCTAAACAATGGTGTTTGGAGAGTTTCTGGGTTGGTGAACACATGGAGATCCCGGGATAGTGGTGTGACCTGAGAGGGCATGGAAGCTGTGTTGCTTTATACCTTGCCCTCTGTAGTTCTTCTTCTGGAGCTTTTTATCTGTATCCTTTACAGTAAAACAGTAAACACAAGTGTTTCCCTGAGTTCTCTGCACAACTCCAGGAAATTATCAAACCCAAGGAGGGGATCATGGGAACCTTCAAACTGTAGTCAAGTTGGTCATAAGTACCATAGGCCTGGGACTTGTGATTTTGAAAAAAAAAAAAATTATGTTTTAACTTATTTCTGAGAGAGAGAGAGAGAGAGACTTGCACACACACACAAGTCCCGGGAGGGGGGTGCAGAGAGAGAGGGAGACACAGAATCTGAAACAGGCTCCAGGCTGTGAGCTGTCAGCACAGAGCTTGACGTGGGGCTCAAACTCATGAACCGCAAGATCATGACCTGAGCCGAAGTCGGACGCCAAACCAATTGAGCTCCCCAGGCATCCCAGTGGAACTTGTGATTGATGTCTGAAGTGGTACTGAGCCACTACCCTGTGGGGTCTGATGCTAACTCCACGTAGACACTGTCAAATTGATTTGAACTCTAGGACACCCATGTAGAGTATGAAGAGCTGGAGACGTGGTAGTTAATATGGAAAAAACCCACACATTTAGTGTCAGAAGTGTTCTAGGTGCAGAGGAACAGTTTTCCTTTAGAAAGCAAATTAATTTTTTTAGAAAACTCTAAGCTACATTAGTGCATCTGTGGTTAAAGGACCAGGGATGTGTTAGGAATGCCAGTATCTTCTGTTTGTTTCATATGGTGAGGTAAATGAGAGTTAACCACAGTACTGTTTGAAAAAAATAAAAATAAGACACTGAAATCTTTTCCTGCTTGTTGTATCTACTCACCAATCAATTCAGAAAACAGAAACCATCGGAATTCTTGCCAGATGAAGACAAAGTCCTCAGTTCTGTTTGCTGCAGTTTATATGACTGACTTCACAAGGTCATGGAAAGACAGAAGAATAACTATACTCTCTCCTCTAAGAAAAAGTACACAATGTGGCCATCTACATGACAATAATTTAAAAAATTCTCTTTGCTGGAATAGCATATATTATTCATCTTGCCATGTAGTATGTTTAAACACCTAAACAGCAATAGCAAAAGCTAAGCATCAACAGATTTAGAAAAAAATGAGGCAAAACAGGGAAATAATCAGAAAGTAGAGTTGAGAAGATTAGATATTTGTCTGCACCTTGCAAAACGTAAGTGCATGGTTTCAATGTCAATAGAGCCAGAGTTCATAGAAACAGACCTATCTAAAGTCATGTTTCTGAGTCAGTAAATAATAATATTTTAATAAAAAGACAAAATACACACATACAGATATACACAAGATGAGACTTTTATTTCAGGTAGCTATACTCTTCCAATTTATATACACATGTAACTCCCACCAGACTAAAATAGAGAACATTATTAACATCCCATAAGCTTCCCTTATTCGACTAACCCAAAGTTAACCGCAATTCTGACTTTTATACTACAGAATAGTTTTATTACAAATTTTGTGATATGAAAACTTTCCCAGAAGGAAAACAGGATGTATTTAATTAACAAGATTAAGAAATATGTTTTGATTTTTTAGAGTTAATTAAAAGTTGCCAATTAAAAAAATTGTTTTTCAAAGTTTATTCATAATTTTGAAAGAGAGCTTGAGTGAGAGAAGGGCAGAGAAAGGGAAAGAGAGAATCCCAAGCACGCTCTGCACTGTCAGCGTGGAGCCTGATGTGGGGCTTGAGCCCATGAACCATGAGATCGTGACCTGAGTTGAAATCAAGAGTCAGATGCTTAACCGACTGAGTCACCCAGGTGCCCCAAAAGTTACCAATTTTAAATGATCATGATGAGCTTGATATGTGATAGGCCTTTTATATGTATTATCTCAAGCTTCACAATCCTTTGGAATTGGGTAGATGATGGACGAGGTGACAGAGAAAAGAAAGACAAGGGGCAGTTGATTTACACAAGTGTTATGCGGGCAGTTCCTTCTAGTGATTCTGTTTTTCTTCCACTTTCCTAATTTGACAGAGCTGTGAGGTAGATTACATGCCCTTCTTGCTCCTTATTATGACTTCCAGATCATTTATCCTTTTTTTTTTTAGCCCCCTAGCCCTCCCATAAAAAAAACCACACACAAAATGACAAAGAACAACAAAACGCATAAAGTATCTTTGAAGCACATGTCATCATGTCATCAGACTCTATTACTCGTTACTCCCTGTTATTCCAGGGGTCCTAGATCTCACAGTCCTTTCATTTACTGAAGATTTTAGCACCTGATTCTTCCCCACTTTACCACTACTCTTGTTAATCTTGGGGCCTTCAGCATCCAGCAGACAGCCATCTAATACCACGACCTCTCGGTCTGTTGACTTTCTCATATCCAAAGTCTTGTCAACCACCTCACCTCAGCCTGGACATTTTTCCAACGGGAACTAAACCTCCCCCATAATCTCAATTGCAAGCATCCCACACAATCAGTCCTCAAGACCTCCTCCCATGCTGCCACAGCAAGTGGCCAATTCTCCGCCCTCCTCTTATTTTATGTTTCAGCAACATTTGACAAAGTTAATCAACCCTCCCTTCCTTCTTAAAGTATTTTATTTTTCTGGCTGCTTCTCTGTCATACCCTCCTTGTTTTTCTTTATCTCACCAGTAATTTTTTTCTCAGCTTCCAATTCCATATCCTCTGACTTATTAATCTATAAATATTATACTTCTCAGTTTGAGAAATTTTTCTTAAGGACCATGGCTGGAGTAATCATATATAAATACAGTCCAAATTTATATTTTCAGTCCTATCTTTACTCCTGAACTTTAAGCTTTTAAATTTAACTACCTATTTAACATGTTCACCCCTGTTTTCAACAAATATTTCTAATTTAATATATACAAACTAAAAGTCTTTATTTCCCCCATGATCCAATACCTGATCGTCCCATAGAGCCCTGTATCAGTAAGTAATAACTCCTTTAATTCACCCTTGATTCCAATTTTTCTCTCCAGACTTAAATTGAAACCAACAAGTCCTATCAGCTCTAAATTTGAAATATATCTAGAGTCAGGTCCAAGTTCACATCACCATCCACCTGGAATTTTAGACTTCTAACCCAACGATCATGCTCACTCTTGTACCCCTGTATTCCAGGCCTAGCAATATTCACTTTGAAAAAGTTAACTAGAAAATCATATACACAAAGAGTTGCAATAAAATCATACACTTACAGGTGATTGTCAAAAAGTAAATATGTACTTGCACTATCACTTAAGTTGAGGAGTACATTTTTACAAATACTTTCTGAAGCTCAATCATAGCACCTTGCAATTTCAACTGCTTCCCTTCTCCCACAAGAAAACTATGGTAGACAATTTCTGATGTAGCCCCAATGATCCTAGTATCATTCCACTTCCTACTGCCCACACCCTTGTCACCCTTGTTCTATACTCTCCCCTCCAAGGGTGGAACAAATCTAGTGAACTGCTTCTAAGAATACAGCAAAAGTTATGAGACTGTACTTCCATAACTAGGTTATAAACCACTGATTTCTCTCTCTTTCTCTCTCTCTCTCTCACTCTCATTCTCTCTCTCATTCTCTCTCTCTCTCTCTCTCTCTCTCTCTCTCTCTCTCTCTCCCCCTCTCCAAGTCTTAAGATGACTGTGGTCCCAATTAGACACTCTAAAGCAGAGGATCTAGCTAAACTACACCTGAATTCTTGACATTCTGAGTCTCTGAGATAATAAATGTTGTTTCAAGCCACTGAGTTTTGAGGAAATTTATTATGCAGCAATAGATAACTAATTCAGACAACTTTCATCAGACTCCTAATGCCAGAGACTGCTATGGTCTATTTTTTAACTTTATATAAATTAAATTACATAGGATGTTTTATGTTTGACTTCCTTTGCTAAACATTATGTTTTTAGATTCACTCAAGCTGTTGGGTTCAGTAAAATCATTTCACTTTATAAGCCTATGAAAAATTTTCAATGTGATTGTCCCAATTTTTTAATTTCACTATCAATGTATAAGAATTTCCAATGTTCCCTATAGTCACCACTACTTAGATAGATCCAACTTTTAAATCATAATCATCTTGATGAGTATGGAATTTTAATTACAGGTTTAATTTGTTTTTCTTGGATAACTAGGGAGGTCAAGGACCTTTTCATATCTATTGATTATTTGGATGTCCTCTCTTTGTCATGCATATTCAAGACTAGTTTATTTTTCTAACAGACTTTCTTGTTGTTGATGTAAAGATTGTTTTCTATATTCTGAATTTGAGCTGTGTTAGTTCTTAATTTTTATGTAAACTCACCAATTCTTTGTCTATATTTAGTGTTCTGTGTCCTGTTCCCCAATCTGGAGGACATGAAAATATTATCTTTGATATTTTCTATACACTTTGTTTTTTTCTTTCCTAGTTGGCTCTACAATCCACATGGAATTTTTTTTTTTAATGCCAGAATGTATTGACAGTGCACTTGGTTGTTCACTTGGCTTAAAAAGAGAAATGACTGTCAATAAAAAGTTGGCTCTATTTAACTGAAATAATTTTTTTCTTTTTTTACACTTATACAAGTATTCTATAATAGACTGTTGGAAAGTTTTCCCAAAGGCAATTTAAGCTTTTTGCTAATTAGGTATATGAAAGCTGGATTTTTTTCTGTTGCCATTTATCTGAACTAATACCTATTAGCCTCGTAAAAAGTGGCTAAGGATCAACCATATATTCCTCTATTTGTATAAATAAATGTTTAAATAATGTAAAGAAAGCCAGAAAGATGGGCACAAAAATATTATGGACCTGCTATCCTATTCTGGATGGAGAGATTAGATATGAATCATTTATCTTCTACATAGTTTCTGTATTTTTAACCATGAGCATGTGTTTATTTTATAATTCAAAATCAATAAGCATATTCCCAATTTTGAAAAAATAATCCATCTCATTTTAAAACACACTGAGATACTAAATAACTTAGATATTGCAACTCAATTATTTATTTAATTGGAAAGTTACTTACTAAAGAATGACTATATATACAAAATTGTGTTTGTTGTATCAAAGCCCAGTTATTTAAAAGTAGGACACACTGTAAGAACCAGTAGAGTAGAACACAGAAAAGAGTTGGCATGAGTCGAAGAGAAAGGATGGCTTAGCTTGATGAATAAGTCAAGGGATTACGACCATTGAAATCTGTATTCTAGGCAAGCAAATAGCCAGTTCATATAAGCAGACCATCTGTGCAGAGTAACAAAGAATCAAGGCAGTCCTATAATATTTGGAAAGTATTTTACAGCAATCAGAGCTTCAAGTTCAGAACAAAATTCATGGTCAGGGTTCTAGTCCCTCAGAGGTGGACAGCTGTAAAACAGGTCAGGGTGCCATACAAAGCAGTGGTGAGATTTTGTGCAGTTGTCAGCATATGGGCTCAGAAGTGGAGGGCAAAGAAATCCAATCCTGGACTACTCTACTCAGTGGGATACAGGAGTTGAGGCATGAGATAGGAGTCAACTTTTGGATCTGGCAGCACTAAAATATGTTGGTCTTCAGAGACTGAAGTATTTTCTACATCAAGTTAGAGTGTACTTTGAAAATTAATAGAGTGCCTGAGAATGAGGGCTGGGGAGGACAATTAATAGAGCTAATGGAAGTCCAGGTTGTGGAGAGCAACACTGAATCAGCAGAGCAGGGCTTCCCAGGGAGACCACTTTACCCAGTAGTCTCTTTCAAAGACAAGGAAACTTAGACACTAAGTAGACCTTTCCCATTAAAAACTCAACTTTAGCATTTGTAATATAGTAAAAACCTTGTATTGCGAGTAACTTGTTCTGTGAGTGTTCTGCAAGATGAGAACACATTTCTAATAAATTTTAACTTAATAAACGAGCGATGTCTTCCAATACGAGTAGTACATGATGTCGAACATCACATGATCACAACTGAGCCAATGGTTTTTGAAATTCACTTTGATATACAAGTTCTTTGGATTACAAGCATGTTTCCAAAACAAATTATGCTTGCAAACCAAGGTTTTACTGTATTTCACAAATAACACCATCAAGAGCTGCTTAGATCTTGTCCTACTTTTAGTTCTGTCAGTGGTGACCACACATTTTTGAATTTGCCTTACCAAAAAGTTAATGATCATAAACTTTCTGAATTCTTCACTATTAGAAAAAGTCTTATTTTACACATACACATAAGTGATATTTTTTCTCGATATAGAATTCTAGGTCAAAATAAGGCATTTTCTATGGTGTCATGGATGGAAAGTTTGATTCTCTTTACATTGTAGGCAAACAGTATTTCATTAAAAACTTTCATTTTCTTTATCCTTGGAATTCAGAAATTATTCCAGGATTGATCTGATGATTTGTCTCTTCAGATGAAGCAGTTTTTCTTAGAGTATTTTTTGATAATCATTTATATTGCTTTTGCTTCTGTTCTTCCATCTGGAACTCCCAAAATGTAGATAATACACTTCCCAGATCACTCTCTGTGTCTGTTTTCATGTTGTCTCTTTGTCCTTTTGTTCTGCTTTCGAAGATTCCTTGATTTGATTCTATTATTAATCAGTTTCAAGCAGTATCCATTCTTCTTCTTCAGTACTTCTTTTGATTTTGTATGTCAAAGTATGCATCTTTTTGAGACTATTTTTGTGTCACAGAATAGTCCTTTCTCCATGACAGCCTTCTCATTTAATTAAAGCAAAGTCACATCCATTCTCACTGAGGACGCAAATTAGAATTTCCTAGATTGCTGTTCTGCTCTTCATATTCTCCTTTTTTCAATTTTGTATATTTACCCTGATTGTTTAGCTTAGTCAAGCTCTTTTGAATTACTGATTTACCACAGCTGTCTAAATATATATTTGTATATGTGGTTGATCTATTCTCTCATCATGTCATTGAAAATCCAGATCAGTGTTCCTTAATGAAGGAAGCACTACTGAATTAGCTGAGCCTAGGTGCCCACCATTATACCAGTAAACTGTGGCCAGTGGAAAAACGATCTATGAGAGGCTATAATTCAATCAGCTACCCATCCCAAATTTGTATCACATTTTACAAATATTGCAGATAACACTTACTTGTTCATTCGTCTATTTATTCGTTCATTTAATTAGTATTTGTTAAGTACCCATTGTATGTTATGTAGCATTTGAAGTGCTAGGGATGCAGCTGTCAACAAAACAGGTACAAACAACCCATCACATGGAACGTTCTAATAAATGAAGATACGAAAAAAATAAACATATGAAATAGTAAAATATATCAGCTGGTGGTAACTGTTATGGGAAAAACAGAGGGGAGAGATAGAAATTTAGGTCAGAGAAGGAGGGAGGTTTGCAAATTCAATTACAGAGATGCCATGTAGATATCTAAAGGAAGAACTCTGCTATGTAAAAGGAGCAGCCATGTGCAGTGTATTGAACTAAAGAATCTTTGGTGTGTTCTAGGAACAGTAAGAAAGCAGCAGTGTGCAGATGAGTTGAGGAACAGAGCAGAAGCCAGATTTATTGAGCCAATATAAAGCCTCTGGTTTACAGGTCTTTTAAACATGTAGCGAAGTCACTGAAAACTTTTGGGCAATGGAATTACAGTATCTGAGTTACATCGTAAAAAGGACAACACTGGATGCTGAAAGGGGGCAAGAAAGAAAGAATGGAAGGCAGAGAGACCTACTGAGTTTCCTGCAATAATCTCGACTGGAGATGCTAGAGGCCTATACCAGGGAGACAAGGGGAAAAGTGTTGAAAAGTGGTCATATTATGGATCTATTTTTAAGGTAGAGCTGTCATTTCCCATATACATGTCATTAGATAAATAAGCACCTAGATGTCCAATACAGATATCAAATTTTAGAAGTGAAAAAAATGGAGGTAGAATGAAGAGAGGAAGTAAGAAAACACACTTAGCCCAGTTTGGTAAAGTTTATCTAATATTGGTATACTCCAATATCTAAGATAATAAATTCACATTTTCTTAGCTTTAGTTTCTCTAAAAGCAGAGCCTAGAAATAACGGCTTGCTCATTGGTGCTCTAATTGGGAATACAATCCCAGAGAGTAGAAATGAGAAATGGAATGAAATAGGGAAAGGAGGAAAGTCAATAAAAGAATGGGGTGATCAAGTTGGGCACTTCTGGTACAGAGCTGCTTAATTTCACTGGGAGATTTGGGGAGTGTTACAAAATGTATTTCATTTTTTTTTAATATTCATTTATTTTTGAGAGACAGAGAGTACACACGATGAAGGGAAGGGGCAGAAGTACTAAGAAGTACACATGAGCAGGGAAGGGGCAGACAGACAGGGAGACACAGAATCCGAAGCAGGCTCCAGGCTCTGAGCCGTCAGCACAGAGCCGGACACAGGGCTCGAACTCCCGAACTGCGAGATCATGACCTGAGCCGAAGTTGGATGCTTAACCGACTGAGCCACCCAGGTGCCCCACAAAATGTATTCCAAAACTACTCCCCCAAGAAGTTGAAAAAGGAAAGCATGGACGCTTCAGCACCCAACCCTTATTGATTAAGGAGGTCGGACAGGTGTTACCATTGAGTTCTGCAAGAATGAGCGCTAGGCATGTTCTAAGGTTGATCCAGACTGCAGCATCAAAAAAGCCTCAGGGGAGGAAACAAATGGTATAGGTACGAGCCTGAGGCAAAGGGTTCACCAGCATAAAGCCTATCCCAGGCCATGTGGAATAGGTTGCAATACCAGGACCTAGACTATGAGGTAGAGCCATGAGAAATCTGACGTGGTGCAAAAGGGCTGCCTGTACAGTACAGTGCGCATGACCACCTGATCCACTTGCTCTCTCCATTAGGATCAGTCAATCATACAGTCCCCTTCAGGGTGTCCTCAGATGGAAACTGCAGGGATTTCATAAAGGAGGCTTAGTGGGAAAAGTTAACTCCTGCTTCAAACAGCAGGCTTTGAGACCATAATCAATATTCTTCACCTCCCTCTTATTCCATCCATTCTAGATTTCCTTAACCTTCAGCCAGCCCTTTGGATACTTTAAGTTGCTTGTGGGTGTGGGGTGAGCGTTATTTCTCCCTAGGGAATCTGAATGCTTAGTTATCTTGATTTTTGTTGAGTGGTGGCTGCTGCCATTGCCAGTACAAAAATCAATCACAAACAAAAACAAAAACAAATAAAAAATAAAACAAAAAAACCCACAAGCTATGCTCTATGTTCCAGATATACTCCTCTGTGCATCCACTATGTAACTCCAGTCCTCATTGTAATCAGGGTAAATTACTCTGGTCCTATATTTTTGCTTAAAAAGTTACCCTAGAATTTAGTGGTTTAAAGCAACATTTTATTACAGCCAATGATTTCACAATCATCTATGTCAAAAATTTCGGTCAGAGTTGGCTGAGTGACACTTCAGCTCCAAGGAGTTCCAACTGAAGATACTCTGGTATTCAGTTAACAGATGGTTTAGAGGGTTCAGGATGGCCTCATTTACATGCTTGGGTCCATCTGGGAATGTCAATTGAAGTGTCTACATTAGTTTTCATCTCTAGCTGTACATCTTACATGGCATACTAGGGGTCCCAAAGAACATTGTAAGCCTGTTATTTTTTTCTTTTCATGATTTTCCAAGCAACTAACAAGACTCCACAATTCTGAAATTCTTATAATTTCCATGGACCCATACTGTTTAAAATCTCAGAGCATAATCTAATGCTCATTTTCAACCTGCACTTTATCTTAATTTGCTTACATGTTAGAGGTTATCATACCACTTATCACCACTGATGGAGCCCTTATAACTCTTTGCTGAGTAAATGATCCAGTCTGAATACCACCATTAGGGTTGCTTGCTAGGGTCTCCATTATCACCTGTCTTAGTCTGGATACTCCTCAACTCAGAACCTGAGACAAAGGTCTGAGTGAAAACAGTTGTTTTTAGAAAAATGATCCCAGGAAAGGATATAGGGATTAGGATAGAGGATCAGGGGAGTAAAACAGAAAAGGAGGGAAAGTCAATGAAAGAAGTCATTGGGTTGGTCACCAGTGTGAATAATTGCTAATTGATCTCGCCAGAACTTTCTGAGATACTTTATGAAAAGCATCTCAGAATGGAATATACAGGAAAAACAATAGGAAAGCATTCCCTCATTGGCTTCCATTCCTATAAATGTTAACTTCACTTACACTTTGTAGTTGTACATGAAAGAACATCAAGTAAATTCTCATTAGAGCCCAACACTGCAAAAGCATAGAAGAAATGAAGCACCAGCCCAGGGGAGAAACCACTCAATGATACCTATACAAACCTGCAGAAATGGTAACAATGGCAGAGGCTAGAGTAAGATATAAGGCCAATATAATTTAGAATTCCTGTGCAAGAAATTTTCAATACAACTGAGAACCTCAATTCAAGGTATGACATTATATGGCAATTCTAATTCAGTGTTCAGGTTTTTCTATTTATAAAAACCAAATTGAAAATTAATTGCTGGTGCACATAGGGATAGCCCCCAAAGACATTGATGTAGAGAAATCTTCCCTATGGATAGAGCTTCAAACAACAGGGTATCAGTTTTGTATAAAGGTCTGAAGTAACAATATACATAGAATTTTGAGCAGTGGCAATGGTTTATCTAGTTGGCCACAGTTTAGAAGAAGCATGACTGGATAATCAGAGATAAGGAAGTCTGAATTAACCTAGAGAGTGGTCATATAAAGTATGTGGATCTTTATGTCAACATTCACTAAAGAGGATACATTTCATAAAGACATTAAGCAATCAGGTGGTTAGAATGACCTATTCAGTAGATTTGAGCCACTCTTTCTCCTCAGCCACCCATTTCTTCAAGTAGACTTGGCTGCAGGGATGCAGGATTCATATGAACCCATTAGCCTGAACTCCATGTCACCAAGGCTAATCTCACTGCATGTCAAATGTTTGACCTGAAGGCAAAAGAGATCAATACTGAACCTTTAATGTGTTACCATCCATTGAGCATACCAACCGGCCACTAAATGACAAGGTTATCACATGTCCCTTTATACCCTGAAGGAGGGAGTGTTTTTGCTTACTGGAATTAGGTGTGAGTATGGGTTTGCCTCCCCTGCTTAGAGTGCTTTGGCTACCACCTGCCAAGGACTCACAGAGTCTGATTTATTGTCAAAGATTCCTATTAAACATGACCTTAGACAAGTTTCTGACTTTACCATAAAGAAGTAAAACAAAGTGAATATAACCACAAATCCACTAGTCCTTTCTTATACATCATTGAGAAGCTGTCTAATAGAATGGCCACTTAAAAGATGTAGCTATGACAATTTCTTGGAGTACCTGGGTGACTCAGTGCATTGACATCTGACTCTTCATTTCAGCTTAGGTCATGATCCCAGGGTCATGGGATCAAGCCCCACATCAGGTTCCATGCTAAGTGTGGAGCCTGCTTAAGATTCTCTCTCTGTCCCTCTGCCCCTCTCTTCCTCCTCCTCTCTCTCCCTCTCTCTTTCTCAAATAAATATTTAAAAAAAAAAGAGATGGCTATGACACATTGAGATGCTGGGCACCATCATTTCAAATGCAATAAAGAAAAAAAATAAGATGCAATATGTAATTGGCAAACTAATGGCCATTGTATAGTGTTGTGTCCTTAACAACTAGCTAGAACAAGGTCTAGAACCAAAGAGTGGAGGTAGGAGTGCTCCCAATGACTCACTCGGCAACTTGTGCACTACTGTCCCACTAGTTGAGTCTCTGCTGGCCTAGAGGACCTGGATCCCAGGGTGAGGGGTTAGCAGCAGTTCTACCAGGGATCACAGTAAGGCTCCACTAACCTAAAACTATGGCTGCCACCCGATCATTTGTGAACTTCATGCTAGTAGATCACCCAGCAGGCAATGAAGCAGATTGCTCTGCTGTATGTTTAAATGATCATGATTTTCATGCTGAGACAGTACATAATAGAAGCAGAATACAGCAGATCTGGAACTCAAAGGATTCACTGGGATACTCTTGGTGTTTCCATGGCCTGTTAAAATGCTCTGGCAGCAACCACAGCCTAATTTGAGCACTGTAATACGTTTTATATTTCCTTAGGAATAAAAATGTATGCTCCGCCTCCAGGAAAGCAACCTAGATCAGCATAATTGCTGGCCAAATATGAATAAAATCTAGAATTAATAGAATAGGGGGAGATATTAAGTATTAATTATGACCATGAAATCAGTTGCAACAGTGAGGACTGTATCTTAGACTTTCCGTGTGTGTGTGTGTGTGTGTGTGTGTGTGTGTGTGTGTGTGTGTGTGTGTTGAAGAAGACTGACCACAAAACTGAAGAAGCAATGATGGAAAAGAGTCAACTTTATATGAGATACAAGAGGATCTAAGCAATACAAAATATGGACTTACAGATGCTGTGGGTGCCCCACTTATGGTTCCTTGTCACTTACCATTTCTGTATTCCCTGTGGAGCCTTACTATATAACCTAAGACTCTCCATCTGAGGGTCTTTTCTTGACCTTCACATGGGGCAGGCCAGAAGTGTTAGGGGGTTATATTCACAGGAGAGGTCCGCATCCAAAAATGGAAGGAAGTACCTCAGGTTTCTCACCCATCTTAGAGGGTATTTGGAAGCAGGTTTTACACTGTTTCCTAGAGTTATCTCAGGAGATTTGAGCCCCTGGTCCCAAAAAAGGGACTCACAAAATAGGTTTCCATTTATTAGTTTCCTTCCCTTCCACTTTTCAATTTCTCACTCTCCTACCATGCTTCTTAGGATCACCTTCCAAATAAACTCTTGCTCTAAAATACTTGCTTCGGGAACTGCTTCTAAGGAAGTACAGCCTAAGAGCCCCTTTATTCTTTATAAAATAGAGATAAAATTAGCTATATAATAGAATTGTTGTCAGGATAAATTGAGATATTTAAAGTGTCTAGATCTTGTAATCCAATTAATAAAAAGAAATGATTATGGTGATGAGGATTATGATGATGATTCCTTCAGCAAATACAGAAATAGTACAATGAAGTGGTTCAGGGTACTTGAATTTGAATCTTAAGATCTATTTATTTCCAGTTGTATGATTTTGGACATGTTACTAAATCTCTTGTTGCCACAATTATTGTATAATTGGGAGCAAATATTTGTTACAATAATAAAAATAGGGTAATCTATATAAAACAGTGAGCACTCTGTATGTATCATAGCACATATTTAATAAATAATGTCCTTACTATCATTTATTATATCTTATGTGCCAAGAGTTTTGTCCTTTCCTGTGGGATGAAGTTCTCAGCTACTGAACCCACTGTAAAAGCAATAAACTTAGTCTTATGTATATCTAATATTTTGGGAAATTAAACTTCAGAAAGTATGTGTAGTTTCTCCCTGCTCTGCCTCCAAACTTCAGATTAATATCATTATACTGCAAGCTGGGTAAAATACCATATACTTGGAAAACTTGGGAGCCATTTAAAGATCATGACATAGGAATCTCTAGAACTCACCTACTCCCACAGATACATCTAATCTTCAGGTATATATAGGAAAATTCCCTCTGAAAGAAACCCAAAAACTAGCTGGGTGACTCCTACACTGTAGGCAAATTGAGAAAATACCCACATGGAAACAGGTAAGTGAAGCTAAAACACAATCTTGCCCAAAATCCCACCCCTTGCAACAACACACAATTGGGAGGGAACTCACATCTTCCAGCTTCTCCTGGAGAAGTGAAGGATTTGGACCCCACATCCAGTGCCCAACTTTCAAGACTTCCATCTGAGAGATGGACCTCTAAAACATCTACCTTTAAAGGCTAGCAGTGCTTTGCATCCATGAGACCCATGAGGCTCTAACAAACTCAGAGACAGTTCTTAAATGGTTCAGGTGAACTCACCATGGCTAACCTCCCAAGGCCCACTGCATAGGCAGCAAACTGAAATGCACCAGTCTTTCCATGAAAGAACCATTTGCTTATACTAAAGCTTTGGCCTGAGGGGCAGGATTCTAACTTAAAACACATCGAGGGGCCAATTTCAATATTCTCCAGAGATTGCAGAAGCCAGTGGGTGCCATCTTCACCTTCTCCCTCTGCCTTGCTCTAAGTCGCAGGTGTCTCCTAGAAAGGAGACTGTGTATATGTCTCATGCCCCAGTTTCACAGCTACTGCTTATAGAATACTCGTTGATCACCTGGCTCTGGTGGGCAGAAGAGCTTACATGCATAGGTCCCACAGAACTGTAATAGAGAAAGAGTTCTTAACTGGACACCCCACCACCACCATGGTGCAACACAGAGGCAGTAGACACAAATGCCCAGTCTTTCAATGAAAGAGGCCTATTTGCTTATATTAAAAGCTGTGTCCTGAGGGGCAGGATTCTAATTTAACACCCATCATGAGGCCCACTGCAATCCTCTCTAGAGACCAGAAGGCAAGCAGGCACCTCTTTGCCCTCTCCCTCTGCCCTGTCCTAAGTCACCGGTGTTCTGAGGAAAGAGCTTGTGCACCTGTCTGGCACCCTGGCTTTTGTGGCTGCCACCCAGACAGAGGACACATCCCTTAATAGCCTGGCTCTAGTGGTCAGTGGGGCTTGTGTTCATGGGATCAACAGGATGGTAATAAACAAAGAAACAGTTCTTAACTGGCTATCCCCTCAGGACTCAGCGCAGAAGGAACATACAGAAACACCCATCTTCCAGCATTTCCTTAACAGAGGTATACCTGTATACTTTAAAAGTTTCTGCTTGAGAGGCTGGCTTCCAAATAGCCTGCATCTAGGTGCTGACAGAGATCCTCCCCTTTGGGACAATGACAGGTATTGGCACACCCTCAACACCTGAGAGCCACTAAGAAAAAAGAAGGCTGCTTAGATAATCACAAAGGTTTGAACTAGGTACAGGTTAAACAATAAGGTTTATCTCCCACATGAGACAACTTTTTCAAGACTGGGAGAGGTGACTGTTTTATCTAATGCATAAAAACCAACACAGAGAGTCAAGGAAAATGAAGAAAATGACTATTTCCAAGTGAAAGAAATGATAAAACCTTGGAAAAATAAATTAATGAAACAGAGATAAACAATTTACCTGATAAAGAGTTCAAAATAATAGTTATAGGGGCGCCTGGGTGGCTCAGTAGGTTGAGCGTCCGGCTTTGGCTCAGGTCATGATCTCATGGTTCGTGAGTTCGAGCTCCACGTCAGGCTCTGTGCTGACCGCTCAGAGCCTGGAGCCTGCTTCGGATTCTGTGTCTCCCTCTCTCTCTGACCCTCCCCTGTTCATGCTCTGTCTGTCTCTGTCTCAAAAATAAAAAAAATAATAATAATAATAGTTATAAAAATGTTCACTGAGGTCAGGAGAACAATGCATGAAAAAAATGAGAATTTCAAAAAAGAGAAAATATAAGAAGATACCAAGAGGAAATTACAGAACTGAAAAAAAATGCAATAATTGGACTGAAAAATTCAATTAGAGGGGTTCAACATCAAAGTAGGTGAAGCAGAATAAAGCATCAGCATCAGACTTCTAGGTAAGATGGTGGAATACGAGGACCCTAAAGTCATGTGGTCCCATGGATATAGATAAACACTCTCATAAGAGCAAACAACCCAGAAAAGAGCCCAAAGACTGGCCAAACAAACTCAACAACTAAATATGGAGAAGAGGCCCCATCGAAGAGGTTAAGAAGATTGAGGACTTGATGGGAACCTAAACCCCATGGGTCTGACCACTAGAGGGAGGGGGCTGCAAGTGCAGAGAGGGGTGAGAAACAGACAATCACAATGGGGAGGCTGCAAGGGAAAGAGGAATCCCCATAGCATTCTGTTTGGAAATTGGAGAGGCTAAAATTTCATGAGTGCTTACAACCATTGGGATGTAAAACCTGGAACTTTAAAAATCAGCAGGCTGGGCTCTGAGAGAGCCCAGTGGGTGATGGGCAGATGAGCCCCTGCCCTTAAAGAGACAGCACAGCAAACGGCCCACTAAGACACAACTTGAAAGCAGCATTTTGCAAGGCACTTATTTATGCAAGGGAGAGTGAGTTACTAATCCCACTTTGCTGAGGGACTTCTCCAGGAAGAAAGGAGCTAGCAGGCATCATTTCCCTCTCCTGCCCTCAACATTAAACACACAGCCACCCACAGGAACAAGTGGGACATGCATTCACTACCTGAGTTGTTTATACCACACCCTGCCTCAGTCCTGGTGTTGTGGATCCCTCCCCACTGCCCAGAAGACCCACACAAACTTTGCCAACACCGCATCTCCCAACATTCCTAGAAGGACACGAGCACCTTGTTAAAACTGTATGTCCCATCCTCGCATGTTTTGTGGAGCAACCTCAGCAGGCCCTGGTTTCTGCAGTGGCTATGCATCCCCTGTGGAGGAGGATGAGCACTCTGCCCCCTCAACCCACCCACCCATGCTTTGTGGAGCAGCCCTGACAGCCCCAGTGTCCACACAGTTGCATGTTTCCTGTGGAAGAGAACCAGTACCCCCAAGTTATAAGTGCGTGACCTACCCACTACTTTCAAGAGCAAGAGGCAGAGTTGACTTTCCTAACACAGACAAACAGACACAGAGTGTTAGGCAAAATAAAGAGATGTAAGAATGTCACAAATGAAAGAACAGGAAAAAAAAATCACAGCAAGAGACCTAAGCGAAACAGAGATAAGTAACATGCCCAATAAAGAATTTAAAGTAAGGATCATAAAGATACTCACTAAAATTGAGAAAAGAGTGAAGTACATCAGTAAGACCCTTAAGAAATAGAAAACATAAAAAAGAATCAATAAGAGAAGAAGAACACAATAAATTAAATTTAAAATACACTTGAAGGAATAAATAGGTTGCAAGAAGTAGAGAAATGAATTAATGAACTAGAATACAGAGTAATGAAAAGTAATCAATCTGAACAAATGAAAGAAAAAAATTATGCAAAATAAGAATAGACTTAGGGAACTCAGTGATTCCATCAAGCATAATCATATTTGCATTATAGGGATCCCAGAAAGAGAAGAGAAAGAAAAGGGGGCAGAAAATTAAAAGAAGTAATAGCTGAGAACTTCTCTAATCTGGGGAAAGAAACAGATATCCATATCCAGAAGGCATAGAGATTTCCCCAAGTAAATACACCAAAGGAGGCCCACACCAAGATACATAGTAATCAAACTGGAAAAATTAGTTTAAAACATTTTTTAAGCAGCAAAAGAAAGAAGACAGTTACATAAAAGAGGAAACCTCAAAAAGTTATCAGCTGATTTTTCAGCAGAAACTATACAGGCCGGGGTGGGGGGGTGTGTGTGTGTGATGATATAGGGAAAGTGCTGAAAAGAAAAAATCTACAGCCAAGAATGCTCTATCCAGAAAGGATATAATTTAGAATAGAAGGTGAGATAAAGTGTTTCTCAGACAAACAAAAACTAAAGAAGTTCCTGACCACTAAACCAACTTTACAAGAAATGTTAAAGGGAACTCTTTGAGTAGAATGTAAAGACCAAAAGTGCGAGTATGAAAAGTAGGAAACGCAAAAGCCATAAACATAAGTATTTCTATAAAAAAAGAGTCAAGGGATTTGCAAAATAAAAGGATGTAAAATATGATAACATATACCTAAAATGTAGGAAGGGGGGAGAGTAGTAAAGAATGGGTTCAAACTTAAGTGACCATCAACTGCTCTGTGCAAAAGATGTTATATACAAACCTAATGGTAACCACAAGTCAAAAACCAGTAATAGATACGCAAAGAATAAAGAGAAAGGAATTCAAGTGTATCACTAAAGAAAATCAGCAAACCATGAAAAAGAGCAAGAGAAGCAAGAACCAGAGTAAAATTACAAAAACAACCACAAAACAAATAACAAAATGGCAATAAATACATATCTATCAATAATTACTTTGAATGTAAATGGACTAAACACTCCAATCAAAAGACATAAGGTGATAGAATGTATTAAAAAAAAAAAAAAACAAGACTCAACTATATATTGCCTACAAAAGACTCATTTCAGACCAAAAGACACCTGTAGATGGAAAGTGAGAGGATGGAGAAATATTTATCATGCAAATGGATGTCAAAAGAAAGTTAAAGTAACAATACTTATATCAGTCAAAATACACTTTAAAACAAAGACTGTAACAAGAGACAAAGAAGGACACTATACAATAATAAGGGGACAATCCAACAAGAGGATATAATAATTCTAAATATTTATGGACCAAACTTGGAAGTAGTCAAATACATAAGAGTTAAAAACAAACATAACGGAAATAATTGATAGTGATAAAATAATAGTAGGAGACTTTAACACCTCACTCACATCACTGGACAGATCATTTAACAAAAAAATCAACAAGGAAATGGTATCTTTGAATGACACACTGGACAAGATAGATTTAATTGACATATTCAGAACATTCCATCCTAAAACAGCAGAAGACATATTCTTTTCAAGTGCACATGGGACATTCTTCAGACTAGATCACATATTAGGCCACAAAACAAGTCTCAACAAGTTCAAAAACATTGAAGTCATACCATGCATCTTTGCTGACTACAATGCTATGAAATTAGAAAGTAACATAGGAAAAAATCTGGAAAGACCACAAATTCATAGAGGTTAAATCACATGCTACTGCACCATGAATGGGTCAAACAAGAAACCACAGAAATCAAAAAGTATATAGAAACAAATGAAAATGAAAACACGACCGACAGTCCAAAACCTTTCTGATGTGGCAAAAACAGTTCTAAGAAGAAAGGTTATAGCAGTACAGACCTACATCAAGAAGCAAGGAAAATCTCAAATGAACAACCTACCCTTACATGAAAAGGGGATAGAAAAAGAAAAACAAAACCCAAAATTATCAGAAGGAAGAAAATAATAAAGATCAGAACAGAAATAAATGATGTAGAAACTAAAAAAAACCAAAAGATCAATGAAACCAGGAGCTGATTTTTTGAAAAGATCAAAAAAACCCACAAAACTGATAAAGCTCTAGCTAGACTAAAAAAAACACAAGAGGACTCAAATAAACAAAATCACAAATTAAAGAGAAAGAACAACCAACATCACAGTGAATCGAACAATTGTAAGTAGATATTATAGAAAACTGTTTGCCAACAAATTAGACAACCTAGAATGGATAAATTTCTAGAAACATATAAACCATCAAAATTGACACAGGAGGAAATCAAATTTGAACAGACTAATTACCAGCTAGAAAATTGAATCAGTAATCAAAAAACTCCCAAGAAACAAAAGTCCATGACCAGACGGCTTCATGGGTGAATTCTACCAAACATTTAAAGACGAGTTATTACCTATCCTTTACAAAGTATTCCAAAAAATAAAAAAAAGAATAAAAACTCCCAAATTCATTCTATGAGGCCAGTATCACCCTTATAACAAAACCAGATAAAGACAGTACAAAAAAAGAGGACAGGCCAGTATCTTTTAAGAATGTAGATGTAAAAATACTCAACAAAATACTAGCAAATGAAATCCAGCAATACATTAAAAAAACAACATTCACCACAATCAAGTGAGATTTATTCCTGGGACACAAGGATGTTTCAACATTTGGAAATCAATCAAAGTGATACATCACATCAATAAGAGAAAGGATAAGAACTGTATAATTTCAATAGATACAGAAAAAAGCATTTGACAAAGTACAACACCATTCATGATAAAAAGCCCTCAACAAAGCAATTTTGAAGGAACATAGTTCAACAGAATAAAGGCCATATATGAGAAACCCACAGTGAACATCATACTCAATGGATAAAACAGAGTTTGTCCCCTAAGGTCAGGAAAAAGACATGGGTGTCCAAGCCCACCACTGTTATCAACATAGTACTGGAAGTTCTAGCCACAACAATCAGACAACAAAAAGAAATAAAAGGCATCCAAATTGGTGAGGAAGAAGTAAAGCTTTCACTTTTTACAGATGACATGATACTACTGAAAACCCTAAAGACTCCACCAAAAAACCGCTAGAACTGATAAATGAATTCAGTAAGACTGTAGGATACGAAATCAACATACAGAAATCCACTGCATTTCTATGCACTAATAATGAAGGAGTAGAAAGTGAAATTAAGAAAACAACCCCATTTACAACTGCACTAAAAATAATAAAATATATAGGAATATACTTAACCAAAGAGATGAAAAACCTGTACTCTGGAAACTATAAAACATTGATGAAATAAATTGAAGATGTCACAAATGGAATGACATTCCATGCTCATGGATGGAAGAATAAATATTGTTAAAATGTCTGTACTACTCAAAGCAACCTACACATGTAATGCAATCCCTATCAAAATACTAAAAGCCTTCTTCCCAAAACTAGAACAACAATTCTAAAATTTGTGTAGAACCACAAAAGACCCCAAGTAGCCAAAGCAACCTCGAAAAAGAAAAACAGAACTGGAGATTTCACAACTCCAGACTTCAAGTTATATTACTAAGCTATAGTGATCAAAACACTATGGTATTGGCACAAAAATAGATACATACATCAATGGAACAGAATAGAAAATCCAGAAATACACTTCAATTATATGGGCAATTAATCTTAGACAAAGGAAGAATGAATAAAGAATGGGTAAAAGACAGTCTCTTCAGTAAATGGTGCTGGGAAAACTGGACAGCTACATGCAAAAGAATGAAACTGGACTATTTTCTTAAACCATACACAAAAATAAACTCAAAATGGATTAAAGACCTAAATGTGAGACCCGAAACCAAAAAATCCTAGAAGAGAGCACAGGCAGTAATTTCTCTGACATTGGCAGTAGCAACGTCTGTAGTGAGGTTTTTCCAGATAGGTCCCCTGAAACCAGGGAAACAAAAGCAAAAGATACTATTAGGATAACATCAAAGTAAAAAGATTGTGCGCAGCAAAAGAAACAATCAACAAAACTAAAAGACAACCTATGGAATGGGAGAAGTTATTTGCAAATGACATACCCTATCAAGGGTTAGTATCTAAAATATATAAAGAACTTATAAACTCAACACCCAAAAAATAAATAATCCAATTAAAAATTGGGCAGAGGGGCACCTGGGTCACTCAGTTGGTTAAACATCTGACTTTAGCTCAGGTCATGATCTCACAGTTCATGAGTTTGAGCCCCATGTCAGGATCTGTGCTGACAGACCGCAGAGCCTGGAGCCTGCTTTGGATTCTGTGTCTCCCCCCTCTATTTGCCCCTCCACTGCTTATGCTCTGTTTCTCTCTCTCAAAAATAAATACATATTTAAAAAAATGGGCAGAAAACATGAACATTTTTTCCAAAGAAGACATACAGATAGCCTATAAACACATAAAAAGATGCACAATATCCCTCATCATCAGGGACATGCAAATCAAAACCAGAATGAGATATCATATCACATCTGTCAGAATGGCTAAAATCAAAAACAAGAAACAAATACTGGCAAGGATATGGAGAAAAAGGAACCCCTGTGCACTGTTGGTAGGAATTCAAACAGGTGGAACCACTGTGGAAAACAGTATGGAGGTTCCTCAAAAAGTTAAAAATAGCTATGCCTGAGTGGCTCAGTCCAACTCTTGATTTCAGCTCAGGTCATGATCCTAGGGTCATGGGAACAAACCCTGCAATAGGCTCTGTGCTGAGCATGGAACCTGCTAAAGATTCTCTCTTTCTCTTTCTCTCTCTCTCTCCCTCCCTCCCTCCGTCCCTCTGCCCCTCTCCCCACCTCTCACGCTCTCTCTCTCAGAAAGAAAAAAAGAGAAAGTTAAAAATAGAACTACCCTATGATCCAGGAATTGCACTACTGGGTATTTTCCCAAAAAATACAAAAACACAGATTCAAAAATATACACGCACCCCTATGTTTATTGCAGCATTATTTACAGCAGCCAAACCATGCAAGCAGCCCAAGTATCCATAGATAAATGAATGCATAAAGGGGATGTGTATATATATACAATGGAATATTATTCAGCCATACCAAAGAATGAAATCTTTCCATCTGCAACAACATAGATGGATCTAGAAAGTATATTGCTAAGCGAAATAAGTCAGAGAAAGACATATGATTTCACTCATATGTGGAATTTAAGAAACAAAACAAACAAGCAAAGGAAAAAAGAAAAAAGACAAACCAAGAAACTCTTGACTACAGAGAACAAACTGACGGTTACCTCAGCAGAGGTGGGTGGCAAGTGGGTGAAATAGGTGAAAGGATTAAGGAAGGTACTTTTCATGATGAGCACTGTGTGGTGTATGCAATTGTTGTATCACTATACTGTGCACCTGTAACTGATATAACACTGGCCATTAACAATACTGGAATTAAAATAAAACTAATACAAAATGCAAGAAAGAATCACCAAACTCAAAGATAGGGCACTGGAATTCATCCAGTCAGAGAATAGGATTTAGAGGGAAGGAGGAGGTAGCAGATTGTATTTATCTAGGCTGAAATTTCCTCACAGAGATTATGATGTTTTTGCTTGTTTGTTTCTTGCTTGTCTTTCAACACTGCAGTATGCAGTAGATATTCAAAGTGTTTGGTTTGAATATTTGCCTGACTTATGAAAGATGCAGTTTTAAAAAAAAACTGTTGACCCAGTAAGTAATGACTGATCATTTTCTAAGTTGTTAAAAATTTTTCAGCATTTATCTCTTAACTCAGGAGGTTAATTTTCTTTTGTCATTGAAATTATACAATTTATTCTCTGTGCTGCATAGCATGGCTGCTTCCTTGAAAACAAACAAAAATAGTATATTCACAAAATTCATACATACTTTGGGGTTATATTCACTGTAACTGTGGACTTATGGTTTCTCACAGCCCTAAGGACAAGACTTGGAGTATTAAAAAAATTGCAAATGACCGCAATCTCAAAGTTGCAGTCTCAAAGTTTGCAAAACAGTCTCTTCCACTAATACATGCAGTTTCTGAGAATTCAGGCCAAATACACCCAGCTTGTTCAGTGAGAAATATTCAGGAAGTTACCGTTGAAACGACTTACTGAGCTTGCTTTGTGGTTTTAGTTTCTGTAGTGAGGTTTTGAAGACTTACCACTTTTGGTTTTTATTTCATATTCTAATCACCTGACCTCTGAAGGTCTGGGGGAGTGGGTGGTGGTAAGAAATCCCCAGGACTGGGTAAGAAGTATATCAGAAACCAACACAGCTAAACTGAGGAACAAGGGACTCCTAGCACATTTTCATGTAAGCAGCTTTCTTACCTGCTCTAAAGTATCTCTGCTACTAATTTTACAGTTAAGGTAAGATTGGGGCAAGGGTGGAGAAGATTTGCCAATGGTCAGAATGTTTTGAAAACTTTCTATCCAGGATATGCAGCCGAAACCTGATGTGCCCCATTGGATGTCATTAAAGACTAAATTGTGGTGTTGTAAGACAGGTGGCAGAGTTCCTCAAGCCCCAGCTGTGTCTGCTTATTGATGAATTAGACATGGGCATGTGTGGGGACTAAACCGACAATCTGAAATGTCTTAACACTGTTTTCCTCCCTTTGCCACCTTAGGATCTATGGAGATCATAACTGCCACTTATGTTACCTTTGTCTTTTGATAAAACCTGATTAAGTTACCTCAAGCTGCAGCCTGAATGTTTGAAGAATTGTGACTGTATTATTTTTGTGAGAAAGAGAAATGAATGAGACGCAATGCAAACAGCTTGCTTACATTGTTAAAAATGGAAAAAGAAAAAAATTGAAACTCGGAGTGACCAATGAAGAGGTTTAATGAAAACAGCTGCACATTTTTAGTCATAGTCTTGTACTTTGAAGGTGGATTTCTTCCTTTAGAAATGGTACTGGATTAATTGACTTTGACTTCTTGGCTCACACTCATTCCTTAAAGCTTTTTGTGCTAGGTTCTATTTCTACTACTCTATTGCCTCTACTATTATGGGATCACTTCATTCCAGTTGCCCAACTTGACCCATCCATAGTGTCTGGCAATTTTAATCGCTCCTTAGAACTCACACCTTTGAATTTCTTATCATGGCACATGCTTCAGGCATCTCCTTCTTGTTTGATTTCCGCTTGTCTCCTTGCTAAGAGCTTTTCCTCCTCCTCCAAACTCAAACCAAAAACAACACAAAAGCAAAAAGCCACAATTACAAACAAAACCAACTAGACTTGTTTGGCTGAAAACAGATGGTTTCTTCTAGATACCTCATCACTTAGTACTTCTGAACTTTTTCTCCTATATTTCCTCACATTTTCCTTCTTTATACTTTTTCCCCATCTCCTGCAGCTCTCTTTTTTAAGCTAGCAGTTATACTGGTACATACAACTATTTTATTTACTTCCATTTTTTCACAAACAGGCTAAGAGTGTTGAGTAGAAATGCCAGCATCATACAGATCGCCAGTTGTAGGGCTGGTACTGAAAATCAAGCCTGCCTTACTTCAAAGCCAAAATGTATATTTGTGTGTGTTTGTGTGTGTATCCATTCTTGCACTGTTTTTATTTACAAAAGTTTATGAGGCTCTAACAGAATTAAGAAGGATGCATCTCAGCCAAAGCATAAGAGACTCTTAAAAACTGAGAACAAACTGAGGGTTGATGGGAGGGTGGGGAGGGTGGGTGATGGGTATTGAGGAGGGCACCTTTTGGGATGAGCACTGGGTGTTGTATGGAAACCAATTTGACAATAAATTTCATATTTTGAAAAAAAAAAAAAAGAAGGATGCATCTCAGAGCACACATCACAGTTCGGGTTAGGGATGGCAAAACAATACTTATATGTCGGTGTGAACACATTGAATTTGCAAAGATATTTTGGAGACTGGGCTCTCCTAAAGTATTAAGATGCCACCCAGATATCATTTGGGAGCAATGTGTAAAATACTTCTATTAATAGAAATACACAGTACTAAATTATTCCTCAGGGGTTCTCAATATTCAGACAAATCTACTCCCTCTCCCATGAGCAACATCATCCCAAAGCACAACAGCTTGTAAGCCTCCAACATCTGCAAACAGACTGATTGTGTACCTTCTGTTTTCCTAGATAATTGTTGTAGATCATCACTGCCAGTTCCCCATATCTTTGTAGTCTAAAAATGATTATGATCCCTGCTTTATACAAATCAGGCAATCAGAAATCTACAAATGTAAGGTACTAATACTGTATTGGATATATGTCAGAATGGAAAGAGACTTGGCATATGAGTCTGTAAAATCATGGAATCCCTCTCTGGGTTCAGGTTGGCCTGGGTATTTCCTGGCTCCCGAGTCCATGATGCTATGTCATTTGCAAAGGATCACCTATGATCTGCTCCTAACCAGTTTGTTTTTATTTGTCACCTGAATAGTTTCCAGTGCATTAGCTATAAGGAAGAGGGAAGAAGGGGGTTTTATAATTTTTAAAAAGCAGTTTTACCACTGGATAATAAGGGAATCCATAATTTTTCATTGTATGATTTTAGTGAAAGAAAAAGCCAAGCAGATGTTGGGTTTTTAGCTTCTTTAGTAAATAACCATGTCTACAATGGAAGAAAATTGCCCTTTATAAGGCAAAGCAGAAAAGCAAACATTTGCTTGAGTATCAGATAGCCTAAAATGCTTTAGCAGGAACTCTTCAGGTTAGAGGAATTGATGCCTAGAAGTTAGAAAATAAATGGTCAAGTATTCTTTAAGAAGTATTTTCACTTACTCCCTCATTCATAAGACAATTATGCACTGAAGTTTTGGTTGAAGGCACTACTATAGCTATACAAAAAAATTCCTTATAAGTACAGCTACAAGTAAACAATTATGATTTGTTAGTGCTACATGATGACATGGCAAGATTTAACATAATGTGGTTTGACTAGACATAGCCCTAAATGAGAGTGAAGCAAGCTGATAAAGGCCAAGCAAGCGTAATATAGCAAAGAGTGGTCCTAAAGATTCAATCTAAGGATTCACGGAGGTAAAAACTAAGAAACATAAGTAAGCCAGAAACCAAAGGGAAGGAGTCAGATTTAAACTAGTCAGTAGGTAAAACTCAGGAAATGGATTTCCTTATGCCCATTAAACATTTAAGAACCAATGGGGCAGCCTATAATATAGTCCTCCTCAGGGCCTACAGCTTTTTTACTCTGACCCTCTTGGCTGTCCTTTTTTCAAAACTTTCTTCAGAAATTGAGGCCATTTGGGGAAGCAGTACGTCACCAAGTTCAGAAAGTAAGACTGGATATTTCAGTCCATCTCATCTCTTCCCTTGCAGACCAGGGAACATGGCCTCAGAGATCCGCATGCCAGCCCCAGTGTGCCTCATTGAGAACACTGAAGGGCAACTGGTGGTTAATCAGGAAGCTTTGGAGATCCTGTCAGCCACCAAGAATCCTCTCGTGGTGGTGGCTATTGTGGGCCTCTACCGCACAGGCAAATCCTACCTGATGAACAAGCTGGCTGGGAAGAACAAGGGTGAGTGGCACCAAAAAGCTCCGGCGGAGTCCCTTCTGTCCACCTACACTGCCTGCATTGAACGTCGTGATGCAAGGACAGGAAGTTAGAGAACGCGGAGGAATATTGAAAACTGATGTTTGGGTCATAGCTGGCTAATTATGTTCAGAGAAAAAAAGGCAGAGGTCTTTTCCTGACATATCACCTCTTTTTTTCCCCTTAGTATTGCCTTGGGAAAAGCATACTTTCCAATCTTAAGGAGTAAGATGTCAATAAAATAATTTTTTATTGTTTTTTAAATTTTAGTTTTTGGGAGAGGGAGAGAGAGAGCACAAACAGGGGAGAGGGGCAAAGGAAGGGGGGAGGGAGAGAGGGAGAGGGAGAGAATCTTAAGCAGGCTCCACACTCAGCACAGAGCCCAATGTGGGGCTCAATCCCACAACACTGAGATCATGACCTGAGTGGAAATCAAGAGTTGAACATTCAACCAACTGAGACATCCAGGTGCCCCAATAAAATAATTTCTATATATGCAATTATAAACTATTAAAATTTTAGCAGCATGACATTCTTGTAAAAAGGAAAAACATCAAATTTCCAACCTATGATATTTGATATTTTAATTTTTCCATTCCTCTATTCTAATTCAGATCAATATTGGTTATAGTTTTTGATGTGTCCTCATCTTGAATTTCTTAAACCCAAGTTCAGTTGTCAAGAAGGTCTCCAATTTGCAGATCCCCTCCTCTATTACAACCTCTTCCCTACCCCTTGCAGGCTTCTCTATTGGATCTACAGTGCAGTCTCACACCAAAGGAATCTGGATGTGGTGTATGCCTCATCCCAAGAAGCCAGACCACACCCTAGTTCTTCTGGACACAGAGGGTCTAGGAGATGTAGAGAAGGTAAGGAACAGAAATCCCTTTTGATTCCTCCCCACCTCTGAACATTCTTTACACAGGGAGGTTTTATGTTTTGTTTTGTTTTTCTAAATTTGTACTTCTACTTGACAGAGTATACCTTTTTTTCCTTTTCTATTTTTAATAGTCAAGACTTGGAAATCTGAGATGAGAAAAATATATTTATAAGCCAGAATCATGACTGGGACAAGACACTAAAATATGGAGTTAGGAAGTTAACTGAAATACGGAAAAGATGATACAAATAAAACCACTGTCCTAAGTCTGATCCTGCAGAGAAGAGTGATTAGGAGTGAGCTCTGGGTCAGAGGATCTTGGATTCAAATCAGGGTTCTGGCACTTGTTGCTCTCTGACTTTGACAAGCAAAACTCCCCCAAATCTTTTATTTCCTCTTTGGTCTTATCCAACTTAACATTTGAACAGTAGACACATGGACTTTTTTCCACTTCTGTGTTGGTATTTAACAACCAGCCCACTGAGTGCGGGTGGGGGAAGCCTTGACTGGTAGCACCTGCCAGTTTTCTAAATACTCCCATCATGGCTGATTCCAACAAACTGCGGGTTCAGAATAGGTGTATACAGTTAGCCCCTGTGGCCTGGTAAGAGCTGGCTCTAGCACATAACTGAATCTTTCCCTTGAACTTCCCTAGTCTTTTATGTTTTCATTTTGCTTTTGATTTATCACAAAATCAAAACAGTCACCTCATTTTGTGCTTTAGTTTTTCTCATCTATAACAATTGGAGATAGTAGTTATAAAGCTATCTTATGGCACTGTTTTGAGTATTGGATAATATCAGTAATATGAATTAGTGTGTGCTTTTAAAATTCTTTTTTAAAAAATATTTATTCATTGTGAGAGAGATAGCACACACAGGGGAGGAGCAGAGACAGACGAAGACAGAGAATCCCAAGCGGGGCCACACTGTCAACATGAAGCCTGATGTGGAGCTCGAACTCATGAACTGTGAGATCATGATCTGAGCCAAAATCAAGAGTTGGGACACTCAACTGACTGAGTCACCCAGGCATTCCTGAATTACTGTGCATTGTACTGTAATAACTAGTCAATAAGATAAATAACTAGTCAATAAAATAGATACATGCATGTGTGTACAGGCCAAATTTGTTTTACACAATTGAAAATCTTGATTTTTTTAATGCCAGTATAATTAATGTATACTGTTATATTAGTTTCAGGTGTATCATATAGAGATTCAACAATTCTATACATTACTCAGTGCTCATCACTATAAGCGTACTCTTAGTCCTCTTCAGCTATTTCATCCATCTACCCACCCACCCACCTCCCCTCTGGTAACCTTCTGTTTGTTCTCTATAGTTAAGAGTCTGGTTTTTATTTTTGTCTCTTTTTTCTTTGTTTTATTTCTTAAATTCCACATGAGTGAAATCATATGTCTTTATGAAATTATTTAAGAAATTACTTGTCTTTCTCTGACTGACTTCACTTAGCATTATATCCTCTAGATCCACGTTGTTGCAAATGGCAAGAATTCATTCTTTTTTTACAGATGAGTAATGTTCCATTGTATATAAATTCCACATATTCCTTATCCATTCATCTATCAACACTTGAGGAGCTTCCATATTTTGGCTACTGTAAATAATGTCACACTAAATATGGGGTGCATATATCTTTTCAAATTAGTTTCTTTTGTATTATTTGGGTAAATACCCAATAATAGAATCACTAGATCATATGGTAATTCTATTTTTAACTTTTTTTTTTTTAATGTTTATTTGTTTTTGAAATAGAGACAGAGAGACGCAGCATGAGCAGGGGAAGGGCAGAGAGAGGGAGACACAGAATTTAAGCTGGCTCCAGGCTCTGAGCTGTCAGCACAGAGCCCGACGTGAGGCTCAGACTCACAAACCATGAGATTATGACTGGAGCCGAAGTCAAACGCTTAACCAATGAGCCACCCAGGCATTCCTCTATTTTTAACTTAAAAAATTTTTTTTTAATGTTTATTTATTTTTGAGAGACAGAGCGTGAGCAGGGGAAGAGCAGAGAGAGAGGGAGACACAGAATTTGAAGCAGGCTCCAGGCCCTGAGCTGTCAGCACAGAGCCCGACACGGGGCTTGAACTCACAAACTGTGAGATCATGACCTGAGCCGAAGTCCAACGCTTAACCAACTAAGTCACCCTGGCTCCCCTCTTTTTAACTTTTTAAGGAACCTCCATACTTTTTTCCACAACTAGTTGCACCAGTTTGCATTCCCATCAACAGTGTACAAGGGTTCCTTTTTCTCCACATCCTCACCAATACTTGTTTTTCGTTTTTGATGTAAATCTTGATTTTAAGTATTCTAGTTACTCCACAAACTTTGACTATCCATTTTTCAAATACCTAACTAGTTATAAAAGGAACTGATGAATTAAAAATATATAGTTCTGTATAAAAATTATCAATGTGAATAGAACTATTCAAAGTTCATATGTTTCTCACGATCATTTTTTTGGTCTTGTTTAACATTTGTAGGTCAAGGGACTATTTTTAATGATTGTTCATCTGGGAATACCATGAGACATGACTTAAATTTGTTCTTCTAGGGTGACAAGAAGAATGATACCCAGATATTTGCACTGGCAATACTACTGAGTAGTACCTTTGTATACAATACTATGAACAAAATTGACCAGAGGGCTATGGACTTGTTGCAGTATCCTTTTGTGGTCCAAGATGGCACCAAAGCCAGAGAGAACTCTATTCACCAGTTGTGTTTGTGAGTCTTTGTGAATCAAACACAAAAATGAAAACATAATAAGTGTTAAGGTACAAGAAAAAGAGTCCTTATATTTACAAATGAAATGAGGAGTTGGTTAAGACCCAAAGGGGAAATAAAAGTATAGGGAGACCTGGAATTAAATATGGGCTTAGATGTAGTCCTATATCCATGAGTTTTCCTTAACTGCATCCCAGCTATGTGACAGAACTGTCAAATCTGCTCTGGACAGTATCCTCACCTGATCTTGATGGGGTTGAAGATACAACTAACTTTGCTAACTTCTACCCAGACTTAGTGTGGACTCTGAGAGATTTCTACCTAGACCTAGAAATAGACGGGCAACTTATCACAGCAGATGAATACCTGGAGAAATCACTGAAGCTAAAGGAAGGTAACAGGGACTTCAGTTTTGGGAAGAGAGAGAGAGAGAATACAAGAAATTACCTCTCGTGTACAGGCAGTTAAATTCATTGTCACCTGGCTAAACTACCAAATAAATATTAATTTATAGTGAACTAATAGACTCATCAATATTAAACTGTATTACTCCCCTGTTCTTGGAGCAAATTTTCTTTTCCTTTCCCTGATTAGTTACCTTTTAGCTTTTTGCCTAGGTTCTGTGAACATGTATTGAAATAAATAATCAGGTGGAAGGCACATTTAATTGAAGAGAATAAATTAACACAAATGTTAATATTATACTAAATGAATCCTATTTTTTCTTCCCCAGGCACCGATAAAAGCCTTCAAAATTTCAATTTGCCCCGTCTATGTATAAAAGAATTCTTTCCAATAAGGAAATGCTTTATCTTCGACTCTCCTGCTCACTGGAAGAAGTTTGCCCAGCTTGAGACACTGTGTAATGATGAGCTGGATCCTGATTTTGTGCAACAAGTGGCAGCATTCTGTTCCTACATCTTCAACCGTTCCAAGACTAAGACTCTTTCAGGAGGCATCAAGGTCAATGGACCCCGTGAGTACCCTTTTTAGGTTTTTCCTTCAATTCAACATAAAGAATAGGGTACTGTTAAAAGTTTCTCCTTCCATTGTCAATGTTGAAAATGCATTTCACGAAATTCCAGTGGGTACCAAAAATATTTCTAGTCCGTTTTTAGTAATGCCTCCAAAGTAGAACAAAATAGAAACATACCCTGAAAAAAAGGTCAAGGTAAAGAAATTCTCCCCATAAGTGGTCCACCATTGAACTAGACTAACCCACATGGGTTGGCATCATTTGTTTCACCAATAGAGCACATTATATATCACAGCCTTTGGGAGACACAAGATGAGGATATATTCTCTGTAGAAATGAAGTAAGCTCACATAAACATTAAACAGAGGCCCAGGTTGTCTAGAACCCTAAAAGAAATCTAAGCAGAATTCTAGGTCCAGTTTCTCCTACAATCTGTAGTCTCAGAAGTCTGTAAATTATTACTGCACTCTGGAAGGAAGTTGAGTGCAAACAAAAGTATGCAAAGGACAAGGGAGACAAACAGGAAAGTTCCAACAAAGGGTAGAGGAGACGTAATGTAATGTGCTTACTTTGTGCTTTTCTAGAGCAGGATAACACTAATGCCAGCTTTACATACTGAAGTGAAAGACTGAAGGTAATTCTGAAAAGAATAGAAACCTGAGGAAGAGGGAAATAAAGGAAAGAGTAAAGAGGCAAAAGGCCCATAGCCTTCTAATCAAATGAAAATGCCTAACTTTATATAACCGTTTTCTCATTCCACAATGGGAAAAAGATGAAACGTGGATGATCACACACATCTTGAGTCTTCCCCTTTGAATACTTTCTTTTCAATCTTAAAAAGAACAATCTTGCTTCTTGGTCACATAATTTCCCAAAGGAACTTAGTTGGGCCACACGAACAGTGTGCAGAATGCTAAGAAAATGCAGGCAATGTGTTGGGAAATTAACATGCACAGAATTACCCAGTGTGCCACATGCCCTCTTTCTTGCAAATAATATAAGCATCTCTTCCCCCTATGAAGATCTGAAGAGCCTAGTGCAGACCTGTGTTAATGCCATCAGCCGTGGGGATCTGCCCTGCATGGAGAACTCAGTTGTGGCCTTGGCCCAGATCAAGAACTCAGCAGCAGTGAAAAAGGCCATTGCCCACTATGACCAGCAGATGGAACAGAAGGTGCAGCTGCCCACAGAAACTCTCTCTGAGCTCCTGGACCTGCACGGGGCCTGTGAAAGGGAGGCCATAGAAATCTTCATGAAGAACTCTTTCAAGGATGTGAACCAAAAGTTCCAGAAGCAATTAGAGGTAATTATCTTCTTCCCCCATCTAGTTCATGGGACTTATGAGCCATAAGAGGCAAAGTTGATTTTTATTGCTATGAAAGGCAAACAGGGAATGAATGATGAAAAGCAATCCTCACTAGACTGAAAAAATAATGATTACCACTTCTGTGATCAACTTATCACTGTTATTCTGAAAACAAACAAACATGTGACTACTCTGGGCCCTACAGATTCTAAAGCTTCCACATACACACAACCTACCTTACCACGTTACACCTATGTAGAGTCATCTTTTCCCTTAAAACATTTTATGCATAAGGTATTCATTAGCTTTTCTTTTTTTATTAGATAAGCATACAGAATTGCCAAATGGGCCTACTAAAAGATTATGTCTCCAGGTTTAATAGCACATACTATATCATTCCAGCCAGGTATTGCATTCCCCTTACTCACTGGTAACCCCAGAAATGTTGTCAAATAGTAGGTTGCATTTAAAATTAAGGCTTGAGGGGCGCCTGGGTGGTGCAGTCGGTTAAGCGTCCGACTTCAGCCAGGTCACGATCTCGCGGTCCGTGAGTTCGAGCCCCGCGTCGGGCTCTGGGCTGATGGCTCGGAGCCTGGAGCCTGTTTCCGATTCTGTGTCTCCCTCTCTCTCTGCCCCTCCCCCATTCATGCTCTGTCTCTCTCTGTCCCAAAAATTAAAAAAAAAAAAAAAGTTGAAAAAAAATAAAATTAAGGCTTGAGGCTAGAGATCTGTAGTCTAAAGACAACATCCAAAGCAGAAATAGCAAAAGAAAGAGGCTTTAGGGGATTCCACACACAAAAGCAAAGTAATTTTTCTACAGTGTATCATCTTTGGAACTTTTCTAGGTTTTGGTGGGAAGGATATAGTCTTACTTGTAGTCCTCCAGTTTCTAGAAAAAATATAAAGATTCTTCTTGAGAACCATTTCTAGGAATGCTGAAGTGCTGCTAACAGTTTTTCCATGGCCGCTTATCCCTTTGAAGACTCTGCTAGAAGCCAGAAAGGATGACTTTTGTAACCAGAACATGGAGGCATCATCGAACCGTTGCTCAGCTTTACTTCAGGCTATATTTGGTCCTCTAGAAAATGAGGTGACGCAGGGGATTTATTCAAAGCCAGGAGGACATTTTCTCTTCATTCAGAAGACAGAAGAGCTGAAAGCAAGGTACTATCAGCAGCCCAGGAAAGGAATGCAGGTATTCTGAGTTCTATCTATCAATTGCAGGAAAGTGTTAAGGGGCTTCTTTCAAAAATCAATGAGGACAGGAAGGAAGTATTTACACTCTAATAGCTGTGGAATTAAACTGAAGTATGTCACCATACTCACCAGACTTTTATTGCAACCATGAACATTCACTGTAATGAAGGGACTGTCTTGGTTACATGGCACAGAATCCCAATAATCGAAGCTAGCTTGAGAAAAAATGGTAATTCCTTGGCTCACTTAAACTAAAAGCAAGACATTTAAATGTCATTGCAAGTATAGCTATGTTCAGGAGTTGAAACAATGTCATAGATTTCCCCCCTTCCTTCTTTCTTTTCAATCTCCACTTCAGTTTTTTTGTTCTGTTTTCCTTACTATTGGTTTCATTCTCAGGCAGGCTCACCCCACATGGCAGCAGGGTGACACCAACAGTTCCAGGCATAACTAGTCTTTCGTGCCCTCAGTCTCAGGAGAGAGTATATTTGCCCAGCATCCGTACCCGCCTTTAACACATCCGCGTGTTATTTCCCCACCTGTACCCAAATTCTTTGCACCTAGTGGCCTTGGATGCTCTGATTGGCCAGCCCAGGGCTTGTACCCACCCCTGTGACAGAAGAGACTTGATTGGCAGTTTTACCAAGTATGGGGCTGAGCACTTCCGTGAAGGAAAAGATCCTGGGACAAAAAAGAAATAAAGGCTTGTAACATTCCTTGTCACGGTTTCCTACTTCTAACTGCATGTTTTTGGGGTTCCTAGGCTGAGAAAGCTCTGCAGAAATATTTGCAGTCCAAACAGTCTACAAGTGATACCATCCTACAGACAGACCTGGCTCTCACAGTGAGGCAAAAGGTGATAGAAGGTGAGACGAAAACGAAGGAGAGGCAAGACAGACATTTCTACAGATTTTACTTAATTTCGCCTGGTTCACCTGTGATCAGTAAACTGGAGCAAGAATGCCAAAGATGATTCCTAAATGTGAACAGGGCACATACAGTCAGCTGCAATATGGTTTCCTGGAAGGGAAACACAGTTCCAGGGAATTTTCTTTACGATGTGGTAGCAATAACAAGAGTGGGAAGCAGAAGGAAGAAACCCTTTAATCCTAGAGAGTGTTGTCATTTTCTTTTTTCCTCAGAGGCACGTGTGAAAGCAGAGGCTGCAAGGATTGAAGCACAAAGGTTGGAGGCGATTCAAAGGTATAACCAGCAAGCGATGGAGCAAAGGCAGCGACTCCATCTGGAACAAGTGAGACAAATGGAAATGTTCCAAGAGTACCAGTTAAGACAACAGCAGAGGGTCCTGCAACTTCGATTCCAGGTATTCATCAATTATTGCATCTCAGGGTTTTCTCACATCTCCCCTCCCTGTATTGATGAGAGCAGGAAGCAGTGACAAGGGGGAGGGGCAGCACAGTATTATGGCTCAGGACAAGGACTCTGGAGTTAAACATCCCGGGTATGAAGCCCAGCTCCCACCTCCTAAATATATGGTTCTTGTAAGCTATCTATCCTCTCTGTGCCTTGGTTTCCTCTTGTGGAAAACAGAGACAGTAATAATACCCACTTGATAGGGTTATTTTGATAATTAAGTGAGAACATTTGCGTTTTGAACTGTGCATGGCCCAGAATAAGCACTAATATGTGTGAAACGCCCAGGAGCTTTCTAACCCCTGGTAATTAGCACTTGTTTGTTTTTGTTGCTGTTGGTATCTTGGTCATTGCTCTAGACGGTCTTCTTTGGTTGTGATTACCTTATTAAATTAATTCATCTTTTTGTGTCTATGCCCTGTCCTTGCCTTAATCATCACTGGTTCTGAAGGCCTTTACTTGCAGTCTGTTTCATTCAGTCCTTTACTATTATCATTGCTCACAAAGCAGTAGCTCCTATTTATTTCGCACTATACAAAGCACTTTGCATTCATGCTCTCACCTATCCTGTTCATTGGGAAGCACAAGTATTAGGTCCCTATTTCTGCAATGAGAAAAACGAAGTTCCAAAGAGAGAGAACACAATGTCAATATTGACTCAGCAAGTTACCTAAACTGCCTTCCCAGAGAGGAGGATCTGCAATGGTTTGTTTCTGCAAACCTGGTGGAAAAATCTTAGGTGAATACTCTTCTGAGACAACACTTCCCCAGTGTGGCCCGTCGACCAGCAGGTCCCAGTTTCCCAGGCACAAGCTCCAAGACCTTTTGAGATTACAGCTCTGCACTGAAGGGCAGTATAGTCAACCCAAGGCTCTTGGTCCTCTCGCTCTCCTTGTACTTCTGCCCCATAACTGTGAAGACCTAGAAAAAATTGCCTCATCAGAGACTCAGACTCCTCGCGTGATTGTAGAGATCACCTACACACCCTCCTACACACCTACACACCCTCCTCTGCAAGCTAGAGCTGACATTCCTCTCTGTATAGATGAGAATTAAAGTTGAGGTGTGACAAAGATCAGCTGAGGAGGATGTATAAAATAAGGGGAGAAGGAGGAGGGGGCCTCAGGGTATATTTCTTGGGACACCAATATTTCAGGGATCGGGAGATGATGTTCCTGGAACTAGAGAGAGAGGTATGGGAGAGGGATTAGACAATAGGAGACCAAGAATGGGAAAGAATTCAGGGACTGTCTTTGGTTATTTACTGATGGATTAAAATAAACAAAGAAAAATCAATGATTTGGGCTTTTTCCCCTCAAGTGATCTGGACATGAGCGCCTGCTAAACTCAATTGTTTTACTTATCACTCTTTAGGAACAGACCGTAAATCTCAATAGGGAAATCGAAGATGAACGCAGAAGACTTCACAACGAAATCCAGGATCTCCAGAGGAACATTGTCTCACAAGATGATACATGCATCTTACTTTAAAGAGCTAAACATCAGAACTTTCCTCATTCACTTTCACTAAAGAGAAAAAAGAATGAGAAACTATAGAACTTGGGACAATCACCACTTAAATAAACTTCATAATTATTGTATCAAACTTTTGTACAGTTATATAGTTGCAAGGCTTATAATTAGTAAAATGTACATTTCAATAATTCCATAGTTTAATTGATTATCGCTTCCTTAAAGAGACTGCGAATTGTGTAATAAGGGAATTTTATCAATGTCTCTATTTGGGGTGATATTGGGTTGGTTCCATCAGGGAAAACTTTGTCTTATAACTCAAATTCTTCCCTCCAATTTTCCATTTTTGCATTGGGGGGATTAGAAGTGGCCTAAGGGGTATTATTCACAATGAGCTAAGTCAAGTAGAATTTGGCCAAAGTCATGGGCTGAGTTGAGTATCACCCCTGCCAAGTGGTCTTATGCTGGATGTCATCAGAGGGAGGCACCAAGGGTGAGGACAACTAACCTCGCTTCTTAGGGAAATAATGTATGGTTCTCAAGTGCGTGTAGGCTCTAGGGGCAATGATGTGAATCCTAGGTACAGTTAGTAAACAGTCTGCTTAGATTTTAAGCTGAAAAAAAAATCCCACATGGTAATAAAATAGGGGTACTCCAGAAGATGGAAAGAACTACCAGCATAGAAACTATGCCATAAGCTGAGGGCTAAATAAGACTTTTCTTTGTTCATCCTCACAAAGGGCATAACTTACATGGGACAGTTTATATCATGAGGCAATTTATATTAGACTTGATGACTGTGTGTCACATGTTTATAATCCTTTAAGGCCTATAAATAAAAGGTATATGGAATGCTAGATAAGGCGTCAAAAAATCTGATGGGGATCATTTAATTTTATCCTTACCTTAGTGCTTAAGTTAAATCATCGTAATTTTTTGCAATAACATATAAAAGCCTACTGATTTTTCTCTAAAATTATGGACTGTGTAAACATATTTGTTTGCATATATTTTTAACTGTAAATAACGATTAAATTTTTCAAAAACGTAACTGTACTCCTTTGTTTCTATTTTCTCCAAAATTGGAAAAATTTGGAAGGTCCTAAATGTTTCAGACACAAGGTTATCCACTTGCACCCACTGCTCTCTCTCTCTCTCTCTACATGCACCAAACATGGCCTCTGAACAGCAGGACACTCTCACGTGGCTAGCTTCCAAGACAGAGTGCTCCAAAGAGCAAAATAAGAAATTAAAGATCTCTTAAGACCCAGTGAACTCAACAGCCCTTTCGTTGCATTCTGTTGATCAGGATAGTTCCTAGGGACAGCCCAAGGCAGGAGAAATGAAATCTACCTCACTCTGTGAAGTATGGCAATATATTTGCAGCCATTTTTAATCCATCACTGATTTATGTACAGAGCAAAGGTGGTACATTGATCTCAGCATTCAAAAATTAAGTAAGACTGAAGCTGATGGGCTATTTGGAATACTGACTATGTACAGACACAACTGCATTGTTGAGGGATTTCTTACTACTCAGATTCACAATGGAAAGCTGGTTCACAGACCCAAGGAAGTAAAGGCCACTCCTTAGCTTCTGCCAATCCATAGCAAACTGCTATGACAGTCTTGTCTGCTGTCCTAGCAGCTGCAAGGCTTGGGCTGAGAAGAAGGAAAAGAAGCAGCAGCAGCAGCAAGGGGCACCTGGATGGCTCAATCAGTTAAGTGTCCCACATTGGCTCAGGTCACGATCTCACAGTTTGTGAGTTTGAGCCCCGCGTCAGTCTCTGTGCTGACAGCTCAGAACCTGGAGCCTGCTTCAGATTCTGTGTCTCCCTCTCTCTCTACCCCTCCCCTCATTCACACACACTTTCTCTCTGTCTCTCTCTCTCTCAAAAATAGATGAACATTAAAAAAAAAAAAAAAAGGCAGCAGCGGCTGCGGCAGGTTGTCCTTCCGTATGTCACATTGGCGCACTGGCTATAGTTGCTTCCCAAGTGCTCAGCATGCCACATGCATGCCTCAGATTGTGCAGGCAGAGAGAGAACCTGCAGATAACCTTCTCATCACCTGAAGAATTTTGCCTAAGATAGAATGCCAGCTGGATGTTCTGAGTCCTGTTTTATTTACGTGGAATTTTAATTGAGATTCTATGTAAAGACATAGGCCTCAACTTATTTACACTCGACTAAAGTAGAGGTCACACGAGAGAAGAACTGCTATTAGGCTGGCATTACAACGACTACTTTGCTTTCGACTTAACCACTTATCTATATTCCTTGAAATTTTCCCCATTTTCACTCACTTGCTATGTGTCGAAAAGTGGTTTCTGTTCCTTTTGTAAAAACTAATTTTAGGCTGCTTACAGTTGTGTGGTATGGTAAAGTCTCTATGCCCACATTCGTTACATCCAAGCATTTATACATTGACTAAACTATCATTGAACTGGTTAAGTCTTCACAATGAGAAATCCAGACCAAAGGTTCTCATGGTATTAGAGGGGTAAGTATACATATAGTTTTCAAGAGTTTCACAATGCCTCTCATTAGCAGGTATATATATACTGTGTACTTATACATAAACACTGTGTCAAGTCTATATATACACACATATGTATATTCATATGTATATATACATATATATATACACACATATACATATACATATACATATACATATACATATACATATACATACTGTGTAGCTACATACACATACTGTTTCAAGCATGCAATATATACATATATATGTATCTATGTGCTGAGTAGCAATGGTTCAAGCTGAAATACATTAGGTGATACATTAGATAATCTTCAAAACTATAATGATTTTTGAAACAGAAATAGCTTTCCAGAAGTGCTTTACTTTAACAAAAGTGGAAAAAGTATATATACATATATATTTCTATGATTATAAAAATAATTCAATCATTGAAAAGAAATTCATAATATACAGAAAAGTATAAAAACAAAATATACCCTCTAATCCTTTGAAACTAGCAAAAAACGCATGGGATATACTTTGTTATAAAACATATTGAACTAGAAATACTGTTAATTTTGGACTATATATTCTTCTAGGAATATATATTTATATATTATTGATTTATAGGGCTTTTTTTTCAGGGACAGAATGATCTTATGCACACCATGAATTATTCTTTTTATTATTTATGTATTTATTTATGCATTTATTTATTTTTATAATGTTTATTCACTTCTTGAGAGACAGAGACAGAGTATGATCAGGGCAGGGGCAGAGGAGAGGGAGCCACAGAATCTGAAGCAGGCTCCAGGCTCTGAGCTGTCAGCACAGAGCCTGATGTGGGCCTCCAACTCACGAACCATGAGATCATGACCTGAGCTGAAGTCGGATGCTTAACCGACTGAGCCATCCAGGTGCCCCATGAATTATTCTTTAAAAAAAAAATGTTTAAGAAAGAGAAGCATGAGCTATGGAGGGGCAGAGAGAGAGACAAACAGAATCCCAAGCAGGTTCCATACTGTCATGCAGAGTCCAACTCAGGGCTCCATCTTGCGAACTGTGAGATCATGACCTGAGCCAAACTCAAGAGTCAGACACTTAACCAACTGAGCCATCCAGGTGCCCCCACCTGTTGATGAATTATTCTTCATCAACATTTCCAAATTTTTCTACAGACAATATGTTTATCAGAAAGCAGTTTGAAGGGTGCACAAGAAATTCAGCTCTTCTACACACAAAATTCACAAAACATTCAATTGTCCCTGGAATTCTTTTTAGTTCTCTGGAATAAACAGTAGATTGTAATGAATAGGAAAAAGAAGCTGATTTCTCGGCATTAGACCAATTTCAAAGTAGCCCTGGCCTATTGTCACTTTCAGTCTCAACTATATTAATAGAAAATAAAGTTTTAAACTTTGTCTTGAAATTGGAACCACACATTTATGGAGAGACAAGGAACTTTGGAAATTACCAATTGCAAAAAAATTACCAGACAGAAACTTAGGGAGACAACAGAAAAGACAGAATCAATGAGTCCTTGACTAATATCACTCAAATTATTGTGGAATATAACTCCAAACTCTTTTGATGCAATGACCATTTTAAGATCTGAAACTATTTTCTTACGGCTTGGGTAAGAATCCTAATTTATATCAGACTTTATATTATCCAGTAATCCTCCAGTGTCCTGACTTTATTAGATAACTTTGACATAGAAGAGGTAGAAGTTTGGAGCATGTTTCTTTTTGTCTTTCTTTTCTTTTTTTTTTTTTTTCTTTGTGATTAAGACCAATATTGGTAACTAAAGGTCTCAAGCAGACTTTGTATTAATATAAGGACTTCTAAGAGAAATTTTTTTAACTTTTCAATTAAACTATAACACAGGGACTATAGAATGCTCAGGTGAAAAGTATACAGTGGGTGAAATATCACAAAATGTACATATCCCTATAATTATTACCCAGATCAAGAAAACAAAGACCTTTTTTTTCTAAGAAAAGTAACATTCACAGGTTATGGGAATTAGGACATGGATATGCCTTTGATAGGCCATTTTTTTAAACCTATCACACTGTTCCAGTATGGATGAGCACTTAAGATATTACACTAGCTAGGGGTGCCTGGGTGTCTCAGTTGGGTAAGCATCCGACTTCAGCTCAGGTCATAATCTCACAATTTGTGGGTTTGAGCATCAGCTTGGAGCCTGGTACCTGCTTCGGTATTCTGTGTCTTCCCCCACAACCGCCGCCCCCTGCCTCTCCCTCTGCCTCTTCCCTGCTAATGTCTTTCTCTTTCAAAAATAAATATGTAAAAAGATACTAAAGTAGCTATATTATAAATAAACACTTCTATGATTATTCTGCTTTGGAGGGCATGTGTATATGTGCCTGTTGACTATATAATTAGGAGGGAAAGAGGCAGGCAATTGGCTACTTATGCTCAACTTTAGGGTTTATGGCTTTAGGGGTGCCTGGGTGGTTCCGTCAATTAAGTTTCCAACTTCCACTCAAGTCATGATCCGTGGTTTGTGGATTCAAGCCCTGCGTTGGGCTCTGTGCTGACAGCTCAGAACCTGGAGCCTGCTTCAGATTCTATGTCTCCCTCTCTCTGCCCCTCCCCTGCTCATGCTCTTTCTGTCTGTCTCTCAAAAATAAACAAACATTAAAAAAATTTTAAATGACTTCAAATAAAAAAAAATAACTTCAAATCATCCTCAAAATTATAATGATTTCTAAAACAGAAGCAGATTTTCAGGAGTAGCTTTTTTACTACCATACCCATGTGTGTGTTTAATTAGCCTATTCATAGTAGATATATCGGTTTACAAATGATACACTCCTGCAAAATAGCCAAATAATGTGAAGAATACATTTTGTAATAAATACACATTTCTGATTCAAAAGGCTGTGCATAACACCCTATGAAGAGGAGGAGCTGTTTGGCTTCAGAGAAGGAGAAAAAGAGGAGGGAAAGAAGGAACGGACACTGATTCTGCCAAACCTCTCTGAAACATGCTGGGCACACCACCTCAGCAAAAAGTGGCATCACTGTAACAATAACAGCTCTCCTCAGTTGCAAGGGGTTGATACTCTCCTTCATGTTTGCTCATTGCTCCCACAGTGGGAAGGATTCCCATATTGGAGAAGGATTTTTTCCTAAGTAGCTGGTCCAATTAGTGATCTAACTCTGGTGTTTAGGTTCTGGCTGGCACACCTCAAGTAATATTGGGAAGCCTCTCTAACTACCAGACTCCAGGATGTCCTTAGACCTTGAACCCTTCAAAGAGCACTCAGGGGATCTAGATCAGGGAATTCAGAGCCTTGTACACTTCCTAGTATGAGCCTTTTTCTTAGATTATGCTGTATCTATTAATTCTGTTTTATCAACACAAATGCTGGTTTTGAGATCCTTGGAGCTATAATAATGACAAATAGGCAAAATGCAAGTCAATTGCTTTTAACAGTGGATTTTGACTGACATGATACCAAATTCATAAATTTGAAACTTCCTTAACCTTAAATGAACTATCCTTGAAAAGTTTTAAAAATGTATAACAGACACATGCAATTTTACAAGAATCTACTCACATGTAATATTCACCACCTGGAAACCAATGTCAAGTCCAAACAGTTACTGTTTTAATTTCACAGTTTGGATCTTGAGACCAAAGGTGAAGATGTTCTTTCCAACTGGCCTCACTTACAAATCACTAAATCTGTTCTTGGGGAAAGAGGCCAAGGCAAGCGAAGGAAAGACCAAGAGTCTGGGCAGTCCCTGCAGGTAGTAGCTGTGGTCACCATCGACGATGTGGCATGAAATGAATAGAAGGAGTTAGGTGTAAAAGAGGAAAAAAGGTACAGTCAGCTGAACCTGTGCCAAGGAACAAGGAACCCAAGTGTCTCTCAGAGGGTGACATAAAAGATCTTTTTTTTTTTTTTTTTTTATTAAAAAATTTTTTTTCAACGTTTATTTATTTTTGGGACAGAGAGAGACAGAGCATGAACAGGGGAGGGGCAGAGAGAGAGGGAGACACAGAATCGGAAACAGGCTCCAGGCTCTGAGCCATCAGCCCAGAGCCCGACGCGGGGCTCGAACTCACGGACCGCGAGATCGTGACCTGGCTGAAGTCGGACGCTTAACCGACTGCGCCACCCAGGCGCCCCTAAAAGATCTTTTTCATATTTACAAATAGGTGATACCATATTTGGAAGGAAGCTATTTTTGTTCTCTAACCATTCATCCTACAAACAGGAAATCTTCCTAAATTTTCATTTTAGTGGTCTGCCATTCATTTCCCTTAAGGCTGCTGCTGATGAAACCTTGGCTGAGGACAGCAGGAGTTCTCATTACTGCTTCCAATATGGCCTCTGCTGTTACTCACAGTTAGGTGGCCTCCTTACTCCTGAAAGTCTTGCCTGTCCACTATACCTTCTCTGACACCACCCAGTGAGAAGGGGGAAGGGTGCCTCATGATCACACAAAAAGAATGAGAGCCTAGGGGAGCCTGGGTGGCGGGGTTGGTTAGGCATTCCACAGGTCATGATCTCACTGTTTGTAAGTTTGAGCTTGGGATTCTCTCTCTGACTCCCTCCACCCTCTACTCTCTCTCTCTCTCTTTCAGTATAAATAGAAACTTAAAAAAAAAAAAAAAAAAAAAAATGAGAGTCTACATTCCTAGTGGATTTTCTGACACCATTTAGGCAGTGGATAACGGTACCTCTTTACTCCTAGGTGAGGCAGAAGTCTAGGCCTTTCCTTGCTGTATGGGAGTCTGGAGGTTGGTCCACAGATTTTACTGTGCTGTTGGGCTGGAACAAAGTGCTTTGTCTAGAATTTTCTTTGTCTTGCCAAGTTGCCTCTTTTGTAGGCCTCTGGCTAAAGAAAATGTGCTTTGCTGAGGTTTTTTGTTTGGGAGCCTACTGATATTTATGGGTTATCAGCTTTTCCAGCACTAAAACTGGTACACAGCTAATTTGCCTTCTCCTCCCCTTCCAGAATCTTCTAAGGTTTGTTATGCCAACAATATCCAGGACAGTTAGTGGTAATTAGTGGGGGGAATAGGGAAAGCATTTCTCCTTTATCTTTCTGGAAACAGAAGTCTTCTCCTCAACACTGAATATTTTTAACTTAGGGTAAAAATAGTGGGGAAGATAAAAAGGAAAAGGGGCAGGAAAAAAGAAATCCTCTCTTGACCCGTACTTCAATCACAACACAATCTTTTGCTCCTTTTCAAAGCAATATTTTGACAAATGGCATCCCCGTTTTTGAAGATTTTGAAATATGACACATACGTAAGAGTGCACAGAACATAAATGTAAAATATACAATATAAATATAATTTTAAAACAAATACCTAAATTACCACTAGGTATAGAAATTGAACATTTCTAAAATTCTAAAGGCACACATTTCAACTTTTGACAACCCTGCTAAGGGCCAACTAACATCACACATTTCACAATCCCTTTCTAGGATCTGATCATGTACATCTGAGCCCTAAATAACATTATTTACTTTGGCCTACTTTCAGGCTCCACATAACTAGAATTACATTGTATGTATTGTATCTTGCTTCATTTGTTCAATAAGCAATATTTGTAAAAGTCTTCTAGTTCATCGTGTGAATTGTAAGCTGCAAACGTTGAGCTGTACGAAGATAATTTATTCATTCTACTATCAATAAGTATTTGGATTTTCAGGTTTATTTTTTATGAAATAGTAAAGATTTGTTGAACACAGGTATAAACCTCCCTTGCATAATAAACTCAGAAGTGGAATCCTAGGTCATAGAGGAAGGTTTGTCTTGGTATTGCTGAGTAGAAGGACCAGAAAATGCTTTCTAAGCTGTACCAAAGCCTCCTGAATAAGCTCTCTCTCCGGTGTCCCCTCTCTATTCCCCCTCCCTCTTCTCCTCCCATCAGGGTGATGGAACTCAAGCACAGCTCTGAACGTGTCTAACAATCTTCAAAGACTACCTGCCCTGGAATAAAGTGTATGATCCAGGTAGCAATTGATATATTTTTTAATTTTTTTAATGTTTATTTATTTTTGACAGAGCGCGCAAAGCGGGGGAGGAGTAGACAGAGAGGGAGACACGGAATCGGAAACGAGCTCCAGGCTCTGTCAGCACAGAACCCAACATGGGGCTGGAACTCACGAACCGTGAGATCATGACCTGAGCCAAAGTTGAATATTTAACAGACTGAGCCACCCAGGCACCCCAGCAATTGATCTTTCAACCTCAACCTCAAAGAGCCCGCTGGCTACAATAGACTCCGGCTGATTCCTAGCATTTACTCGCTAGCTTTACATATTTGCTCATTCCCTTCCTTTGCTCTCCAATCTCTGTTTGATGAAATCAGAGTCGTCCTCCAAGATCCAGCAGAAATGGTACCTTCTTGTGAAGCCATCTACATACAATTTTTCCAAGTACAATTAATTGTTGCTCTGAAAAAGACTCAAATGTTTCATTTGTAACACATTAGCACTGATCACTTCTTATTTGATTTACAGTATCTGCCCCTTCAAGGTATGGTTTTACCAAGAGTAAGAACTCTGCTTTGGTCGTTTTTAAATATCCATTAATAATGAGTTCCATATTGGGTTACACGCATTAGTAAAATGTGCCCTGGAGCGTTGCAGAAGGAAAAAAAAAAAAAAAAAAACCTCATTGCCCAATTTGAATAATCCCAAATAAAGACCACTGAAAAAAATAAGAATTTACTTTCACCATGATACTACCTAAGAAGAGTACACTTTAATATTTAATATGAGGAAGTACGGTATACAGGCTCGTTGAGGTCAACTTTCCAATAAGAATGTGATTAATAGCATTACATAATACATCAAAGAAAAAGAGATTTTAAAACAATATGAAATTTCATATTGAAATTCTTTTTATATGGTAGGTTACACTGTTATGATACAAGTTTGTCACATTAGGAACTTTAAAAAGCTATGAAAGTGAATCTCTAATATCCAAATGTTGGTACTTAGTTTCTACCTCATTATTGTCAGTCAATTTCACAAAAATATACTGGTGAAATTGGGTAAAATCCTTAGTATCTTCTCAATTCACTCAGAACATTCTGGACATAAAAAAGCAGCGGACGAACCAGAGACCACATGGGTCTATTAAAACAGCTCCTACCTATATCCATCCAGAAGACAACATAATGTCATGAAAGACTAATTTCAGTTCCTGTTCTGTTGCTCAGTATAAGGGAATACAATTTTAAGATGCATTCAAATAGTTCACCTGTATGCCTCAACTTTATATGCCAGAATTATTGCTCAAACTGAAATTCAAATATGACAGGAAGGAAGCACCCTAACAGAACTAAAAACTGGAAACGAAGATAAAATGTTTGTAGCATTTGTCAGCTTTAAAAAAAAAAAAAAAAAAAAAGTTGCTTATGATTCCTTTGCTCGTTTTAAATATTTAGAGTTCTTATTCGTTATTTTCTTTAAAGCAGAACCCGAAATTATATAAGCTTCACGATACCAAAACTCATATGAACACGTAGAGTAAGATTCAAGAAAAACATGCAACAAAATCATAGTGATTACCTCTGGACTGTTAATACTAGGTGTTTTATATACGCATGTGCATATATGTATTTTATTATGAAAACAATACTCACGTTAACTACAAGCGTACTTTTTAAGGTAAGCGTGAGAAGAGAGAAAAAATAAGAAATGAGTAAGTATATATTACAACCCCCACCCCCACCCCCACCCAAAGCCCATTCAAGGAAACCAGCCCCAAGGCATCCCGGGAAACCGGCGGGTTCCTGAGGAGCCAGACGCTGGCGGCGCGCGCGAGGGGCGAGCGAGAGCTGCTGAGAACTTGTCCCCTGACCGCAGCGCCAGCGCCACGTAAATTCGCTCCTAAACCCGGCTTTCCGCGCGCGCTTCGGCTACCAGACTAACAACACAGGCCCAGGCGCAGGCTCCGCGCAGCCCGCGGGAAGGCAGCGGGAGGCCGGCGCGGGGCGCTTTGCTCCCGCCACTCAGCCAGTGCGCGTCCACGCGGGCGCCTGGGGGGCGACGGCGCGCGCGCGCCGCCGTCCCGGGAGGCGCCGCTCCCCCTCGGGCGTCCCGGGGAGCCCGGCGCGGGAAAAGGACCCGTGCGGGCCGCCGTGGCTGCGGAAGGGAGGGCCGTAGCCTTCCTCCGGCTGGCTGGCGGACAGACCCCCGACCCCTCCTCGCAGGGACGCCGGGTGGGGTCGCTCCCTCCCGGCAGCCCCTCCCTCCTCAGGCCGCCACGAGGGTCCTCAGCTCCCCAACAACTTCAATCCCAAAAGATGGTTTCTGGTTTATTTTGTATTAACTATATTGAATTCCATAGAGGCTACAAAGCTGTGTTATATGAACAATTCAGTCTCGTTTACACTGATCAACTGTTAAAAAGATAAAGTTTATTCATGTTTATGTATCATGTACTTTTTAAACACATGGTCCATGCACAAACTACATCAGAATTAAGTGGTTGCAAATACGGATGGAACACTTTAAAATTTTTTTTAAACATTTATTCATTTTTAAGAGACCGAGATCACGAGTGGGGGAGGGCAGAGAGAGAGGGATACCCAAAACCCGAAGCAGGCTCCAGGCTCCGAGCTGTCAGCACAGAGCCAGACAGGGGGCTCGAACCAAGAACCGTGAGATCACGACCTGAGCCGAAGTCAGAAAGCCTAACCAACTCAGCCACCCAGGTGCCTCAGGGATGGAACATTTTTAATCATCACTCTAGATTACTCTTATGAAAAGTTTCTTTTGGAACTGTTGATTGGCTACAGATCTAATAGAATTATCTCATTCTACTTGCATAATTTGGCGTTAAACGCTTCTTTGCTTGGATATCTCAGCCCTCCAATAATATTTAATGTTATTGATCACTGCCTCCTTCGGGACATCCGCTCCAACAAGGCTTCTGAGGCATGTTCTCCTGGAACTCATAAGACCATTTCTGACCACTCCTTCTCAGTTTCCCTCATGTCTTATTCTGTCTGTAGTAACACCCAAAATATTAGTGTTCTCAGGGCTCCATCACCATTCCTTTGCTTTTCTCATTCCAACCTTATGCATCCTCTGGGCAAAGTGTTATAAGGATATTCCTACTGTTTCCATGCATACACTAGAGTCTTACAGATATAGAATGCATGTGTATCTAACTTCCCAGGGAGAACTTTCTCCTAAGCCACACGTTAGTTCATGGTAGCAATGTTTACTTAATATCCTGTATGAACTGAGAATTGGCTTCACATCACAGAACAATACATATAGCCTCTGCCCCCTTGAACTATCAGGAGATACAGATAAGTATGATAAACTGTGAATAAATGCTTTTCTATCAGGAGATACTTGTATTCAGGGTTATGTAATTCCATTTGAAAGTTCTATGAATATACAAGAAATTAAACATTTCTAGAAAAAATTCAACATCGACTGAATTTTATTTTTGTTACTTTTTGACATCTACTTATTCAAGCTAAAAACCTAGGAATCATTTAGATACCTTCTAATCATCTTAATCCTTTAAATCATTCTATATTCTGTTACTTTTCAATTTTAACTCTCTTCATCTTTACTAACTTGCTCCTTCTAGAAACTTTTTTTGCTCAGTTTTCCTTCAGTGATGTTAGATTATCCTTCTATTTTAAGTATAGTTGTCACACAATGTTAGTTTTGGGTGTACAACTTACTGATTTGGCAAGTTTATACGTTCTGCTATGTTCATCACAAGTGCAGCCACCATCTGTCCTGCTACATTGCTATTACAGTATCATTGATGGCTTCTTTTGAAGCTGTTCCAAAAAATAGATATGCAAAGAAAACTTCCAAACTCATGCTATGAAGCCAGGATTACCTTGATTCCAAAACCAGACAAAGACCCCACTAAAAAGGAGAACTACAGACCAATTTCTCTGATGAACACGGATGCAAAAATCCTCAACAAGATACTAACTAGCCCACTGGATTCAAAAATACATTAAAAGAATTATTCACCACGACCAAGTGGGATTTATGCCTAGGATGCAAGGCTGGTTCAATATCTGCAAAACAATCAGTGTGATACATCACATCAATAAAAGAAAGAATATGAACCACGTGATCCTCTCAATAGATGCAGAGAAAATATTTGACAAAATACAGCATCCTTTCTTGATAAAAACCCTCTAGAATGTAGGGATAGAAGGATCATGCCTCAGGATCATAAAAGCCATATATGAAACACCCACTGCTAATATCATCCTCAATGGGGAAAAACTGAGAACTTTCCCCCTAAGGAACACGACAGGGATGTCCATTCTCACCACTATTATTCAACATAAGTGGAAGTCCTAGCCTCAGCAATCAGACAACACAAAGAAATAAAAGGCAGCCAAATTGGCAAGAAGGAAGTCAAACTTTCACTCTTCACAGATGACATAATACTCTATATGGAAAACCCAGAAGATTACACCATAAAACTGCTAGAACAAATCCATGAATTCAGCAAAGAGCAAAGTCTCAGGATATAAAATCAATGCACAGAAATCGGTTGCATTCATATACATCAATAATGAAGCAACAGAAAGAGAAATCAAGGAAGCGATCCCATTTACAATTGCACACACACACAAAAAAAAAACATAAAATACCTAGGAATAAACCTAACCAAAGAGGTGAAAAATCTATACACTGAAAACTATAGAAAGCCTATGAAAGAAACTGAAGAAGACACACAAAAAATGGAAAAACATTCCATGCTCATGGATTAGAAGAACAAATATTGTTAAAATGTTGATACTACCCAAAGCAATCTACATATTCAATGCAATCCTTATCAAAATAACATCAGAATTCTTCACAGAGCTAGAACAAACAATCCTAAAATTTATATGGAACCACAAAAGACCCGAATAGACAAAGCAATCTGAAAAAGAAAACCAAACCTGGATGCATCCCAACTCTGGACTTCAAGCTGTATTACAAAGTTGTAATCATCAAGACAGTATGGTACTGGCACAAAAACAGACTCATAGATCAATGTAACAGAATAGAGAACCCAGAAATGGACCCACAAACATATGGCCAACTAATCTTTGACAAAGCAGGAAAGAACATCCAGTGGAATACAGTCTCTCCAGCAAATGGTGCTGGGAAAACTGGACAGCAAAATGCAGAAAAATGAACGTGGACCACTTTCTGACACCATAACACAAAAATAAACTCAAAATGGATGAAAGACCTAAACATAAGACAGGAAGCCATCAAAATCCTAGAAGAGAAAGCAGGCAAAAACCTCTTTGACCTTGGCCACAGCAACTTCTTACTCAACACGTCTCTCAAGTCAAGGGAGACAAAAGCAAATACGAACTATTGGGACCTCATCAAGATAAAAAGCTTCTACACAGGGAAGGAAACAATTGGCAAAACTAAAAGGCAACTGACAGAATGGGAGAAGATATTTGCAAATGACGTATCAGATAAAGGGTTAGTATCCAAAATCTATAAAGAATTTATCAAACTCAACACCTAAATAACAAATAATCCAGTGAAGAAATGAGCAGAAGACATGAATAGACACTCTTCCAAAGAAGACATCCAGAGGGCTAACAGACACATGAAAAAATTCTCAACATCACTCATCATCAGGGGAATAAAATCAAAACTACAATGAGATACCACCTCACACCAGTCAGAATGGCTAAAATTAACAACTTGGGCAATAACAGATGTTAGCAAGGATACAGACAAAGAGGATCTCTTTTGCACTGCTGGTGAGAATGTAAACTGGTGCAGCCATTCTGGAAAACAGTATGGAGGGAGATTCCTCAAAAAATTAAACATAGAACTACCCTATAACCCAGCAATTACACCACTAGGTATTTATCCAAGGGATACAGGTGTGCTGTTTCCAAGGGGCACATACACCCCAATGTTTATAGCAGTGCTATTGACAATAGCCAAAGTACGGAAAGATCCCAAATGTCCATTGATGGATGAATGGATAAATAAGATGTGGTATGTATGTATATATATACATATACATATATATATATGTGTGTGTGTGTGTGTGTGTGTACACACACACACACACACACACACACACACACACACATAATGGAGTATTACTTGGCAATCAAAAAGAATGAAATCTTGCCATTTGCAACTACATGGATGGAACTGAGGGTATTATGCTAAGCGAACTTAGCCAGAGAAAGACAAATATCATATGACTTCACTTATATAAGGAATTTAAGATACAAAACAGATGAACATAAGGGAAGGGAAGCAAAAATAATATAAAAACAAGGAGGGGGACAAAACATAAGAGGCTCTTAAATACAGAGAACAAACTGAGGGTTACTGGAGGGGTTGTGGGGGGGGGGCTAAATGGGTAAGGGGCATTAGGGAGGACACTTGTTGGGATGAGCACTGAATGTTATATACAGGATTGAATCACTGGAATCTATTCCTGAAATAGTATATTATAATCAGGAATTATAGTACTATATGCTAACTAACTTGGATGTAAATTTAAAAGTAAATAGGGGCGCCTGGGTGGCGCAGTCGGTTAAGCGTCCGACTTCAGCCAGGTCACGATCTTGCAGTCCGTGAGTTCGAGCCCCGCGTCGGGCTCTGGGCTGATGGCTCAGAACCTAGAGCCTGTTTCCGATTCTGTGTCTCCCTCTCTCTCTGCCCCTCCCCCGTTCATGCTCTGTCTCTCTCTGTCCCAAAAATAAATAAACGTTGAAAAAAAAATTAAAAAAAAAATAATAAAAGTAAATAAGTAAATTTTAAAAATAAAATTAATTTTTCAGGTGTGGAGTTTGGTGAGTTCTTTATAGATTTTGGATACTAGCCCTTTGTCTGATATGTCATTTGCAAATATCTTTTCCCATACCACCGGTTGCCTTTTAGTTTTGTTGTTTCCTTTGCAGTGCAGATCTTATGTGGATCTTGAGAAACTTAACAGAAGACCATGGAGGAGGGGAAGGGGAAAAAAAAAGTTACAGAGAGGGAGGGAGGCAAACCATAAGAGACTCTTACGGACTGAGAACAAGCTAAGGGTAGATGGGGGGTAATGGTGAGGGGAAAGTAGGTGATGGGCAGGGAGGAGGGCACTTGTTGGGATAAGCAATGTGTGTTGTATGGAAACCAATTTGACAATAAGTTATATTTTTAAAATAATAATAAAAAATAAAATTAATAAAATAAAAAATAAAAAACAACACCCGATTTTTACCTGGGCACATGACACATAGGTTGCAATGACAATGAGAAATTAGAATTTCTAATTTAAGTAGAATAAGAAATTACAACTAGAGAGATTAAACTCCCCAGGCTTCTTTGCAGATAATCTTGCCATGAGATGTAATTCTAGTAAATAATTGTAAGGAGATGTTATTATACATAATCATTTAAGAAATGTATTAAAGGGAGGCAACATTGCCTCTTTTTCCCTATATTCTTCTGCTGAGTTGAAGGTACATGTGAAGATAAGAAAATTTTGACCATGATGTGGCATGTTAAACAGCTAAGGCAGCATATGAAAGGAACCAGGGATGTTTAATTCTTATAAGAGAGGGGGAGAAAAAAAACACATACACACACATTAGGCCACCGAGGCCAGCTGAATGGGTGCGGACTGCACATGCATTGGACTCTAAAGTAAGGGGAGCCAGGGACCAGGAACAGGATGAGTGTCAACAAAGCCTAATCACAGGAGCAAGCTCTTAGGGCTATAAAGTATCAACCTAATTCCAAGACATGACCTACAGAAAAGCCCATATTCTCCATGAAGGCAAAGCAGAAGCAATCAGAGCTCAATCCCAGTATAAGGCAGGGGGAGCTGACAAGGGGTTTTATCCAGTAAAACAAGCTAATCAGAAAGGTCCAAAAGGGGGACAACTATAACCCATTTGCAGCAGCCCTTTCAGAACAACTTTTGGGGAGTGGCCTCCCTCCCTGAATCCATGCTGGTGGTTGGGGCCATGCTGGAATGTCACAGGCATGAAGGACCCCTGGGAGCAAGGCGGTGGGAACAAGGCCTCCCACTGATCACAAACCCTGGCTACCCAGTGGGGAATATTGCCCCTGAAGGCAGAATTGGAGTCAGTGGCCTTGCCAGGGAGGTGCCAGGGCCTGCTGGCCAGGTGACCCTCTAATAAGTGACACCTGGGGGCCCTGGCTGCTGGAGAAGCCTGTGACCTCTCTAGTGCACAAATCCAAATGGGGATTGGCTGTTGCCAGTTTAAAGCCACCCCTCGGAATGATTTTCACCAAGTGAACTTCCTCCACCCTGGAGTCTCAGGGGGCTAGAGACTGGCCCAAGCCCCACAGACAAGGAGGGCTTAGGCTGCCCCAAGCCAGCTGATGAAGTGTCTACTACCTATGTGTGGTCTGAGCGGGGCAGGGTAGCCAGGCACCTGGAGCAGGGTTAGTGCCGGCAGAGGCTGACTCACAGCGCACACTCTTGGAAGTACAAGTCATCTGCCTAATTCCAAGCCCTAAATTACACAAATGTGCACATTCCCCCTGAAAGCAGAGCTGGAGGAATCTGGATTGCCTTACCTGGTTCTGGATGGACTGGCTAGTGCGCTGACCTTCCATTAAGATACACCTGGGAGACTTGAATCTTGGAGAAGCCAGGACTCCATTATGCAGCAGGTTCAAACGGAACCTGTCGCCCAGTAGCACCTGAAACATCAGGATTTTCAGGAGATGGGCTGCTTCCACCGTGGAGGGTACACCAGTAGTCACGGAGAATCGAGCTCTACATACAGGTCGGGAGAGCCTAGGCGCCCCAGGCCAGCTAATTGGGTGCTTTAAGCGCGTGCGCAGTCTGCAAGGAGCCAAGAACCAGCAGCCGGCAATTGGCCAAGTAAGCATGTGCATATCACAAACTCTACCTACCCAATGGGGCATAGTTTCTTTGAAGCCAGAGCTGGGGCAGTCTCCATTGCCTTCCCAGGTTCGGGCGGCGCTGCCTGGCTGAGATTCCTCCCGTGACAGACTCCTGCAAACCTTGATTGCTGGAGAATCCTTGGATCGTATCAGGCAGCCAGTCTAAATGAGAATTCACTGTGACCAGTTTAAAGCTACTGCCTCAAAAAGGTTTCAGGATATGGACTCTCTCTGCCCTGGAAGCTACGGAGGTGGCTGGGGCCTGGCGGAAGTTCTACAGGTACGGAGGACCCTGGCTACCTAAGGGTGGCTGATGGGAGGCTTACTGCGCCTGCGCAGGCTTTGCAGGGACGCATAGCCCTGGGCCTTGGAATAGTGCAAGTGTAGGCAGGTGTCCGGTCTCAAGAACAGGCTTTTGGAGGTGCAAGGCATCTGTCTAATCCTACGCACTAGGTACCCAATAGGGAATATTTCTGAAGGCAAACTGGAGATTTTTCACAGCTGCCTTGCCAGGGAGGGGCCGGGCAGGCAGGATAGGGTATCCTCCGTTAGGAAAAACCTGGGATTCCTGGTTCCAGGAGAAGCCTGGGTCTCCATCAGGTGGGAAGGCCACATGGGGACTGACTGTTGCCAGTTGAAAGCTCCTCCCTCAGAAAAATTTTCTTGTGGTCAACTTTCTCCACCCTGAGACTATGCAAGTGTTTGGGGATCAGCTTGAGCCACACAAGCATGAAAGGGACAAGCTGTCCGAAGCCAGCCTATGGATTGCATAGTTCACATGCATGTGCCCTTGCAGAACAGGGTAGTCAGGGGTCTGGATAAGAGTGTCAGGATAGGCCAGGTCACAGAAATGGGCTCTTTGGGATACTAGGCATCTGCCTCATTCCAAATATTAAACTACACAAATGTGCATATTCTCTCTGAAGGCAGACCTGGAGGAATCTGGGCTGCCTTGCCGGGCAGACTTGTCATGATATCCTCTAATAAGAGACACCTGGGACTCTTGACTGGTGGAAAAGCCCAGAACTCCATCAGGCAGAAAATCCAAATAGAGACTGACTGTCACCAGTTTAAGGCTCCCGCCTCAGAAAGATTTTTAGTGACCCAGTTTCTTCCACATTTGAGGTTATGCAGGTGATTGGGGACAGGCCTGAGTCTCTCAGCTGCCCAAGGCTGGTTGACAGAGTGTGTACTGTTCGGACATGGGCCAGAAGGTCAGAGTAGCCAGGGACATGGATCAAGCAAGTGTAGAAAAAGGCTGGGCCACAGGAACAGGTCTTAGGGGTTCCGGGCATCGGCCTAATTCCAACCTCTCACTTAAACAAATGAGCATATTCCCCCACCTGAAGGCAATACTGGAGGATACTATGCTGCTGACTTGCCAGGGAAGACGTGGCTGGCTTTCCAGTCTATTCCAATAAATTATACCTTGGAGCTCTGGTGGGGAAAGTCTGGTCTGCAATCAACAGCAAGTCTAAATGGAAAATGACTGTAGCCCACTTGCAGCTGCCACCTCAAGAGTAGCACCTTTTGAGATGTGGGCTCCTTACATCCTGGGAAGCAATACAAATGTTTGGGCCCAGGCCCTAGATTCCAAGTTCTAGTAAGTCCCAGATGCCCAGTTTACTAAAGGGGTGTGTACTGTACATACACTTGCAGCTCATTTCAGTATTGTCAGTGATGTGGAATATAGCAAGGGTTGGGAGAGGTTGATCACTAGGAGCAGAATCTTGGCTAAGTAAGGCATCTGCCTAATCATAAGCCCCAAACTACCTACTGGTTAATATTCCCCCTGAAGGCAAAATGTGAGGTTACTGGCATGGAGGTGCTTGGCTGGTTCATCCTGGTTTCCTCCAACAAGAAATACCTGGGATTATGGGAGAAGCCTGGGACACAATCAGACAGCAAGTCCATTGGCGCCTGGGTGGCTCAGTCGGTTGAGCATTTGACCTAGTGGTTCTTGAGTTCAAGCCCCACATCAGGTTTGCTGCTGTCAGCCTGTCAGTGCAGAGCTCACTACAGATCCTCTGTTCCCCTCTTTCTGCCCCTCCTCTGCTTGAGCTCTCCCCAAATAAATATTAAAAAAAAAAAAAAGACAGCAAGTCCAAATAAAGACTGACTGTTCCAGTTTAAAACTGTTGCCTCAAAATAATTTTTAGCAGGCTGTCCATCGTGGAGTCTATACAGATAGTTAATCATGCGCCTGAGCTCCACAGGCCTAGGGACCCTGGATTCCCAAGGCCATAGGGTGGAATATGTACTGTGTTTGGGGGAACAAGGCATCTGCCATTCATAAGCTCTAACATACCCAGTGGATAATGTTACCTATGAAGGTGAAAGAGTTTACTTGACTGTCTTGCCAGGGAGTTGAGTGGACTGGCTATAGTAACCTTCAAAAGGAGACACCTGTATGCCTTGATGGGCATATTCTCATGGGAGTAGGTAATGGCAACCTGGGTAACTTCCATTTCTGAAAGTCGATTTGTATCGTGTAACCTAATTGTGGGTTGAAAATCCAACAAATTCCCAGGGATGATGCAAATGCTTTCTTTGACTTAACCTGGAGCTTGATAACTAGTGTTCGATACAGGATCAACAGTTCTTATTATTTGTTATATGCATGAGCTTATGCTACCTCAGTGGAATTGAGACTTAATTAGGATCAAACTTACAGTCCCTCCCCAACAGGAATAACATATTAAGGGGATGGTACTTAGGCCTGACCCAGACCCAGGTCCTCCCCACTCTCGGTGGGATGGTACCGACGGTATCATGGGAAGGTATAAACCCTGGACACTCCCACTTTTCATGTGCATTCATATGCAAATATTGGACAAACTCATCAAAGAGCACCCTAAAGTGGTAGAGAAATAGACATAGTACTTGTTAAAATTGTTAAATATGAAATCTTGACTCTTCATAACTAGGGGTTTTCAAAAGTGGACACTTTCTCTTTTATAGAACTGCTTAATGAAGAACTGCTTAATGAAAGATTTAAAAAACTGAGCAGTAGGGGTGCCTGGGTGGCTCAGTTGGTTAAGCCTCTGACTTCAGCTCAGGTCATGATCTCAGTTTGTGGTTTGTGAGTTCAAGACCCGCATCGGGCTTTCTGCTGTCAGCACAGAGCCTGCTGCAGATCCTCTGTCTCCCTCTCTCTCTGCTCCTCCCCAGCTTGCATGTGTGCATGCTCCTTCTCTCAAAAATAAACAAGCATTTTAAAAAGTAAAAAAAAAAAATAAAAACTGAGGAGTTGCATTTAGAGATACATTGACTAAAAGAAGAAATTGAAACAACTAAAAAAATAAGTGGTTATTGATTTCAAAGGTCATTGATATGTCTGGCAGTGTTATAATTGTTTTACTATTTGGTGTTGGGATAAAAATTTTCAGTTCACTAACAAAACAGGTGTATATTTCCTGGCACGGATATTATAAAATGAAGTGTCTTTTGTTTTAATAACATAATACTGTAGCTCATTTTTGAAGTCTGTACGTCCTGCGACTTTCATTCAACAAGAGTTCAAAAATAAATTGTAACAAAAAATATTAGTATATTATAATTATTAATATTATCAGCATTTTGCTTAATTTCTCTTTTTATATTTAATACACATTTGTAAAGTCTATTCAACTTTATTGCAGACCTTATTGCAGAGTTTTCTTCTTTGTAAAATAATAATCTTCTAAATACAAGTTGTTAGAACCATGGATTTATAGACACCATATTCTAATTAAATGACTTTCCTGTTTTGTCCAATGGTCATAGGTGAAAACAGCACAGGGCAACAGCACAGTGAACACTCAAAAATGTTCACTGACAGGCTCAGCTGATAGAGAATGTGACTCTTGATCTTGGGGTTGTAAGTTCAAGTCCCATGTTGGGTGGAGAAATTACTTAAAAATAAAATCTTCAGGGGTGCCAGAGTGGCTCAGTTAGTTACGCATCCCAGTCTTGATCTCAGCCCAGGTCTTGATCTCAGGGTCATGAGTGCAAGCCCTACGTTGGGCTCTGTGCTGGGTGTGAAACCTACTTAAAAAATAAAATCTTTAATAAAAAATGTTGGAATCCTTCTCTATTGGAAGTTTATCCTCCTATGATGTTGGTTCACAGTATGGATTTGGTCAGGAAAAAAGGGCTACCACCATGCATTAGAGAATTAGGGAATTATGTCAATATAGGACTAAATGATGCAGGAGATCTGGGGTGTGAAGGTCTGTATAGGGGAGACATGGTGGGATAAAGAGTTACCAAGCACTTCTGCCCGAAGCTTTTGTGCAGCTATAAAAAGTGGAGTTTGTAAGAAAGTCCAAAAACCTGTGCCCATCTGACTATCAACATAACACTGGAGAGATCTTCTGAACAGTTGCATCTGACCAGCACTGTGAATGAAGAAACCAAAATTGCTCCAGAATAATGGTGTTGGCTCCACATCTGCCTTCCAAATAACCCTTGAAACTTGTATCTAGAATGTATAAAGAGCTCTTAAAACTCAATAATAAAAAGAGAAATTACCCAAAGAACACATGGGCAAAAAATCTGCATAAACATTTCTCCAAAGAAGAAGATATACATGTGGCCAACAAACACATGAAAAAATGCTCCACATCATTAGCCATTAGGAAGATTAAATCCAAACCACAGTGTGATACCACCTCACACTCACTAGGACGGTAATAACCAAAAAGAGAGTAACATGTGTTGGTGAGGATGCAGAGCAATTGTGACCTTCATACATTCCTAGTGAGAACGCAAAGTGGGACAGTCACTTTGGGAAACAGACTGGCATCTTCTCAAAAGATGAGACGTACAATTCCCATATGACCCAGCAATTCCAGTTCTAGCTGTATACTAAGAGTAATTAAGTCAGGCACACAAAACCTCATATTGTATAATTCCATTTATGTGAAGTTAAGGTTGAGATACATTTAATTTGGTTTCAGTTTGGGATGATGAAAAAGTTCTGGAGATGGATAGTGATGATGGTTGCACGACAATGTGAATGTACTCAATGCCACTGAACTATGTATTTAAAAATGGATGGGGCGCCTGGGTGGCGCAGTCGGTTAAGCGTCCGACTTCAGCCAGGTCACGATCTCGCGGTCCGTGAGTTCGAGCCCCGCGTCGGGCTCTGGGCTGATGGCTCGGAGCCTGGAGCCTGTTTCCGATTCTGTGTCTCCCTCTCTCTCTGCCCCTCCCCCGTTCATGCTCTGTCTCTCTCTGTCCCAAAAATAAATAAACGTTGAAAAAAAAAATTTAAAAAAATAAAAAAATAAAAATGGTTAAAATGGTAAGCTTAATGTTACATGTATTTTACCATAATGGAAAATTAAAGAATCTGTTTACAGCTTTATTGGGCCAGCAACATCTAAATGGTCTTTTTTATGGTAGAATCCATTGAATCCATGGTCACATGAATTTAAACTCATTCTGTATTGTGTCAGTACCCAAGTTCATCTGCAAGAATTGAAGAGAAGCACACCTTGAGAGGAAGCTGTTGGTTATGTTGTCCTCCTGGTATCCAGTGTAGAAAAGGAGCTAGCCAAAGAGCTATGGCTTTAACAGCAAATTAATAAGATGACTTTTAAGAATGAGCTACTTTTATTTTCTTATCATTTTGATGTGCTAGTACATATGCGGAGGAAAAAATAAAGAGTCAATATAAGTTGAAGATAATATTGATAATATTGAAGAATTGAACATGCTGAAAATATTGAAGAGTTGGGGGTGCTGAAAATAAAACTATCTGATTCCTAATCAAAGTAGACCTCTGGCAGGTCATTAGTGCAGTTTCTGTTTTTTTCATACTCTAGGAAATGTAACAACCAAGACAAAGGAGGTTGGGTTTAGTGATGTCTCTAATTTCCTCCCACTGAAGAAATTGTGTGAAATGATAAAATGTAGTCTAAGTGCTGCACTCTACTTCTATATTTGTGACGTGATTGTTAGAAACAGTATTTTGAAAGAGTAGTGGAGATGAGTAAGAAAGCAGACACTCCTGCTGGTGTATGTCTTGAGCTAGGAGGCTTAATGGAACCCATGGAACTGAATGTGAAATTTCCATTACATTATGAGCTCTTTATGGTGAAGAGGACAGAGACACTTAGGTCTTCAGGTTTTGTATTAGATTTGTTTTATCATCATTATTGTGGTAGGAACACTCAATATGAAATATACCCTCTTAACAAATCTTTTTTTTTTTTTTTTTTTAATTTATTGTCAAGTTGGCTAACATACAGTGTATACAGTGTGGTCTTGAGTTTTGGGGGTAGATTCCCATGACTCATTGCTTACATATAACACCCGGTGCTCATCCCAACAAGTGCCTTCCTCAATACCCATCACCCACTTTCCCCTCTCCCCTGCGCCCCCCCCATGAGCCCTCAATTTGTTCTCTGTATTTAAAAGCCTCTTATGGTTTGCCTCCCTCCCTCTCTGTTTGTAACTATTTTTTCCCCTTCCCCTCCCCCATGGTCTTCTGTTAAGTTTCTCAAGTTCCACATATGAGTGAAAACATATGATATCTTTCTCTGACTGACTTATTTCACTTAGAATAATACCTTCCAGTTCCATCCACGTTGCTGCAAATGGCAGGATTTCTTTCTTTCTCATTGTCAGGTAGTATTCCATTGTATATATAAGCCACATCTTCTTTATCCATTTGTCAGTTAATGGACATTTAGGCTCTTTCCATACTTTGGCTATTGTTGAAAGCACTGCTATAAACATTGGGGTACATGTGCACCTATGAATCAGCATTCCTGTGTCCTTCGGATAAATTCCTAGTAGTGCTATTGCTGGTCATAGGGTAGTTCTATTTTTAATTTTTTGAGGAACCTCCACACTGTTTTCCGAGAGGCTGCACCAGTTTGCATTCCCACCAACAGTGCAAGAAGATTCCTGTTTCTCCACATCCTCACCAGCATCTGTTGTTTCCTGAGTTATTAATTTTAGCCACTGTGACTGGTGTGAGGTGGTATCTCAGTGTGATTTTGATTTGTATTTCCCTGATGATGAGTGGTGTTGAGCATCTTTTCATGTGTCTGTTGGCCATATGGATGTCTTCTTTGGAAAAGTGTCTGTTCATGTCTTCTGCCCATTTCTTCACTGGATTATTTGTTTTTCCAGTGTTGAGTTTGGTGAGTTCTTTAGAGATTTTGGATACTAACCCTTTATCCAATATGTCATTTGCAAATATCTTTTCCCATTCCGTCAGTTGCCTTTTAGTTTTGTTGATTGTTTCTTTTGCAGTGCAGAAGCTTTTTATCATGATGAGCTCCCAATAGTTCATTTTGCTTTTAATTCCCTTTGGAGATGTGTCAAGTAAGAAATCGCTGTGGCTGAGGTCAGAGAGGTTTTTTCCTGCTTTCTCCTCTAGGGTTTTGATGGTGTCCTATCTCACATTCAGGTCCTTCATCCATTTTGAGTTTTTTTTTGTGAATGGTGTAAGAAAGTGGTCTAGTTTCATTTTTCTGCATGTTGCTGTCCAGTTCTCCCAGCACCATTTGCTAAAGAGACTGTCTTTTTTCCATTGGATACTCTTTCCTGCTTTGTCAAAGATTAGTTGGCCATACATTTGTGGTCCAATTCTGGAAGATATACATGTGGCCAACAAGCACATGTTCTGTATTCTATTCCATTGGTCTATGTGTCTGTTTTTGTGCCAATACCGTACTGTCTTGATGATTACAGCTTTGTAGTTGAGGCTAAAGTCTGGAATTGTGATGCCTCCTTTCTTCGTTTTCTTTTTCGACATTACTTTGGCTTTTTGGGTCTTTTATGGTTCCATACAAATTTCAGGACTGTTTGTTCTAGCTTTGAGAAGAATTCTGGTGTTCTTTTCATTGAAATTGCATTGAATGTGTAGATTGCTTTGGGTAGTATTGGCATTTTAACAATATTTGTCCTTCTAATCCATGAGCATGGAATATTTTTCCATTTCTTTGTGGCTTCTTCAGTTTCCTTCATAAGTTTTCTACAGTTTTCAGCACACAGATCTTTTACATCTTTGGTTAAATTTATTCCTAGGTATTTTATGGTTCTTGGTGCAATTGTAAATGGGATCAATTTCTTGATTTCTCTTTCTGTTGCTTCATTATTGGTGTATAGAAATGCAACCAATTTTGGTACATTGATTTTGTATCCTGCAACTCGGCTGAATTCATGTATCAGTTCTAGCAGCTTTTTGGTGGAGTCTTTTGGGTTTTCCATGTACAGTATCATGTTATCTGCAAAAAGTGAAAGTTTGACTTCTTCTTTGCCAATTTGGATGCCTTTTATTTCATTTTGTTGTCTGATTGCTGATGCTAAGACTTCCAAAACTATGTTAAACAATAGTGGTGAGAGATGACATCCCTGTCATGTTCCTGATCTGGGGTGGGGGGGATTCCCCATTGAGGATATTAGCAGTGGGTCTTTCCTATATGGCTTTTATGATCTTGAGGTATGAATCTTCTATTCCTACTTTCTTGAGGGTTTTTATCAAGAAAGGTGCTGTATTTTGTCAAATACTTTTTCTGCATCTATTGACAGGATCATATAGTTCTTGTCCTTGCTTTTATTAATGTGATGTATCGCATTAATTGATTAGTGAATATTGAACCAGCCCCGTAGCCCAGGAATGAATCCCACCTGATCATGGTGAATAATTCTTTTTATCTGCTGTTGAATTCGACTTGCTAATATCTTGTTGAGAAGTTTTGCATCCATGTTCATCAGGGATATGGGCCTGTAATTCTCTTTTTTTGTGGGGTCTCTGTCTGGTTTGGGAATCAAGGTAATGCTGGCTTCATAGAATGAGTCCAGAATTTTTCCTTCTGGTTCTATTTTTTGGAACAGCTTGAGAAGGATAGGTATTAACTCTGCTTTAAATATCTGGTAGAATTCCCCTGGGAAGCCATCTGGCCCAAGACTGTTATTTGTTGGGAGATTTTTAATAACTGATTCAATTTCTTCATAGTTGTGGGTCTGTTCAAATTTTCTATTTCTTCCCGTTTGAGTTTTGGTAGTGTGTGGGTGTCTAGGAATTTGTCCATTTCTTCCAGATTGTCTAGTTTGTTGGCATGTAATTTTTCATAGTATTCTCTGATAATTGCTTGTATTTCTGAGGGCTTGGTTGTGATAAATCTATTTTCATTCAATGATTTTATCTATTTGGGTCCTCTCTCTTTTCTTTTTGAGAAGCCTGGCTAGAGGTTTATCAATTTTGTTTATTTTTTGTTTATTATTCTTAGTTTCATTGATCTGTTATACTGGTTTTTGGGAAATCTATATTGTTTATTTCTGCTCTGATCTTTATTATTTCTCTTCTTCTGCTGGGTTGGGGGTATCTTTGTTGTTCTGCTTCTAGTTCCTTTAGGTGTGCTGTTAGATTTTGTATTTGCGATTTTTCTTGTTTCTTGAGATAGGCCTGTATTGCAATGTATTTTCCTCTTAGGACTGCCTTTGTTATATCCCAAAGGATTTGGATTTTTGTGTTTTATTTTCATTTGTTTCCATATATTTTTAAATTTCATCTTTAATTGCGTTGTTGACCCATTCATTCTTTAGTAGGATGTTCTTTAACCTCCATGCATTTGGAGGTTTTCCAAACTTTTTCCTGTTCTTGATTTCAAGTTTCATAGCATTGTGATCTGAAAATGCACATGGTATGATCTCAATTCTTTTATAGTTACTGAGGGCTCTTTTGTGACCCAGTATGCATTCTGTCTTGGAGAACGTTCCATGTTCATTTGAGAAGAATGTGTATTCAGCTGCTTTTGGATGAAATGTTATAAATATATCTGTTAAGTCCATCTGGTCCAGTGTGTCATTCAGGGCCATTGTTTCTTTATTGATTTTCTGCCCAGATAATCTGTCCATTGTTGTAAGTGGAGTATTAAAGTCCCCTGCAGTTACCATATTCTTATCAACAAGATTCCTTATGTTTGTGATTAATTGTTTTATATATTTGGGTATTTCCAAATTGGGTGCATAAACGTTTATAATTGTTAGTTCTTCTTGATGGGTAGACCCCATAATTATAATATAATGCCTTTCTTCATCTCTTGTTACAGCCTTTAGTTTAAAATAGTTTGTCTTATATAAGTATGGCTACTCTGGCTTTCTTTTGACTTCCAGTAGCATGAAAGATAGTTCTCCATCCCTCACTTTCAATCAGAAGGTGTCCTCACTTCTAAAATGAGTCTCTTATAGACAACATATAGATGGGTCTTGTTTTTTATCCATTCTGATACCCTATGTCTTTTGATTGGAGCATTTAGTCCATTTACATTCAGAGTCATTAATGAAAGATATGGATTTAGTGTCCTTATGCTATCTGTAGGTTTCATGCTTGTGGTGATGTTTCTGGTCCTTTGTAGTCTTTGCAACATTTCACTCACAGAGCCCCCCATAGGATCTCTTATAGGGCTGGTTTAGTGGTAATGAACTCCTTCAGTTTTTGTTTGTCTAGGAAAACCTTTATTTCTCCTTCTATTCTGAATGACAGCTTTGCTGGATAAAGGATTCTTGACTGCATATTTTTCCTATTCAGCACATTGAATATTTCCTGCCACTCCCTTCTGGCCTGCTAAGTTTCAGATGATAGGTCTACTACTAGCCTTATGTGTCTACCCTTGTACGTTAGACCCGTTTGTCCCATGCTGCTTTCAGAATTCTCTCCTTATCTTTGTATTTTGCCAGTTTCACTATGCTATGTCGTGCAGAAGATCGATTCCTGTTATGTCTGAAGGGAGTTCTCTGTGCCTCCTGGATTTCAATATCTTTTTCCTTCCCCAGATTGGGGAAGTTCTCAGCTATAATTTGTTCAAGTACACCTTCTGCCCCTTTCTCTCCTTCTTCTTCTTCTGGAATTCCTATGATATGTTTATTATTACGTTTCATTGAATCACTAAGTTCTCTAATTCTCCCCTCATGGTCTAGAATTTTTTTTATCTTTCTTTTGCTCAGCTTCATCTTTTCCATAATTTTATCTTCTATTTCACTTATTCTCCCCTCTGCCTCTTCAATCCTCACTGTCACCACATCTAGATTTTTTGCACCTCATTTACAGCATTTCTTAATTTGTCATGATTATTTTTTAGTTCCTTGATCTCTGCAGCAATAGATTCCCTACTGTCTTCTGTGCTTTTTTCAAGCCCCACAATTAATCTTATGACTATTATTTTAAATTCTTGATCAGATATATTGTTTATATCTGATTTGAGCAATTCTTTAGCTGTCATTTTTTCCTGGAATTTCTTTTGAGGAGAATTCTTCCATTTCATAATTTTGGCTAGTTTTCTGTCCCTTATATGGTTTTTTTTTTAATTTTTTTAATGTTTATTTATTTTTGAGACAGAGATAGACAGAGCATGAGCAGGGGAGGGGCAGAGAGAGAGGGGGACACAAAATCCAAAGCAGGCTCCAGGCTCTGAGCTGTCAGCACAAAGCCTGATGCGGGGCTTGAACTCATCAACCACGAGATCATGACCTGAACCAAAGTTGGACGCTCAACTGACTGAGCCACCCAGGTGCCCCATGTCCCTTGTGTGTTTTAAAAGCTTGTTATATGTCCTGCACTTACAAGCACTACTATATTAAAGAGGGGTCATACAGTGTCCACAGCCTGGCCCTTCAGGAGGTGGTTTTTGGAGTGTGTTACTTGCTCTCTGTTGTTGTGACTCTGGTTGCTTTATCTCCCTTCTTGTAGTGATGTTTTGGGCTCTCCACCAGGTGTGCTTTGATTTGTTCATTGAAGGGAGCCCTTCGTATTTCCAGTCATAATCACAGAACCAGGTCCAGGTGCTCCAAAAAGGATGCACAGGTGAATGATTAGCCCTTTGGTGGCCTCGGCCAGTTTTCCCAGAATACCTTCTGCCGGCCGTGGAGGGAGCAGGATACCCCTGCATTTTCACCCTGGTCACCAGATACTTTAGAAAAGGAACAAAAATTTTCCCTCTGCCCTTAATGGTGAGTGCTTGGCTGAGACACCTTTTCCTGTAGGGCACCTCATAGATGCATGAGCTTATCTAGGACAGAAGTTCTCCACCATGGCTGCTGTAACTCAAGATTGTCTTTGGTGGGGTTAACCTGCTATTTCAGCCTTCCAACAAAAGACTCACTGGAGGCCTCACACCAGATCCACTCTGGCACTGGAACCAGTCAGTTTTTAAAATGGACGCAGAACAACCTTTACCCTCTTAACAAATCTTTAAGTGCACGGTACATTACTGTCAGCCATAGGCATGTAGTTACACATCAGATCTCTAGAACTGATTCATTTTGTAAAACTGAGACTTTGTGTTAAGCAGCAACTCCCTGTTACCTCCTTTTATTAGATCCTGCTTTTTCCTCTGGGGTGACTCTAAATACAACCTTTCCAAAGTCTATCAACTTTTATTATGTGAACTCTCTGATACTCAAGAAATGGTAACATTAATCCAGGGATAACATTTTCTCCCTTATAAATTGGGCGTAAAGAGGCTTTAGAGTGAGTACTGCCTAACAGTGAGAACTGAAACCAAAGTCAAAAATTTCAAAATTTCTCAACTTAAAGTGAACCAGCCCTGACGTGTTGCAAACATGTAAGGGGGAGTACTTCTTGAGGTGTGGCCCAACAACAGTGTGCTTACATATGTCTTCACAGCAAAACAGATGTGCTGGGCCATGGTGGGGCCACACAGCTGACTGTTGTAAAGGTATTTTCCAGATTGGGTCTCTGGGACAAGGAAGAAATGTTTTTTTCACTTCAGGCCCACTTATAGTCACTGAATTGTTCTCTGGGGGAGTCAGGGCAGTGTCTCTGAAGGGTGACCCTGAAGCAAGAATAACCAGGTACTTGGAGCTATAGCCCAGGGAGTGCAGTGATATGGCACCAGACTAAGTCTCACATCATTTAAGGGTGAATGAATGAAGGGAACACACTGGACTGAACTAGTGTGGAAAAAGGGAACAGGGGATCTCCCAGGGCCTCTCAGAGAGTGACACGAGAGGTACTTTGGACTTTGATAAACGCATAAATATGTAATAATAGCTTTCCAGTGTCCAGACATTCCTCATGGCTCTTTCTTCTCCTAAATATCTATCCTACTAATTAAAATTCTCTGTAATTTTAGTGTCCATGTGTTCCAAAAACATCATCACTGAATTGAATATGTACCCTTCCCTCTAGTGATGTAACCGTTGCTCTAGCTTCCTGGCAAGGCGACATATTTATTATAATCAACACCCAAGCAAGATCCATTGCCTTACAATTTGCATAGTTCTGAATTCTCTTCTAATAAAAGAATAAATAAAGTGTTTTTCTTTTTGTGTGTGTGTGGCAAAAATACCATCTATCCTTTAAGCAAATTTCAACAATACAATACAGTATTGTTAGCTATAGTCACATTGTGGTAAATTAGATCTCCAGAACTTATCTTGCACGGCTGAAATGTTGTACTCCTTGACCAATATCTCCCCATTTCCCCTCCCCCAGCTCCCAGCAACCTCCATTCTACTCTCTGCTTCTATGATATTATTATTTTCGACTTTACACATATAAGTGAGATCATGCAGTATTTGTATTTCTGCATCTAGCTTATTTGATTTAAGATTTGTCCTCTAGTTCATTCCATGTTGTCACAAATGGCAGGATTTCCTTCTTTTTTTTAAATGAATAATATTCCATTTCATTTATATGCCACATTTTCTTTATCCATTTATTGAGTAATGGGCATTTATACTGTTTTCATATCTTGGCTATTGTGAATAATGCTGCAGTGAACATGGGGGTGCAGATATGTCTTTGAGATCCTGATTTCATTTCCTTTGGGCATATATCCAGAAGCTGGATTGGTGGGTAATATAGTAGTTCTGTTTTTAATATTCTGAGGAACCTCCAATTCATAATAGCAATGAAAATAATAAAATACTGAGAAATAAACTTTACCAAAGAGGGGGGATATTTGTACACTGAAACTTATAAAACATTACTGAAGGAAAATAAAGAAAACACATATAAATGGAAATATATACTACATTCATGGATTGGAAGAATTAATATTGTTACAAGGTCTGTACTACCCAAAGTGATCTACATAGTCAAAGCAATTCCTATTCAAATCCCAGTGGCATTCTGTGCAGAAATAGAAAAATTATCCTAAAATTTGTGTAGAGTCACAAAAGACTCTGAATAGCCAAAGCAATCTTGAGCAAGAAGAACTAAGCTAGAAGCATCACATCTCCTGGTTTCAAAATATATTTTAAATCTAACAGTAATAAAAAGAGTATATACTGGCATAAAAGCAGACATATAGACTAATGTAACAGAATATAGAGGCCAGAAAGAAACACACATATTTAAGGCCAACTAATCTTTTACGAAGGTACCAAAAACACACAATATGAAAAGGATAGTCTCCTTTAAAATGACGTTTTGGGGGCACCTGGGTGGCTCAGTTGGTTGAGCATCTGATTTTGGCTTAGGTCTTGATCTCGTGGTTCCTGAGTTCAAGCCCCACATTGAGCTCACTGATGTCAGCCTGTCAGCACAGAGCCCACTTCAGATCCTCTGTACCCATCTCTCTGCTCTTCCCCCACTTGGGATCTCCCCCAAAATAAACATTTTTTAAAAATAAAATAATAAAATAAAATGATGGTGTGAAAACTGGGTATTCATATGCAGAAGAATGAAATTGGACCCTTACCTTACATCAGATGCAAAAATAAACTCAACATGGATTAAAGGCTTAAACGCTATGGTTTTTAATGCTCAAAAACACCCAACATGCTTAGTTTGCAGTTGATTTTTATAGTAATATCACAGTGCCTACCCTTTATGATTCTAGAATTCTTTAAGCCCTGTGCATCTTGTCTCTAAAGGACCCATATTCCTTTGCACACACATTTTTCTCAGCAACAGAATTGCATTAAACAGATTTCTAAACAAAAACTACTATAAGCTTGTGTTCCTTCGGAAGGGCTAGGACATCCGTAGATTTATCACCAAGCTTGGTGTAGCAGGATGTTACAATGAAACTCTTCCTGTCTGAGAATTTCCATCAAATAAACAGTTCCTAAAACACCCCCATTATTTTTGGAGTTAAAGTAGTATAACATGAAAAAATTTTCACTTTAGCTAACCTGTTTCATTAACTTCCATAAGTTTAGGAAACTATTCAACCATTCTTTCATTACTAACATTATACTCTCATTATTACTTGGACTATAATTTTAAATTTAAACCTTCAGAGATTTTTTTTTTTTGCAGTAATTACAAACCTGGAAAGCTGGAAGAAAGACTCAAAATTAATTTTCTTCCATTGCTAAATAATAATTATTATTACCTTATTATTATAATTTTTAAAGTAAATATATATTTTACTTAAATATATAAAATATAAACATCAAATTTTAAAGATATGAAATAATAAATTAAAATAACTTTTTAGATCTTTTAGGCAAAAATAACTAGCTTGAAATTCTTCATCTCTAGATTTGCATTTTTATAGCCTTATGAGCAAAAACAAAAGAGACAGAGAGAAGCTTTTAATCAAGTTGGCTGAAGGATTGTATTCATGGGACTTGGCTCATGTGCCCACCCCTCCTCCAACACAAACCTCCGTTTCTCAAGATATACAGGGTCGTTGTACTCAGCCCAGCTAGGGTTAAAGTTTTGAAGCTTCCATGTTCAATTTCACAACTTAAAAACATCTGTCTGTGATATTTTTGCATAGACTTTTGAATGATAACCGACCATTAAATTCTAAATTTTGTATTTTTCTATTTTACCAAGTATCCCGCCCCCCAGCAAAAAACCTGAATCCATCTTAATATAAGCTGAGAAAAAAACTGGAAGACAATGAAACAAAATATTGATGAATATCTCTGGAGTATAAAATTAGGGATCTTATATATACACACATGTATTTTTTGTTACATATGGAAAAAAAGCAGTATTAAAATAAGAGTACTTCTGAAAAGGGGGGAAGAGAAAAGAAATTACTAGGTAAAATCTTTTTAAAAAAATGCCTTCTCACTAACAAAAAATACTCTCAAGAGAGACGCTATAGAAGTCTTCTCAACCTGCCACTATTTTGTTCACATTCACACCTGGTTCTCTAGATTTATTGTGCTAGATGAGGATGTCTAAGGCACTTGTGGAAATTCCATTAATACTTCTTTGTAGATGGGCAGAGACAAGAAAACAGGGGTAAATACTAATGTACTAAGAAGACTTTAATAGACTACAAGAGACAAAGAAGGACATTAAATAATAATGAAAGTATCAATTCACCAAGAAGATATAACAATTATGAATATGTATGTACCCAACATCTGAGCTCCTAAATATATGAAGCAAACATTGACAGAATTGAAGGAAGAAACATTTACATAATAATAGGAGAATCAATACCTCCCTTTCAAGAATGAATAGAATAATCAGACAGAAGATCAATAAGGAAAGAAGGACCTGAGCAACATTAGAGGCCAATTGCACCTAACAAACATTTATAAAACGCTACACCCAACAACAGAATGCACATTTTTCTCAAGTGCATATGGAACATTGTCAGGGTAGACCTTATGTTAGGACCCAAAATAAATCTTAAAACATTTAAAATTATTGAAATCATACCACCCGTCCTGATCATAGTGGAATGGAACTAGAAATAAACAGCTGAGGGAAAATCGGAAAATTCACAAACATGTGGAAACTATACAACACATACCTAAACAACAAATGGCCTAAGATGAAATCATGAGAGAAATTAGAGACAAATGAAAAGTAAAACATAACATACCAATAAATAAATAAATAAATAAATAAATAAATACATACATACATACATACATACATACATACATACATACATAAATAAATAATAAAACATAACATACCAATGCTTATAGATACAGCAAAATAAGTGTAACAAGGGAAAGTTATGGCTATAAATGCTTACATTAAGAAATAAAGAAGATCTCAAATTAACCACCTACCTGTACACTTTGAGAAACTGTAAAAAGAAGAACAAACTAAATCCAAAGCTAGCAGAAGGAAGTAATAAAGATGAGAGCAAAGACAAATGAGATAGAGAATAGAAAACACAGAAAATCAACAAAATCAAGAGTTGGGTTTCAAAAATATCAACAAATTTGACAAATGTTTAGGTAAAGTTACCAGATAAGAAAAAAGGAGAGAAGACTCAATTAAAATCAGAAATGAAGGAGAAGACATTACAACCAATTTTATAGAAATAAGGATTATAAAGAATGAAAAATTGTATGCCAACAAATTAAATAGCCCACATGAAATGGATAAGTTCCTAGAAACACAAGGCCCACCAAGGCTGAATCATGAAGAAATAGAAAATCTGAACAGACCTCTAATTTGCAAGGAGATTGAATCATTAAACAAAAACCTCCCAACAAAGAAAAGCCTAGGACCAGATGGCTTCACTGGTGGCCACTACCAAATACCATTACATTCTTTAAAGAAGTAAAACCAAACCTCTTCAAACTCTTCCAAAAAATTAGGAAGGAACATCTCCAAGCTCATTCTATAAGTCTAACATTATTCTGATATTAAAACCGAACATCAAACATACAGAGAAATTGAATCACTCTGTTATACATCTGAAAGTAACATAACATTTTGTGTCAACTATTCTCAAAAAGACCAATATCCCTGATGAATATTTATACAAAGGTCTTCAACAAAATACCATCAAACAAAATTCAAAAGCACATTAGGAGGAATATATGCCAAGTGGGATTGACTCCTGCAATGCACAGATGGTTCACATTTGAAAATCAAGCAATGTAACATACCACATAAACAAAAAGAGGAAGAAAACCACCTAAAAATATCAATTGATGCAAAAAGCATTTGCCAAAATTTGACAGCCTTTCATGATAAAAACACGCAACAAACTGGGAATAGAAGAAAACTACCTCAACATACTAAAGCCCACATATGAAAAGCCCACAGGTAATATCACACTCAAAGGTGAAAAACTGATTTTCCTCTAAGATCAGGAAAAAGACAAGGACCCTCACTTTTGCCACTTCTGTTCAGCATAGTACTGGAAATCTTAGCCAAACAATTAGGCAAACAAAACAAATAATAGCTGCTAAAATTGAAAAGGAGGAGACAAAATTATCCCTGTTTGAAGACAATATAATCTTATATCTAGAAAACCCCAAATATTCCACACACACAAAAAAAGATGTTGGAATTAATTCATTCAGCAAAGTTTCGGGATACAAAATTAACACTCAAAACCAGTGGCATTTTTTTTTTTTAATTTTTTTTTTCAACATTTATTTATTTTTGGGACAGAGAGAGACAGAGCATGAACGGGGGAGGGGCAGAGAGAGAGGGAGACACAGAATCGGAAACAGGCTCCAGGCTCTGAGCCATCAGCCCAGAGCCTGACGCGGGGCTCGAACTCACGGACCGCGAGATCGTGACCTGGCTGAAGTCGGACGCTTAACCGACTGCGCCACCCAGGCACCCCAAAACCAGTGGCATTTTTATAAGTTTATAACGAACAAATCGTAAAGGGAGTTAGGAAAACAGTTCCATTTATAATAGCACCCAAAACCAATAAATTCTTAGGAATAAACTTAAATAAGAAAGCTGAAGATGTATACACTCAAAAACTACAAAACATTGCTGAAAGAAATTAAAGAAGACAACAATAAATGGAAACACATCTTGTGTACATGGATTGATTGCAAGAGTTAGGATTGTTAAACTGTCAAGACCATCCAAAGAGATGTATACATTCAGGGCAATTCCCATCACAATCGCAATGTCACTTTTTGCAAAATTAGAAACACAAACAACAAAGCATAATAAACATCCTAAAATTTGCATGGAATCTCAAGGAACCCAGAATATCCAAAACAATCTTGAAAAGAAACAATGAAGTTGGAGTTCTCACAGTTCCTGATTTCAAAATTTATTTTAAAACCACAGTAATCAAAACAGTGTGATACTGGCATAATGGCATATAGACCAATGGAAAAGAAGAGGGAGCCTAGAGAGAAACCCGGCTTATATGGTCAAATGATTTTCACCAATGGTGCCAATACCATTTAATGGGAAAAGAGCAGTCTTTTCAATAAATGATGTTGTGAAAACTGAATTTCCACATGTAAAAGAATGAAATTAGACCCTTACCATATACCATATACAAAAAATAATTTAAAATGAATCAAAGACCTAAACATAAACATAAAACCTAAAAGTGTAACACTCTTAAAAGAAAACATAAGCAAAATGCCTCATGACATTGGCTTTGGCAAAGATTTCTTGAAAATGCACAAAAAGCAAAGACAAAAAAATAGCATATGAAAATTAAAAAGTCAAACATCTGTGCATCAAAGGACACAATCAACAGAGTGAAACACAACTTTCAGAATGGGAGAAAATATTTGCAAACCATATTTTTGATAAGGGGTTAACATTTAGAATATATAAAGAATTCCTACAACTCAACAACAAAAAACAACCCAATTTTAAAAATGGGGAAAGGACTTGAGTACACATTTTTCCATAGATGATACACAAATTGCCAACAAGCATATGAACGGATACTCAACATCCCTAATCATTAGAGAAATGCAAATCAAAACCACAATTTTACCTCACACCGTTAGGATGGCTAGTATCAGGGGGAAAAAGACTATAACAAGTGTTAGCAAGGATTTAGGAAAATTAGAACCCTCGTGCACTGTTGGTGAGAATGTAAAATGGTGCAGCTACTATGGAAAACAGTATGGTAGTGCCTTAAAAAAGAATTACTGGGGCACCTGGGTGGCGCAGTCGGTTAAGCGTCCAACTTCAACCAGGTCATGATCTCACGGTCTGTGAGTTCGAGCCCCGCGTCGGGCTCTGGGCTGATGGCTCAGAGCCTGGAGCCTGTTTCCGATTCTGTGTCTCCCTCTCTCTCTGCCCCTCGCCCGTTCATGCTCTGTCTCTCTCTGTCCCAAAAATAAATAAACGTTGAAAAAAAAAAAATTAAAAAAAAAAAAAAAAAAGAATTACTATATGACCTAGCAATACCATTTCTGGGTATACATACAAAAGTCTTGAAAGAAGGATCTTTTTTTTTTTCAATGTTTGTTTGTTTATTTATTTATTTATTTATTTATTTATTTATTTATTTATTTATTTTGGGAAAGGAGGGGGCACAGACAGAGAGAGAGAGAGAGAGAGAGAATCCCAAGCAGGCTCTGTAAAGTAGGATTTTAAAGAGACTTGCACACCCATGTTCACAACATTATTCAAAATAGCCAAGAGATGTAAACAACCCAAATGTCCATCAATGGATGAAAAGACAAACATAATGTGGCATTATACATGAAATAAAATATTATTCAGACTAAAAAAGGAAGGTAATTCACATGCTACAATATGTGGAAATTATGCTGGGGAAATAAACCAATCCCAAGATTTATATGGGGTATCTAGAATAATCAAATTCACAGAAAGAAAATGTAGAATGGTGGTTGCCAGGGACTGAGGGAGAGGGAAATTCGGAATTACTTTAATGGGTATAGTTTTGCACGATGAAAAGAGTTCTGGAAACTGATCTTTAACACTATTAAACTTTACGCTTAAAAAATAGTTAAGATAGTTATGTTATACATATTTTTACCACAACTAAAAAGAAATGTGATTGGCTGCATTCCATCAAATATCACAGGAAATGGGTCTATTCAAAATTGACAATTAAAAATTTGTTTTCTGATACTCCATGTACTTTCTTGATTCAAGTCTGTGATTTTAAGAAGCCATTTTTGATAGCGTTATAAACAATGAATCTCTAACATCTCTTAGTACTTCGTTTTTACCATGTTATTTTCAAAGACAAACATATTAGCAAAAACGTAATTAATACTCTTAACATCTTTTCAATTCACTCAGAACGTTTTAGGCAGAGGAAAGCCGTCAATGAACCAAAGCGCACAGATTCCATGGCACAGCTCCTGTCTATATTCATCCAGAAGGCAACACATTGTAATAACAGAGTAATCTGTTACACAGTCCAGTTCTGTAGCTCCATACTATGGAATGCCTTAAATTAACATATTTTGTTATTTTTCCAGAATTCTTGCTCATACTAAAGTTCAAATATGATAGGGAGTACCCTAATAGAAGAAACACTGAAAACGGGGGGGGGGGGGGGGGGGGGGAATGCAGCATTTGTTAGATTTAACTTTTTTTTTGTTCTTATTTCTTTGTTCGTTTTAAATAAATACCTGCTTCTGAAATTTTCCTGATATTTGAGTGACCCCCCCCCTCCCAAATATATAAGCTCCAGTTTCCCAAAATCTGCATCCACCTGGGGGAAAAAAATTGGAAAAATATGACTTAAAATAATAGTGATTATTTCTGAACTATAAAATAATTATTTCTAAACTACATGTACATATCCCCCAATTTTATACGTACACATACATATTTTATTATTATTTTTAAAGTACTTACATTAATACCAAAAAGACTTTTTTTTTTTAAAGCAGTGGGATAAGAAATAACCAAGTAAAAACTTAAAACAGACAAACAAAAACTTGTTCCCTGACAAAGTACCGCTGCGAAAACCGGCTGTTGAAATATTCACAACCTACTGTTACTTGGGTCACATTCGCTGCTACTGCTCTGTATTTACTGGGAGACCAGGGAAGCCCAAGCCAACTGTACAGGAGGGACCGGTGTGGAAGCTTCTACTTCTAGGATTTCCTGCTTCGCCTCATTCACACACTCCAGAGTCCTGACTTAGCTAAAAGTGAAAATCCACCGCAGTTGAAACACGACTAAGCATGTCGTTTCGATTTCAGGTCTCCTTCATCCCGAACCTGCAAAGAATGGCTGTAATATCCGGTTTGCTTTTCACTTCTAAAGAGAACGGTCCATATCCGTAGAAGGCAGACGCTGCAGGAGCGCGAAAGGATAGGCGAGGGCAGCTGAGAACTTGTCCCTGACCGCAGCTCCCGCCCTAGGTAAGTTCGCTCCTAAACCTGGTCTTCCATGCACAAATCCATTAACTAACAACAACAAATTCCCAAGCGCAGACCCCACGCGGGCAGGCGGCAAAGACAGCATAAGAACGGCGAGGGTGCTCCGCGGTGTGTGGCCCGTGGGATGGTTTGCTCTGCCTGAAAAGCGACAGCGCCTGCACCGTGTGCCGGGATGCGTTGCCCCTCTTCTGGCACCCACCCGGGTTTGCACCAAAAGCCCTGCACGGAAGGACTGCATCCGACTGCATCTTTAGAAAGGGGGATTGAAGTCCTTTCTTAGACTGAGGGACCAAACCCCGACCCAGTCACGGAGGTGCGGCGTAGACTCGCCCCCTCCCTTCCCAACGCCCTTTTTCAGACAGGCCCTGCCTGCCTCCCTGCTGGGCATTGGGAAAACAGAGAGAAAAGATGATCCTTACCTTAGGGACCGTGTAAATCTAAATTTTGGACTGTTGGTTGTTCTTTCATTAATTACATTCAATATTCTGAAGTTGCTACAAAGCTATATTACATGAAATAATTCAACATTCTTCCTAATCGATTGTTAATCAACTGTTAAAAATAACCGTATGACCGAACTATATGGTTTGCTCATCACGCACTGTTTCTAAACGCACCATCCACACAAATAATAACCTGCAGTATTTATTAAAAATACAGGTTTGAAGCATTTTTAACCATCACTCTAGATAACTCTTACAGGCAGTAACTTTGGAAAATAATGATCATTTATCAGTATATAATACAGCTATCTCATTCTACTTTTTGTTTTGGAGAGAAAAGCTTCTTGCCTTGCTTCCACAGTCCTGCTTTGCATTAAACATTTTTTAAAAGAAAATCACCTTGTAAGATCATCTCTTTCCCAAAGCTTTTCGTAACATTAACTGTGAGAACTCCACATTTCCTCCTAACACGGCATTACAAAGGCTCATGTTTTACTTCTAATTTCTCCTTGAACAACCATAGAAGAAGTCTCATGAGAATCAGGTTGAATTTTTTAACCAAAAAATATTATAGTTACCCTCTTACTCCTTGGAAATTTCCAGTTTTCAGAATCCTATTGACACAGAACTTGTCTCACTATTCTGTGGCTTCACAGGCTCATTATTGAAACAGTACATTAATTGTGGAAAATTTAATGTATTGAGAGGTTTTGTCATTGATCCAGACAGTAATGAATTAACCAGGAATTACCGTTTTACCCATAACACTGATAAGAAAGTTGTAATTTACCGAGGCGAGTTCCTTTTTCAAGGTCGTCCAGGCAATAGATGACTAGAACTCTAGGTGTTAATTCATAGCAGTCTCCCTCCAGAATCTGTACTGTGACATCCCAGGTGTCTCTGGGTTGCCCCTGCCTAACACTCTCCACAGTGCCCTCCTTGTCTGTGGTTCCCTTGGGGTCTGATTCTGCCAGCTCATACTTCTCATGGGACAGTTTGTTTGTGGTAATCCTTCCTTCCTTCATACCAGCTTTAACTTGTGGGAAGGAGTTGTCACCATTTCTACCCAAACCAATTCTTTGCCTTCTTTTGGGATTTCACCCTTCCTGCCTCCTTCAATACTTATTATTTAAGCAATACTTACATAGCATTTATTACGTATCAAATATAATTTTAAGTGGTTCATATGTATGCAGTCTGGGATACTTTTTATTCTAGTGGCCCTACAATTTAGTTATTATAAGAATTCCCATTTCACAGATGAAAAAAAGGAGACAGATATCTTTCCAGTAATCACGCAGCTTGGAAAGTATGGATCCAGTGTTTGAGCCCAGGCAGTTGAGCCCCAAACAAACAGTATGATGCTGTCTCTCTTTAACTTATCAGGCATCCATTTCTTTCCAGGATCTTCAAACAATCTCTCTTTCTCTGTCTGTCTGTCTGTCTCAATCTTTATCTCCTTGCTCTTGCTCTAATTTTAGCTCTACTCTACATCTCCCCCTCTGCCATCAACACCTTTGACAAATCCCTTTTACGGGCCTGAAAATTCATGGATATCTGCCATGTAATTAGTCATTTTTGTTTCTCATAAGAAACAAATGGACAATATTTCTATTCCCCCCAAATGTGGAGAGTAAATATAATATTCAAAAGTTATGTAAGGATGCATTCTTTATCCAGAAATTATTCTTAGTTGCAGACTGCTATTTCAATTAATATCCCGAATTAGCTAAGAAAGTTGTAATTGCGTGTTACCACCTGTCCCAAACTATACTGGATCATATTATCCAGACTCACCTATAATGATACAGGAGTGGTGAGCTCACTTCTGTCTCCTGAAGGAGGTGCCCAATTGTGCCCAATGAGCATTTACTTACTTGAGGGCATGCCCTTGTAGGGGCACCTTTTTGCATGAGACCTCCTACCACTTTGGGTCCCGTACTGCCTAAATGACTATTCAAGTAACCCCACCTTAGGCAGAGGACTGGAACCAGTGTGGGGACATGTGAATGTTGCTTAGCGTTATCTTAGAATAAAGGCACAGTAAATGTTCTTTGGATGGTCTCTATCTTTTGGTATGATGAAATGTTCCATTCATTTAGATGACAACAATCAAAGCAGAGTCTAGCTCAGATGTGGAGCTCTGTCAGATCCGGGAAGATCCTCAAACATCCTCACAACTGGCTCTCTTTGCTGTAAACTTATAAACGAGAAATGTTTTTCAGTACATGAATGAATCCTGGCCCCATATATTTCCTTTTTTAATGTTTGTTTGTTTCCCTTTCTTTCTTTCTTTCTTTCTTTCTTTCTTTCTTTCTTTCTTTCTTTCTTTCTCTCTTTCTTTCTTTAGAGAATGAGCAGGAGAGGGACAGAGAGAGAGATTGAGAATCCCAAGCAGGCTTCTCGCTGTCAGCTCAGAGCCCAACATAGGGCTTGATCATAAGTCCTAAGGGTCTGACGCTTATCACCAACAGAGCCACCCAGGAACCCCTGGACCCATATATTTCTTTAAGCACTGTGTATAAAGGTTTTGGATATTGAGACAAGCTGCATTATTTCTTTTCCCTTCTTCTACGCTCACTCCCCCAACCAATCCACCTCCTGTCCTCTTCCTTTCACTAAATCTATCCTTATCACGGGCACTGTTCACCTTCATTTTCTCTTTCTCAGAATATTTTGTGTATAATTCAACCCCCAATAACCCTATCTATTGCCGTGTATTTCATCTCCTGCTTACTTTTCTCCAGACCACTTACCATCATCTAACACATGTAGATCTTTTCTCATTTGTTTTGTTAATTACCTGACTGCCCCTACTAGACTGGAGCTCCACGAGGCAAGAATCTTATCCATTTTGTTCATTTCTGGATACTGAGCACCTAGAACAGTGCAGCATACAGTAGATACTCAATAAATATTTGCAGAATTGATGAGCCACTATATTGTCCTGGAATTCTTAGAAACTCTATGACCACTCTTCTCATTTCCTTCGTGTCTCATTCTGCCTTACCCCCAAAATGTTGGTTTTCTCAGGACTCTATCATCAGTCCTTTGCTTTCTTCATTCTGTTCATTTTATGCATCTCTTGGATATGATTATTTTAGGATTCACTTTAAGAACAATTAAGATAATAGATACAGGTTTTCTGTACCAAGCCTTAAGGCACTAACTAGGGTACACAATTTTCCCTTAGGAATGATGTCTATATTCCATAAGCAGAAAGCTGATATGTGTGTAATTTGTACAACCATTAGAGGTGACTTCACAGGGGGGGCGCCTGGGTGGCTCAGTCGGTTTAGCATCCCACTTCGGCTCAGGTCATGATCTCGTGGTCCGTGAGTTCAAGCCCCACATTGGGTGCTGTGCTGACAGCTTGGAGCCTGTTTCAGAATCTGTGTGTCTCTGTCTCTCTGACGCTCCCTCGTTCATGTTCTATCTCTCTCTGTCTCAAAAATAAATAAACGTTAAACAAAAAAAATTTTTTAGAGGTGATCTTGTGTTTTTAGAGGTGATCTAGATCACCTCTAAATAGAGGTGATTTAGAGGTGATCTTCAGGATCTTGTGTTATATTGAACAGTTCTTCTGGATTACAGGTTACCATGGCATCTGGACTCACCATGGAAGCCCCCATTTGCCTGATAAAAAACAAGGAAGAGGAGCTGGTGGTGAATCCAGAAGCACTAGAGATTCTTGACAAGATATCTCAGCCTGTGGTGGTGGTGGGAATTGCAGGGCTGTCTCGGACAGGAAAATCCTACCTGATGAACCGCCTGGCAGGACAGAACCATGGTGAGTGTTGTCCTGGGACCAGGGCCATTTGCTTGGAACCATCAATATAACAGGCTGTTCAGGCCTCCTCTAGTGTCATCTCAAGGAAGAGCCTAACCCCTCCCACTGAAGAAAAATTCTAATTCTCACCATCAGATTTACAACCTAACCCTATCTATCCACAAAATCTTACTCTTGTATCTAGTAAAAAAGAAGAGTCTCCAACCCTGCTTGTTCTCTGGAACCCATCCACTCTCATCAGCTCAGCTCCTGTCGTGATTCCCTTTCTTTCTTTTGTGTCACTTTTGCCCAAATTACAGGGCCATTCCCAGCAGCATAAAATTTTAGTTTATTGTGTCTTCTTTTTAAAAGAGATAGAAAAAGGGGAGCCTGGGTGGCTCAGTCGGTTGAGCGGCCGACTTCGGCTCAGTACATGATCTCACGGTCCATGAGTTCGAGCCCCATGTCAGGCTCTGTGCTGACAGCTCAGAGCCTGGAGCCTGTTTCAGATTCTGTGTCTCCCTCTCTCTGACTCTCCCCTGTTCATGCTCTGTCTCTCCCTGTCTCAAAAATAAAAATAAAAAAACGTTAAATTGTTTTAAAAAAAATTTAAAAAAAATAAAAGAGATAGAAAAAAAGAGGAAGGAAGGAATGAAGGAGGGAGGGAGGAAGGAAGAACCTGTTATTCCCAAATCTCAAGGGAGCTAAGATTAAATTTTTTCTTCCATTTCATAACAAAAGTTTGATAAATTGTGCTCCCTCTCTTTCTGTATTCAGTGTTTTCTAATGTGAAAACTGTAATATGCCCAGAAAAGTTTGTAAAACTTACATGTACTATAAAGTTATTAAATGTAAGATGGTCACCTGATTAGGTAAAGAAATTTAATATTACCAACACTCAAAGCCCAAATCACACCCTCTCACACTCTTATCTGTGCTCACCAGTATTTTTAATTTTGATGGCACGTCTTCACTTTTTAAAGATGGTTTCAGGGGCATCTGGGTGGCTTGGTCAGTTGACTGTCCAACTACCGATTTTGGCTCAGGTCATGATACCAGGGTCATGAGATAGAGCACTGCATCAGGCTATGTGCTGAACCCTCTCTCTCTCTCTCTCTCTCTCTCTCTCTCTCTCTGCCCCTCTATCCTGTTCGTGTGTGCGCGCGCTCTCTCTCTGAAAGAAAGAAAGAAAGAAAGAAAGAAAGAAAGAAAGAAAGAAAGAAAGCAATGGTTTTATAGTCTATGCATTTCAAAAAAGTTTAATTTGGTCTGCTTTTAAAGTTTATATAAATGAAATTGTACCATGTGTATTCTTTTGTGTGTTGTTTTTCTTGTATGTATTTGTAATTTATTTCTGTTAACTGCTGCATAGTGTACAATCATATGAAGATATCAGAATTTGTTTCTCCATTTATTATTAATGAATGTTGAGATTGGTCCCAGATTTTCTTGTTTATGAATTCAACTATCATAAATGATTTTGTACTTAAATTCCAGTACACACTTACTCAACCTTCCCCCATTGATTATACCCAGAATTGGACCCACAGGGTGACAGGGTATCTGTGTTTTCAGCCATTCTGGACAGTCTCAAACAGCTTTTTAACTTTTATGTACAATTTACATGACTGTTAGCAGTCACTGAGATTTTCCCACATCCTTATCACCATTTGGTAATGTTAGACATTTTGGCTTTTGCTAACCTTGTGACTATATAGTCACATAGTCTATGTCTCACTATGAATCAGTTTGAGAACCTTTTCATATATTTATTTGCTGCTTGTATTTCTTATTTTTTTCAGTGCAATAAAGTTTTTTTTCCTTTTAAGGGTCAGCTAAAACTACACAGGTTAGTAGAGTTTACATTAATCTGTCCTATGACCTATTTGAGCCTATACAGGTACAAGATGAGCAGGGGGCCCAAAGTGTTTCCTCAGAAAATCCTTAATGTCTGTAAATAGTAGATTGTCGCTGAAATGGAAGAAACTCCTTTCCCTGCTGGACCCTGAAATGGAAGACATTTATAAGTTTCACCACTGTAGCTCCTGGGGAACCTGGACTATCTACTGTCCCTGTATGTTGTTAACTCCTCCCTTGCAGGTTTCCGCATGAACGCCACAGTGAGATCTGAAACCAAGGGCATTTGGATGTGGTGTGTGCCCCACTCCTCCAAGAAGAACCACATCCTTGTCCTTCTGGACACTGAGGGCCTGGGGGATGTGAAAAAGGTAAGGAAGAAAGTTGAGTAAACTTCCTTGCTCTTGCCTATTAATTCACTACCTCAATTCCACTTCTGTGACCTATTCCTACAAATAGCAAGTGCAAATTATAGATAATGAGGTTAAATTCTCTTATCTTGAACTTTTTTCCTTGAGAGCACAAATATTTTGATATTTTGAGTTAAGATATTCATCTTACTTTTAACACCAGGGTTAATGACACAATTTAATAAACACTTTTGAGTAGCTACATCCAGGCCTCTCTGCTAAGTACTACAGACACAGCAGGGAAGAAAGTAAAGACCCAGAGGTTAGCGGGGAGACCTCAAGTACTTAGTACAATCAGTACCAGGTGCCATGGATGCAACCTCGTAGTGGGTAGGGATTAGATTTCAACTTTCCTGGTGAAATAACACGAAAACTGACTGAAGTGTAACCCATCAGGTCAATGGGACTACCAGTTAAATTGTATGGATTGGTGAGTTTGAATATAGTAGCCTCAAAAATAGGTTTGAACAAAGTAATATATTTAAATAAACTCCAGAAAAGCTTTGGCTGTTCCAAGAACATCCATAATGATTTTAGTCTAAGTTTCTTCACTGACTTCTAAAAAGCATGATCTTGACCAATAGAAAATATTGTAAACAGGATACTTGTAGGCGTGTTGTCTTCACAGTATTAGGCACAATCAGTAGTTTCTCCTTACTTCATATAAGTCTGAGTCTACATTGTAGCAGCAGAAGATGGGTTGATTCTGATACTGCCCCTCAAAAAATAAAGGAGAGACTTAGAAATTCTGAATTAAAATTTTTTAATGTTTTAAAACTTTAAGTTTTAAAGTCCTCAGTATAAAATAAAGTATAAAATAAAAACAGAAGAGAAACTAAAACAAAACCTTTCAGGCCTCATGAATTCATCTCACCATATGTTTGGATTTTAACAAGTTTATCCCTTCTTTGAATGTACCAGCAACTTCTCAAACTAAGAAAAAAGAACATAAGTACCAACTTGTTACTTACCATTCAAGGGTCCTGCAACTTAATTCCTAGTGAGTTAGATCTACTCTAATTACCACCCCCCACCCAAAAAATGAAGAGGGACTCTTGATGGTGAAATATATTATATTTTGGCCAAAATTTGTTTCTTTTTATCTAATTACACTTGCTTAAGGGACCCAAACATACCATATTATTAATAACTGGTGGCAATAGAGAACAACTCACCAAATTTAGATTTAAGTAGTGTCTAATTCTGTTTTCCTGGCCTTCAATGCCCCTCCCATCTTGTCTTGAATCTCCTTCCCAGTCTTGTCATCTACTCTCACACATTTATACATTGCTTCAGCCAAATGGAGTAATTCTATAATACATTTATATGATTGTGCTTTTTAATTCTGACTTGGCTTGTGTTGGTCCTCCCATGATCTTTTCATTTCCACAAATCCACACTGCATCATTTCTTTAAAACCCACCTATTTTTTTTTTACCCACTGCCATCATTTCACAGTCAGATGTAATCTCTTGCTCAGAATTCGCAGGGCACTTTTCTTTTTTACATTTTTGGTTTTTACCCCTTTTCCTTTTACATTTTAGGCTTCTGGTTCTACTCCTGGCAGAGATCATTAACTTGGTTAATGTTTCTTGGTTGTGTGTTTACTCATTGGTTGACCAGCCCAGAAAGTCAACTTCTTGAGGGCAACGACTATCATATGGGTGGTTGTGTCCACACAACCAAATGTATTGCCTGACATTTAGAAGACAACCGATGAATAGTTGTTGAATTTAACTGAATGACATTGTGTTTTTAATGTTGTCCATGACGCATAAAGTTTGCTGTAGGAATAATTTCCTGCTTATTGGCATATATCTACTGTGTTCTAGTCACTGTGTTAATGAATGGAAATGTTAACAAGTAAATGAAGGGGAGACTCTTTAGTCTTTTGCTCTAATGTGCTTTCCAGGTCAACCCTAAGAATGACTCATGGATCTTTGCCCTGACTGTGCTTCTGAGCAGCACCTTGATCTATAACAGCATAGGCACCATCAACCACCAGGCCCTGGAGCAGCTGCAGTATCCTTCCAGGGACCAAACCACCATGTTTTATTGAGTTTACAGGAATGGCAACTGAGACTGTCATCTTAATTGTCTGGTTGAGGAGAAGGGACATGGGAAATAAGTTAATGTTTATAAAATTTGTTTTTATAAGACCTGGAAATTGTGGTATAAATCATTTCTCCTTCCTTAGCTGAATTCTCAGCTACGTGGCTGAACTAACGCAGCTCATCAGGGCAAAATCCTCAACACCTGATGAAGTAGAGGACTCCACCGAGTTTGTGAGTTTCTTTCCAGACTTTGTTTGGACTGTCCGGGATTTCACTCTGGAGTTGAAGATAGATGAATCCTCAATCACTGAAGATGAGTACCTGGAGGATGCCTTGAAGCTAATTCCAGGTCTCAGAGCATGGCATGGGTGATGGAGGTTCCAGAGGGAGTGGGAGCAACTAAGCCCTGTCCTTCAGGACTTGAAATCAAATTTTGTTTGCCCTTGGTTCGAGATATAGTCTATTAGTGAGGGGTGATTGGTGAATGATGTGTGGTGATTGTTTTTCATAGGTTATGAGCTGCAAAACTCCAGCTGCTGGAGTAAGCTCGCTGAGGAAATTTAAGGACCACTGTGGAACCAAATGATTTTAGACCAAATGGGTGTTATGAAACATTTTTCTAGGTTACAGTGCTGCAGCTTCCTAAGGCCCACATACTCGTGTTCCTTTTATGTGCTCCTCTTGTTTCATACTGACAAAAATAGCTCATCAGATTAGAAGTTGGTGAACATTGAATCACAAGAAATAAACGGACATAAATTGTTTGTTATGGAAAAATATACAAAACATAAAATTTACCATCTTAACCATTTTTGAGCTTATACTTCTGTGGCAATAAATGCATTCACATTGTTGTGCAAGCATCACCACCCACCAACTCCGAAAACTTTTTATCTTCCCCATCCAAAGTTGTACCTGCTAAACACTAACTCCCTAATACCCACCACCCACAACCCTTGGCAGCCACCATTCTACTCTCTGTCTCCATCTAGGTACCTCATAGAAATGGAATCATACACTACTTATCTTTTTGTGACTGGCTTATTTCAGTAACCATAATGTCCTCAAGATTCATTCATGCTGTAGCAGGTGTTAGAATTTCTTCCTCTCTGACTAAATAGTATTCTACTATGTATTGGGGCGCCTGGGTGGCTCAGTCGGTTAAGTGGCCGACTTCAGCCCAGGTCATGATCTCGCGGTCCGTGAGTTCGAGCCCCGCGTCGGGCTCTGTGCTGACATCTCAGAGCCTGGAGCCTGTTTCAGATTCTGTGTCTCCCTCTCTCTGACCCTCCCCTGTTCATGCTTTGTCTCTCTCTGTCTCAAAAATAAATAAACGCTAAAAAAAAAAAAAAAAAAAAAATTAAATAGTATTCTACTATGTATATACCATATTTAAATGACCGTATTTTAAAAATATATTTCATGTTTCTATGAAATATTCTATGAATACTTTACTAGTGCCTGGACAGTTACAAATTTCAGAGAAAGGATATTTACACATTAAGAGTCCAGAAAAAAAAAAAAGATGTCCTTCTAGTAAGACTTTCAGATCCACATCTATCTGTCACATGATTTCACTTTCTTCTTTCTTACGGTCTTGTACATTATGTTACCATTTTAATATCATTAATTCACTACATGTTAATTTTACTTGCATTTTATTTTTACTTTATTTTAGCAGAGTGAATAATTGATGGCACCTGGAAATAATACAAGTTTTTATTTAATCATTCATGTATTCATTTTTCCAAAAAAATTTTATTGAACATCTTATATATCCCCCAAAATCATTCTATGAAGTACTTCCAAGTCAGATCTAGCCTGACATAGATAGTGTTAAGACCTCCAAATTACCTGCAGGTTAACCTTACCACGTGGACACTTCCGCTAAAAGAGCTCCAAACATATTTTTTTAGTGTGATTTTTTTTTTACTCTGAATTTTAGAAATTTTTTTCTTCCCTTGGTATTATTTGTCCATCTCCTGTTATTTTCACAAACAATGTCTTACTCTTCTTTCTGGCATTACTTTATTTTAGGAATTTTCACTACCTTTGTTCATTCATCAGTCATTTGATAAACATTTTATAAATACTTAAACCACTAAACTCCATACCAATGCTAAGGAAACCAATTATAAGTTTGTTCAGTTGAGCCTGATGCCTTTCTTTCTTCTCCCATAGTATTTTCTTGACTCTGCTCCATGCAGAAATGGATTTTCCATACCTGTGGTGATGGCCCAGGTTGGTTAGAAATGACTGGATGAAAGGAGATTTACAGACACAGGAGCTGCAATGATGGGAAAATTCCTGGAAATGAAGTCCTCACTCCTCTACCTGAAGGCTGCCTTTCAGTGATCACCTTTTTTCCACCTTTGCAGGCACAAATCCCAAAATCCAAAATTCCAACATTCCCAGAGAGTGTATCAGACAGTTCTTTCCAAAACGGAAGTGCTTCATCTTTGACCGGCCTACAAATGACAAAAATCTCTTAGCCCATATTGAGAACGTGCCAGAAGACCAGCTGGACAGTAGTTTCCGGGAGCAATCAAACAAATTCTGCACCTATATTTTCACTCATACAAAGACCAAGACCCTACGAGAGGGAATCATTGTCACTGGGAACCGTGAGTCACCTTTGTCCCACAGCATGTCTCTGTATCAGTGTGCGTGGGGGAGGTTTGAGTATACTCTGAGTTTGGCAGTAATTTTGTTGACATCTGTGTGTAATGATGGGGAAGCAGATATTCATGCCATGAAAAGGTATCCATACATGTTTCTTAATTAGTCTCCCTATGTGAGGGTTTGCTGAGACTTAATATATCTCAAAACCCTAATTCGCTAATTATAAAAAGGCAAGACAGAGTTAAAGAGAGGACATCTGCAGATTGAGAAATCCTATAGGATATCTTCTGGTCTTTAAGGATATAGTAGGTATTTTGTAAACTTACATGAGTCAGATGTTCCGGCAAGCCCATTGACAAAGAAAATTATGTATAGTCTTATATGCAGAGCAGGCTTCATGGGCACGTGACTTATACAGTCCGGTAATACCTTGTGCAGAGATGAGCCAATACTCTCTGTGTGTTTTGTTTTAAGTTTCCTTATTTATTTTGGGAGAGAGAATTCTAAGCTGTCAGCGCAGAGTCTGATCTGGGGCTTCAACTCAAACCATGAGATCATGATCTGAGTGGAAATCAAGAGTCGATTGCTTCACCAGCTGAGCCACCCAGGCACCCATCTATCCGTGTTTTGAATTCTTGATCATTTTCAACTGGGAGCCCACGTTTCCATTTTGTCCTGGGCCACACAAATTATGTAGCTGGTCTTGTTTGTGTATACTACTTCACCTGTATAATCTATTCCTTTTTATTCTCATTGAATGGGAAACTATTTTTCCAGTGACCCATGAGCATATTAATTGCAATGAATCAATTATTAAAAAAATTGTTTTAATGTTTATTTTTGAGAGAGAGAGAGAGAGAGAGAGAGCGCGAGCGGGGAAGGGGCAGAGAGAGATGGAGATACAGAATCCGAAGCAGGCTCCAGGCTCCAAGCTGTCAGCACAGAACCCTGCCCAGAGCTTGAACCCATGAGCTACAAGATCATGTCCTCAGCCAAAATTGGATGCTCAAATGACTGAGCCACACAGGCGCTCCTGTAATTGATCATTTAAATTATAATATGAAGAAATGGAGAACAATAAAACAAAGAATAGGAAAACAATGTTGTTAGAAAGAAATAGATTCCCAAAGAAGAAAATAAAGTTTGTTTCTAAATAAGGTGGGGTTTTTGTGATCTCGGGATGATGCTCCATAAAAACTGGAAGCCAATGATTAAGACCTTGCTATTTATCCTCAAATTTCCTGCATTATTCAGGGCTGGGGACTCTGTTGAAAGCCTATGTGGATGCCATCAAGACGGGAGAAGTTCCTTGCTTGGAGAACGTGGTGACAGCTCTTGCCCAGCGTGAGAACTCAGTGGCCGTGCAGAAGGCAGCCGACCACTACAGCGAGCAGATGGCCCAACGAGTGAGCTTCCCCACAGACACGCTCCAGGAGCTGCTGGATGTGCATACAGACTGCGAGAGGGAAGCCATTGCAGTCTTCATGGAGCATTCCTTTAAGGATGACAAGCGGTCTTTCCAGAAAAAGCTTGTGGTAGTGTGTCTTAGCATTTATCCTTCCTAATTCCTACCCTTCTGGATGAATGCTTACAGTACATTTTTTTGACTCCGCAGCTCTTCTACCTCTCATGGTGGATGGAACCTGGGTTCTTGTGAGTGACAGGGCACTACAGGGTTACTAGTCACCTTTTTACTAAAAGATGGGCATTCTATTAATTTTCTATTGCAACATTTGAAAACTACCATTAATTTAGCACACTGTAATAATAAATATATATTTGTATATATATATTATTCATATATAATATATATAATACATATATAGTATACATGCATAAGCTTACCATTCTGTAGGTCAGAACATAGGCATAGGATGGCGCCATCCTCTGCTCAGAGTGTCACAGACTAAAAACAAGATGTTGGCCAAAATGAGTTCTCAGCTGCAGGCTCTGGAGTGGCTCCAAGTTCATTCGGGCTGCTGACTGAATCCCCTTCCTTTTGGTTGTAGGATTCATGTTCCCTTTTTTGTTGGCTTTCAGACAGGGGGTGCCTCCAGCTCCTAGAAGCATTTTTTGTATATCTCCATGTTCTCCTTTCATCTTCAGGACAACAATGACACATAAAATTCTTTTCATATTTTAGTTTTTTTTGACTTCCTCTTCTACTAAGAGCTTGGGAGAACTCTCTGCTTTAAAAGAATATATGGTCTTATCTAAGCCTTCTCCAATCCTACCCTCTAGTAATCTCCATTTCTTAAAGTTAACTTGTACCATGTAATATCTAACCACTGGAATAAAATTCAGCAAATTCATAGGCTCCAGGACCATGCAAGGGGTATACATCAGAAGAAGGAAATCTTGGAGGAGAGTTTAATTCCTGGGGACAATTAATTACCATTGGCATCTTTCTGGAAGTTTGTCTTTCAGTCTATGACCACCCTACAGTGAAAAAAATCTCTTTGGTCGTATTGAGAAAATGCCAGAAAGTCAGCTGTATTGTAATTTTCAAGAGCAGGGGAAATGTTTATTTTTTCCTCTTTACACACTCAAATTCTTGTTAAAAGAATTCATGGAGAGTTCCAAAGTCTGCTCAGAATACACTTTAGTCATTACCAGATGATTGTTTGGGGGGCAGGGGGATGTACATTTTCATCCATAACATCCCAAACTCTCTGAGGAAACTCTACTTCTAGCCACAATTCAACTTCCTATTGCTCATTGTTGATGATTGGGTCACTGTTAATCATACTACAGCAGAAGGAACCATGGAGTTCATGTCTTCCAACCCCAGGGAAGTAAAGGGACTTTCTACAGGTCACACAGAGAATTGGTCAGAACTAGGGCTAAAAGTCTCTTGACTCCTGGTCTGTTCCATGTTTCATTGTACTCTTAGGTAATCAGGATGCTTTTTCTAAAAGGATGACAGTTGAACTTTCCCTCCTAACAGCTTCTTCCCATTGGATTTCTCTACATTTCCCTGGCAGGACACCATAGAGAAAAAGAAGGATGATTTCTTGATGCAAAATGAAGATGTATCTTTCAAATATTGTCAGGCTGCAATGGAGCAGCTTTCAGAGCCTCTGAAGGAAAGCATTTCAAAAGGAACTTTCTCTGTTTCTGGAGGATATGATTTGTACTTAAAAGCAAAGAGAAATGTTGAACTTGGTTATAAAGAGGTGCACAGGAAAGGAGTTAAGGTAAGGAATAAAGGGAAAGAGGTTGAACAGTAGAGTGGAGTCAGGTGGCCTTTGTTGCACCTTCTGAATATCTAAGACCCTAGTACCAATTATGGGGAAAAACAAGAGCAAGGCAATAATTCCCTATGGAGCATATGATAATATTTGTGCTAAGTCCCTGGAGAATACAAATATTAGAGACACAACTTTGCTCCCAAGATGCTGATTTTACCAGAGATACAAATAGTGAACAGGATAGGGTATGATAAAGGTTATACTGGTATGCTAATAGACTAATGATAATGGTAATGATGATAATAATGGTTAACACATTGAACACTGACTCTCTCTACCACACATGGTCTTTAGGTGCTTTTGTTGGGTTATTAATTTAATCATCAGAGTAATATTGTGAATTAGGTACACTACTATCTACATTATACACTTGAGAAATGTGATGCACAGAGAAGTTAATAAATTGCCTAAGCCCATGCCACAGTAAGTGGTAGAGCTGGTAGGGCAAATCAGTATCTTGGTGGCCATTCAAAGCTCAGATGGCAGCTTAGGAAACATTATAGAAGGTTGCTCCTAGAAGTTTAAGATGAAGTATTCATAGATGTTAGCTTTATTAAGAAAAGCTAGAAGAGCTTCCAGGAAGAAGAATGTCCAAATACATATAAACAAAGTTTTAATATGTTTGTAGAATCAGGAGTCTGGTTGGCTGTAACCCATGGTGGGGCTTGGGGGTGGGCATCAGTTAGAAAAGGGTCTCAAGAACTAAGAAGACTATGATGGAGTTTTTCCATTCTCATCAATAGATTAGAATTTATGCTGTGGACATAGAAGGAAGGGAATCACTCAGGGATACACAATTTACTGGGCCACATTTGAGGTTTTGTTGAACAATTATTTCTGCAACCAGAGACAAGATCTTTGTTGCCTGACATGTATTTGCTCCTTGTTGGTTGGTTCCTCAGGCAAATGAGATCCTCCAGAACTTCCTACAGTCACAGGCAGCAGTAGAGGAATCCATCATGCATTTAGACAAAGCCCTCACTGCTGGGGACATGGCCAAAGCAGGTACAGGGGAGGGCTCAACTCACAGCGGGATGGGTAGATTCCTGCAGTGCCCACTGACAGATCTGACCAAAGACCTTCTTGCAACAAGGAGTTTCCTCTTCTACCACAGAAAACATGCTCTGTTCAATCAATTCTGAAAATAACAAGACAAGTGGTAGTTGTACATCAGCCAGCCAGGCAGAGTCTCTAACTTCAAAATGAGAAACCTGTCAATGGTGTGGCCATCTGGTGAAATTACACATTTCCCAGTCACCTTTGCAAAGTCAGTTAAGTCTCTAAGCTCAGGAGGGTCAGACCTGACCTGTTATTTTATTCCCTTTAAAAACTTGCATGGGGCAGTGGAGCAGGCCAAAAGGGAGGCCTCTGAGAAGGAACAGGAGCAGCTAAAACAGAAAGAAAATGAACAAAAGCAAAAAATGGAGGCTCAAGAGAGGAGCCTCAAGGAAAACCTAAGCCAGCTGGAAGAGAAGATAAAGAAGGAAAAAGAAAACACTCAGGAAATGCTGGAAAGGATGTTGAAACATTATCTGAAGGTAAGTCTGGCCTGGATTTGGGCAGATCCTCACTCCTCAGGAAGAGAAGGACAAAATTTTAAGCAAAGTCATGATCCAAGAGTGAAACACAAATGGCATGTGATTTACTAACTGCCTCAGTCCATGTGGATCCTGCTGTAACCCTTAAAGCCATAATACATCTGCCCCTTCCATAGTGCTAGACTTTCGAGTATACAAATAACACCCCTTGAGGAATGGTTTGCTATTTGGAGTGGTTATGGAATGGTCTTGTGAACCCCAATTGAGTAGGGTCTTTGTCTTCTAGTCCTATAGTCCTTAGGATTCTTGATACCACCATCAGAGAGATCAGAAATAGAATTTTTTTTGTCTTGAAAGTATCCAATTAGGTCTGATATGAAATGAAAAGGCTCCAAAACTTGCTGCATTTTTTTCCAGATCTGTCTGAATATCCTGGGATTATTATAAAACATAGAGGAAAATCTTTCCTTGGTCCAACCTGCAGCTTGATAAGCAATATTCTGTACAGAGTCAGTAGTTACCATGCTTTATTAGATGACTGTGGCCATGCAACCTCAAATAGAACTGAGAATTCATTAGAATTAAAACTGTATTCCTACCCAAAGAGCATTGTTTGGGCTAGAATGTGTTATGGGGAAAGTTCTCATGTCTGATCTAGGCCCAACACCTACCCACCCCCAGAGAGATGATGCTGAAGACATCTTAGGATGTTATAAACCATGGATACTCTCATTATCCGGGTCAAAATGTATGGACACATTGGATATCCTCCAAACAGCAGTCTAAAGTGGCAGAAAAACAGACACGTACGTTTGCTGCTGGCTGAATCCTGATAATGGTGATTTTCACAAGTGGACTCTTTTCATTTTATAGGTCCAAGAAGAATTGCTTAATGAAAGATTTGGAAAGAAATCCGAGGAGTTGAATAAGGAGATAAATCGGCTACAAGAAGAGATTGAAAGAAACAAAAAAACTGATCCGTTATTGATTTCAAAGGCGATTGATGTGGCTGGGAATGTATTAATTGTGGCACTACCTGAAATTTTTAGGCTAGTCCGTCAAGGGAGGAAAATTCTCAATGAAAACAATTAAATAAGCTTAGATGTCTTGTTAAGGATACTATAAAATGAGGCTTCTTTTGTTTTAGTAGTGTAATACTGTGTTTATTTTTGAAATACATGTGTCATGCCACTTTCATACAACAAAAGTTTAAAAATAAAAAGTGATTGCAAAAAACATCAGCTCATGGCATACACAAGATAAACTTAATTTTGACTGAATGAAATAATTTAGTGAAATGGGAACCAAGTTGAAAAATACAATGGAAGAAAAGGCTAAATTTTCAATGCCATTGTAACAAAATAATTCTGAATAAGATTATAAAGACATTTGTAAAATTTACATAGAGACATACTTTAAGTGTTACTGAAGAACACAAAAATTTATAAAATGAACCAAAGTAAATAAGACATACATGGTGTATGTGTGTGTCTGTACATATATACATATATGTATACATATGTGTATATGTATGTATGTACATGTACACATATATGTACATGATTCCAACAAATATGTCAAAAATGTTTTGAAAGTAGACAAATTTGTTTTACAGTATACATTGAAAAACTGTAAGCAAAAATATCCAATGCAATTCTTTAAAGAGAAAAATAATGAGAGGCAGTTATCTCTAACTGTATGTTAAAACATCCCAACAAGTAGCACAATGAATATTGAATGAATAGCACAATGGTGCTGGCACCTGAATATTTAAACATCAGTAAAATAGTTTTGAAAGTTTGGACATCAGTAAAAATTCAGATAGAAATTTATTATACAATAAGTTTGGCACTTCACATTAGTGAAGGGATAAGGAATATTCTGTAAGTGTAATTTGTACTCTACATACCCATCTGGAAAAAAAATTTCAAGTCTTCCTTTCACTTCATACCAAAGCAAATTTCAGATGTATCAAAGATTTTTAAATGAAAATTAAATTGTAAAAGATTAAAAAGTAGTTTTGTGGTAGAAAAGTCCTTTTTCAGTGTGAATATGATGATTAAAAAGAAAAGATTAATATATTCAACTACATAAAAATAATGAAATTATTCATAGAAAAGAAAAAGCAAGGCAAGAAGACAAATACCAATATGAATATAAATTAACAACTTCTATCACAACGAGTATATTTCATGAAGCTATAGGAGCCCTTATAAATCAGTGAGAAAAGATAAACAACCCCATTAAAAATGTGCAGAACGGTAAGTAGAAAATATAGTTGGTCAATTCTGCTGATAATAAGAGCTATGTAAAGTAAAACTGTCAGCTACCCGTTTCACCTCTATGATTTGCAAGGAAGAACACATTTGACAGAAGACTAGGTTGTAAAAATATGGAGAAGCAGGAAGAGTCTGCTCAGTAGAGCAAGGAACTAGAAAGACACAGAGATGCTCCCAAATCTTGTTTTCATTAAGACTTTTCAATAAAGCCTGAAAAATCCAGCCCCTCGTTTCTTTTTAGATAAAAATTCACTTAGGAAGTCTTCTGGAGTAGCCTCTGAATTCCAATTCAAATTGATAACATGGGTAAAAGAAAAGGAAATTTTTCTTTGAGGTCAATTCAACTTTTATGGAATTCCTTTCCATGTCTCTGTAGATTCTGTAAATTCTGCTCTGGCTAGAATGAATTCCTTCTGATTCTCCAAGCTTCATGTGTTTTATCTGGACTCTGGGCTTTTGCACAATACATATACTTATTTAAATAACCCTGCTTGATATTCTTTATATGTTAGCCTCTGTTCCTCTTTCTGGTCTCCTATTTCCTGACTTCCTGAGACTAGATGAGGTGACCCTTCTCTATGCTGCCATTGTGCCTTGTCACTCCTACCATAGCACTTTTTATATAATTGTAAAATGAAACTGACCTATTTACCGCTGTCTCTCCTACTGTCTCTTGATCTCAGGTACTCAGTCTTCTTCATCATCTTATCTTTAGTTCCCAACAGGCCCACCATATAATCACCCAGCGTTCAAAAAATGTTGATTGAATAATTATATGAGCTGCCATCCAAAAGGACTCCAATTTACCATGTTCTAACTACATTATCTGATCTCTGGGGTCTAAACATAAAAGATGTAGCAGTTTCAAGGCACAGCTGACATGAGCTACTGGCCCTGCCATATGATATGTCGTATTCATACAAGGGTATCAGATCCTTTCCCTTCTCTAATCCATCGCATAGTTTAAACTCTACAGACTTCATTATTTAGCCAAACGTTATGCCACAGAAAAGAGTGCTTCCTGTGTTAAATCACCAGCTGTTAAGATGATCATTACAGACCAGGGCAATTCACATGCTCACTAATCACTCCAAGGGCAGAAATTGGAGTTAGCATATAAACACATACATCACACTGCTTATTCTGGAGTATTTAAAAGTAAATTATCACATTAATAAGGTAATTTACCCCAGTTCCAATCTACTGCTCTCATAGTTTGTCTCCTCTATTTGTTCACCAGGAAAAAGCATTCTTTTTACCCAGCAACTATATCAAAAGCTGCTGGTATCTGTTCAAACCAGAGACTGGTACAACCCTTCATCCCTAGCGACCTTTGCAATCAGAACTATCATACTATAAGTAGCTCAAATGTGTCCAGTTGAACCCTAATATCTGACAAAGTTTTATGTATAGTCATTGCTTATTAAATAACTGTCTAACAAATAAATGTCTAATCTAAAGGCACTAAACCAGTACATGGAAGGTACTCAGAAAATGTTTCTTGAAAAAAATTGGCATTCTTTTGAAAATAGAAAACACCTTGTAATTATGTGTGTATGTATATTATAAAAATACATCACATTCATTGAAAAAAAATTCATAATACGTAGAAAACTCTTAAAAAAGCTAACTCCTTCAATGAGCTACTAAATTTCAGAATATATACGCTTTTAGAGTTTTATCTATGCATCATTGATTTATAAGTGTTTTTCCAAATAGAATCACACTATATACTATATGTGCCAGGAATTAAATTACTCAGCCAATATTTCGAAAATTTTCCACAGAAAGTAATTTCCTTTTCCCAGAAAGGGCTTGGGAGGGTAGGCAGGAAATTCAGTCCCTTTATAAGCAAAATTCACAGGAAGATTCAACTGTTCCTATAACTGTGTTTGATTGTTCCTTATAAACAATAGACTTGGGCACCTGGGTGGCTCAGTTGGTTAAGTGTCTGACTCTTGGTTGCACCTCAGGTCATGATCTCATGGTTCGTGAGTTGGAGTCCCACGCCGGGCTCTCTGCTGTATGAACAGAGCTTGCTTCAGAGCCTCTGTCTCCCTCTCTCTCTCTGCCCAAGCCCCCCCCCCCCATAAATAACTAAACATTAAAAAAAAAAAATAGACTTCATTTATCAGAAGAAAAAGCAAGTGATTTCTTAGCATTAGTCCTATTTCCAAGTAGCCCTACCCTTATTTTCCTTTTCAAACTCACTTATAAAGAGAAACAAAGTTTCAAATTTTGTCTTAAAATGGACACCAGAACTTAAAAAAGATGGAGATAAACTGTAGACTTAGTCATTACAATTCGTTAATCACAAACTGAGAAAGATAGGAGAGGCAACAGGAGAGACAAGCCCAATCAATGAGCCCTGGCCCTATTTTTCCCAGACTAGAGTTGAACATAGCCCCAATTCTACTGATACAGTGGTCATTTTAGGTTCTAAGCTTATATTGCTGGTGGTTTGGGTAAGAACCTGAATTCTGGATCAAGCGTAAAACTGTCCAGTGACAAAGATTCTCTCTTTGACCAAACGTTAGACAGACTCCTCTGAATTCTCTTCTCAAGTAGGCCTTGACTTTGGGACTTCATGTTTGTCTCTGCATTGTCCAATTTTAGCAAGAATCCTGCTAAGTCAGGTTAGCCAGAATTGCCCACTCCTGATATCTGATTACCCTCAATATCTGATTGGGTTCTTTATCCCCCAGTTGGTGTTTGATCACGTTGACCTGCCTTTACCAAGAACCCTGTAGTGTCCGTTTAAACAAAATTCTCCCTTAGTCCTCTTAGTAATTTTCTATCCACTGACCACCCCCTATGCTACTTCTTGGCTGTAAATTCCCACTTTTCCTTACATTTGGAGTTGAACCCTATCTCTCTTCCTACTGAAAAATCCCATTGTAGTGGTCCCTCTACCTAGTCTTCCTTGAAAAAAGTCTTTAGGACCATTTTAACAAGTATCATGAACTATTTTTCAGTGCTGTGATTCTGCAAGAGCCCAAATTCTATTAGTTGCCTGTGACATAAAAGAGGCAAAAGTTCTGAACACGTTTGTTTGTTTTGACACAAAGCATTTATAATTAAAGGACCCAAGGGACACCTTGGTGTCTCAGTGGGTTAAGTGCTCGACTCTTCATTTCAGCTCAGGTCATGATTTTACATTTTGTGGGCTCCAGCCCCACATCAGGCTCTGTGCTGATAGTGCGGAGCTTGCTTGGGATTCTCTCTCTCCCTCTCTCTCTGCCCATCCCCCACTCATACTCTCTCTCTCTCTCTCTCTCTCTCTCTAAATAAATAAATAAATAAACATTTTTTAAAAGTTATTTCTAGGGGCGCCTGGGTGGCGCAGTCTGTTAAGCGTCCGACTTCAGCCAGGTCACTATCTCGCGGTCCGTGAGTTCGAGCCCCGCCTCAGGCTCTGGGCTGATGGCTCAGAGCCTGGAGCCTGTTTCCGATTCTGTGTCTCCCTCTCTCTCTGCCCCTCCCCCGTTCATGCTCTGTCTCTCTCTGTCCCAAAAATAAATAAACGTTGAAAAAAAATTAAAAAAAAAAGTTATTTCTAAAAAAAAAAAGGACCCAAGTGTTTTTTTTATTACGATAAAGACTTATACCAGAAATTTTATTTTTGCATTTTAATTAAACTATAAAATAGGAACAAAACAGTGTTCAGCTTCAAGATGTACAACCAGTAGGAGCGCCTGGGTGGCTCAGTTAGTTAAACATCCGACTTCAGCTCTGGTGATGATCTCATGGTTCACGGATTTGAGCCCCACATTGGGCTCTGTGCTGACAGCTCAAAGCAGGAGCCTGCTTTGGATTCTGTGTCTCCCTCTCTCTCTGCCCCTCCCCTGTTCATGCTCTGTTTTTCTCTCAAAAAATAAATAAACATTAAAAAAAAAAAGATGTACAACCAGTGAAACACCACAAAATTAAAACATTCCTGTAATTAATACCCAAGTCAAAAAAAGGAAAAGAGCACTAACAAAGCCCTAGAAGTTTTACCTGTGCCCCTTTCCCATCATACCCTCCTCTCCTGTTCAATGATGCCCATTTTTCTGAACTTTTTTTTCTAATTTTTAATTTTGGTGAACTACACACAACATAACATTCACCATTTTAACCATTTTAAAGTGTACAAATCAGCAGTGTTAAGTCTTTCACATTATCATGCAAACAATCGCCTGGACTTTCACCTTGCAACAATTCCATTCTTTCCTATGCCGTAGCTCCTGGCAACCACCAGGCTACTTTCTGTCTTTGTGAATTTGACTGCCTCTTTTAATACCTCTTATAAGAAGAATCATACACTATTTGTCTTTTTTTACTGACTTATTTCACTTGGTATCATTTCCTCAAGATTCATTCATGTTAGAGCAGGTATCAGAATTTCCTTCCTTTCTAAGGTTGAAAAATATTATATTGTATGTGTATACATACCACATTTTCTTTACCCTCTTTTCTATAGATGGACACTCAGGTTGCTTCTACCTTTGGATTATTGTGAATAGTGCTGCTATGAACATAGGTGTACAAATACCTCTTTGGGATTCTGCATTCAATTATTTTGGGTATATACTCACAAGTGGAATTGAACGTTTATCAGATGTATGATTTGCAAATATCTTCTCCCATTCAGTAGGCTTCCTTTTTGTTTTGCTGATGGTTTCTATCACCGTGCAAAAGCTTTTTAGTTTGAAGTAATCCCATTTGTTTATTTCAGCTTTTGTTGCCTTTGCCTGAAGACACTGGTTCAAAACAAATATTGCTAAGACTGATGTCAAAGAGCTTACTTCCTGTGTTTTCTTAGAGGAGTTTTATGATTTCAGGTCTTACGTTTAAATTTTTAATCCATTCTGAATTTATTCTTCATATATGGTGTAAGATAATGGTCCAGTTTCGTTCTTTGGCATGTAGCCATCCATTTTTCCTAATACCACTTATTGAAGAGACTGATTTTTCCCCCTTCTATACTCTTGCATCCTTTATCATTGACTGCATATGTGTGGGTTTACCTCTAGACTTTCTATTCTGTTCCATTGACCTATGTGTCTGGTTTTATGCCAGTACCACGCTGTTTTAATTACTATAACTTTGTAGTATACTTTGAAATGGGGGAGTGAGAAACCTCCAGCTTTGTCCGTCTTTCTCAAGATTGCTTTGACCATTTGAGGTCTTTTGTGCTTCCATACAAATTTCAGGATTCTTTGTTTTAGTTCTGTGAAAAATGCCATTGGTTTTTTGAGGAGGATGCAAATAATCTATAGATGCTTTGGGTGGTATGGACATTTTATCAATATTAATTCCTCAAATCCATGAGCAAAGAATAACTTTCTATTTATTTGCGTCATTTTCAATTTCTTTCATCACTGTCCTATAGTTTCCAGAATAAAGGTCTTTCACCTCCCTGGTTAAATTTCTTCCTAGATATTGTATTCTTTTTAATCCAATTGTAAATGGGATTTGTCCCCCTAATTTCTCTTTCTGATAGTTCCTTATTAGTGTATAGAAACAGAACTGATTTGTGTATGTTAATTTTGTATTTTGAAATTTTACTGAATTTATTTATTAATTCTAATAACTTTTTGGTGGAGTCTTTAGGGTTTTCTCTGTATAGTATCTGTATGCCATCTACAAATAAGAACAGTTTCCTTCTTCCTTTCCAATTCCGATGCCCTTTTTCCCCATTTTCCATATCTAACTGCTGTAGTTAAGACTCCCAATCCTTTTGGAATAAAAGTGCTCAAGTGGGCATCCTTGTCTTTTTCCTAATTTTAGAGAAAAAGCTTTTAGTTTTTCATGAGTTAGTATGATGTTAGAGGTGACAATATGATTGTCATATATGGCTTTTCATATTGAGGTATATTCCTTCTATACCTACTTTGTTGAGAGATTTTTAAATCATAAATAGATGTTTAATTGTGTCAGATGTGTTTTGTATGTCTATTGAGATGACAACATGATTTTTTCTTTTGTTTTGTTAATATGGCATATCACATTGATTACATTGCAGATGTTGAATCATCCTTACTCCCTGGAATAAATCCCACTTGATTGTGGTATATGATATTTTAAATGTATTGTTGAACTTAGCTTGATAATATTTTGTTAAGGTTTTTTGCATCTATGTTCATCAGGGATATTGGCCTTTAATTTTCTTTTTTTGTGATGTTTTCTATTTCTGTTTCAGTGTCAGAGTAATGCCATCCTTGTAAAATGAGTTTGGAAGCATTCCCTCCTTTTTGATTTTTGGAATAATTTGAGAGGAATAGATACTAACTCTTGTTTGAATGTTTGGTAGAATTCACCCGTGAATCTGTCTGGCTCTAGACTTTTGTTTTGGGGGAGTTTTAAAATAACTGATTCAATTTTATTACTTGTGATTAGTCTATTCAAATTTCCTATTTCTTTGTGATTCAGCCTTGGAATTTGTGTATTTCTCAGAATTTATCCATTTCTTCTTTTAGGTTTTTGTTTGCATGTAATTGTTCATAACATTCTTATATCTGTGATGTCAATTGTAACTCTCATTTGGAATTTTTGGTAATTGGGTCCTCTCTTCTTTTTTTTCTTTTTTAAAGATTTTACTTTTAAGTAATCTCTATACCAAATGTAGGGTCCCAGAAGATGAAGAGAGAGAAAAAAAGGTAGAAGGTTTATGTGAGCAAATCATAGTGGAAAACTTTTCCTAACCTGGGGAAAGACAGATATAAAATCCAGGAAACAGAGAACTCCCATTAGATTCAACAAAAACCGACCATCAACAAGGCATATCATAGTCAAATTCACAAAATACACAGAAAAGGAAAGAATTATGAAAGCAGCAAGGGAAAAAAAAAAGTCCTTAACCTAAAAGTAAAGACAGATCAGGTTTGCAGCAGACCTATTGACAGAAACTTGGCAGGCCAGAAAGGAGTGACAGGATATATTCAACGTGCTGAATTGGAAAAATATGCAGCCAAGAATTCTTTATCCAGCAAGGCTGTCATTCAAAATAGAAGGAAAAATAAAGTTTCCCAGGCAAACAAAAACTGAAGTTTGTGACCACTAAACCAGCCCTGAAGAAATTTTAAGGGGGGGCTCTCTGAGGGGAGAAAAGATGAAACAAAACAAAAAAGACCAAAAGCAATGAAGATTAGAAAGGACCAGAGAACACCACCAGAAACTCAAACTCTATAGGCAACAACACAATGGCAATAAATTCATATCCTTCAGTACTCACTCTAAATGTCAGTGGATTAAATGCTCCAATCAAAAGACTTAGGGTAACAGAATGGATAAGAAAATAAGATCCATCTATGTGTTGTTTACAGGAAACCCATTTTAGACCTAAAGTCACCTTCAGATTGAAAGTAAGGGGATGGAGAACAATCTATCGTGCTAATAGTCACCAAAAGAAAGCTGGAGCAGCTATACTTATATCAGAAAAACTAGATTTTAAAATAAAGACTGTAACAAAAGATGAAGAAAGGCATTATATCATAATTAAGGGCTCCATCCAACAAGAACACCTAGTAATTGAAAACATTTATGCCCCAACGTGAAACAACCAAATATATAAATCAATTAATCACAAACATAAAGAAAATCATTGATAATAATACCATAATAGTAGGGGACCTCAACATCCCACTTACAACAATGGACAGATCATCTAAGCAGAAAAGCAACAAGGAAACAATGGCTTTGAATAACACACTGGACCAGATGGACTTACAGATATATTCAGAAAATTTCATCGTAAAGCCACAGAATACAAATTCTTCTCAAGTTCACATGGAACATTCTCCAGAATAGATCACATACTGGGACACAAATCAGCCCTCAATAAGTACAATGAGATCCAGATCGTACCATGAATATTTTCAGACCACAACACTATGAAGCTTGAAATCAACCACAAGAACAACAAATACTTGGAGACTAAAGAACATCCTACTAAAGAATGAATACGCTAGCCAAGAAGTTAAAGAGGAAATTAAAAAATACATGGAAGTCAATGAAAATGATAACACCACAGCCCCAAACCTCTAGGACGCAGCAAAGGTGGTCATAAGAGGGAAGTATATGGCAATCCAGGCCTTCCTAAAGAAGGAAGAATGATCTCAGATACACAACCTAACCTTACACCTTAAAGAGCTGGAAAAATAACACTAAAACCCAAAACCAGCAGAAGACAGGAAATCATAAAGATTAGAGCAGAAATCAATACTATCAAAAAACAAAAAACAAACAAAAACAGTGGAACAGATCAAAGAAACCAGGAGCTGGTTCTCTGACAGAATTTTAAAAACTTGATAAACCCCTAGCCAGTTTGATCAAAAATAAAAAGGAAAGTACTCAAATTAATAATAAAAAAAATCAAGAATGCGGGGCGCCTGGGTGACGCAGTCGGTTAAGCGTCCGACTTCAGCCAGGTCACGATCTCGCGATCCGTGAGTTCGAGCCCCGCGTCAGGCTCTGGGCTGATGGCTCAGAGCCTGGAGCCTGTTTCCGATTCTGTGTCTCCCTCTCTCTCTGCCCCTCCCCCGTTCATGCTCTGTCTCTCTCTGTCCCAAAAATAAATAAAAAACGTTGAAAAAAAAAATTAAAAAAAAAAAATCAAGAATGAAAGAGGAGAGATCACAACCAACACTGTAATAATACAAACAATAATAAGAGAATATTATGAATAATTATATGCCAATAAATTGGTCAATCTGCAAATAATGGAACATTTTCTAGAAACATATAACGTACCAAAACTGAAACAAAAAGAAATGGAAAATTTGAACAGACCCATACTAGTAAAGATATCGAATTAGTAATAAAAAATCTCCCCAAAAACAAGAGTGGGCTGGCTGACTTTCCAGAGGAATTCTACCAAACATTTAAAGAAGAGTTAACACCTATTCTTTGAAGCTGTTACAAAAAATAGAAATGGAAGGAAAACTTCCAAACACATTCTATGAGGCCATAATTACCCTGATTCCAAAACCAAAGACCCCACTAAAAAGGAGAACTATAAACCAATTTCCCTGATGGAGCTGGATGCAAAATTTTTCAACCAGATATTAGCCCACTGGATCCAACAGTACATTAAAAGAATTATTCATCACAACCAAGTGGGATTTATACCTGGGATGCAGAGCTAGTTCAATACCCACGAAACAATCAGTGTGATACATCATATCAATAAAAGAAAGGACACGAACCACATGATCCTCTCAATAGTTGCGGAGAAAGCATTTGACAAAATACAGCATCCTTTCTTAATAAAAGCCTTCAGGAAAGTAAGGATAAAGGATAATATCTCAAGATCATAAAAAGATGAAAGACCCACCGCTAATATCATCTTCAACGAGGAAAAACTGAGAGCTTTCCCCTTATGGTCAGGAGCATGACAGGGATGTCCATTTTCACCACTATTATTCAACATAGTATTGGAAGTTTTAGCCTCAGCAATCAGACAGCACAAAGGAATAAAAGGCAGCCAAATCGGCAAGGAGGAAGTCAAACTTTCACTCTCCAGAGAAGACATGATATTTTATATGGAAAACCCAAGAGATTCCACAAAAAAACTGCTAGAACTGATCCATGAAAATTCAGCAAAGTCGCAGAATATAAAATCAATGCACCGAAATTGGATGCATTTCTATACACCAATAATGAAGCAACAGAAAGAGAAAACAAGGACTCGATCCCATTTACAATTGCACCAGGAACCATAAAATACCTAGGAACAAACCTATCCAAAGAAGTGAAATATCTATACACTGAAAACTATATAAGGCTTATGAAAGAAATTGAAGACACACAAAAAAATGGAAAAATATTCCATGCTCATGGGTCGGAAGAACAAATATTATTAAAATGTCAATACTACCCAAAGCAATCTACAATTGCTTTCAATGCAATCCCAATCAACATCGCACCAGTGTTCTTCTCAAAGCTAGAACAAATAATCCTAAAATTTGTGTGTAACTACAAAAGACCCCAAATAGCCAAAGTAATATTGAAAAAGAAAACCTAAGCGGGAGGCATCACAATCCCAGACTTTAGCCTCAACTACAAAGCTATAATCATCAAAACAGTATGGTACTGGCACAAAAACAGACACAGAGACCAATGGAATAGAATACAGAACCCAGAATTGGACCCACAAATGTATGGGTAATTAATCTTTGACAAAGCAGGAAAGAGTATCCAATGGAAAAAAGATAGTCTCTTTAGCAAATGGTGCTGGAGAACTGGACAGCAACATGCAGAAGAATGAACCTGGACCACTTTCTTACTCGATACACAAAAATAAAGTCAAAATGGATGAAAGACCTAAATGTGAGACAGGAAGCCATCAGAACTCTAAAGGAGAAAGCAGGCAACAAACCTCTTTGACCTCAGCCACAGCAATTCCCTGCTCAACACATCTCCAAAGGCAAGGGAATTAAAAGCAAAAATGAACTATCGGGACCTCATCATGATAAAAAGCTTCCACACTGCAAAGGAAACAATCAACAAAACTAAAAGACAACCAACAGAATGAGAGAAGATATTTACAAATGACATATTGGATAAAGGGCTAGTATCCAAAATCTATAAAGAACTTACCAAACTCACCATCCAAAAAAATAAATAATCTGGTGAAGAAATGAGCAGAAGACATGAATAGACACTTTTCCAAGGAAGGCATCCACATGGCCAATAGACACATGAAAAGATGCTCAACATCACTCATCATCAGGAAAATACAAATCAAAACCACACTGAGATACCACCTCACACCAGTCACAGTGGTTAAAATTAATAACTCAGGAAACAACAGATGCTGGTGAGGATGTGGGGAAACAGGAACCCTCTTGCACTGCTGGTGGGAATGCAAACTGGTGCATCCACTCTGGAAGACAGTGTGGAGGTTCCTAAAAAAAATTAAAAATAGAACTACCCTACGACCCAGCAACAGCACCAGGAATTTACCCAAAGGATACAGGAGTGCTGATTCATAGGGCCACATATATCCCATTGTTTATAGCAGCACTTTGAATAATACCCAAATTATGGAAAGAATCTAAATGTACATCAGCTGATGAATGTTTATATATACAATGGAATACTACTTGGTAATGAGAAAGAATGAAATCATGCCATTGCAGCAACGTGGATGGCACTGGAAGGTATTACGCTAAATGAAATAAGTCAGTCAGAGAAAGACAGATATCATGTTTTCACTCATATGTGGAACTTGAGAAACTTAACAGAAGACCATGGGGGAAGGGAAGGAGAAAAAAATAGTTACAAACAGAGAGGGAGGGAGGCAAACTGTAAGAGACTCTTGAATGCAGAGAACAAGCTGATGATTGATGGGCGGGAGGGGAGAAAGGGGAAAGTGGGTGATGGGCATTGAGGAGGGCACTTGTTGGGATGAGCACTGGGTGTTGTATGAGAGCAATGAACCATAGGAATCTACCCCCAAAACCAAGAGCACACTGTGCCAATAAGTTATATTTAAAAATAAAAATAGGGGCGCCTGGGTGGCGCAGTCGGTTAAGCGGCCGACTTCAGCCAGGTCACGATCTCGCGGTCCGTGAGTTCGAGCCCCGCGTCAGGCTCTGGGCTGATGGCTCGGAGCCTGGAGCCTGTTTCCGATTCTGTGTCTCCCTCTCTCTCTGCCCCTCCCCCGTTCATGCTCTGTCTCTCTCTGTCCCAAAAATAAATAAAAACGTTGAAAAAAAATTTTTTTTAAATAAATAAATAAATAAAAATAAAAATAAAGAAATAAAATTTGTAAGGTACCAGAAAAGATCCAAATAGCCAAAGCAATCCTGAAAAAGAAAACCAAAGCTGGAGGCATCACAATTCCGGACTTCAAGCTGTATTACAGAGTTGTAATCAAGACAGTATGGCACTGGCACAAAAACAGACATTCAGATCAATGGAACAGAATAGAGAACCAAGAAATGGATCCACAAACGTATGGCCAACTAATCTTGCACAAAGCAGGAAAGAATATCCAATGGAATAAAGACAGTCTCTTCAGCAAGTGGTGCTGGGAAAACCGGACAGCGACATGCAGAAAAATGAACTTGGACCACTTTCTTACACCTTACACAAAAATAAACTCAAAATGGATGAAATACCTAAATGTAAGACAGGAAGCCATAAAATCCTAGAGGAGGAAGCAGGCAAAAACCTCTTTGACTTCGGCCACAGCAACTTCTTACTCAACACATCTCTGGAGGCAAAGGAAACACAAGCAAAAATGAACTACTGGGACTTCATCAAGTTAAAAAGCTTCTGTACAGCAAAGGAAACAATCAGCAAAGCTAAAGGCTAATGACAGAATGGGAGAAGATATTTGCAAATGACATATAGGATAAAGGGTTAGTATCCAAAATCTATAAAGAGCCTGCAAAACTCAACACCCAAAGGACAAATAATCCAGTGAAGAAATGGGCAAAAGACATGCATAGACACTTGTCCAGAGAAGACATGCAGAAGGCTAACAGACATATGAAAAAATGCTCAATATCGCTCATCATTAGGGAAATACAAATCAAAACTACAATGAGATACCACCTGACATCTGTCAGAATGGCTAAAATTAACAACTCAGGCAACAATAGATGTTGGCGAAGATGAGGAGAAAGAGGGTCTCTTTTGCATTGTTGGTGGCAATGCAAGCTGGTGCAGCCACTCTGGAAAACAGTATGGAGGTTTCCCAAAAAACTAAAAATAGAACTACCCTAGACCCAGCAATTGCACTAGTAGGTATTTATCCAAGGGATACAGGTGTGCTGTTTTGAAGGGACACATGCACCCCCGTGTTTATACCAACATCAACAATAGCCAAAGTATGGAAAGAGCCCAAAGGTCCATCGATGGATGAATGGATAAAGGAGATGTGGTATATATATACAATGGAGTATTACTCGGCAATCAAAAAGAATGAAATCTTGCCATTTGCAACTAGGTGGATGGAACTGGAGGCTATTATGCTAAGTGAAATTAGTCAGTCAGAGAAAGACAAACATCATATGACTTCACTCATATGAGGACTTTAATAGACAAAACAGATGAACATAAGGGAAGGGAAACAAAAATAATATAAAAACAGGGAGGGGGGCAAAACAGAAGAGACTCATAAATATGGAGAACAAACTGAGGGTTGCTGGAGGGGTTGTGGGAGGGGGGATGGGCTAAATGGGTAAGAGGCACTAAGGAATCTACTCCTAAAATCATTGTTGCACTATATGCTAATTTGGATGTAAATTTTTAAAAAAATAAAAAATAAAATAAGTTAAAAAGAAAAAAAAAAGGATACTGTTATGGCCCAAACTTAACACATCCAATATGTTTGGGAGGGTTCTTTTCATGAAAGTGCTGGTTGACTTGCCAGAGGAGAGCAAAAGAGAGAGTGACTTCTTCCCACTCCAGAGAGGCTGGAAGACATCTCTCAGCATAGCCAGTATACTTGGTTGATTTGGTCTGCCACTGAGGGAGAAGTGGGGCTACCAATTGTGATTTTTTTTCTCCCTCCCTCCCTCTCTCTTTCTCCCTCCCTCCCTCTCTCTCTCTCTCTCTCTCTCCCACACACACACACACACACACACACACACACACACACACAACTTTCATCAAACAGACTGGCTCTGGTTAGTGAATGACACTATATTGTTCCCCTTTAACTCCTCCTTTTCTCCCCCTCCTAACTCTGCCTTGCCAGGGACTTGTCATGGTCCCTTTTCAGCTTGACAGCATTTTCTCACTTCTTTCCTCCTTCTACTGTCCACCTCAGTCTTTTTTGGCTAACTCCACATTTCCCAAAACGGAATCTGATTGGCTGTACTGATGCTATCATATCAGGCCACTTGGATCATTGACTCGTGTATAGTTGGACTTCCCTTGGATCCAACACTTTACTCAATGTCCAGACAGCCAAGGCCGGAGAGGTGGAGTCAGATGGAACAGACATGGCAAGTGCTCAATTGCTCCTCAATAGGTTATGCTGAGAGTATTCACATCAATAGAAGGAGGACAGAAAAACCCCAAACCTAATGTGGACACAAATCACTGTATAAGTACTTGGCAGACTCCCTAAAGAAAGACAAGATTGGCTAGGATTCATGTTCATGGTCACATTATAAACTCTGGGCTAGGGGTAATAAAAAAATAATTAACTTATAAAAAAAATAGAACTACCCTATGACCCAGCAATAGCACTACTAGGTATTAATCCAAGGGATACTGATGTGCTGTTTTGAAGGGACACATGCACCCCAATGTTTATAGAAGTGCTATCGACAATAGCCAAAGTATGGAAAGAGCCCAAGTGTCCATGATGGATGAATGGATAAAGAAGATGTGGTATATATATATATATATATATATATATATATATATATATACACACACACACACAATGCAGTATTACTTGGCAATCGAAAAGAATGAAATCTTGCCATTTGCAACAACATGGATGGAACTAGACAGTATTATGCTAAGTGAAATTACTCAGTGAGAGAAAGACAAATATGATATGACTTCACTCGTATGAGGACTTTAAGATAGAAAACAGATGAACATAAGTGAAGGGAACCAAAAATAATATAAAAACAGGAAGGGGGACAAAACATAAGAGATTTAAATATAGAGAACAAGCTGAGGGTTGCTGGGGCGTTGTAGGTGGGAGGATGGGCTAAATGGATAAGGGACATTAAGGAAGACACTTGTTGGGATGAGCACTGTGTGTTGTACATAGGGGATGAATCACTGGATTTTACTCCTGAAATCATTATTGCACTATACGCTAACTAACTTGGATGTAAATTTATAAATGAATGGATGAATGAATGAATGAAGTTTATGGGACTGTCTCTTCAAAAGAGATTGATACCTTTGGAAATCAGTTTACCTGCTTGCCTTTTGTCTTCCGTTCTTAGATGGGTTAAAACATGATGATTTCATAGAATGTCCTTTTTGTAAAGATGGGAGAAAATAAAGAATTTGTACCTTTTGTTCTCTTTATTTGTCACCACAGCTTTACTAACCTATTAAACTTTACCAAAGACCAACATTTTATTTTTTTTTTTAAATTTTTTTTTCAACGTTTATTTATTTTTGGGACAGAGAGAGACAGAGCATGAATGGGGGAGGGGCAGAGAGAGAGGGAGACACAGAATCGGAAACAGGCTCCAGGCTCTGAGCCATCAGCCCAGAGCCTGACGCGGGGCTGGAACTCACGGACCGCGAGATCGTGACCTGGTTGAAGTCGGACGCTTAACCGACTGCGCCACCAGGCGCCCCAAGACCAACATTTTAGATACTTTGACTCTATTTTATATTTGTTGTCTATTTCATTAAGTTCTACTTTATTTTTTGCTTTTCTTCCTTCCATGGTTTGTCTACTTTCTAACTTCTTGGGCCTGGTATTTAGCTAATTCTTCCCTAATACATGGGATTAACATGATGAATTTCACAATAAAATATAAGGATTATCAATATTTTTCAGGTTAAAATATTTTAGCTTTTATTATGAAGTCTTCTTAGACCCATAAGTTTTTTTTAGAAGTATAATTTTTAATTTACATGCTTATAGGGATTTCCATGTATCCTTTCATTATTGTTTCTTAACATTGAATCAAAGTAAATCACACTTGGCTTCATTGAAAAATCTTTAAACCTGAAAATTTTTCTCTACCATATTTTAGTACCATTATCTATAGAGTAAATCACCATTTGTTCAGTTTTCTTAATTATGATGTTCAAGTCTTCAATATTATCACAGATTTTGTAGTTTTGATCCAACAAATTGTCACTAAAGTATTATAAATGTTTCTTTATAATTGTAGTCTTTTCTATTCTTGTAGTCATTCCCATTTTTGCTTATTTTGAAGTTATATTTTGGGTACAGAAAATTTAACAACATTAAATTCTCCTGAAAACTGGAATTTTTAAAAAATTTTTTTCATGTTTATCTGTTTTGAGGGAGAGAGAGAGTGCAAGCAGGAGAAGGGCAGAGAGGGACCTCTGAGCTGTCAGCACAGAGCCCAATACAAGGCTTGAACTCATGAACCTCAAGATCATGACCTGAGCCAAAGTCAAACGCTTAACTGACTGAGCCACCCAGGCACCCCCTGAAAACTGGGATTTACATCTTTTTCTGCATCACTTTTCATCTCTAGGCATACTTTTTTTCTTAATATATCGTTTATATTGTACTATCTATTATACAACACACATAGAGACACGTACATTATAATATTTCTATTAGCTTTCTTCTCTGCTCTCATGTAGACAATTGACAGAGTGATTATTGATATAGTGGGGTAAATACCTACTATATTTATTACTGTTTTCTATTTGTTGCTCGTTTTTTTGTTCCTATTTTTGTCTTCCAGTCTTTTTCTGCCTTTTTTGTGATTTTAACTGAGCCTTTTATATGTTTCTCTTTTTCTCTCCCTTCTTAGTATATTGGCTGGGTTTTCTTTTTCATTTTTTAGCAGTTGCTCTAGAGTTTACAATATATATTTACAACTAATCCAAATGTCCTTTCAAATAATATTGTACTGTACCATCTCATAGATAGTGTAAGTCCCTTAAAATAACAAAATAAGCCTAATTCCTCCCTCCCATTCTTTGTGTTGTTGCTGTCACTCATTTCACTTATATATAAGAATACATAAGCATATATCTATACCCATATATATGTTATACATACCAAGATATATACATTAGCATACATAATCAAATACATTGTTGGCACTGTAATTTTGAACAAACTGTCATCTGTTAGGTTAATTAAGAATAAGAAAAATCGAGGCACCTGGGTGGCTCAGTTGGTTAAGTATCCGACTTCGGCTCAGGTCATGATCTCACAGTTCCTGGGTTCGACCCCCAAGTTGGGCTCTGCACTGACACCTAAGAGCCTGGAGCCTGCTTTGGATTCTCTCTCTCTCTCTCTCTCTCTCCCTCTCTCTCTCTCTCTCTCTCTCTCTCTCAAAAATAAACATTAAAAAAATTTAAGAGTTGGGCGCCTGAGTGGCTCAGTTGGTTAAGCGTCCGACTTCGGCTCAGGTCATGATCTCACGGTTTGTGAGTTCGACCCCATGTTGGGCTCTGTGCTCATAACTCAGAGCCTGGAGCCTGTTTCGGATTCTGTGATTCCCTCTCTGACCCTCTCCCCTTCATGCTCTGTCTCTGTCTCACAAACAAATAAACATTAAAAAAATTTTTTTTTAATTAAAAAAATTTAAGAGTAAGAACAATCAACACACATGTGTTTTTCACCTAAAAATTGCCTTAGGCAGATATCAGAACTGAAACTCCTTCATATCTGTGCTCTCCGGAAGGGCTGGTACATCCATAACTCTTTGTTCTTTCACAATGTGTAGCAGGATGTTACAATGAAACTTTTCCTAAGAACTTCCAGTAACTTCAAAAGCTGGTATAGTACGTGCCAAAAAAAAAAAAAAAAAAAAAAAAAAGCTAAAATAACATGATAAGCTATTTTTTTGGATACAAATGAATACAAAATGAAAAAAAAAACCTTCATTTATGTTAAACGAAGCCTCACTTAAACTCCATCAGTTCAGGAAAATTTTAACAACTCTTCCTTTGCCAGTATTATGCTCCAAAATACAATTATAAAAGATTTTTTGCCTTCAAACAATTATAAGCAAGAAAAACTGGAAAAAAACTCTAAATTTATTTTTTTCTTTCACTGCTAAATACTAATAAAAACATTTTGCTGTAAAAAAAACGTAATATTGTAAGATTGAGAGTGGGAGGATTTTGGGATGTTTCAGTGTGCCATTGAGGAAATTATGCCATACATGGATGGTATAAAAAGAATGATGTTCTTAGCTCAGCTTGGGTTCCACTCTCAAAATGGCCAACTTTAATTTTAGGACTTAAAAAAAATCTGTTTCTGATATTGTTGCATATACTTTTGGCATTATAACAGACTTCACAGCTTTAAATATTGTAAGATTCTATGGTATAAGATGATCTCATAACAGTACAGCTAGAGATTATACTTTTCTGACTGTTCTTTCAGCTATAATTAGATTATGTTTGTATCTGAAATAGGTGCAGAAGTATATGTCTGTCATTTGAGAGTCTGGGCCAGAGAACTTTGAGTTTATAATCCACCAGTCTCTTTTCCCTCCTATTGTAGGCTCACAGATATGTTAGCCATCAATGTTTGACCTTACAAATGACTACAACACCTTAGTGGTAGAGGAAGGAGTCTATATCCCTGAATGATCCTGTGGAACAATATTTCCATACAAACTTACAGTGGAAGGGCTGTAACATGTCTTTAAATAGTCCAACAGCCTCCAAAATGATCTCTATCTCCAGTACTCCCACTTCATTGTCTTTTTCCTTCTCTCAGAGGGATGGATGATGGAATTTACATACAACTCTAAAGCATGTCTGATAACACTCAAGATTTTACCTGCCTCTGGATTAAAGATCATGACCCAGATCCCAAGTGACCTTTCAATCTCTGGCTATAATAAACCCTGAATCATTCCTAGCATTGCTCATAACCATTGTATATTTGTTCATTTCCTTCCTTTGTTTTAAAATGCATTTTCGGGGCGCCTGCGTGGCGCAGTCGGTTAAGCGTCCGACTTCAGCCAGGTCACGATCTCGCGGTCCGTGAGTTCCAGCCCCGCGTCAGGCTCTGGGCTGATGGCTCAGAGCCTGGAGCCTATTTCCGATTCTGTGTCTCCCTCTCTCTCTGCCCCTGCCCCGTTCATGCTCTGTCTCTCTCTGTCCTGAAAATAAATAAAAACGTTGAAAAAAAAATAAATAAAGAAAATAAAATAAAATGCATTTTGGGTTGCTTGGGTGGCTCAGTCAGTTTAAGTGTCCAACTTTTGATTTTGGCTCAGTTCACGGTCTCAGGGTCATTAGATCAAATCCCAAGACTGGTTTCACGCTGAGTGTGGAGCCTGCTTAAGATTCTCTCTTTCTCCCTCTTCCTCTACCTCTCCCCACTGCTCATGTATGCTCTCTCTTTCTCAACAACAACAACAAAAGCATTTTGTCCAGTCTTTCTTTGATGAAATCTGAGTCATTCCTCAAGATCCAAAAGTAATGCCACCTCCTAAGGCCATCTAAAATCCTTCTGAATATAATGAATTGTTGCTGTTGTAGACAACCAAACAGTTCATTTGTAACACTACTTAACACCCACCACATCTTACTTTATGTTATATTTGCTCCCAAGATCCACCAAGAGTGAGAACTTTGATTTGCTCTTTAAAAATCCAATAGCAATGGGTCCTACATTTGAATTATACATACCAGTAAAATGTACCTCAAGTGAGGAAAAAAAATATTATCATCCAATTTTAATAATATCAAGGAAGGAAAATTTTAAAAGCACATCCAATTTCACCAACGTCATATAAATATGGGTAAATTTTTGTACAATAATAGGAAGGACAATATATAAGTTTATACTGAAAGATAAATTTCCCATAAAAATATGATTGGTTAAAAAGAATGCTAGCATTACATTACACACGAAAGGAAAAAGGGGGATTTAAAATTTTCAATATGAAATTTTATTTTCTGATACTTACCAGTTTTGATTGCCATATCAGTGCTATATTTTGATAACTTAACACCAATTTAACTTTTGTTAGTTTAACAAGATTTTTGATATTTTATAAAAAGTGAATGCACAACCATCAGGGGGTACTTAGCTTTTACCACTGTTATTGTCAAAGAGCCAATTTCACACAAATACAACGGTGAAGATAGAATTGACACCATTAATGTGTTTTTAAGCCATCCTGAAATTTCTGAAAATGTTTGTAGCATTCATTCGCCATATTTTTAAAATGTGATGTTGGTTATGACTTCTTTGCTTTACTTTTAATGAGAATTCATTGTTGACTTCGTATTTTTCTACTATTTTATTTAGAACCCCAAATTATATAAGCAAAAGGCCCCCACCCCCAATCTACCCACATGGTAGAAAAACAGAGAAAAAACTAACTGCAAGAATTGGAACAAAGTACTTGTGATTATTTGGGGATGATAGTTTTGGGGGATACACACACACACACACACACACACACACGCTCACCATACGCGTATTTTTGTTATGAAAAGAATACTTTTTTTTTAAGAATACTTATAATACTAACAAGAGTAGTTCTTTTAAAGTGGGGGAGGAAGAAAAGAGCACGTAAAAATTAAAGAACGAAACAACAAACAAAGCTGTCCCCTGACAAGGCTCCGCACGGAGAAAAGCTGCCGCGGGGCCGCCACTGCGCCCACATTCCTCCCGCGGAGGCCGGGGAGCCCACTGCGCAGGCGGCGCCTATAGGCTTCCAAACGCTGGCGCAGGAACCGCACGCACCTGCCGAGCCTCCCCTCACACGCGCGCTCTCCCGCCTCGGCAAAACAAGCGAAGACCCCTGCAGTCAGAACTGGAGGAAAAATGCTTTCGATTTCTGTCCTCCCCATCCCCACCCATGCCTGCATGGCTGTAATATCCGGCGGCTCTCCTGCTTCCAAAGGGAACAGTTTCCTGAGGAACCAGACGCTGGTGGAGCGCGCGAGGGGCGAGCGAGAGCTGCTGAGAACTTGTCCCCTGACCGCAGCGCCAGCGCCACGTAAGTTCGCTCCTAAACCCGGCTTTCCGCGCGCGCTTCGGCTACCAGACTAACAACACAGGCCCAGGCGCAGGCTCCGCGCAGCCCGCGGTAAGGCAGCGGGAGGCCGGCGCCGGGCGCTTTGCTCCCGCCACTCAGCCAGTGCGCGTCCACGCGGGCGCCTGGGGGGCGACGGCGCGCGCGCGCCGCCGTCCCGGGAGGCGCCGCTCCCCCTCGGGCGTCCCGGGGAGCCCGGCGCGGGAAAAGGACCCGTGCGGGCCGCCGTGGCTGAGGAAGGGAGGGCCGTAGCCTTCCTCCGGCTGGCTGGCGGACAGACCCCCGACCCCTCCTCGCAGGGACGCCGGGTGGGGTCGCTCCCTCCGGGCAGCCCCTCCCTCCTCCGCTGTGTCCTGCCTGCCCCCTGCTGGGCGCCGGGGAAAATAGGCAGGCTGGTCCTTATCTCCCCTACAGCTTCTATCCCAGAAGTTTGTCTGTTGCGCATGTTTGTGTTAGTCATATTTAATACATACCTACAGCAGAGATGTATGGAGTAATTCAGTCTCACTTACGCTAATCAATTGTTAAAAATAATTCTAAAGTTTAACACTGTTTATTTTGCACTGTTTATAAATGTGTGTTCCATGCACAAACTGCATCAGAATATCTTATGGTATTTGTTGAAAATGTAGATTTTGGACATTTTTACCATTATTTCAGATGATTCTTATAGACTAACTTTTGGGAACTATTGACCATCTAACTCCTTCTGATAGAACTATCTCGTTCTATTTATTTAATTTGGATTTAAAATCATGTTAGCTTGGACATCTCAGTCCTGCTTTCTGTCGGTGTCCGCTTCACATTCACATTAACTCCTGGATGAGAGAAGTGTCACTGTATCTGTCCAAAATGGTCCTTCACATGAATTTGGAATTCTACCTTTCCTATCTTCTCAGATACTTAGTTTTACTTACATAGGAGTTACAATATACCAGCTATGGATTTAGGTTGCCATAAATGTCATGAATCATTTAATACTCCCAATGGCCTGTGATGTAGTCACCATTAGTAGTCCAATCTTATGAGAATACTAGTAAAAAAGAAATAGGCACAAAGAGAGTAAGTATTTTTTTGGTGTTCCAACAGCTCATAAAGAATGGATCCAATATTTGAACCCAGGCACTCAGGCTCTAAACACAATATATCATGGTGCCTCTTTTCAGTTGTCACTCTTGTTCCTGCTCTAATATTAGTTGTACTTCTCTGTCATCAATGCCTTTAGGCAGCTTTGTTTTATAAGCTAAAAGTCCATGATTATTTGTTGTGCAATTAATAATTTTTTGTTTACTGCAAGAAATAAATGGACAATGTCTAATTTCACAGAATATAGAGGCAAAATAGAATGTTGAGAAGTATACAAAAAAGTATTCCTTATCCTGAAATTATGCTTAGTTGCTCTTTAATATTTCATTTAGTGTCTCAAATGAGGTAAGAGTTGTTGTTACGTGTTGGCATTAGTCTGTCCCAGATGAGACAGGATTGTGTTTAAGTATTACACGTACTCACAATGATGGTACAGGAATGGTATGCATACCTCTCTCCTGAGCATGAGAGTGTCTTCTTCGTGTGCTCCAGGACAGCCTGAATGACTGTCAGAGAAACCCCACCTTGGACAGAGAGCTGGAAACAGTATGGAACACTATTGTCCAACACTGTCATAACAAAAATAAAGGGACAGTCAAAGCTTCATGACTAATCTCTGTCTCTTTGTCTCATGAAACACTCTACTCACTGAGAGGGAAATATTCAAACTTTCCCACATGTGGGACTCTGTCAGATCTGGACAGAACCTCAAACATCCACACTACTGGCTCGTTTCTCTGTAAGCCTATAAACAAAAATAAAACATTATAAAGCCTAGAAATGTCCTTTTCTTCCAGTTAAATAAATCCTGGAACTATATCTTTCTCTAGTCACTATAAAGGTATTTCTGTTCTGCTTTAAGAGAGAGCTCCATTCTTTACTGTTCTCTCATGTCACTCCTCCTTCACTTGGACACCATCCTGTGCAGATGTCTATTATGGCACTTTTCTACTTATGCTGCAATAAATGATTATTGCCTATCTTTTCCAAAATACCATAAGCTCTTGAGATATAATTACAGGAACTGGAATCTGAGCTAAAGCGATGTGTGCATGATCAATTATCCAGGAGATATCCTGGAAGGAAGGTGACCCAGAGTCCTTCCTCTTTTCTTCTTCTGCTGGATAGAAGGCACATGTGATGATGAGTCAGCTTATACCATGAGGTGGCATTGTTAAAAGGCGGCTAAGCAGGGGTGCCTGGGTGACTCAGTCGGTTGAGCACCTGACTCTTGATTTCGGCTCAGGTCATGATCTCCTGGTTGCGAGATTGAGCCCCCTGTTGGGTTCCATGCTGGGCATGGAGCCTGCTTGAGATTCTTTCTCTTCCTCTCTCTTTGCCCCTCCCCACCTCTAAAAAAAAAAAAAAAAAGAAAGATGTAAAGATGGTTAAGCACGAAATACAAGGAACCAGTGCCCCTGATGACTTTGTGAAGTATAATCTTGATCTTTGTACACTTGTGAGAAAGAGTAGTACACTTTGAGCTTTTTAAGCAATGGTTTTCTAGGACTTTTCTATCGCTCACAGGTGAATGAAAGGCTAGCTGGTAAGATTCTAAGACACTTTGAAGGTTGGGACTCTATCTTATTCATTTTTATATCCCCAGCATTGAGCACGGCATCAGGTTTATCAAATATATAATGGATAAGATGTTTAGGTAATGAATTAGGTAATAAATTAGACTGGATATGAGATGAACTGAAGTTTCATATGAGACACACACCCTGTAAATAGATGAGTTGGTCTGGAAATAGATCGGTGGCTTGATGATGACGCAGGGAAAACAGCATCTGTTTAGATCATGCTATCTGTTCAGAACCCTTGCTCTTTCTCCATCAAGAAACTTACATTTTTTTTTTTAATTTTTTTTTTTCAACGTTTATTTATTTTTGGGACAGAGAGAGACAGAGCATGAACGGGGGAGGGGCAGAGAGAGAGGGAGACACAGAACCGGAAACAGGCTCCAGGCTCTGAGCCATCAGCCCAGAGCCTGACGCGGGGCTGGAACTCACGGACCGCGAGATCGTGACCTGGCTGAAGTCGGACGCCCGACCGACTGCACCACCCAGGCGCCCCCATATTTTTTAAATGTATATTTGAGGAAGTTAATTCTGACAGGTAAGTTTTTGGAGTAGGTAGTACAGTGAGATTACTATTTACCTCCTACTTTTGCTACTGACTGACCATAAAGCCTCTACCAATCTTTTAGCTTAAGTATCTGTAGTGTCATTACTTCATCTCATAAGAAAAGATAAAATTCTGGGGCGCCTGGGTGGCGCAGTCGGTTAAGCGTCCGACTTCAGCCAGGTCACGATCTCGCGCTCCGTGAGTTCGAGTCCCGCGTCAGGCTCTGGGCTGATGGCTCAGAGCCTGGAGCCTGTTTCCGATTCTGTGTCTCCCTCTCTCTCTGCCCCTTCCCTGTTCATGCTCTGTCTCTCTCTGTCCCAAAAAAAAAATAATAATAATAATAAATGTAGAAAAGATAAAATTCTTTAAATTTCAGGGATTTTGTTTTTTTACCAAGGCTTTTCTTGCAGAGGGATTCATGAACAAGAATATTATTTTTAGAGAACTGAGTCATTGGAGACAAATAGTATGTTTGTGCCATCATTGATTTCACTAGGGATTATGGGTATGCCGGAGGAAGAGGTCTGTGATTTGCCAATTCCAGGCTGTATACTTTTCCCTTCAAAATGTATAAAAAGTATGAAGTAAATATGCATGTTCCTTGAATAACCACTAAAGATGACTCTGGAATCTTCCATTCCACTGAGAGGCTCTTCTGGGTTGCAGGTTACCATGGCAACTGAACCCATCATGATGGCACCCATTTGTCTAGTGGAAAACCAGGAAGAGCAGCTGAACCTGAATCCAGAAGCATTACAGATTCTTAATAAGATTTCTCAGCCTGTGGTGGTGGTGGGCATTGTAGGGCTGTATCGGACTGGAAAATCCTACCTGATGAACTGCCTGGCAGGACAGAACCATGGTGAGTGTTGTCTTGGGATGGGCCCATTTGCTCGGAACCAGTGAGACTGCAGGTTGGCCTCTTCTGATATCATCTTAAGGAAAAGGCTGACTCTGCCCAATGAAGAAAATTTGTAATATTTACCATCTAATTAACAACCTTGACCCCATCTGTCCATAAAACCTCTCTTCTCCAATAATGAAGAACCATTTTCCACACCCTATCAAAGACCAACCTCACTAGTTCCCTGGATTCCATCCACTCTTTTGCTCAGAAGTTCGGCCTCTGCTACTACTTTATTTCTTTCCCCTGCATCACTTCTGCCAAAACTATAATGTCATTCCAAGAAGCTTCAAATGTAGTTTAATATTTCCTGCGTTTTAAAGTTGAGGAAAGGAAGGAAGGGAAAAGGGAAAAATCTTTTTTATTCTGTATCTCCATAGAGCTACCATTTTATTTTTCTGCTCCATGTCATAACAGATTTTCATATGTTATAACCCCTTCTCTCTCTCTCTTTTTTTAGTTTTTACAAATATGTAAACTATAACACATACAAAAGAGTGCCTAAAATACAATGTACAATAAAGTAAATAAAGTGAACACTTGTGTAATCGTGACTTGAGTAAAAAAATAAATCATTGTCAAAGGCACAAGTCATACGCTCTCACATTCTCACTAGCGCTAAACAATATTTTTATTTTCATGATACTTCTTTCTTTACTTTTAAAAAATGGTTTTGTAGTCTATGTTTGCATTTTTAAAATTTTTTTAACGTTTTTATTTATTTTTGAGAGAGAGACAAAGCATGAGTAAGAAAAGGGCAGACAGAAAGGAAGACACAGAATCCGAGGCAGGCTCCAGGCTCTGAACTATCAGCACAGAGCCTGACACAGGGCTCGAGTTCACAAACCACAAGATGATGATCTGAGCCAAAGTCAGACACTTAACTGACTGAGCCACCCAGGCGCTCTAGTCTATGTTTGCATTTCTAAAGCACACTTTATCTTGGCTTGCTTTTAAAGTTGATATAAATAGAATTAAATTTTATTTATTCTTTGATGGCTTCTTTTGCTCAACAAGAATTTTATAAGATTTATCCATTTTTTAGCATGTAGCTGTATTTCCTTATCTCACTGCATTATAGTATCTTTTACCTTTTATGAACAGAGTTGTCTTAGATTTCTTATAATTTTATCCTGATACACATGTACACAGATTTCTTTTAAATAATATATCCTGAAGTGGAATCTCTGTATCAAAGAGTATGTGTTTCTTCAGGATTTCCAGATAATATCAATGGCTTTTTCAACTCTCTATTCAAGCTACATATTTATTAGCAGCAATTAAGAATTCCCACATCCTAAGAAAAATGTTTAACTTTTACTGTTGTGATAACTATTTGATTGTATGGCATGTGCCTCACTATAAATAAGGTTGAGCACCCTTTCACATATTATTTGCCATTTGTATTTCCTATTTTATTAAATGCCTACTCAAGTCTTTTTAAAAATTGTAATTGAGTTGTCTTTTTTAGTTCTTACTGATTTTTAGGAGAATCTTCCTCTGGTCCCATTAGTCATTACTCATTTCTTTCTATGTAGACCAGGCAGCCAGTACATTCCAAATATCTTACCTTCTTTTTTGCTCAGCTTCACTAGGTGTTGAACCTCAGTCCACTAAACTCTAAGGATCCCCATACATCCATGTTGCTTTCCCCTCTTCTCTTTTAGGCTTCCCCCTGGGTTCCACAGTGAGGTCTACAACCAAGGGTATTTGGATGTGGTGTGTACCCCACCCCTCTAAGCTGAACCACACCCTGGTCCTTCTGGACACTGAGGGTCTAAGTAACTTGGAAAAGGTAAGGAAAAGTCATGAGGGAATCTGCTCTTTTGACTGTAATTCATTTGCTACCTCAATTCAAATTGTGTTACCTATTCCTACAAGCTATAAATCCAATTATGAATATGAGACTAAATTATTTTTCCCATGGAAAAACTCCCCTTAATTCCTTGGTCAGCTCAAATATTTGGGTATATTAGAACAACATCTTCTTACTGTAACAGTTGGATAAACATACAGTTTAATAAATACTTAACCAAACAGCTGAATTTCAGGACTCTGTGCTAAGTACAACAGACACTACAGTAAATAAGGCAAATGGCTAGAGCCTAGCTGGGGAGACAACATGTACACAATGTGACCGACCAGTACAGGGTGCTATGCATAGATGTAGGCAGTAATCCAGTCATATGGCTTGGAGAAAGATTCCTAGAAGAAGTAATGTCTAAACTGTAACCCGTGAGACCAGTGGAAACTACCAGTTCAAGTGTGTGGGAATGATGGAGTTAGAAGTAGGAGCTGTTAAATAGGGTTTTGGTAAAATAATTTATTTAAATCCTCTTCAGACAAAGCTTCAGCTACACCAGAAGCATTGATGAAGGGTTTTAGTTAAAGTCTCTGGTTTTGGAGATTACCTCTTCTCTAACTTCTATAAAAGAATGACCTTGACCCACTGAAATTATTTTACCTGAGATAATGTTAGTATTTTGTTTTTAAATATTAAGTGAAACAAATTGTTTCTCCATTTTATTTTACATTATTCTGAGTCTGTATTCAAGTAGCAATGGTAAATACCTGTTTTCCATAATTGTGGGGAAAAAGTATTCAGAGTTTTTGTGCTCAGCTTTAAAGTTCTCGATAACTTCAGTATAAAACCAAAATGAAATATGCAGCCAAGAATTCTTTATCCAGCAAAGCTGTCATTCAGAACAGAAGGAGAGATAAAGGGTTTCCCAGACAAACAAAAACTAAAGAAGGATTTTGTGACCACTAAACCAACCCTGCAAGAAATTTTAAGGGGGACTCTTTGAGGGGAGAAAAAAAAAAAAAAAAGAAAAGAAGACCAAAGCAATAAAGACTACAAAGGACCAAAGAACATCACCAGAAACACCAACTCTATAGGTGTAACACAATGACACTAAATTCATATCTTTCAGTAATCACTCTGAATGTCAATGGACTAAATACTCCAATAAAAAGATACATGGTATCAGAATAGATTAAAAAACAAACAAACAAGATCCATCTATATGCTGCCAATAAGAGACTCATTTTTAGACCTAAAGACACCTGCAGATTGAAAGTGAGGGGATAGAGAGCCATCTATCATACTACTAGGTGTCAAAAGGAAGCTGGAATAGCCATCCTTATATCAAACAAACTAGATTTTAAAACAGAGACTATAACAAGAGATGAAGGGCATTATATCATAATTAAGGAGTGTATCCATCAAGAACGTCTCACAATTGTAAATATTTATGCCCCCAAACTTGAGCACCCATTATATGTAAATCAATTAATTACAAACATAAAGAAACTCATTGATAATAATACAATAATAGTAGGGGAATTTAATACCCCACTTACAACAATGGACAGATACCTAAGCAGAAAATCAACAAGAAAACAGTGGCTTTGAATGACACACTGGATTGGACTGGATGACTGGATATATTCAGAACATTCCATCCTAAAGCAGCAGAATACACATTTTTCTCAAGTGCACATGGAACATTCTCCAAAATAGATCACATACTGGGTCACAAATCAGCCCTCAATAGGTACAAAAAGATCAAAATCATACCATGCATATTTTCAGATCACAGTGCTATGAAGCTTGAAGTCAACCACAAGTAAAAATTTGGAAAGCCCTTAAATACATGGAAGGTAAAAAACATCCTACTAGAGAATGAATGAGAACATTACAGTCCAAACCCTTTGGGATGCAGCAAAGGCAGTCCTATAAGGAAAGTATACTGCAATTCAGGCCTATCTCAACAAGCAAGAAAGGTACCAAATATACAATTTTAACTTAAACCTAAAGAAGTTAGAAAAGAAACAGCAAATAAAGCCTAAATCCAGCATAAAAAGGGAAATATTAAAGATTAAAACAAATAAATGATACAGAAACAAAAGAATGCAGTATAACAGATCAATGAAACTAAGAGCTGGTTCTTTGAAAGAATAAACAAAATTGATAAACCTCTAGCCAGATTTCTCAACAAGAAAAGAGAGAGGATCCAAATAGATAAAATCACAAATGAAAGAGGAGAGATCACAACCAACACCACAGAAATACAATTATAAGAGAATACTGTGAAAAATTATATGTCAACAAACTGGGCAATCTGGAAGAAATGGACATACCTAGAAACTCACAAATTACCAAAACTAAAATAGGAAGGAATAGGAAATTTGAACAGACCCGTAACCAGAAAAGAAATTGAATCAGTTATCAAAAAGCTTCCAGGGGCGTCTGGATAGCTCAGTCGGTTGAGCGTCCGACTTCGGCCCAGGTCATGATCTCGTGGTCCGTGGGTTCGAGCCCTGCATCGGGCTCTGTACTGACAGCTCGGAGCCCGGAGCCTGTTTCAGATTCTGTGTCTCCCTCTCTCTCTGACCCTCCCCTGTTCATGCTCTGTCTCAAAAATAAATAAACATTAAAAAAAAAATTTTTTTTTAGAAAAAGCTCTGAAAAAACAAGAGTCCTGGGCCAGATGGCTTCCCGGGGGTATTCTATAAGACATTTAAAAAAGAGTTAATACAAAAGGATGTAATGAAGGGAGGGAGTAAGGGACGGAAAGAGGGAGAAGAGTTAATACCTATTCTTCTCAAACTGTTCCAAAAAGTAGAACTGGAACAGAAACTTCCAGACTCATTCTGTGAAGCAGCATTACCTTAATTCCAAAACCAGACAAAGAGAATTGGAAGAATTACAGGCCAATATCCCTGATGAATATGGATGCAAAAATTCTCAATAAGATACTAGCAAATTGAATTTAACAGTACATTAAAAGAATTATTCACCACAGTCAAGTGGGATTTATTCCTGGGCTGAAGGGCTGGTTCAATATTTGTAAATCAATCAGTGTGATATACCACATTAATAAAATAAAGGATAAGAACCATATGGACCTATCAAAAAATGTATAAAAAACATTTGATAAAATAAAGCATCAATTCTTGATAAAACAAAAACTCAACAAAGTAGGTTTAGAGGGAACCTCAACATCATAAAGGCCATATATGAAAGAATGATCATCAATGGGGGAAAATTGAGAGCCTTTTACCTATAGTCAGGAACAAGACAAAGATGTCCACTCTCACCATTACTATTTAACATAGTTCTGTAAGTCTTAACCTCAGCAGTCAGAGAACAAAAATAACGAAGCATGAATAATGAAACACAGACAAATCAAGGAATCAGTCCCATTTACAATTGTACCAAAAGCAATAAAAAACCTAGGAATAAACCTAACTAAGGAGGTAAAAGTTCTGTACTTTGAAAAGTGTAGAAGACTTATGAAAGATATTGAAGAGGACACAAAAAAATGGAAAAACAATTCCATGCTCATGGATTAGAAGAAAAAACATTGTTAAAATGTCTACACAACTCAAAAAAAAAAAAAGTCTACACTTCTCAAAGCAATCTACAGATTTAATGCAATTCCTATCAAAATAACACCAGCTTTCTTTGCAGAGCTAGATCAAACAATCCTAAAATTTGTATGGAACCACCAAGACCCTGAATAGCCAAAGTAATCCTGAAAAATTAAAAAACTGGAGGCATCACATTTCTGGATTTCAAGCTATATTACAAAGCTGTAGTCATCAAGACAGTACTATACTGGCACAAAAACAGACACATAGATCAATGGAACAGAATAGAAAATCCAGAAATGGACCCACAGCTATATAGTCAACTCATCTTTGACAAAGCAGAAAAGAATATCCAATGGAAAAAAAGACAGCCTCTTCAACAAATGGTGTTGGGGAAACTGAATGACAACATGCAGAAGAATGAAATTGGACCACTTTCCTACACCGTACACAAACATAAGTTCAAAATAGATGAAAGATCTAAATGTGAGACAGGAAACCTTCAAAATCCTAGAGGAGAAAACAGGCAGCAACTTCTTTGACCTTGGCTGGAGCAACTTCTTACTAGACACATTACTGAAGGCAAGGGAAACAAAAGCAAACATGAACTCTTGGGACTTCATCAAATACAAAAGCTTCTACACAGCAAAGGAAACAATCAGCAAAACTAAAAGGCAACCTACAGAATGGGAGAAAATATTTGCACATGACATATCTGATAAACAGTATCCAAAATATATGAAGAACTTATCAAAATCAACACCCAAGAAACAAACACCCCAGTTAAGAAATGGGCAGAAGACATGAATAGACACTTTTCCAAAGAAAACATCCAGATGGCTAACAGACACATGAAAAGATACCCAACAACACTCATCATTAGGGAAATACAAATCAAAAACACAGTGAGATGCCACCTCACACCTGACTGAATGACTAAAATTAACAACACAAGAAACAATGCCAGGTATTGGTGAGGATGCAGAGAAAGGGGAACCCTCTTGCACTGTTAGTGGGAATGCAAACTGGTGCAGCCATTCTGGAGAACAGTTTGGAGGTTCCTCAAAAAACTAAAAATAGAACTACCTCACAATCTAGCAATTGCACTATTATATGTTTACTGAAAGGATAAAGAAATACAGATTCAAAGGGGTACATGCACCCCAGTGTTTATTGCAGCATTATCAACAATAGCCAAACAAGGGGGAAAGCCCACATGTCTACCGAAAGATGAATGGATAAAGAAGATGTGGTGTGTATATACAACAGAATATTACTTGGCCATCAAAAAAGGGAAATCTTCCCATTTGCAATGATGTGAATGGAGCTAGAATGTATTATGCTAAGGGAAATAAGTCAGTCCAAGAAAGACAAATATATGATTTCACTCATGTGGAATTTAAGAAACAAAACAGATGAAGGGAAGGGTGGGGGGAAAGAAGAAAGGTTAACAAACCAGAAGTCTTTTTTTTTAAATGTTTATTTATTTTTGAAAGAGAGAGCAACAGAGTGGGAGCTGTGGAGAGACAGAGACAGAGAGAGACAGAGAGACAGAGAGAGAGAGAGAGAGAGAGAGAGAGACAGAATCTGAAGCAGGGTCCAGGATCTAGACAGATCCCAACACTGGGCTCAACCCACAAACTATGAGATCATGACCTGAACCAAAGTCAGGTGCTTAACCAACTGAGCCTCCCAGGTGTCCCACAATCCACAAGAGACTCTTAATGGTAGAGAACAAATTGAGGGTTGATGGAAAGAGGTGGATGGAAGATGAGCTAAATGGGCGATGTGCATTAAGAAGGGCACTTGTTGGGATGAGCACTGGGTGTTGTATGTAAGTGATGAATCACTGAATTTTACTTCTGAAACCAAAATTCTACTGTATGTTAACTAACTAAAATATATTTTAAAAAGAAAAAAGAAAATACAAACAAATAAAAAAGCCAAAATGATTTTCCTGAGATTTAAATAGATTGTTTTTTGGCTCAAGTCCTGCTTTAAAAAAAAAAAAATCTAAATTTGATTAGTTTTAGGGATAATGAAATAAGGACTTGAAGAAATAATTTTTCCCAAAAATATGAAAAAGTGTTCTAGTCTTCAAGATCAAGTCTGGTAAGCATAGAATGCAGATACTGCATTTGTACAAGGCAACAAAGTATACCATACTGTAAACTGATGGCAGCAGAACCAATGGCTAATGCTAGAATTGTGGAGTGATTTGAGATATCTGACCCTGTTTTCTTGGTCTTCAGAGAACTTCAGGTCTTGCCCTGAATCTTAATTTTAGCTTTGTCTTCCATATCTGCACCCCTACTCATTGTTTCAGTCAAACAGAAGTAACTTTGTAACAGTTTTTCAGGATCTGCACTTTCTAATAATTCTGCCTTGGCAAGCTGCATGATCCCTTCAAATCTACATGTCCACATTCTATCAACTCTTTGAAGTGCACCAGATTTCATCATATATCCATCATATCCCTGGCAGATATGCTCTGAAGTTGTACAATACTTGTTTCCATGCGAGAGATTATAATTTCGGTTACATTTATATGTTGACATGTTTATCTGTCCCTTCATAAAGTCATCTTGAGTTCAGGGAATCTCATGTGGATCTTTTCATCCATACAGCCAAATGCAGTGTCTGGCATTTGTAGGTGCCTAAAGAGTAGTTGTTGAACAACATTTGTGTTGCAAATACAGACAACATGAAGAAAAATTTGTTAGAGGAATAATTGCTCACATTGTATACCTACTATCTTCTAGGCACTGCATTAAACATTCTACACATATTGACCATGTCATTCACTTCTTTTAATAGCTTAGGATACTGAGGCTCTGAGAGGGGATTGTATTAATACTCAAAATGAGGTTGAATTTATGATGGTCTTCAAAACTTGTATTCTTTGCCATACTGTTCAGCAATATATAGTGACAAAATAATGAATGAAAAGCTGAATGAATGAAAATGAATTAATGAATAAAGAGCAGCCTTCTAAGTCCCTTGTCCAATGTGCTTTTCAGGAAGACCCTAAGAATGACTCATGGATCTTTGCCCTGACTGTGCTTCTGAGCAGCACCTTGATCTACAACAGCATGGGCACCATCAACAGCCAGGCCCTGGAGCAGCTGCAGTATCCTTCCAGGGACCAAACCACCAAGTTTTATTGAGTTTACAGGAATGGCAACTGAGACTGTCCTCTTTCCTGTGACTTAATTGTCATGGTTGAAGAAGGGGGTGAGGGGACACCGAGAACAAAAATTAGTGTTTATAGAATGTATTTCTATCTGAGATCTGGAAATTGTGGTGTAAAGTACTTTTTCCTTAGCTGAGTTCCCACAGCTATATGACTGAACTAACGCAGCTGGTCAGGGAAAAGTCCTCCTCAGACTACACTGGGGTAGAGGACTCTGCCAAGTTTGTGAGTTTCTTTCCAGACTTTATTTGGGCTTTACGAGATTTCACATTGGAGATGAAGATAAATGGATACTCCGTAACTGAAGATGAGTACCTGGAGGATGCCTTGAAGCTGCTTCCAGGTCTCAGAGTATGGCTTAAATGGTAGAAGGTTTTTTTACTGGGTGGGATCAGCTGAGTCCTGTCAATCAGCATTTGACATATATGTTTATTTGAATTTGGATTGAAGCCAATGGTGATTGGGTTTTGTGGGTTATTATTACTTTAAAATCTCCAGCAATTGAAGCTTAAGGTCACTAAAGAAATTTAGGGCCCCATTTTGGATCAGATAACTTAATGCTAATTAATGCCATGAAAAAAGATCCCCAGATTGCAATCAGTGCTATAACTTCTTGAGGCCCACATATTTCTGTAGCTTGTTAAGTGTTCTTCCTGTTCTTTCTTTAAAAAAAAAAAATCAGATTGGAAGTTGCTAGACAAAATCACAATGAAATTAATTACCTTATTTTTGAAATATAATAGTAATAGTAATATGGTAATTGGAATAGTAAAATAGTAAGTATATTTTAATAGTAAAATATATTTTACTAGTACCTAGAGAGTTATATTCTTCACAGAAAGGGTATTTTCCACACTAACAGGTCCAGAAAAAAATGTTGACGTACCTTTCCAGTAAAACTGTGAGTCCTTCATGTCACCTTTCTTATAACATCATCTTTTTCATTTTGTAGCCTTACACAATATGCTATTTTAATATTATGAATTTGTCACATTATATTTAGCAGAGTGGATAATAGAAGGCATCTATAGGGAATATCTATTTTTATTTTTTCATTACTTTATTCTTTATTAAACAGCTGATATGTGCCATAGAGTTGCTCTTAATTGTTCTATGAAGTCTAAATTAATCTGATATAGGGAAATGATGAGGTCTCAAATTACATTGAGATTAATGTATACTTTAGAGATTTCAGTTACAGGACTCTCTAAACATATTTGCGGTATGATCTGATTTTGGCTTATGCTTATAAAAGTTTTCTTTACTGACATGGGTATCATCTGTTTCCTTCCTCACATTTCCCCAGCAAAATGTTATCCGTTTGTTCTGGCATCACTTCAAGGCCCATATTGCTTTGCTTTGCTTTGCTTTGCTTTGCTTTTTTCTTTTTTCTTTTTTGTTTTTTTTGTTTGTTTGTTTGTTTGTTTTTTGGTGTTTACTTATTTTTGAGAGTGAGTGAGCAGGGGAGGGGCGGAGGGAGAGGAGGACAGAGAATCTGAACTGGACTCCACACTGACAGAAGAGAGCCTCCTGCGGGGTTTGAGCTCATGAACTGTGAGATCATGACCTGAGATGAAGTCAGATGCTCAACCAACCGAGCCACTCAGGTGTCCCAAGGCCTATTATTTCATTTTTGCCATGGAAATAATAAGATCAGAAAAGTACCTCTGACCTTTTTTTTTCTTTTTTCTTTTTTTTAATTGAAGTATAGTTGACACATACTGTTACAGGTGTAGAACATAGTGATGTGACAACTCTATACATTATGCTATGCTCATGACAAGAGTAGCTACTATCTATCACCATACAATACTATTACAATGCCATTGACTATATTCCCTCTGCTGCGTCTTTCATCCCCATGACTTCTTCATTCCATAACATGAAGCCTGTACCTCCTACTCCCCTTCACCCATTTTGCTCATTCTCCCACCCCCATCCTTTCTGCAACCACCAGTTTGTTCTCTATATTTATGGGCCTCGGACTCTTCTTTTCTTAATCACTAAACATGTATTCAGTATTTAATCCATGGGACTCCATAAAAATGCTAAGGAAACTATCCTAAGGTTCTTCTCTTGGGCTGAATGCCTCTCTTTCCTCTCCTGAAGTACTTCCTTGACTCTTAACTCTGTTCAAGGAATTTTCCTTAACTTTGGTATGTTAGTCCAAGATTGATTTGTAAAACACATGATTAGAATAAAGGAGATTTACAGTCATAAGAGCTGCAGTGATGCAAAGATTCCTGGAAATGAAGTCCTCACCCCCTTACCTGGAGACTGCCTTTCAGTGATCAATTTTTTTCCACCTTTGTAGGCACAAATCCCAAAATCCAAAATTCCAACATGTCCAGAGAGTGTATCAGACAGTTCTTTCCAAAACGGAAGTGCTTCATCTTTGACCGGCCTACAAATGACAAAAATCTCTTAGCCCATATTGAGAACGTGCCAGAAGACCAGCTGGACAGTAGTTTCCGGGAACAATCAAACAAATTCCGTACCTATGTTTTCACTCATACAAAGACCAAGACCCTACGAGAGGGAATCATTGTCACTGGGAACCGTGAGTCACCTTTGTCCCACAGCATGTCTCTGTATCAGTGTGCGTGGTGGAGCTTTGAGTATACTCTGACTTTGGCAGTAATTTTGTTGACATCTGTTTGTCAGATGTCAACTGACTATGGAGAAGCAGATATTCATGCCATGAAAAGTATTCATACATGTTTCTTAATTAGTCTCCCTATGTGAGGGTTTGCTGAGACTTAATATATCTCAGAACCTTAATTCACTAGTTACACAAAGCCAAGATGGAGTTAAAGAGAGGACATCTGTAGATTGAGAAATCCTATGGGATATCTTCTGGTCTTTAAGGATATAGTAGATATTTTGTAAACTTACATGAGTCATATCATAAATAGGAAGCTATAAATTCCTTTAAGCCTGTTGAGATAGAAGATTATGTATAATCTTATATGCAGGGCATGCATGCTTCATGGGTATGTGACTTATGTAGTCCCATGTGGAGATGGGCTCATACTCTGACTCTGTTTTATTTTGTTTTGTTTAAGTTTATTTATTTATTTTGAGAGAGAGTATTCCAGGCTGTCAGTGCAGAATCCGATGTGGGGCTTCAGCTTAAACCATGAGATCATGATCTGAGTGGAAATCAAGAGTCAGTTGCTTAACCAGCTATACCACCCAGACATCTGTCTATCGCTGTTTTGAATTCTTGATCATTTTCAACTAGGAGCCCACATTTTTATTTTGTACTGGGCCACACAAATTATGTATCTGGTCTTGTTTGTATACACTACTTCACCTATATAACCTATTCCTTTTTATTCTCATTGAATGGGAAACTATTTTTCCAGTGACCCATGAGCATATTTGTTGTAACTGGTAATTTAAATTATAATATGAAGAAATGGAGAACAATAAAAGAAAGAACAGGAAAACAGTAATGTTGTTAGAAAGGAATAGATTCCCAAAGAAAAAAATAAAGTTTCCTTCTAAATAAGGTGGGATTTTTTTTTTGTGATCTCAGGATGATGCTCCATAAAAACTGGAAGCCAGTGATTAAGACCTCACTATTTATCCTCAAATTTCCTGGCCTATTCAGGGCTGGAGACTCTGTTGAAAGCCTATGTGGTTGCCATCAAGACGGGAGAAGTTCCTTGCTTGGAGAATGTGGTGACAGCTCTTGCCCAGCGTGAGAACTCAGTGGCCGTGCAGAAGGCAGCCGACCACTACAGCGAGCAGATGGCCCAACGAGTGAGCTTCCCCACAGACACGCTCCAGGAGCTGCTGGATGTGCATACAGACTGCGAGAGGGAAGCCATTGCAGTCTTCATGGAGCATTCCTTTAAGGATGACAAGCAGGAGTTCCAGAAAAATCTCATGGTAATTGTCTTATAGTGAAAACCTCATGGTAATTTATCACTCCTGATTTCTCCCCTTCTGAAATGATGCTTAGAGCCTATATTTTTTATTAAATAGCTCATCTCTACAATGATAGAAGGAGCCTGGATTGTTGTGAGACAGGGCTTTACAAGGCTACAGTTCACCCTTTTACTGTAATATAGGCAGTTCATTAATTTTCTATTGCTGCACTAAAAATTGCCATGAATTCACCAGTTTAAAACAACAAATATGAATAAGCTCACCAATCTGTAGGTCAGAAGTCTGGTGTGGAATGGTCCTGTGCTCTGTTCATGGTATCACAGGCTAAGAACAAGGTGTCAACAGGACTGAGTTCTCATCTGCAGGCCTCTGAGGAGCCTCCAGTTCATTAAGGTTGTTGGTGTATCCAATCCCTTGGATTGCAATTTACAAGTTCAAAGAAAAAAGTTCTGTTTTTATATCTTCACATACTAGAATCCTATTGGAAGAATTCATTAAGGATTCCAAACTCTCTTCAGAGTATTCTTCAGTCAGCACTGGGGGGGTTGATTTTCTTTGTACACAAAATCCATTTGTAGCAACCCAAATCCTCTGAGGAAGTGCTACTTCTGGCCACAAATCAACTTTCTATTGTTTATTATTGATGGTTGGGTCACTGTTAATCATACTACAGTAGAAGGAAAATTGGAGTTTATGTCTTCCAACACCATCATTTTATAGTTGATAAGCTTGAATCCAAGGGAGTTAAGGGGCTTTCCCCAAGTAACACAGAATTGATTAGAACTAGGACTAAAAGTCTTTTGACTTCTGGTCCATCCCATGTTCCGGTCTACTCGTGGGTGATCAGAATGCTTTTTCTAAGAGGATGACATTGGATTTCCCCTTCTAATAGCTTCTTTCTATTGGATTTCTCCCCCATTTCTCTGGCAGGACATGATAGAAAAAAAGAAGAAAGATTTCTTGCTGCAGAATGAATACACATCTGTTAAATATTCCCAGGCAAAGCTTCAGCAACTTACAGAGCCCCTGATGAAAAGCATCTCAACAGGAACTTTCTGTGTTCCTGGAGGACACAGTCTCTACTTAGAAGCAAAGAACAAGGTTGAATGGGACTATAACCTAGTGCCCAGGAAAGGGGTTAAGGTAAGGAATAAAGAGGGAGGGATAGCTGTCAGAACCGTAGAGTCAAAGGGTGTTTGTTGCTTTTTCTGAAAATCTAAGGTCATAGCACCATTTTTATGGAGAAAGCAGAGCAGGGCAATATCTCCACACTTTTAGTTTTTATCCACAATTAGTTATATGTTGTTGAAGGAACTGGAAATATATTTGCAATATTTCGGGAATTCTGGGTTAAAGAGAACAACTTTTCTTTATCAAACAATGTGGCCATTTCTTTGCTAGAGGATACAAAGAGTAAACACAACCGTTGTTCTCAAGATGATATTACCTGAAGTGAAGACAAAAAAATTGGGCAAATATATAATTATCATACTTTGATGAGCAGATAGTAAAATAATGGTAATGATTATTGATGATAACAATCATTATGATATTGGCTGATGGGGCCCCTGTGTGGCTCAGTAGGTGAGTGTCCGATTCTTGATTTCAGCTCAGGTCATGATCTCATGGTCATAAAATTGAGCCCTGAATTGGGCTCCATGCTGGGCGTGGAGCCTGCATAAGATTCTCTCTCTCTCCCTGTCCGTCTGTCCTTCCCCTGCTCATTTGCATTCTCTCTCTCTCTCTCTCTCTCAAAAAAAACTAGTAGACATGTTCAGCACCCCTTACTATGCCATGCATATAGTAAATAACCTATAATCAGGTATTTGGATTATTTTGGATTGTCAATTTAATGCTCAGAATATTATTATAACTTAGATACTATAGTTATGCAGTTGAGAAATGCAATACACAAAGAAGTAAAAAGTTGCCCAGAGTCATACTACCAGCAAAGGGAGAGCTGGTAGGGCCGCTCAGAGTAATTGGCCATCCTCCAAACTGGAAAGGTAGCTTAGCAAAGCACTCTGAAAGAGCAATAGGAGTTACAGGATGAAGTATCCATAAATGTTATCCTAGTTAAGAAAGGGTAGATGAGCATCCTGGCAGAAAATAGACTGAGCAAATGTTTGAGGAAACAGGAGTCCCTGTTTATATACACACTGAAGTCTGCTGGGCGGCACCTGGGGTGGATAGTGGAAAGCTTCACTGGAAAGAAGGATGGAGGGCTGCAAAGGAGGCTGCAGTGGAAGGTTTCAGGTCTCACAGAAGAACTCAGAATTTATATTGGAGGCATAGAAGGAAAGTTAGTAAGGGATATCTAAGCAAGTGAAAAATTTACAAGGCCAGATTTGTGACTTTGTAGAACAATAATTTCCCCCAAAAGACACAATGTGTGCTGCATGTCATGTCTCTTCTCCTTGTTTCCTCAGGCAAATGAAGTTCTCCAGCACTTCTTACAGTCCCAAGTGGCAATAGAGAAATCCATCCTGCAGGGAGACAAAGCCCTCACCTGTCAAGAGAAGGCGCTCGCAGGTACAGGTGCAGGGCTGAGCTCATAGCAGAGTGGGTGGGTTGCTGCACTACCTCCAGACAGAAATGAGGGCAAAACCTGCATGAAACAAAGAGCTTCCTCTCCTACTGTGGAACAACACTGCTAAATACACATATAACAGTCAGAGTTGTCTTTTTATATCAGGCAGACAAGGAGGGCCATCTCCATCATATTCTGAAATGTGCTCTTGGTGACCCACATAATTTGGGGGCTTCTCAGCTTCCTTTTCAAAGTCAGTTTGGTATCTGTGCTAAGGAGAGTAGAATCAGACCTGACTGTTGCTTTCTTCTCTAAAACATTCGTGGAACAGCTGAGCGGGCTAAGAAGGAGGCAGCTGAGAAGGAGCAGGAGCTGCTAACTCAGAAACACAAGGAGCAGCTGCAAAAAATGGAGGCTCAAGAGAGAGGCTTCAGGGAAAACATAGCCCAACTGAGAGAGAAGTTGGAGAAGGAAAGAGAAAGTCTTCAGAGAGAACAGGAAAAAATGCTGATGCACAAGCTGAAGGTAAGCCTTGCACAGAGCTGGGCAGTGCTCCATGGACAGTGCCCTGGTTCCTGAAGAAGGAGAGAGCCAAACTATTAAAAATCATGATCCCAGGGAGAATCATAAAAGACATACGATTCATTAAAACCTCAGATCTTTCTGGACCCTGCTGGGGCTCTTAAATCCACAAATTCCAAAGGCTTATGTAGTTAGAGAATTTGTAGTATGCAATTAACATCCCTAAGGGTGCTGGGCTGCTGTTTGTGGTGATTGTTAGGATGGTTTCATTGGACCCAAATTAAATAAGGCCCTAGTCTGCTCGTCCTTAGGATTCTTGGTTCAGCCATCAAACAGACCTAAAAGAACTCCAGCTTATCTTAAAAGTATCAGAAAGACTTGAAATACAGGATTCTGAAAGCTCTAAAATTTGCTGCATTTGTTTCCAAATCTGTGTGAGTCGTCCGACAGAGCACAGAGGACAAGTAATTCTTCGACTCAGTCTGATGCTTGACAGCCAGTGTTCTAGAGGGGATCAGCACTTCCCATTTTTGTTAGACGTGTGTGTTCATGCTACCTTGGTGGAACTGAGAAATAGAATTAATCCTACATCCCCCTGAAGGACATCCTCACTGCTGGAACTAAGAGGATAGTTCTTAGGTCTGATCTAGCCTGACCCCACCCCACTCTTGGTGAGATGGTGCTGAGGGAATTGTGGGAAGGTGTAAACCATGGATACTCCCACTCTCCAGGATCGACTCATCAAAGAGCACTCTCGGTGATAGTGCAGTAGACATGGTTCTTCAGTGCTGAAACTGTTAGACTCAAAACCCTTGCTTTTGATAATAGAGATTTTCAGAAGTGAACTCTTTCTTTTTTATAGGTCCAAGAAGAACTTCGTAATGAGGGATTTGAAAAGAAATCTGAGAAGTTGCGTAGAGAGATACAGCTACTAAAAAAAGAGATTGTGGCAAACAAAGATAAATATTTGTTGGGTCAGTGGATTATTGATGTGACTGATGGAGTATTCAGTAAAGAAATGCCGGATCATAGTGAGTTACCTGGTTTGGGGATGAAGATTCTCAGCTCATAATGACATAGGTTCAGAATTCCTTTTAGGGATTCATAAAATGAGGGTTTTTGTGATGCTGTGACTTATTTTGGAAGCACGTGTCATATTAGTTTCTTTTAACAAAAGTTTAAAGATCAACAGTGATTAATGATTACTAAGGCCTGACATACAAAAGACATACTTCATTTTGATCAAATAAAAGAAATGGTAAACAAGATTGTTAAAAGATAAACGTAGGGGGCCTGGGTGGCTCAGTGGGTTGAGAGTCCGACTTTGGCTCAGGTCATGAACTTGTGGTCCGTGAATTCGAGCCCCACATCGGGCTCTGTGCTGACAGCTCGGATACTGGAGCCCGCTTTGGATTCTGTGTCTCCCTTTCTCTGCTCCTCCCCCACTCATCCTCCCTCTCTCTCTCTCTCTCTCTCTCTCTGTCTGTCGAAAATAAATATTAAAAAAATAATAATAATTTTAATAAAAGATAAATGTAAGGAAAAGCTGAATTTGCAATTGCAGCAAAACAGATGAGATACTGCAGAATAAAATCATCAGAACTGACCATTGCTTTCTTCTCTCTCTAAACCATTCATGGAACAGCTGAGCGGGCTAAGAAGCAGGCAACTGAGAAGGAGCAGGAGCTGCTAACTCAGAAACACAAAGAGCAGCCACAAAAAATGGAGTCTCAAGAGAGAAGCTTCAGGGAAAACATACCCCAAATGAGAGAGAAGTTGGAGAAGGAAATAGAAAGCCTTCTGAGAGAGCAGGAAAAAGTGCTGATGCACAAGCTGAAGGTAAGCCTTGCACAGAGCTGGGCAGTGCTCCATGGACAGTGCCCTGGTTCCTGAGGAAGGGGAGAGCCAATACTAATAGAAATCAAGATCCCAGGGAGAATCATAAAAAGTATATAATTCCTTAGAACCTCAAATCCTTCTGGATCCTGCTGAGGTCCTTAAATCCACACAACTCCAACACTTTCTGTAGTGGTAGTCTTTTTTTTTTTTTAATATTTATTTATTTTTAAGAGAGAGACAGAACTCCAGTAGGGTGGGGAAGGGAGGGGAGGCAGAGAGAGACACACACACACACAGAATCTGAAGCAGGCTCCAGTCTCTGAGCTGTCAGCCCAGAGTGCAACGCGGGGCTCGAACTCATGAACCACAAGATCATGACCTGAGCCAAAGGTGGATGCTTAACTGACAGAACCACCCAGGTGCCCCTCTAGTGTTCGTCTTTGAAATGAACAAATAACATCCGCAGATTGGTAGGTTACTGTTTGTAGTGACTACAGCATGTTCTCTTAATGCTTGGATTGGGTAGGACCTCAATACTATAGTCTTTAGGATATTAGTGTAACCATCAGATACATCTAAAATACATCTACTGGGTTCTGAAAGTATCAGATTATTCCTGATATGAAATACAGAATTCTGAAAGCCCTATAACTTGCTGTATTTGTTTCCAGATCTGTGTGTTACTCTATAAAGCCCAAGGGAATAGTCTTCCTTATTCCAGTATGCAGCTTGATAGCCTGTTTTCTGCACAGTGTTAGCAATTCTCATTTTTTGTAGATGGTTTTGGCCATCATACCTCAAGCAGAACTGAGAATTAGTTAGAACCAAACCTACATTCTCTCCCAAAGGGCATCGTTAGAACTGGAACACATTTCTGTAATAGTTCTCAGTCTTGACTCAGCATCTCCCCACCCTCAGTGAGATGATCCTGAGAAAATTAGGAAGTTACATGCCATAGATACTCTTACCATCAGTTTCAAATACATGGATATATTGAAAAACCCCATCAAGGAACACTATGAAGATAGAGAAGAAGGTATGAAGATGGGTATGCTTAGCTTAGCTGCTAGTGTTAAAAGTGAAACCCAACTTGATAATTGGGGACTTTCAAAAGTGAACTCTCCCTTTTAGAAACCCAAGAAAAACTGCTTTTGAAGGATTTAAAGTTCTGGGATCACAAATGAAATAAGCTCATAATTCCTGTTAGGAAATTATAGAATGAGACTTGTTATGCTGTGACTCATTTTTGAGGTATATGTGTCATGTTAGTTTCATTTAACAAAAGTTTAAAAAGTAATTATCTAAATATATGAAGGTCTTACCCAGAAAAGATAAACTTCATGTTGACAAAATTAATTTGGAGAAATGAGAAGCAAATTAAAAGATACAGTGGAAAAAAAGATCAAATTTCCAGTAACATCAAAAGCAATATGATACTACAGAATAAAATCATGAAGTACGTAAAATTTACATGAACAAAATTTTTTAAATGCTATGTAAGACACAATTTATAAAAATGGACAGAAATTAAAATTTCAATATTAAGTTAATATGGACATTTAATGTGATCCAAAAATATGTCAAACATAATTTTTCAAGAAGTAGATAAATTAATTCTGAAAGTTTTATGGAAAAGCCAAAAACAAAAATATCCAGTGCAATCCTGAAAAAAGACAAATGAAAGGGAACTAGCTTTAGCCACATGTTAAAACATCCCAAGAATTAGCATTGTGGTACTAACATCTGAATATTGAAACAATGACAAAACAGACTTGGAAGTTTAGAAATTGGTGCATGAAGCTTCTGGGTGGTTCAGTTGGTTGAGCATCTGACTCTTGATTTCAGCTCAGGTCATGATCCCATGGTTGTGGGATCAAGCCCCATCTGGGACTCCATCCACATTGAGCATGGAGCCTGCTTGAGATTCTCTTTCATTCTCTTTCTGTCTCTCCCCCTCTACTCGCACTCTCTCTTTCTCTCAAAAATTTAAAAAAGAAAAGAAAAGAAATGTGTGCAAAGTCATGCAGAAATTCAGCAGATAATTTGGGCATTTTCTTGTGTGAAGGAATATGGGATATTCAGCCAATGGTGTTTGAACAATGGTGTTTGTTCTCTGTCTGGTACTACTTTTTGTTTGTTTATTCATTTGTGGTTTTTCTTAGATTCCACTTATGAGTGAAATCAAATCAAAACTACAGTGAGATAGGGGTGCCTGGGTGGCTCAGTCACTTAAGCATCTGACTTCAGATCATGATCTCACAGCTTGTGAGTTTGAGCCCCACATCAGGCTCTATGCTGACAGCTCAGAGCCTGGAGTCTGCTTTGGATTCTGTGTCTCCCTCTCTCTCTGCCCCTTTCCCACTCATGCTGTCTTTTTCTCTCAAAAATAAATAAACGTTGAAAAAAAAGTTAAAAAAAAAACTACAGTGAAATACTACCTCACACCAGAGTGACTAAAATCAGAAGACAAGAAATAACAAGTGTTGGCAAGGTTGTGGAGAAAAAGGAACCCTCATTCACTGTTGATGGGAATGTAAATTGATATAACCACTATGAAAACAGTATGGAGGTTCCTCAAAAAATTAAGAATAGAAATACTGTATGATCCAGTAATTACACTACAGAGTATATGCCCAAAGAAAACAAAAACACTAATTCAAAAAGTGCTCCCCCATGTTTCTTCTAGCATTATTTACAGTAGCCAAGATATGAAAGCAATCTAAGTGTCCATTGATAAACAGATAAGATGTGGTGTGTGTGTATATATATATATATGTATATGTGTATATATATATGTATATGTATATATATATGTATGTATGTATACACACACACACACACACACACACACACACACACACACACAATGGAGTATTACATGGCCATAAAAAAGGATGAGATTGTGTCATTTGGGACAACCTGGATGGAACTAGAGGGTATTATGCTAAATGAAATAAGTCATACTGAGGTAGATAAAAGAAAATACTGATGAATTCATTTGTCTAAGAAAAAAAGTTCTTCATAGAAAAACATGAGCAAAGTAAAGATGGCAAAATGAGGAATTCATTTTAATATGTATCAGAAAAAATAATATAATTTCTTTAAGCCATAATGATCCCTTTTTTTTAAATTTTTTTTCAACGTTTTTATTTATTTTTGGGACAGAGAGAGACAGAGCATGAACAGGGGAGGGGCAGAGAGAGAGGGAGACACAGAATCGGAAACAGGCTCCAGGCTCTGAGCCATCAGCCCAGAGCCCGACGCGGGGCTCGAACTCACGGATCGCGAGATCGTGACCTGGCTGAAGTCGGACGCTCAACCACTGCGCCACCCAGGCGCCCCCATAATGATCCCTTTAAAGCAGTGGGAAAAAGAACACCCCTGTCCCCCCAAAATGGGCAAATATATTAGAAGAAATGAAATATATTCAACTTTGCTAATAATATGAGATACACAAAATAAAGTTTTGAGGCTCCTGTTTCATCCGTAAGGTTAGCAAAGAAAAACACATTTGATGGGATACTAAGTTGCCAAGGATTTGGAGAAATAGGAAATTTCCCATATTTTCGAGAAAGTACAGATTGGAACAATTCTATATCAAGGTATTAAATGCACATACCTTTGATCCAGCAAGTTCAAATTTAGGAATTTATCTTATAGATTTAATTGTACGTGTGCCAATGTCATACGTGCTAGGATATATGTTACAGCACATGTGTATGGCACAAAATCAGAAAACAACTGTCAGGTGCTGGTAATAGAAATCATGGGGCATTTGTACAAGAGTATTCTATGGTCACTACAATGAAAGGGAAAACTCTGTACTAATATGAGAAGATCTCTAGATTTAGCATAAAGTAAAAAAACATCTGGAAAGTATGCATAGTTGCTACTAGAAAATTTAAATATAATGAATATGCACATGTATTTTACATGTCTCAGGAAAAATATAAACTAGTAACTATGATTGTGACTGAGGATGGACCTGTGTAGTTGATGTGAGGCTTGAGAGGGTAGCTAACTTTATGTCATATATTCTTCTCCATGCCTCTTACATTTTGTATGGTATTACTGTCACATATTCAGAAATAAAGACTTAAAACTGCTAAAATTAAAACTAAAATAAAAATACATGGAAAGGGAACATTTAGTAATAGGGTGGAAGCAGTTATGCTCCTTGAAACAGCATACCTCAGTGCAGTAGGAAGAGTCTGCTGATTACAACAGGGAGCTGAAAACCATAAGATATGCATCCTAATCTTGCTTTAATTATGACCTTTCGATGTTCCAGTCTCTAATTTCTTTTTTTACTGAGGTATAATTGGCATATAACATTATATTAGTTTCGGGTGTACAACATACTGATCCAGCATTTATATACACTGGGAAATGGTCACCCCCAGTCTAGTTGCCGCCCATCACCATGCACAGTTGCACTTTTTTTCTTGTGATGAGAACTTTTTAAGATTTACTGTCCTGGCAACTTTCAAACATACAACACTATTATTAATGATAATCACCATGCTGTACGTGAAATCTAATTTCTTTTGCTATATAGTCACTTGGGAAGTTTGCTAGAATGCCTCTATGTTCCAGCCCCATGCTTATAAAGGGAGTGAATTAGAAAAATTGTTCTTCAGTATCAACTAGATTTTTCCGGAATTCCTTTTCCAGCTGCCTTGTGCTGTAGAATGTGATATAGCTAGAATGAACTACTTGTGATTCTGCAAGCTGCACATGTTATCTTTGGATTCTGTGTCTTTGTATATTGCATACAGACATCCTGCCACCATACTACATTCTCATTATTTGCTAGCCCCTATCTGTCCTGACTTCCCAAGGAGGCAGTTGATCTGTTCCTCCTCTGTGTTCCTTATCGTCACTCCTGTTAGAGCACTTTTTACTAATTGTGACATTGAAATAGCCTGTTTACTCTGGGCTGATGGCTCGGAGCCTGGAGCCTGTTTCCGATTCTGTGTCTCCCTCTCTCTCTGCCCCTTGCCCGTTCATACTCTGTCTCTCTCTGTCCCAAAAATAAATAAACGTTGAAAAAAAAATTTAAAAAAAAAAGAAATAGCCTGTTTATAGGCATCTCTCCTCCTCTCTTGATCTCAGGTGCTCAGACTTTTTCATCATTGTGAATCTAACTCCCAGCACAGAGCCCACCACATAAACCCCAGATCTTCAAAGGTAGTTCTATTTTTAGCTTTTTGAGGAACCTCCAAACTGTTCTCCAGTGTGGCTATACCAGTTGCATTCCCACCAGCAGTGCAGGAGGGTTCCCCTTTCTTTGCATGCTCACCAATACCTGTTGTTGCCTTAGTTGTTAATTTTAGCTATTCTGACAGGTGTGAGGTGGTATCTGATTATGGTTTTAATTTGTATTTCCCTGATGATGAGTGATGTTGAGTATCTTTTTATGTGTCTATTAGCCATCTGGATGTCTTCTTAGGAAAAATGTCATGTCTTCTGCCCATTGCTTAACTGGGTTATTTGATTTTTGGGTGTTGAGTTAGATAAGTTGTTTATATATTTTGGATACTAACCGTTTATCAGATATGTCGTTTGCAAATATCTTCTCCCATTCCATAGGCTGCATTTTAGTTTTGTTGATTGTTTCCTTCACTGTGCAGAAGCTTTGTATCTTGAAGTCCCAATAGTTCATGTTTGCTTTTGTTTCCCTTTCCTTCAGTGATGTGTCTAGTAAGAAGCTGCTCCAGGGTCAAAGAGGTTGCTGCTTGTGTTCTCCTCTAAGATTTTGATGGTTTCCTGTCTCACATTTAGGTCTTTCATCAATTTTGAATTTATTTTTGTGTGTGGTGTAGGAAAGTGGTCCACTTTTATTCTTCTGCACATTGCTGTCCAGTTTTCCCAGCCCCGTTTGTTGAAGAGACTCTTTTTTCATTGGATATTCTTTCCTGCTTTATCAAAGATTTGTTGACTGTATAGTTGGGGTTCATTTCTGGGTTTTCTATTCTGTTGCACTAATCAATGTGTCTGTTTTTATGCCAGCACCATAGTATCTTGATGACTCAGCTTTGTAATATGGCTCTTAATGGAAAAGCATTCAATGCTCATGGATTAGAAGAACAAACATACTTAAAACGTCTATACTACCAAAGCAGTCTACACATTTTAATGCAATCCCTATCAAAATACCACCAACATTTTTCACAAAGCTAGAACAAACAATCCTAAAATTTGTATGGAACCACAAAATACCCCAGATAGCCAAAGCAGTCGTGAAAAAGAAAAACAAAACTGGAGGTATCATGATTCTGGATTTCATTCTCTCTAAAGCCTTTAGGGCACAGTTCTATTTTCTTAACGGTTGTGAGTCAAAGTTTAGCCACCTTCTACTTTCCCCAACCAAAGCCATTGGAGTGAAAGTCCAGTAGCTGAATCAGTCCCTAGTGACCCATTGATATCACTCAGAGGAATGCATCTCATACTGTCCATATGCATGTTCTGGTAAAGGAAAGAAGCAGGGATAAGCCCTACTTCCCCATGAAATCTCCCTAACACATATGGCCAACACACATCATATACATTATCTTCTGTCTGAATGAGCTGCCTCTTTTCAGGACATACTTTTTATCAGGTAACACCTTAAGCCTTAGGAAACATACTAGCTGCAGTGAATGATAACCATAGAGGGAAAAAGAATGAGGAACACTCAACAAAGCAGTATTTACAAGAAATGATAACTGGAAAGGATTAAGAGCGAAGTAAAGGACAATAGGGCAGAGTAAAAGGGATCTTCACCACTTCCATGTTTAGTCATAAACTTCCTTTTGTAATAAATGTTGTAAATACCCAAAGATAAGCCTCCCAGTAAAAGGTGTCTTACATAATAGTGAATAGGAAATAATTGTTGAATCATTGAAGTAATCAAAGAATGATTTCAAACACATCTTGGACAATCTTGTAAGAAGACAAGTTCAAGCCATTTGTGTACATGGTATTTGGATGAAGTAAGATGTAAGTTGCTTGGCCATTTTTACATTACCATCTCTATTTCCTCAAACTTAGTCTACAGCCTGCCTTATTTGTTGCTACCTTCTCACCTCTTAAGCTGGAGTTGAATAGCCCTTGGAAATGTATTTGTTAAGAAGACTCTTCAGTGTTGGCTGCTGTATAGAAATTCAAAGAAAAAATAGAGCAGTCCTCTCTCCAGGAATATAGGAAATAGGTTAAGGAAGCTTAGGAAAGCTGATATGACCATGCCAGTGGTCTCCTTTGGCCTACCTAGTATCTGCATGGCCAACAGCAGGGGGGAACATACCAGCACAGGAAAATTATATTACATTTTGCTTGACTCCAATACAAATAATATGTGTGATCAAAACAGAATTCACTATGAAGATAATGCCCACAAAATGGCAGACTAGAAGCTCCAAGCCCTTGTTCCCTCATAGAGACATTAAAATAATAATAACAACAACAATAATAATAATAATATGACTAAAATAATCTTATAGAACCTCTAGAAAACAAAGTAAACACAACAGTCAAGTGAACCCCAATCAAGAAAAAGCCACATTGCCTGCTCCCCTAGATTAAGGGATGATCATCGACCAATGTAATTCATGACATTAACAAAATGGAGGGGAGAAAAATGATAGTCTCAATTCATAAGGAAGAAACATCTGACAAAATTCAACACCTTTTCATGTTAACAACCCTCGACAAAGTAGAAGTAGAAGGAAACTACCTCCATGAAACAAAGGCCATAAATAAAAAACTCACAGCTAATTTCACACTCAATGGTGAAAGGTTGAAAGCTTTTCTGCTAAGATTGGGAACAAGACAAGAATGCACTCCTTCACCAGTTCTATTCAGCATTGTACTGGAAGTCCTAGCCAGAGCAATTAGCAAGAAAAAGAAATAGAAGGCATCCAAACTAGAAAGGAAGAAGTAAAATTATCTCTCTTTGCAGATGACATGATCTTTTTTTCTCCAGATTTATTGAAATCTTTTTGACATATAACATATGTAAGTTTAATGTGTGCAATGTGATGACTAGATACATGTATACTTTGTAAAATTATTTCCACAATAAGATTAGTTAACACCTCCATCCTTTTACATAATTGTGATTACTTTTGTGTGTGTGGTGATAACACTTAAGATCTATTCTCTTAACAACTTAGAAGTATGTAATACAGCATTTTAATTATAGTCACCATGTTGTGCATTAATTAGATCCCATATCTTACTTATCTTATATCTGAGAATTTGTACTCTTTGACCAACATCTCTCCATTTCCCCTACTCCTTAGTCCCTGGCAACCACCATTATACTCTTTTTTTATGACCTTACCTTTTTAAGATTCCATATGTAAGTGGGAACATACACTATTCATCTTTCTCTGTCTGACTTATTTCACTTAACAAAATGCCCTCAGTGTTCATCCATGTGGTTGCAAATGACAGGATTCCCTTCTTTTTCATGACTCAGTAATATTCCATTCCATTGTCTATACAATAGTACACACACACACACACACACACACACACACACACACACACACGCATCGTCTTTGTCTATTAATCCATTGATAAAAATTAGGTTGTTTCCACATTTTGGCTACTGTGAATCATGCTGCAGTGAACGTGGGGTTCAAATATCTCTTCGAGATAGTGCTTCCATTTCATTCAGAAGTATATCCACAGTGGGATTGCTGGCTCATATGGTAATTCTATTATTAATTTTTTGATAACTGTTTTGATTACTGTAGTTTCATGATAAAGTTTGAAATCAGGAAATGTGATACCTCTAGTTTTGTTCTGCTTTCTTAGGATGACTTTTTTTATTTGGGATCTTTTGTGATTCCATATAAATTTTAGGATTATTTTTTCTATTTCTGTGAAAAATGTCATTGGAATTTTGATGGGGATTGTATTGTTTGCTAATATCTGATTTAGAATTTTTGCCTCCTTATAGTTGTCATAAACTTTTTCTATACAACTGTGGTCATATTTGGTATTAAGGACTTCCTTGAATAATGAGTTAGATAGCATACCTTATTTTTTTGTTTATTTGTATTATTTTTGAGAGAGAGAGAGTGCAGGAAGGGCAGACAGAGAATCCCAAGCAGGCTCTGCACTGACAGCCTAGAGCCCACTGTAGAGCTTGAACTCACAAACCATGAGATCATGACTTGACTTGAAACTAAGAGTCACACACCTAACTGATTGAGCCACCCAGGCACCCCAACATGCCTTATTTTTGATGCCCAACAAGAATTTCTTTTTTTTGTTTTTTATTAAAAAAAATTTTTTTATATATGTTTATTCCTGAGACAGAGATAGAGTGTGAGCAGGGGAGAGGCAGAAAGAGAGCATGAGCAGGAAAGGGGCAGGGAGAGAGAGGGAGACACAGAATCTGAAGCAGGCTTCAAGCTCTGAGCTGTCAGCACAGAACCCGTCGCGAGGCTTGAACCCATGAACTATGAAATCAAGACCGGAGCTGAAGTTGGACGCTTAACCGACTGAGCCACCCAGGCGACCTCTGACAAGAATTTATATAAAAAATATTGTTAAATGTTTGTTTGTAGAAATCACAGTTAAATCATCTGAGTCTTGAGGTTTATTGTAAAGAATTCACACTGATTTCAATTTCTTTAATAGATGCTAGAAGCTTCCGGTTTCCAGCGACAAAAAGCACAGATTCCCTGAGGATATCATTGTGTGTGATGGTGAGTAAGTCCACTCATCCTTCCAGCTTTTGTTCCTAAAACCTATGTTTAAACCTTTTGAGGCACAACACTATATAAAGGCTATAGGTTTAAGGTGTATGTGTACTGACCAAAGCAGAGACACTTAGAAATTCACATATTATGTTAGGTCTTCCTTTCTTCTGTAGGGTAGCTTATATGGATAATTAATGCCCCCAAATATTAAAGTCTGTCCTCTTTAATTGTATGAGCTTTCTGATGCCCCCCAAAAATGGTAAAAAGGAAATATTAAGCCAGAAAAATAATGATTTCCCCTTTATAAATCAGACTTGAAGAGGCTTTGAATGTGTACTCCTTAATAATGAGACCGCACATTTAAGTCACAAATTTAACAATTCCTAGACTTAAAATGGATCATTCCTGACAAGTGTTGGAAATGTGTAAAAGGACTATACTTGAGGTAGGGTGCACTTACGTATGCCTTCAGTATACCACAGCAGAAACCATAGGCTACAGAGGGGTCACGCCAGTTGACTTTTGTTAAGATGTTCTTCTGATTCAGTTTCTGGAAGAAGGGTGGGGGGTTTTTCATATTAGTACATTAGTACATTTACTTGAACCTTTTATAGGGGAATCAGAGCAATCTGCATCTGTGAAGGATCCTCCTGAAAAAAGAATGAGCAAAGTGTCAGACTCCACCTATGGTTACCATAGGAGATATGGCACAAGCTGTCTTGCATGTGTAAGGGTGGATGAAAGAAACGGGGCACATGGCCTCAACCTCTTTGGAGAATGGGCACAAAGACACACTTAGAGGGGTGCCTGGGTGACTCCATCGGTTAAACACCGACTTCGGCTCAGGTCACGATCTCATGGTTCGTGGGTTCGAGCCCCATGTTGGGCTCTGTGCTGACAGCTCGGAGCCTGGAGCCTGCTTCAGATTCTGTGTCTCCCTCTCTCTGCTCCTTCCCCACTCGTGCTCTGTCTCTGTCTGTCTCTCAAAAATAAACAAATATTAAAAAAATTTTTTTAAAAAAGATACAGTAGCTTGAAAGACGCTTTTGCGAACTCATAAATATGTTATACTAGCACTTTACTGTCCAAGTCTTATTAGAGACTCTTTCCTGAATATCCATCCTGCAAATTAAAATCCTCTGTGATTTCAGTTTTCCCTTTAAGACCTATATTTTCGGTGCAATAAGATTGAACTTAAGTTCAGTTAAGTGAACTGATGCATTTTTCAATCCAACATGTAGGCAAGTTGCCGTATTTATCACAGCCAAACCACTAGGCAAGTTCCATTGCCTTACATTTTATGTAGTTCTGGATTTCTCTTCGCTTAGTCTGTGTTTTTCAAAATCCAGCAAATGCAAGGTGATTTTGGTTTTGGATTGTTTTTACTCTTACATCACAGTTGCTAAACTCTCCAGTTCTAAAATTCCCTAAGCATGTGAATTATGTCCCTAAAAGGCTATTATTTTTTAAGACATTTAATTTTTTAACTGATCAGTTGCACTCACCACATTTCTGAACTGAAATTGTTTCATGTCTGTGCTTTTCTGGAAGGGCTGGTACATTTGCAGCTTTGTGGTTTTTCACCAAACTTTGTGTAACAGGATGTTAAACGAGACTCTTCCTGTCTGAGAATTTCCACCATTCTCTAAAGATGAGTGCACGAGGTGCCAAAGAACCACAATTTCTAAAACAACATGCTACCGCATTTGGGAGGAGTTAAATTGATAAAACATGAAAAAAGTCATTTCTATTAAATTAAATCTCATTAGCTTCCATCAGTTTAAGAATATTTTAACAATTCTTCTTTTACCAGGAGTATACTTGCAAAATATAAAAAGCTATTTCTCCTGGGGTACCTGGGTGGCCCAGTTGGTTAAACATGTGACTCTTGATTTGGGCTTGGGTCATGATCTCATGTTGTGTGAGATCAAGCCCAATGTTGGGCTCCATGCTGACAGCACAGAACGTGCTTGGGATATCCTCTCTCTCTCTCTCTCTCACTCTCTCTCTTTCTCTCTGCTCCTCCCCTGCTCACACATGCACACTCTCTTTCAAAATAAATAAATAAGCCTTTAAAAAAGTTATTTTTCTTGTCAGCAAATTTTCTTCCAAATAATGGAATCTGGAAGAGAGACGCCAAATTTATTTTTTTTAATTGCTAAATAGTAAAAACATCCTGCTATACATCCAAATATAACTAGCCTTAGATTCATCATCTCTAGAATCATATCTTTATAGCTTCATAAATAAAATGAAAAATAACAGCAACAAAAAATGAGAGAGACAGAGGAGGATTCCTTGATCCAGTTGGTGAGGAAGGACTCTTTTTATTTGGATGATAGTCATGTGCCCACCCTCTCCTACATCAATATCTGTGTCTCAGAAAGTACAGGACCTCTGTACTTAGTGCAGCTTGGGTCCATCCCTTAAAATGGCCAAGTTTAATTTCAGAACTCTTTTAAAATGATCTGTCTCAGATATTGTTGCATATCTTTTTACAATAATAAAAGAAATGTCAGCTCTAATTATTACAAAGTTCTGTTATCAAAATGAGCTCCTGACAACCTTGCTAGATGTTAGATTTTTCTAGCTGCTCTTAAAGCTAGCAGTGGTCAATGTGATTATGTTTGCTCAGGAGATAGAAACAGAAGTATGTGTATGTCACTTGAGAGTCTAGGCCACAGAAATTTGCTCCTGTACTCCACCAGTTCCATCTTTTCCCTCCTACTGGTTCAAACTTGGCAGCAGTGGAGCTTTGACCTTGCAGATAAATAGGCTTTCTTAGTGGGTACAGAACAACTAGATGGAAGGAACCTGAATCCCTGCAGAACCCTGTGGAGGAATGCTTCCACACAAGCCTGGAGTGGTAGAAGCAGAGGTGCTGTGACAGCAACCTCTAAAGGGATCTCTCTCTCTCCAGTGTCCTCACTGTACTCTCTCTCCTCCTGCCATCAGAATGTGGAACTCTATACGCCTTTGGAATAAATCCCATTACTCAGGTCCCACCTGATCTTTCAGCTTCATCCTTAATGAGCCTGTGGCTATGGTGAACTCCAGTGGATTCCTAGCATTTGCTCACTACCATTGTTTATTTGCTCATTTCATTCTTTTGGTCTAAAATACATTTCCTCTCATTTTTCTTTGATGCAATCTGAGTTATCTTTTGAGATCCAGCAGTGATGGCACCTCTTCTTGTAGCCATCTAAAATCCTGAATATAATTAATTGTTGCTTTTTTAGACAACCAAGCACTTTATTTTTAACATTATGTTAGCAGTTATTACTTCTCATTTAATGGTAAAATATTCATGTTCATCAAGATACAGGTTAGCCAAAGAACTTTGTTTTTAAATACACAAAAACCGTGGAAATGCTAGTTTTGAAGGCCTGAGAGGTATATAATAATGACAAATAGGCAAAACGTAAAGTAATAGCTTTTATCAGCAGCCTTTAGTTGGGCTGATGACAAAGTCTCAATTTTGAAAATTCCTTAACTTTAAATAAACTATCCTGGCAAGGTTTGATGACATGTCTAAAGATACTTTAAAAGTGGAGGTTAAAGGGCGCCTGCGTGGCTCAGTCAGTTAAGCATCTGATTCTTTTTTTTTTTTTTTTAATTTTTTTTTTCAACGTTTTATTTATTTTTTGGGGGGACAGAGAGAGACAGAGCATGAACGGGGGAGGGGCAGAGAGAGAGGGAGACACAGAATCGGAAACAGGCTCCAGGCTCTGAGCCATCAGCCCAGAGCCTGACGTGGGGCTCGAACTCACGGACCACGAGATCATGACCTGGCTGAAGTCGGACGCTTAACCGACTGCGCCACCCAGGTGCCCCAAGCATCTGATTCTTGATTTCAGCTCAGGTCGTGATCCCAGGATCATGGGATGGAGCTCCGCATCAGACTCCACACCTGCTTGGAATTCTCTCTCTCTCTCTCTCTCTCTCTCTCTCTCTCTCTCTCTCTCTCTCTCCCCCCCCTCTCCCTCTCCTTCTTCCTCTCTCTCTCCCTCTCCCTCTTTCTCTCTCTCTCCCTCTCTCTCTCTCTCTCTCTCTCTCTCCCCCCTTCCCTCCCTCCCCCTCCCCCTCTTCCCTGCTTGTGCTCTCTCTTTCTCTCTAAAAAATAAAAATAGAGTGGAGATTAAAAAATTTTACTTGTTCACTATCTTGAACCAGATATCACAAACAATAAAAGTAGACCAAACTGGCTATCTATTATTTTCATTTCACAGATTGGATCTTTGGGTCAAGGGTGAATATGGTCTTTCCAGTTAGCCTCACTGCAAGACATCGAATCTGTTCCTGGAGTAATAGGGTCAGAGCAAACTGAGGAGTGGCCAAGAAACTAGGATGGGAGATGCCAATAGTACCTGTAGTCACCATCAAAGATGTATCATGAAACAAATTATACTAAATTCAGGGTGGAGTGAAGGAAAAGTCACAGTCACCTGAACCTGGGCTGAGGGAAATGAACAGAGGGACACCATGACCTCTCAGAGAGTGGCATTAGCAAGCCTTTTGTGTTTTCCACATTCGCAAATATTTAATGCTAGCATCTAGAACCCAGGTCACAGAGGAAGCTTCTCCTTCTGATATCCATCAAATATAAAAACCTCCTAAATTTTACATTCTTTTTCCCCACACTCAAAAATACTAACTGCTGAACTAAGGGCAGCTCTTGTTTCCACTGGCTCAGCCCACACTGTGATTATGAACAAGATGACATATTTATTACAGCTATCTCACTAAGCTGATTCACTGACTCAGATTTGTGCAGTAACAGTTTCTTCTTCTTTCTTTCTTTTTTTATATAGATTTCCTCAGTCCCACCAATATCAGAGTATTTGTTTTGTGGTGTTTAGCTTTCTGTCACAGTAGCTAGTGCCTCTTGCTCTTATTCAAGAATATTGTAAAGCTATAGATCTTGACTCTAAAACTATTTATTCTTTTATCCCCAGATTTTTATCAGCTGAAGAATTGCATCAAATAGATTGATGGCCTGAAACTGCTTAAAGTCTGCATTTCCAGGAACTCGATGTGGTTTAGGATATCATCAGTTTGGGGCTCCTTCTTCTTATGTTTCAGGATGCTAAATGGGACTCTTCTGTTAGGGGTCCACTAAGTGTCCTGGACTGAGAACACTAGGTGCCAAATAACTAATTCCCAAGCAAGGTGCCACATCAGCTTTTACAGTTAGGTTAAACTCAAGACAGTAGAAGAAAAATAATATGATTATATCAATTAATGAAGAAAAAGCATTTGACAAAAGTCTAACACTCACTCGTGATGAAACCATTCACAAATTAGGAATAGTGGGGTATTTCCTCAGTTAAAAAAGAATAGCTGAAAAAAACCTACAAGCATACTTAATGGTGAAAAGCTAGATGCTTTCCCGTAAGATTAGGAACAAGGCAATGATGTCTGCTTTCACTTCTATTGAACATCATACTGGAAGTCCTAATGAAATAAGACAAGAAAAGAAAAGGAAAGATATATAGATTTTTTTATGTAGAAAGTCTCAAAACATCATCAACAACAACAAAAAATTCCTGGCACTGATAAGTGATTATAGCAAGGTTGCAGGATACAAGGTTTACATACAAAAATCAATTGCTTGCTTATACATCAGCAATGAACACGTGGAATTTGAAATTAATAACACAATATCATTTATGTTAGCACTCCTGAGAAAGAAATACTTAGGTTATACATCTGAAAAAAAAATATGTGTAAGGTCTAATGAAGAAAATAACAACTCTGTTGAAAGAAAACAAAGAAAATCTAAATAAATGGGAACACTCGGTATTGTCAAGATGTCAGTCCTATAGATTCAATATAATCCCAGTAAAAATGCCAGCAAGTTATTTTGTGGATATTGACAAACTAATTCTGAAGTTCATATGGAGACGCAAAAGACCCAGAATATACAGCAAATACTGACGGAGAAGAAAATGTCAGAAACTGAAACTACCCAGCTTTAAGACTTACTATAAAATTATAGTAATCAAGACTGTGTGGCACTGGAAAAAGAATAGACAAGTAGATCAATGGAACAGAATAGAGGGCCCAGGAATAGACTCACACAACTATGGTTAACTGATCTCTAACAAAGGAGGAAGAGCAAATCAGTGGATAAAGCATAATCTTTTCAATAAATGCTGCTGGAACAACTGCACATTCATATACAAAAAAAAAAAAAAAAGGAAGGAAGGAAAAGAAAAAGAATCTAGATACAGATCTTACAATTTTGACAAAAATGAATTCAAGTTGGATCATAGATCTAAATGTAAAACATAAAACTCCTAGAAGATAACATAGAGGAAAAACCTAGGCGACCTTTGGTTTACTGATAACTTTTTAGATACACTACCAAAAATCACAATCAATGAAAAGAAAATTGGTAAGTTGTACTTCATTGAAATTGAAAACTTTTGATGTTCAAAACACAGTATTCAAAGAGTGAAATGACAACGTACACATTAAGAGAAAATTTACAGAAAACATGTCTGATAAAGAACTGATGTCCAAAATACACAAACAACTCTTAAAACTCAAGAATAAGAAAACAACCCAATTTAAAAATGGGCAAAAGGTCTGAACAGACACCTCACAAAGATTCACAGATGTCAAGCAAGCATCTGAAAGGATGCCCCACATCATATGTCTTTAGAGAACCCTACATTAAAACCACAATAAGAGGGGCACCTGGGTGGCATAGTCAGTTAAGCTTCCGACTTTGGCTCAGATCATGATCGTGGCAGTTCGTGAGTTCAAGACCCGCTTTGGGCTCTGTGCTGACAGCTCAGAGCCTGGAGACTGCTTCAGATTCTATGTCCCCCCATCTCTCTGCCCCTCCCCTGCTCTTTCTCAAAAATAAACAAACATTACAAAGGAAAAATTCTATCTTTTGGGATGCGCACTGGGTGTTGTATGGAAACCAATTTGACAATAAATTTCATATATTAAAAAATAAAATTAAAAAATAAAAAATAGAGAATATTTACATATGTCAAAAAAAGAAAAAATTGTAAAAATAATTTTACAAAAATAAAACCACAAAAGATACCACTAAACACAAACCAAAATGGCTAAAACCTAGAATGCTGACGACACCAAACACTAGTAGAAGATATGAAGTGATAATAACTCCCATTCATTGCTGTGGGACTGCGAAATGGTTTGGCCATTTTGGAAGACATTTTTGTAGTTTCTCTCAGTGCTTAACACTTACCATCTGATCCAGGGATTGTGCTCCAGTTATTTACCAAAATGAGTTGAAAACTTAATTTACAAAAAACCTGCATACAGATGTTGAAAGTAGCTTTATATATAATTGCCAAAACTTAGAAGCAACCAACATATGCTTCAGCAGGTGAATAGATAAACAAATTGTGATATATCTGGTCAATGGAATGTTAATTCAATCCTAAAAAGAAATGGGCTCTCAAGGCATGAAAAGACGTAAGCAAACTTCAGTACAATTTGCTAAGTGAAAATTTCAGAAGCCCATCTGAAAGGCTACATATTGTCATCCAACTATATGACATTCTGAAAAGGTAAAACAGTAAAAATACCAGTGGTTGCTAGAGGCTCAAAGGGAGGAAGCGTGGTATGAATATCTGGAGGTCTTTTGGGAAATGAAACTATTCTGTATGTACATACATATAAAACATACAAAATGTACCACACTAAGTGAACTCTAATATGGAATTTAGTTAATAATCTTTCAACATTGATTCAGCATTCATAACAAATGTACATGCTAATGTAAGATGGAAATAATTGGGGAAAACTGGGGGGTGGAGTGGGTTAAGGGATATATGGAAACTCTTACTTTTTGCTTTATTTATGTAAACCTAAAACTGATCTAAACAAAATAAAGTCTTGATTTAACATAATGCATAGGGCATCAAAGAATGTAATTTCAGGCATCTGGGTGGCTCAATCGGTTAAACATCCAACCCTTGATCTTGGCTCAGGTCATGATCTCACAAACTGTGAGACCCCACGTTGGGTGCTGCACTGACAGCATGGAGCCTGCTTGGGATTCTCTTTCTTCCTCTCTGCTTCTCCCCTGCTCATGCATTCTCTCTCTCTCTCTCTCTCAAAATAAATGCATAATCTTAAAAAACAAACAATGTAGTTTCAATTCAATCAATTTGACACTATATTACATTAGGTAGGAATTTTTTAAGTTTTGTTTTAATTCCAGCTAATTAACATACAGTATTGTATTTCTTTTAAGTGTAAAATATAGTAATATAACACTTCCATATATCACCCTATGCTCATCACAGCAATTGCACTCCTTAATCCCTGTCATCTATTTAACCCATCCCCACACCCACCTCCTCTCTGGTAACCATCAGTTTGTTCTCTATAGTTAAGGGTCTGTTTCTTGGTTTGCCTCTCTCTCTCTCTCTCTCTCTCTCTCTCTTTCTCTTTTAATCCCTTTGCTCATTTGTTTCTTAAATTCCACATATGAGTGAAATCCTACACTATATGTCTTTATCTAACTTATTTCACTTAGCATTCACTTAGTTCCATCCATATCATTTTAAATGGCAAGATTTCATTGCATTTTGTTTGTTTTCAGGAGTAGAATTTAGTGATTTATCACTTACATATGTCACCTAGTGCTCAACATGACAAGTGCCCTTCTTAATACCCATCACCCATTTAACCCGTCCCCCATTTAACCACTTCCCTCCATCAACCCTCAGTTTGTTCTCTGTTGTAAAGAGTCTCTTATGGTTTCTCTCTCTCTCAATATTTCATTCTTTTTTATGGCTGAGTAATATTCCAGTGTGTGTGTGTGTGTAGACATACATACATCCCATATCTTCTTTATCCATTCATCAGTTGATGGACACTTGGGCTATTTCCATAGTTTGGCTATTGTAGGTAATGCTGCTATAGAAACTGTATAAATATTGTATAAATGCTGCTATGTATCTCTTTGAGTTAGTATTTTTATATCCTTTGGGTAAATACCTAGTAGTGCAATTGCTCAGTTGTAGGGTTGTTCTATTTTTAACTTTTCAAAGAAACTCCATACTGTTTTGCACAGTGGCTGCACCAGTTTGCATTCCTACCAGCAGTGCAAGAGAATTCCCCTTTCTCCACATCCTTGCCAACACTTGTTGATTTTAGCCATTCTGACAGGTGTGAGGTGATATCTCATTTTAGTTTTTATTTGAATTTCCCTGATGAGTGATGTTGAGCATCTTTTCATTTGTCTGTTATTCATCTGGATGTCTTCTTTGGAAAATGTCTATTCATATCTTCTGTCCACTTCTTAACTGAATAATTTGTTTTTTAGGTGTTCAGTTTGATAAGTTCTTTATATATTTTGGATACTTTATCAGATATGTCTTTTGCAAATATCTTCTCCCATTCCATAGGCTGCCTTTTAATTTTGTTGACTGTTTCCTTCACTGTGCAGAAGCTTCTTATTTTGATGAAGTCCCAATAGTTTATTTTTGCGTTTGTTTTCCTTGCCTTAGGAAGGAAGTACCTATAAAGAAGGTGCTACAACTGATGTCAGAAAGGTTGTCGCTTGTGTTCTCTTCTAGGATTTTTAAGGTTTCAAGTCTCACATTTAAGTCTTTAATCCATTTTGAACTTATTTTTCTGATTGGTGTAAGAAAGTGGTCCAGTTTCCTTCTTTTGCATGTAGGTTTCCAGTTTTCCCAGCACGATTTGTTGAAGAGATGGTCTTTTTCCCATTGGATATTCCTTCTGCTTTGTTGAATATTAACTGACAATATAGTTGTAGGTTCATTTTTGGATTTTCTATTCTGTTCTATTGATCTGTGTGTCTGTTTTGTGGCAGTTTTGATTACTACAGCTTTGTAATGTAACTTGGAAGTCCAGAATTGTGATGCCTCCAACTTTGCTTTTACTTTTCAAGGTTGCTTTGGTATTCTGAGTCTTTTGTGGTTCCATACAAATTTTAGGATTCTTTGTTCTAGTTCAGTGAAAAATGCTGTTGGTATTTCAGTAGGGACTTTATAAAATGTATAAATTGCTTTGGGTAGCATAGACATTTTAACAATTTATGCTCTTCCAATCTGTGAGCATGGACTGTCTTTCCATATTGTCATGTCATCTTCAGTTTCTTTCATCAGTGTTTTTTAGTTTTCACAGTACAGGTCTTTCACCTCTTTGGTTAGGTTTATTCCTAGGTATCTTATTGTTTTCAGTGTAGTTGTAAATGGGATCGATTCCTTAATTTCTCTTTTTGCTGCTTCATTATTGGTGTATAGAAATGCAACAGGTTTCTGTACATTGATTTTCTATCCTGCTACTTTGCTGAATTTGGGCGTCAGTTTTAGCAGATTTTTGATGGAGTATTTCAGGTTTTCTATATAGAGTATCATGTCATCTGCAAATAGTGAAATCTTACTTCTTTCTTGCTGATTTTGGGTGCCTTTTATTTCTTTTTATTGTCTAATTGCTGAGGCTAGGTCTTCCAGTACTAGGTTAAATAACAGTGGTGAGAGTGGACATCCCTGTCTTGTCCCTGACTGTAGAGGAAAAGCTCTCAGTTTTTGGCCATTGAGGATGATATTCACTGTTTTTCATATATGGCCTTTATTATGTTGAGGTATGATACTAGCTGTTTTTCGTATATAGCCTTTATTACATTGAGGTATGTTCCCTCTAAACCTACTTTGTTAGAGTTTTTATCATGAATGTATGTTGAACTTTGTCAAATGCTTTTTCTGCATCTACTGAAATTATCTAGTGGCTCTTATCTCTTCTTTTATTAATGTGGTGCATCATGTTGATTGATTTGCAAATATGGAACCACCCTTGCAACCCAGGAATAAACCCCACTTGATTGTGGTGAATGATTGTTTAAATGTATTGTTGGATTCGGTTTGCTAGTATTTTATTGAGAATTTTTGCATCCATGTTAATCAGAAATATTGGCCTGTAGTTTTCTTTTTTAGCAGAGGCTTTGTCTACTTTTGGAATGAAGGTAATCCTGACCTCATAAAATGAGTTTGGAAGTTTTCCTTTTCAATTTTCTGGAGTAGTTTGAAAAGAATACGTATTAACTCTTCTTTATTTTTTTTTAACATTTTATTTATTTTTGAGACAGGGAGAGACAGAGCATGAACAGGGAAGGGTCAGAGAAAGGGAGGCACAGAATCTGAAACAGACTTCAGGCTCTGAGCTGTCAGCACAGAGCCCGACGCGGGGCTCAAACCCACGGACCACGAGATCATGACCTGAGCTGAAGTCGGCAGCTTAACCGACTGAGCCACCCAGGCGCCCTTTAACTCTTCTTTAAATGTTTGGTAGAATTCACCTATGAAGCCATTTGGTCCTGGGCTTTTGTTTGTTGGGAGTTTTTTGATTACTGATTCAGTTTCTTTCCTATTATCAGTCTGTTCAAAGTTTCTATTTCTTTCTGTTTCAATTTTGGTGGCTTGTATGTTTCTAGGAATTTAATAATTTCTTCCAGGTTGTCCAATTTGTTGGCATATAGTTTTTCATAATATTCTCTTGTAATTGTGTATATTTCTGTGGTATAGGTTGTTATCTCTCTTCTCACATTTGTGAATTTATTTGGGTTCTCTCTCTCTCCCTGTCTTGGTAAGTCTAACTAGGGAATTATCAATTTTAATAATTGTTTCAAAGATCCAGCTCCTGGTTTCATTGATCTGTTCTATTGGGTTTTGTTTTTTGTTTTTTGGTTTTTTTTTTTAGTGTCTCTGTCATTTATTTCTGCTCTAATCTTTATTCTTTCCTTCCTTCTGCTGACTTTAGGCTTTATTTGTTGTTCTTTTTCTAGCTCCATTAAGCATAAGGTTAGATTGTTTTAGATTTTTCTTGCTTCTTGAAGTTGGCCTGTATTGCTATATACTTCCTTCATATGACCTCTTTTGCTGCATCCCAAAGGTTTTGGACCATTGTGTTTTCATTTTCATTTGTTTCCATGTATTTTTTTTTATTTCTTCTTTGATTTCCTGGTTGATGCATTCATTCTTTAGTAGCATATTGTTTAACCTTCATGTATTTGTGGTCTTTCTGTATTTCTTCTTGTGGTTGACATCTAGTTTCATAGCGTTGTGGTCAGCAAAGGTACATGGTATGATTTTAATCTTTTTGTATTGTTGAGGCCTGTTTTTTGACCTAATATGTGATCTATTCTAGAGAATGTTCCATGTGCTCTTAGAAAGAATGTGTATGCTGCTGTTTTAGGATGGAATGTTTTGTATATATCTGTTAAATCAGTCTGTTCTAGTATGTCATTCAAAGCCATTGTTTCCTTGTGGATTTTCTGCTTAGATGCTCTGTCCATTGATGTAAGTGGGGTCCCCTATTATTATTGTGTTATTATCAATTAGTTCATTTATGTTTGTTATTAGTTGCTTTATATATTTGGGTTCTTTCATGTTGGGTGCATGAATATTTACAATTGTTATATCTTCTTGTTGTATTGTCCCCTTTATGATTATATAATGACCTTTGTCTCCTGTTACAGACTTTGTTTTAAAGTCTAGTTTGTTTTATATAAGTATTGCTACTGTGGCTTTCTTTTGACATCCATTTGTGTGATAAATGTTTCTCCACCCCCTCACTTCTGACCTGCAGGTGTCTTTAAGTCTAAAATAAGTCTCTGGTAAGCAACACATAGATGGGTATTGTTTTTTTATCCATTCAAACACCCTATGTCTTTTGATTGGAACATTTAGTCCATTTAACTCAAAGTAATTATTGATAGATATGTATTGTCATTTAATTACTTGTTTTGTCATTGTTTCTGGAGATTTTCTCTGATCATTTCTTATCTTTGACACTTTTGGTCTCTCCTTTGCATACAAAGAATCCCCTTTAATATTTCTTACAGAGCTGGTTTAATGGTCATGAACTCTTTTAGTTTTTGTTTGTCTGGGAAACTCTTTATCTCTCCTTCTATCTGAATGATAGCCTTACTGGATAGAGTACTCTTAGCTACAGATTTTTCCCAGTTAGCACTTTGAATATATCATGCCATTCCCTTCTGGCTTGCCAAGTTTCTGTTGAGAAATCTCTCCTGCTAGCCTTATGGGTTTTCCCTTATAAGTTCAGGACTTCTTTTGTCTTGCTCCTTTTAAGATTTTTTTCTTTATCACTATATTTTGCAAATTGAATTACAATGTGTCTTGCTGTTGGCCTGCTTTTGTTGATTTTTTAATTTTTTTAATGTTTATTCATATTTGAGGGACAGAGAGAGACAGAGCACTAGTGGGGGAGGGGCAGAGAGACAGACAGAATCTGAAGCAGGCTCCAGGCTCTGAGCTGCAAGCTGTCAGCTGTCAGCACAGAGCCTGATGTGGGGCTTGAACTCATGGGCAGTGAGATCATGACCTGAGCCAAAGTCAGACGCTTAAGCAACTGAGCCACCCAGGCACCCCTGCATTTGTTGATTTGGATGGGAGTTCTCTGTGCCTCCTGGATCTGGATATCTCTTTTCTTCCTCGGATCAGGGAAACTTTCTGCTATAATTTCTTGAAATAAATTTTCTTCCCCCTTTTTTCTCTCTTCTTCTAGGACTCTATAATATGAATGTTATTACTTTTGATGGAGTCACTGAGTTCCCCAAGTCCATTCTTGTATTGCATAATTCTTTTTTTCTCTCTTTTGTTCAGCTTAATTATTTTCTATTATTTTGTCTTCTAGGCCACTGATTTGTTCCTCTGCTTCTTTCAGCCTGCCGTTCATTGCATCAAGCCTTTTTCCAATCTCCGTTATTGCACTTTTTATCTTTGATTGATTCTTTTAAATTCTTTTTTCTTTGTGGTAAAGGTCTCATGGATGTCTTCTATTCTTTTCTCAAACTCAGTGAGTATCCTTATGATTGTTACTTTAAATTCTCCCTCAGGTATGTTACTTATCTCTATTTTTCTTAGATATCTGGCCATGGCATTATCTTGTTCTTTCATTTGGGACAAATCCCTTCATCTTGGGATTTTGTCTAAGTCTCTGCCTTCTTCTCTGTTAGAAATGTCAGTTAAGAGATCAAGTAGTGCCCAGGACCTGGGTGTATCTCTGGTGTGTGCTACATGCACTGTGCTATTGTGTTTTGGCTGCTGTATTGATTAGGCCAGTCACATGCAGAAGTTCTCCTTGCCTGCTGTGAGCAGTGTTTGGTCCCTGCCTGAATGTTCCAATTTTTGACTAGATGTGCTCTGGTCTGCTTATGAAAATGAGACCTAACACCAACTCCACCAGAACTGATGCCCTGTAGAACTCTCTGGTTGGGAGACATGGTGTGGACAGGGGTTTGTGCTGGCCTTCTGGGGGAGGGGCCTGACCACACTGGGAACTGAAGCAAGCTTGACTGAGAAGGGCCGTCCTACCATACTATATGGGGGTGGGGCTTGGTGTAAGCAAGTTAGGCAGCCAGTGTCAGTGCACTGCTTCTGTGTTTATGCTGAGAGAAGGGGGAGGTAAATGATACCAGTCAGTTCCTTTGTTCCTAGAGACACATCTCTGCAAACTCTGCCTTTCAGGGACATACTCAGAGAAGAGTGAACAGTCTCACCACTGTGAGCCCAAAGCATTCCCCAAATAGCCACTTCCATGCTGTCTGCCCCTGGGTTGTTTGCCTGTCTTTTCTCCAGGAGCAGCACAATGCCCTCTGGGCTCCATCCCAGCCATGCTCTCTGACCTTTAAAACTGTAGACTTTAATCCCCACTGGTTACAAGAACTCACATATTTCAGCCCTTTTCATTTTCCAGGCCAATGGCTTTGGGGAAATTGTGAGTTCCCCTGTGTGCTCCTGTCTCTTTCTTGCCCTTCTCCATAATCACAGCTCCTTCCCTTCTGCAGCACCTGCAATCCATTTCTCCCCTAAACCACGTCTCCACACTTCCTACATTCTTCAATGTGGCCTCTTCTCTCCCTTTCGTTGTGGAGTTTGTGCTGTCAGTCTAGGAAGACATTTCGATTATAACTCTTCTCTTACCAATGGACTCTTCTGTAATAAGACTTATTGAATGTTGTACTTAAAAACATTACATTCCATTGCAATGACACATCATGGGAGCTGGAAGAAAGTCTCTTGATTTATTTTTTTTTCTTCTTCTGTTTCATTTCAAGATTCACATGCTTGCATCCTCATGATTAAAGAGGACAAAAAAGAAGGCTCTCTGATCAGAGGATGAATTCTGATAACTCTGATTTGGGTCATATGTTTATTTCTCCTCCTGAATCAGTCTCTGTTCTTCTAAGAAAGCTGGGTGATCTGTGATTAACCCAACTTTGGTTAAATGCCCTCCCCTTGCATCATCTGTATCACCTATCTATCTATCTATCATCTCCGTAAGGGCAATGCCTTGACAGGTTTACAGCAAGAAAATTCCCTCACAGAAGAAATCTGCCTAGAGAGTAAGGCATAGGAATCACTACTCAGCAGAGGAGGAGCACCAGAAAACTGGAGGAGAGGAGAATCAAACAGGAAGTTTCTGTGTGTAGGTGATAGAGATGTCACTTAGCAGGTGTTCAACAGCACAGTGATGAGGTCTCTATGTCAGAAAACTCTGAAGGCCAGCAGTGGTTTGGTGTCTTTATGACCCAGGGTTTATCTATTGCCAGCAAATGTTGGGCAAAATTTCATGGGGTGTATAAAGCAAGCAGGTTTTAGATGGCTAAAAATCTACTTGGGGGAGAGGGCTAAATTAAAACAATTACATGTGTAAAACTTGAGTTTGGTGCCAGTCAGCTTTTGAGCTAACAGATCTCAGCCTGCAGTAAAGAAATAAACAACTTAGGGGCCAATACACAGAAGCTATCTGGGCTCATTTATATAGTATTTTTTTTTTGAATGCATGGTAATCCAGGTAGGGAAGTATTCAGATATGTGTGATGAAAAGCTGATCCACAAACTTGGAAAAATTTGTACTGTACCATGAAATAATCCTCCGAATTTTTAAGCTATAGGACTTTGTCTTCTCTTTTAAAGAGAACTTTGAGGTCTCTTTTTAAAGTAGCATAGGTATGATCCAGGTTAATACCTAAGACAATCAAAAATAATATGTATTTTAAATTTCCTGTAGAAAACTAAAGAAAGGCATAGAGAGAAAAAAGAAACTTTTTACTGAAATATTAAGAGCACAAAGAACTATCCATTTGGGGAGGAATATAAAGGGACCATTTAAGAAAAGTTTATATATTTATTATATCAGATTTCTAGCCACAGTCACTTCTAGCTACAATGCTGTTTGTTACATGCTCAGATGATAGGTACAGCATCAACTCCTGAGGAGCTCTGCCTATGTCAATTCTAGTGATATTTAAAACATGAAGTAGATTCAGCAGTATGTTTCTGACTTTCCCAGGTTAGAAGGCCAAATTTAGAGCAGATTTGCTCAATTTTCACAATCACTACAATCCAGAGAGCAGAGGACTTCCTATCCAATACCCAACTGCACATCCTTTATCTTATAGTGCCTTCCCTCAAAGAGAATTTAATTAGTAAACCCACATTTATGACCAGAATTTGGTATTGTGTATACTCTGCTTAGAATAATCTCCAGTGTCCACCTTCCACAAACTCAACTCTTTCCATCTGTTCTCAGCTTACAAGTCACCTCCAAAGAGAAACTCTGTCTAACAGCCCTGATTTGAGTGTCCACAATCTGGACCCCAGAAATGCCAAAGGTCATATCAAGATATGAATATGACCTACCAGTCTGGAGACAGACACAGGCACAGGGGCAGAGGAGAGAGAAAGTTGTTGAATGGCATAAAGTCATTTTGTAGAAATTTCTCCTAATCAACAGACATGTAAAAAAAAATTATTTTTTTTTTTTATTTAAAAAAAAAAATTTTTTTTTTCAACGTTTATTTCTTTTTGGGACAGAGAGAGACAGAGCATGAACGGGGGAGGGGCAGAGAGAGAGGGAGACACAGAATCGGAAACAGGCTCCAGGCTCTGAGCCATCCGCCCAGAGCCTGGCGCGGGGCTCGAACTCCCGGACCGCGAGATCGTGACCTGGCTGAAGTCGGACGCTTAACTGACTGCGCCACCCAGGCGCCCCTAAAAAAAATTTTTAATTTTCTTATATTTATTTGTTAGAGAGAGACAGAGCATGAGCGGGGGAGGGGCAGAGAGAGAGGGAGACACAGAATCCAAAGCAAGCTCCAGGCTCTGAACTGTCAACACAGAGCCCGATGTGGGGCTTGAACTCACGAACCGTGAGATCATGACCTGAACTGAAGTTGGACGCTTAAATGACCAAACCACCCAGGTGTCCCAGACATGTAAAATTTTTAAAGGATTTGTTGGTTTTCTTTGTTTACCTGTATTTTCTAATTATTATGTTAAAAAAAAATGATTACTCATCAAAATAAGTACTTTTTTAAAAAGGACAAATGGTGGGTGGGCGCCTGGGTGACTCAGTTGATTAAACATTGGACTCTTGATTTCAGCTCAGGTCATAATCTCAGTTTGTGGGATTGAGCCCCACTTTGGGCTCTGTGCTGGCAGCACAGAGCCTGCTTGGGAATCTCTCTCTCTCTCTCTCTCTCTCTCTCTCTCTCTCTCTTTCTCTCAAAAGAAAAGGACAAATGGTTGCACAATAATGTGAATATACATAATATTACTGAACCATATACTTGAAATGGTTAATTTTATGTTTCTTACCACAATTTTTAAAAAAAGAGAAAAAAATTGAAAACTTCTTTCCCACTATGGTGCTACCCAAGAAATACATCCTAAGGGACACACTGTTGAAATAAAGTTCATGACTTATCACATGTGCCAAGGACCCTAAAGTCAACGTTCAGAGTAATTTGAAGAAATGTTCAACCCTTCCAGGGAGGTGGCGATGAAATAAGAAAGCAAATGTCTTTGGATTCCTGAGGAAAAGGTGGACCTTCCAAACTCTTCTCTTATACACGTTCTTCACTTTAGTCCACTGACATAGGTATATTTGTCCTAAGTAGTAAAGACCACCAAAAATTACCTTTACTTTTGATTTTGCTCTCTTCCTCAGGTTCATTGAGTGGATGACTATAATATCATATCATCCCTAGTCATGTTCCAAGAAGAGTATTGTGCCCCTGTTGACTTTGTTGAGCAGAGCCTCAATTCCAATTCTGGATTAATTACTTTCAGACTTTACAGACTTTTATTGTGAGAATTAAAAATGAAAACAAGTAAACACACAAAAAAAGCAACTTCTATCATCTTTATGCAACAATCTACTCAGGTTTTTCTGTTACTAACAAATAAAGCTAACTCTTGTTGTTATTGTTCTTAGGCACTTTGAAGGCGGAAACCATACCTTATTCCTCTCTGTATCCCCAGAAAAGAAAAAAGTAACGGCAGTCACAATATAACCCCTATGCCAAATCATGGCACAAGTAATGATCAACTAGAACAGCATTATTGTGGGGGCGCCTGGGTGGCTGAGTCAGTTAAGCATCTGACTTCAGCTCAGGTCATGATCTCACAGTTCATGGGTTTGAGCCCCACATCAGGTTCTCTGCTGACAGTTGGGAGCCTGGAGCCTGCTTTGGATTCTCTCTCTCTCTCTCTCTCTCTCTGAAATAAGAATAAATAAATAAAATATTTCTTGTTCAGGTAACTCAAATTAGCTGTATAAGTTATCCTCCAGGGTTAGGTTCAACACTATTTCTTGTATCCTTTTTACTTGTGACTTGAAGGGGCAGTTCTTTCTGGGAGTCTGCTGTCCCCATTGTGGAGTGCAAATGGTGCACAACAGGGCTGGTGTGAATCTATAATATCTTTTAAAACTCTGCCCAGGAATGACACACTGTCTCTTCTGCCCATTTTTAATTTGCAAAGAAAGTCCCATGGTAAAGCTCATCATAAATAGTGCAGTGGGAAGAGTGAATGCATGTTGAATAATCAAATCTACTACATGGGGGACTGGCCTTAACCAGCACTAGTTACAGTTAATGATATAAGCATGCTATTAATAGTAACCAATCCATATTTTAGCTAATCAAGAAACCTATAAAGTAGCAAGTCTGGATGCAGCCTTGTTTATATCAAATGAATAGTAATGTCTCTGACTAAAAACAAGGATATCATACATGTTTCTTTAACATCATTAAAGATGGACACTAAAATAGAAGACAAGAGCAGGGGGTTGGAGGTCAACCTATGCTGGCTTCAGGTTGTTGGTAAAGATACTTACGAGCTATGAATGAATTGAAAGGATAACGGAATCATTGAAACATGTGCCCCTGGACTGGATATACAAATAACATAGTGATTCTAATGGCATTTAACATTTAGTATATCATGCTAATTATAACTATAACCTACACTGAGAACTGACCCGAGGAAGAACTTGGCCTTTGAATAATTGCAGTCTCAAAAATCCCATTTTACAGTTGGATCAAAAGTAATAAAATACCTTGGAATAAATTTAACCAAAGAAGTGAAGGACCTATATTCTGAAAACTATAAAACATTGATGAAAGAAATTGAAGACAACACAAACAAATGGAAATGGAAATACATTCCATGCTCATGGATTGGAAGAACATATATTGTTAAAATGTCTATACTACCCAAAGCAGTCTACACATTTAATTCAATCCCTATCAAGATACCAATATCATTTCTCACAGAACTAGAACAAACAATTCCTAATTTGTATGGAACCACAAAAGACCCCAAATAGCCAAAACAATCTTGAAAAAAAAAGAAAAACAAAGCTGGAGGTATCACAGTTCCAGATTTCAGGTTATTTCGCAGAGCTGTAGTAATCAAAACAGTATAGTACTGACACAAAAATAGACACATAGATCAATGGAACAGAATAGAGTCCAGAAATAAACCACCATTATATGGTCAATTCATCTTGGACAAAGGAGGCAAGAATATGCAATAGGAAAAAGTCTCTTCAACAAATAGGGTTGGGAAAATTGGAAAGCTACATGCAAAAGAATGAAGCTGGACCACTTTTTTAAATTTACACAAAAATAAATTCAAAATGGATTAAGACCTAAATGTGAGACCTGAAACCGTAAAAATCCTAGAAGAGAGCACAGACAGTAATTTCTCTAACACCAGCTGTAACATATTTCTAGATAATGAGTCCTGAGGCAAGGGAAAAAATGCAAAAATAAACTATTGGGACTTTATCAAAATAAGAAGCTTCCGCACAGCAAAGAAAACAACCAAGAAAACTGTGACAACCTACTGATGGGAGAAGATATTTGCAAAAGACATATCTGATAAAGGGTTAGTATCCAAAATACATAAAGAACTGATACAACTCAACACCCAAAGAAACAAATAATCCAATTAAAAAGTGGGCAGAAGACATAAGCAGACATTTAAAAAAAAAAAAAAAAAGACCTACAGATGGCAAACAGACACATGAAAAGATGCTCAACATCACTCACTATCAGAGAAATGCAAATCAAAATCACAATGCACTATCACCTCACAGCTGTCAGAAGGGCTAAAGTCAAAAATTCAAGAAACAGCACGTGCTTGCAAAGATGTGGAGAAAAAGAAACCCTCTTGCACTGTTGGCGGGAATGCAAACTGGTGCAGCCACTGTGGAAGACAGTATGAAGATTCCTCAAAAAATTAAAAATAGAATTACCATATGGTCCAGTAATCACACTGCTAGGTATTTACCCAAAGAATACAAAAACACTAACTCAAAAGGATATATGTACCCCTATGTTTCCTGCAGCCTTATTTACAATAGCCAAACTGAAGGAGCCCATGTGTCCATCTAGAGATGAAAGGATAAAGAAGAGGTGGTATAGACATACAATGCAATATTATTCAGCCATAAAAAATAATGGCATCTTGTCATTTGCAACAACATGAATGGAGGTAGAGTATAATGCTAAGCAAAATGATAAGCTAGTCAGAGAAAGACAAATGCCATAGGAACTGAAGAACTGAATTCCTCACTTAAAAAGCTATGTAACTCATGATTGGAAAATGTTTGCAGAGAATGGCTTTGGTGCTTTTCACTACAAATCATGTTTTGTATCCACTACTCACATACACTGGTGCTGGAGCCCTTAAGATGTGATCTCATATGTGGCCTCTGTACTGACACCTTTACATCATGATGCATAATCAGCAGTAGGAAAATTCCTGCAAGCCGTTATTACTACATGTGACAGGTAGAAAAGAATTAACTATTTATGAGAGTAATTGTAAGCCAAAATATATACATATCCCACTAGACCTAAACTAAATGTATCTTAACCTCAACTGTCCTAAGCAATACCCAAAAATTCCATAGCCAATTTAATATTATATGACACAGGAAAATGGAACGAAGAGGAGCTGAAGTGCAAAGAGGTAGCAGTATACATGATTGCAGGCTATATAACCTTTTTTCTTTTTAGTTTTTTAAAAAGTAATGTCTCCACCCAGAATGGGGCTCAAACTCACAACCCCAAGATCAAGAGTTACATGTTCTACTGACTGAGCCAGCCAGGCAACCCCATAACCTTCTTTTTAAAAATATAACAACTTTATTGGGATATAAATCACATAAACATAATTCACAAACTCACAAGGTACAACTCAATGGTTTTTAGCATATGCATAGAGTTGTTGCAACCATCACTATAATTATAGAAATTTTCATCACTCAAAAAAGAAACCCAGTATCCATTAGCAGTATTTCTGCTCAATCCCCAGACCCTAGGTAACAAAGTAATCCGCTTTCAGTCTCTATGGATTTACCTTCTTCGGACATTTCATATTAATAGAATTTAAAAGGTCTTGTGACTGGCTTCATTTCTTAAGGGTATATACTTGGGGGTAGAATTGCTGGGTCATATGGTAACTCTTATGTTTAAACTTTTGAGAAACTACCAAACTGTTTTCCAAAGTGGCTGTACCATTTTACATCCCCACCAGCAGTGTAGGAGGGTTCTGATTTCTCCATCCTTGACGGCACTTTTTATTAGCTGTCATTTTGTTCACACCAATCTTTGTGGGTGTGAAATGGTGTCTCATGGTGATTTTGATTTACATTTCCCCCTTGAGTAATGATTTTCAGCATATTTTTGTGTGCATTAGCATTTATACATCTTCTTTGGAATACTGTCTAGTCTTTATATATTCTAGATGAAAGTATCAAAGGATATTTGGAAGATGCAAATGGAGACAATGCAGTTATTCTCAGCAGTTGTGGCCTCATACACAGTGGTGGTCAAATAGGATGTTTCGGCAGACCTGTCCATGATCACCTTGACACCAGAGGCTCAGCTATTCAGACTTCTCCACAAACTCCAGCTTTTTACCCTCACCAATGCTTCAGGCTTGAGTGGTTAGTAATTATAACTTTATCCTCCCCCAATTCTCCTCTTTCCAGACTTTCAGACCCCAGCACCCCTTTGTCCTTAAAGTTAGTCCTCATTCACATAATTCCTACATAAAACATATTCTCTCTGTAATGCTTGGTGGTGGCTCTGTTTTCCTGACTGAATCCAGACTGATCACCCAACATTGTATTAGGATAAAATTCCAATAGGATGATTGCAACATTTAAAGTGTTCACCATCCCGTGCCCCTACACTGATCACACAGTATGAACATTGGACAAAGCCAGATAAGTCATTTGGTTAGAATATGGTGCCTATAAAGCCATGGGTCTAGTAATATTTATGTAACTCATTTTTATTTCACAGAGAAGTAAAGCTCCACAGTAAGATCATTCTATGTATTTTAATCCTCATTAGACATTTTATAAGAGGGTATGAATTATGAAGAGAGAAATTAAGCAAAGAAGTAATAATAACACATAAATTTATACATTATTATAAATTTTGTATCCTGAAAACTTAACCAGAAGGAGCATATATTTAAATATCAAGTTGAGAAAAATGTCTTTGTTATTTAATTGCTGATTAAAATAACAGCAGAGGAGATGGAGAGAGGGGGACAGAGGATCTGAAGCAGGCTCCACTCTGATAGCCTGATGCAGGGCTTCAACCCACAAACCATGGGGTCATGACCTGAGCTGAAGTCAGATGCTCAACCAACTGAACCGCCCAGGTGCCCCAAAAGAGGTACTAATTTTTATTTATTTATTTTTTAATTTTTCTTAATGTTTTTATTTATTTTTGAGACAGAGAGACACAGAGCATGAGCAGGGGAGGGGGCAGAGAGACAGGGAGACACAGAATCTGAAGCAGGCTCCAGGCTCTGAGCTGTCAACACAGAGCCTGACGTGGGGCTCAAACTCATGGAGTGTGAGATCATGACCTGAACTGAAGTCGGATGCTTAACCGACTGAGCCACCCAGGTGCCCCTCGGGTACTAATTTTTAAATGCTAATAATGACCATAATGATGTGAAAAGACTTTTATACAGATTATCTCCTTTAATTTTCACAAATCATTATGAATTGGGTATTTATAAAGCCACTAAGAAGATAGTGAAATACTGCATAGAGAATTTGTGAAACTGATGAGTAGCTGTATAGGTTTGCATACTCAGTGTGCCAGCAGCGCTCTTGTGTTTTTTTCTCCACATTTCCTAATTTGACAAGAGCTGGAAATGAAGTAGATTAGATGCCCTTCTTACTCCTCATTTTGACTTCCAAATCATTCCTTCTCTTTCTTTCTTTTTTTTCAAATTTTAATGTTTAATTATTTTTGAGAGAGACAGAGTATGAGTGGGGGAAGGGCAGAGAGAGAGGGAGACACAGAATCTGAAGCAGGTTCCAGGCTCTGAGCTCTCAGCACAGAGCCCGAGGCAGGGCTCAAACCCATGAACCGCAGGATCATGACCTGAGTCGAAATCAGTTGCTTAACCGACTGAGTCACCCAAGTGCCTCCATTCTCTTTCTTAAACCCCTTAATCCTCCCCACCCAAAGAACACAAAACAACAAACAGTAAGAACAAAGCTCCTCTCCGCTCCTCTCAAGACTTCCTCTATGTTGCTTCATCAAATGATCAATTTTATGGCTTCTTTTCTATTATATACTCTGTTTTTCTCTATTTCACCAGACTGTCTTATTAAGTTTTCTTTCTGGATTCACTCTACTTCTCAATCGCCAAATAGCGTGGCTCTTCTGTTTGAAACCTTCCTTTTCTTTAATCTGGTCCTCCATTTCCATGGCTGGAGTAAATCAATAAAAATAATCCATGAATTTATATTTCCAGCTCTAACTTTACGTATGTGTTTCAAGTGCATAAACTCAATTCCCTATTTGACATCCCCTTATCTTATCCTGTAATTATTGTAAGCCTAACATATCCAGACTAAAACTTTGGGTTGTTTTCTGTGGTCCTAAATGTAATCCCTCCAGTCTTCCCCAGCTCGGTGAATTATGAATGGCTACTTTAATCCATCCTTGATTCCTATTTTTCTGTCAGGCCTCGAATTCAGCTCAACAGGAACTCCTGTGAACTCTAAATATGACACACATCTAGAGTCAGACAAAATCACTATTTCTGATCCACTGATACATGTCCATATCACCACTCACCTAGGATACCATACTAAGCTCTGAACTTGCCAACTATGTTCAGTCTTACTCTCCTAGATCTAATCCAGTCCTAGGTTTTTCGTTGTTTAAAAAAATTAATCAAAATTTCACATACATAAAGAATAATAACCAAATTATAATATTATGGATAACTTTCAAAAAGTAGACATATCTTTGTACTATTATGTAAGTCAAGGACTAGGATTTTACAAATACACCCAGAAGCTTAGTCATAGCACTTTCCAAATTTCCATCCCTCCCTTTTCCCACAAAGAAACTATAGAAAGCAATTTCTGACCCTGGCTTTCAATGTTCCTGCCTCATATTATTCACACTCTTGTGCAGTGCCTCTGCCTTGAGTGCGAGCTGAACCTGGTGAATTGCTTCTAATGAATAGATTATCCTAAACATGAGATGTAACTTCCATGACTAAGTAACAAACGATTGATTTCCATCTTGATAGCACTTTCTCTTGTTACCTCTCTCTTTCTCTCTGCCCCATTCTCTTTTTATTCTCTCTCCCTCCTCCCACCTCTCTCATTTTCTCTTTCTTGGCCTACTCCCATGGATGAAGCAAGTTACCATGGTGAGAGGCCCAGTGGTAATGAATTAAAGATGGCCTTCAGACAACAACCTTCAAGGAGTTGAGGCCTTTAGTCTAGCAACTCATAATGAAATGAACCCTGCCAAAAACCACATCAATGATCTTGCGAAGTGGATCCTTTTCCAGTTGTGCCTTGAGATGACTCCCATCCCCAGTCAACACTGTAATTACAGACTGTAGGAGACACTGAAGCAGAGGATGCAGCTAAACCATAGCCAGATTACTGTGACCTACAGAAGCTTTGAGATTATAAATATTGTTATTGCAAGCTGCTAAATTTGGGAGAACTTTGTTATGCAATAACAGATTACTAACACAGAAACTTTTATCTAAATTCTAACAACATAGATTGCTATTGTCTCATTTTTGTCTTCATATAAATTGAATTATATAGATGATTCACCTCATTTTGGCTTCTTTTGCTCAACAGTATATTTTTAAATTCATACAAATTGTTAGATTCAGTAACAATATTTCTGCATATAACCAGAAGTGAAATTATTTGGTCATAAAGTATGTGCTCATTTTATGGTAGACAATATCAGTTTTTCAATGTGATTGTCCAAATTAATACAGTCATAAGTAATGTGTAAAATTCCCAGTATTCTGTGTTCTCATCATAGTTAGTAATGCTAGAGTTATAAAATTTTGTCATTCTGGTAAGTAAATAGTTATCATTTCAGGTTTAATTTTTTCTTTAAATCTTTTCTTTATTTCATGGCTATTGCCTTTTGCATATATTCCTATTCAATATTCTTACTTATATTTTTAATGGGTTGTCTGTCCTTTTTTTTTCCTTCTTGATTTGGAGACTGCTTTATATACCCTATATCCTATAAATTTTTCTGTTAGTATTTTAGTTTGCTTTTTATTTCTCTTAGTGGTGTCTTTGAATGAACATGACTTTTTAATATTAATATAGTTAAATTTATCAATTATTTGTTTGCAAGTTATTGATTTATTTATCCTATTTCCTGAACCAAAGGACATGAAAATAATCTCTTTGACTTATTCTAAACATTTTATTATTTTGTCTTCCACGTTTATCCTATTTTCTGAACTGACGGACATCAAAATAATCTCTTTGACTTTCTTCTAAACACTTTATTGCTTTACATTGGGATTTACAATCCATATAGAATCAACTTTTATAATGTCAGAAGGTAAGAATCAAGTTTTTTTTTTTCACACGTACATAACATAGACTTAGCAGCATTTATTGAGAAGACTATCATTTTGCTATAGTTGTCATGAATCAATTTTCCTTACATGTATGAAACTAAGAATTGTAGCAAATCTATAGATAAATATGTGAATAAATGACACTCAAAAAATATCTCTCCAATTCATCATTACACGTCCCACAATTTGTTAGCCTTTTAAAATCTTTCGGTAATATTTTATATTTCAGAGCATATACTCCTTGTACATTTTGTCAGATTTATTCCTGAATCTTTTTAAATAACTTTTTGAAGCATAAGTATACATATTAAATATTATTAAATGTATGTACATGTAATATAAATTATTAAATATAAATATAAATAGTTTAAAAATTAATAAAATTAAACCAAGAAGGCAAAAGACTTATATGCTGAAAGCTATAAAATTTGGCTGAAAGAAATTAAAGAAGACACAAATACATGAAAAGACATCCCATGTTTCCAGATTACAGGACTTAATATTGTTAAAATGTTCATTCTATGCTACACAATCTACAGATTCAATGCAATTCCTATTAAAATCCCAGTAACATTTTTTTGCAGAAACATAAAACGCATCCTAAAATTCATATAGACTTTCAAGGGACTCTGGATAGTCCCATCAGTCTTGAAAAAGAAGAATAAAGTTGGAAGCCTCACACTTCCTGATTTCAAAACATATTACAAAGCTACAAGTAATAAAAACAGTCAGGTACTGGCATAAAGACAGCCAAATAGACAGTTCAGAAATAAACCCTCACATATGTGCTCAAATGATCTTTAACAAGCTTATTAAGACCACACAATGGGGAGAGAGCAGTATCTTCAATAAATGGTGTTAGAAAAACTGAACATCCACGTATAAAAGAATGAATTCAGATTCTTAAAACATGTAAAAATTAATTCAAAGTATATTAGAGTACTAAACATAAAATATAATACTTTTACAAGAAAACATAGGGGAAACCTTCATGACGTTGGATTTGGCAATGATTTCTTGGAAATGACACCAAAGCACAGAAACAAAAGCAAAAACAGACAAGCAGAACTACATCAAACTTTAAAACTCTTGTGCATTAAAGGAAACAACCATCAGAGTGAAAAAGCAACCTATAGAATGGGAGAAAATATCTGAAAATCATATATCTGATAGGGAACAAATATCCAGATTATGTAAAGACTTTCTATAATTCACAGCAACAAAAAACAACTCAGTCTAAAAAAATGATCAAAGGAATTGAATAGACATTTCATCAAAGAATATACAAATAACCAAAAAGCATATGAGAAGGTGTTCAATATCACTAATCATTAGAGAAATGCAAATAAAAAATATGAGATATTATCTCACATATATTAGGATGACCACTATCAAAAAAATAGAAAATAGCAAATATTGGTGAGAATATGGAGAAATTGGAATTCCTGTGTAATGTGAGTGGAAATAAAAAATGATGCAGTTGCTATGGAAAACTGTAAGATGGCCCCTCAGAAAAATAAAAAATAGAGTTACCATACGGTCCAGAAATTTTACTACTGAGTATCTATATCTAAAAGCACTGAAAGCAAGATCTTGAAGAGATATTTGCATACCCACATTTATTACAACATTATTCACAATAATCAAGAGGTAGAAACAACCCATATGCCCTTATAGACAGATGAGTGGATAAAGAAAATGTTGTGTACATATACAATGGAATGTTACTCGGTCTTAAAAATGAAATCTGTCACATGCCACAGCAAGGACTAACTATGAAAGCATGAAGAGAAATAATAAGTTACAAAAGACAAATACTTTATTATTTCATTTATATGAGGTATCTAAGAGAGTCAAACTCATAAGCACAGAAGGTAGAATGGTGGTTGTTAAGGGGTGGAGTGAGAGAAGAATGGGAAGTACATATGCTCTCTCTCTCTCCCTCTCCACCCCTACCCCCCTACACACACACACTGCAAGTTGTTTTTCTAACTTGCTGGTCTTGCCTCCTATTGTATATGAGACTCAGGGACCCCAACTGAATAAATGAATTCCTGCTATTGAGTACCCTAAAATGTTCTGCATGGAATTCTCCATGTGAAAAGCAGCTAATATAAAAACATTTCAGACCTGAAATTCTGGATAACAATTGAAACCATTTAGCATATATACATAAATTTTTAATGTAATAATTCTATCGTGCAAATTAATTTGAGGTGTATCTTTTAGAGTAAGTATTCTAGAGACCACGACTCCAAGTGCACTGGAAAGCAAGGAAATACAGCTTCTTCATACCCAGTGTTTAAAAGAAAAAGTCCCTAGAAAAATTCTCAAGTCTGACATTAAAAAAAAAAAATGCACAAAAACGGTACACAACTCATTTTACTACACAGGAAGGAGCTTTTTCTTAACATCTGGCCTGTTTCTGAGAAATTAAGAGCCTGTTCCTGCTTTCATTTTCAACCGACATGTGTTCAGCAAAAATAGGTTCAAGTTGTCCTTAACTGAGACAAGAAATTCCTTACTAATAAGAAAAAGTAGAGAAGAACCAGACTTTTAATTTATAAAAGAACTAATCAGACTGTCATATTTAGCGAGGATATGGGAGAGACATACATCACCAGAGTCTTCTAGTCCACTTTTGCAGGTACAGAGCCATGAATGAACTTAATTTGACCTTCCCCTTTTAATACACTCACTTATCATTCAAGGAAATCTCAACTGTCAGTCTTGTGGCCCAGTGAACTGCCATTTAAAAAACATCTTTAAATTCCAGTTAGTTAACATGGTATAATATTAGTTTCACGTGTACAAATAAAAAATTAAAATAAAGAATTCCAGATATATAAAAACTGAGAATCTTTTTTTACATGTTTATTTATTTTGGAGTGGGGAGGGTCAGAGACAGAGAGGGAGACAGAGGATCTGAAGCAGGCTCTATGCTGATAGTAGAAAGCCCGATACAAGGCTCAAACCCACAAAATATGAGATCATGACCTAAGCTGAAGTTGGATGCTTAACTGACTGAGCCACCCAGGTACCCCAAAACAGAATTTTTTGCTAGCAGACCCATCTCATGAGAAATAGTAAAAGAAATTCTTCAGACTGAAAGTGAACCCAGATAATAAATGCATGCATATAAAAAGAGAAAGAAAACTAGTAAATTATGTAATTATAAGACAGTATAAATACATATTTGTTTCCTTATCTTAACTGATTTTTAAAATAAGTAAATAAATAAATAAAATAAAAAATATCTTTAACCTGTATTAACTGGTCTGTAAAATGCAGATAATAATATCTACCTCATAAGCATGTACTGAGGGTAAATTCAATTAAGTTAGTAACACCTGTAAGGAATTAGCACAATGTCTACCATACAGCAGGCACCAGATGCATTTTACTTATTATAATATGAACTCAAGCTTCAATGCCTCAACAAAGCTTATATACTGTGAGATAACAATGTGATAAAAATAATTATATAAATATATGTTCTTTTTCAATAGTAATAAGTTTTTTTTTTCATGTTTATTTATTCTGAGAGAGAGAGAGCATGCAAGAAGGGGAGGGACAGAGAGAGGGGGGGAGACACAGAATCTGACGCAGGCTCCAGGCTCTGAGCTGTCAGCAGGGAACCCGACACCGGGCTGGAACTCACAAGCTGTGAGATCATGACCTGAGTCAAAGTCGGAAGCTCAATCAACTGAGCCACCCAGGTTCCCCAGTACTAATACAAAATTGTCTATTAAAACAGCCAGTATTTTCTACCTCTCAGCGTAGGTCAGATTTTAAACAGCATGATTCCACCTGTTCAGGGGGATGTGAAAGTATAGGTGCTTTTATATGCACTTGGAGAGTAGGAGAGTGCAAACATTTCCAGAAGCAAATTTTATAGTATGTCTCAAAAGTCTCCAAAAAGAGCATAACCTTTAACCAACATGTTCACTTTCCCAATTTGATCCACTTAATCACAAATACTTACTAAAGGCCTATCATGTGTCATGCACTGTTTTTGAGGGATTCAAAAGTCAAAAAGAAACAGAAATCTCTGCCTTCGTGGAAGTAACATTTTAGTAGGCAATAAAAACATAAGCTATCCAGAATATCAGATGACAGTTTCTATGCAGGAAAGTGAAGCAGGAATAGGGGAGAACAAGTGCTGGCAATTTGAAGAAGAGCAATTTTATATAAGGGATCAGAAACAGCACCAATGAAGTGACATTTCAGTGAGGATCTAAAGCTGTAAGGGAGAAGGTCATTGGATATCTAGGGAAACAGCATAAGTTGCAGGGGAAACAGCAAGTGCAAAGGCCCTAGGGAAGGAGCATGACCAGCGTGTTTCAGAGAGGCCAGGAGAGGGAAGTTATAGGGAAGAAACCCCAATCCTATAGCCCCTGTAATCTCTTGTGAGAACACGGCTTTTACATTACTAAAGCAAGATGCTAACCACCTGAGATGAGTTCAGGCCTTCTCTGAACTGTCCACTACAGCCAGAGCTGGAATTGGAAGTGAGATTGAGAGGATTCAAGTTAGCGCACCAGAAACATCTAAAATGGTCCACCCCTTGCATCATTCTGATCACAGTGCCCTATATTAAATGCAATCCATCATCGTATCTTCAAATTGGTGAGTAGCTACAATTTTATAAAGGACTTAATACACATGACTTGGTATATGCCACAGACTTTAACTCCTACAACTTGTCACAGGTCATAGTTGATGTTCATCATCTCCCTCCTCCACCATCCATTCTAGATTTTCTTTGTCATAAACAAAAGTAGGCATCCCAGTTAAAAAAAATTTTTTTTAACGTTTATTTATTTTTGAGACAGAGAGAGACAGAGCATGAACAGGGGAGGGTCAGAGAGAGGGAGACACAGAATCTGAAACAGGCTCCAGGCTCTGAGCTGTCAGCACAGAGCCCGACGCGGGGCTCGAACTCACAGACCACGAGATCACGACCTGAGCCGAAGTCGGCCGCTTAACCGACTGAGCCACCCAGGCACCCCAAGCATCCCACTTTAGCTTTTCAGCTGTGTGCCTAAAATACTCCTTCTACAAAACCAGACTAACCCAAAGAGAAAATATAACTGGAAAGATACTTAAAGGTTTGATAACTTCAGGTACTAGAAGGTCAGCATATCATCTGATGAAAAAGGTAATGAGCTCCTATGGGGACAGCACATTCTACTTATTAATGTTTATAAAAAGTGCACGCAGCCCTAAGTGTGCCTGGCTGGCTCAGTTAGCCACGCATGTGACTTTTGGTCTCAGGGTTGTGAGTTTGAGCCCCATATTGGGTGAAAAATTACTTAAAAATAAAATCTTTTTTTTTTTTTCAACGTTTATTTATTTTTGGGACAGAGAGAGACAGAGCATGAACGGGGGAGGGGCAGAGAGAGAGGGAGACACAGAATCGGAAACAGGCTCCAGGCTCTGAGCCATCAGCCCAGAGCCCGACGCGGGGCTGGAACTCACGGACCGCGAGATCGTGACCTGGCTCAAGTCGGACGCTTAACCGACTGTGCCACCCAGGCGCCCCAAAATCTTTTTTTAAAAAAGAGTGCATGCAGCCCTTTGTCTTTGTTTTTTGTGTGGCTGCATTGGCATATGACAAACTCATAGTAATGTCCACAAATACTGTCCCATGGCAAGTTACAATCACCCAGACCATATTTCACATTGTTGAATAAAGTCACCGATAAGAAGGGGTGCTTGGGTGGCTCAGTCGGTTAAGGGTCCAACTCCAGATAAGGTCATGATCTCACGGTTTGTGAGTTTGAACCCTGCATCGGGCTCTGTGCTGACAGCTCAGAGCCTGGAGCCTGCTTCAGATTCTGTGTCCCTCTCTCTGCTCCTCCCTGCTTGCACTCTGTCTCTCGCTCTCTGTCAAAAAAAAAAAAAAAAAAAAAAAATTAAAAAAAATTTAAAGGTACAGATAAGTTATTGCAATTGGAAAAAACCCACAACTTTCTCATGGTTTTCTGTAATAACTTAAATACACAATATTGCCAATTGATCAGTATTTGTTGAAATCGTGGAAAATGTACAGTAATGGAGTAACATTTGGACTCTACTTAACACTTTATGTTTTCCTTATATTTTGACTAATTCATCATAATCTGGGACACAGATATATTTATTGTCGTTGTTGTTGTTTTTAATTTTAGCATTTTTCCCAAGTAGCCACGCAAAAGTGGATTAAGTCTAGCAAATAGTTTGATGATTCCCATGACATTTTCATTATTGGAAGAACATCATTTTTCATCATGATGTTCAGTAGAGCAAACCTCATTTTAAAATATAATAATCGCAGGGGCACCTGGGTGGTTCAGTCAGGTAAGCATCCAACTTCAGCTCAGGTCATGATCTTGTGGTCCATGAATTTTAGCCCTGCATCTGGCTCTGGGCTGACAGCTCAGCACCTGAAGCCTGTTTTGGATCCTGTGTCTCCCTTTCTCTCTGTGCCCCTCCCCCAGTGGTGCTCTCTCTCTGCCTCTCAAAAATGAATAAACGTTAAAAAAATTTCTTTAAGCATGTTATAATTGCAGTGCTCCTGGTTGACTCAGTCGATTGAGTGTCTGACTCTTGATTTCAGCTCAGGTCATGATCACAGGGTCATGGGATCAAGCCCCACGTCAGGCTTCATGCTGAACATGGAGGCTGCTTAGGATTCTCTCTCTCCCTCTGCCCCTGTCCCCTGCTCACGCTGTATCTCCCACTCTCTCTCTAAAATAAAAAAAATTGAGTGCCCAGGTGGCTCATTTGGTTAAGCATCCAACTCTTGATTTTGGCTCAGGTCATGATCTCATGGTTTGTGAGTTCAAGCCTTGCATCGGATCTGAGCTCCCAGTGTGGTGCCTGCTTGGAATTCTTTCTCTCTTCTCGCTTTGCCCCTCCCCTGCTCTCTCTCTCTCTCTCAAAATAAATAAATAAATAAGTAAACATTTTTTAAAATAAATAAATTAAATTAAATTAAATTTTTTAAATGTAATAATTGCAGCAATCCCTTCAAAATAATGGTCAAGTTTCTTCAAGACATTAGTAAATACTTTTATATTTTATTTACATTGAATTCAAGTAAATTCAAGGTTTTTAATGCTCTGTGGAGTCTTCAACAAATTTTGAAGATTCTTTTTTTTCACTCACTTTGAAAACTACATGTCATATGTAACATCTGTACTGTTGTAAACATTTCACTAACTGAATAATATATACAAACTTTTAGTTCTGGAATAGACTAGCTAGGATCTCATAATAGTTTGAACAACTCTTACAATTTGAATATTGTTTATCAGGTCAGAGACAAATGCAGGCCTGAGTAGTCCCAACAGAATGACTCCAATCCCTCACCGTAAAAGCTTAAAGAATGGCACCAAAGGATACCACAAGTCTTGATTCAAACTTCCATCATTTCATGATAAAGTGGATAGACATATGGAAAAAAGACATTAACTACTCATTTGGACACCTGAATGGCTCAGTTAAGCATCCGGCTCTTGGTTTCATCTCAGGTCATGATCTCACAGTTCACGGGTTTGAGCCCTGTGGGTTCAGTCTCTGCACTGACAGCTTGGAGCCTGCTTGAGGTTCTCTCTCCCTTCTCTCTCTCTCTGCCCCTACCCCGCTTGCACTCTCTCTCTAAATAAATAAACTTAAAAATTTTTTTTAAGTTTACACATTCAAATTGGCAAAAGTGTGGGGTTTCTTGCATAGTTGGGGTCATTTTATACTTAGTCACATAATATCCATTGAACTTCTACTCTATGCCAAGTCTTATTGTAAGTGCTGTGAATACATTAGTTAACTGCTTTTATGAACTTGAATTTCAGGTATCATAAGGGGGAAAAATCAAGGTGATGTGAAGGAGATTTGCAAAGGGTTCACTGGAGACCAACAGAATAAAAAGGGATCTTGCCAAGATCAAGGGTAAGAAAGTTTCAGATCTGTAAAGTTGTGCCTCAAGGATCAAGGAAGGAAGGAACTGGGTGTGTCCCAGCAACAGAAAGTCCCAGCTAACTCATTTTTCAAAGCAAATTTCAAAAAGGAAAAAGAAAAGAGAGTATTCAGTTCTATTTGTTAAGTTTCTCACACTGGCTTCCGGGTATAGAGATCTGGGATCAGCAGAGAACCTAATCAATCTCTCCCTTTCTCCTCATTTCCCTATTCCTTCCTTTCAGAAGCAATGTGGAAGAGGAGAAAAAGCAGAGAATTTAAAGGTAAAATGAGTTTAGGGGCACCAGGGTGGCTCAGTCAGTTGAGCATCCAACTCTTGATTTCAGCTCAGGTCATGATCCCAGATTGTGAGACCAAGCCCCATGTCGGCCTCCATGCTGAGCATGGAGCCTGCTTAGGATTCTCTTTTTCTCTTTCTCTCTCCCTCTGCCCCTCTCCCAGCTTGAATTCTCTAAAACAAAACAAAACAAAAGGTAAAAAGAGCTTAAAATTTGATCCCCACCCCTGTGACTTGCTCAATGAATATGGACCGGCATACTTACCCTCCCTCAAACCTCCTTGTTTTCACTGGAAGATGAAGACATTGTTGCTTATTTTGCATTATTGTAATCAAAAATGAATTAGACTTGAAACACACATAGTTCTGTGCAAACAATCAAGAAATAAACCCATTACTTCTTTTGCTATTCACTCAGAAAGCCTAGAAAGGCAGTGTAGTGAAGTAGCTTCACAAGAGTGTTTGGGATCAAGAATGATTCAGTTCAGATTACTTATATATACTACTGTGATTTGGGTTGAGACGTTCAACTTTTCTGTTCCTGTTTCTATAAAAACATGGGGAAATGTTTAGCATATGATATGTTATAAAACCCACATAAAGCAGTCAGCATAGAGCCTCAAACATGTGTGCAATTCTTGGAGCCCCTTCCTGACTGTGCACTGGGTATTAGTGCCAGGTGCTGGGTGTTTGTGACTGTGTGTGTGGCATATTCTTCTCCTCACTTGCTGTATGTATAAAGCCAGGTCCATTGTATGTTCATCATGTGAGGAAATTAGACCTAAAAATTCACATGATGCTTTCTCACTCTAGGTTTCTCAACCTGAACCCCAACTCTGAGCTCCATTTCATTGTATTTGCATATCTGATAGACATTCTTTAAAATCAGCGAGCGTTCTCTGACATCTCTTTCAAAAAAATGTGGAGGTTCTAGTTGAGAAATTGTGTTAAGTCCATATACCCTCCCACTAGCACAGCCTCCAGAAATTCCTTTTATGGTCTTTGAATAATTGTTTTGTGTCCCAATGCTTTCAGTTTCAGATAAAGTCTGTTACAGTGGTTGCTTTGTTTCTAGTTTGTCTTTAAAGGAAATCTGGAAAGTCCAATGACACTACACAGGTAAAATAAAAGATCCATGATCCAGTGAGAGAGGGAGAAGTAACAGAAACCTCTCCACCTAACCGAAGAGGAAAAAATAAAAGGTAAGAACTCCACTTCATTATCAAAGCAGCTTTTTCTTCAGCTTTAAAGGAGCTCTGTTCCAGGAAATGGGGCTCATGACAAGGTTGGGGCAGGGATGGGAAAGGATTTTATAAAGGTCAGTTTTCTTAAAAAGTGACCAGCCTAAGGGCACCTGGGTGCCTCAGTTGGTTGAACATCCGACTTCAGCTCAGGTCATGATCTCACAATTCATTAGTTTCAGCCCCACATCGGGCTCTCTGCTGTCAGCACAGAGCCTGCTTTGGATCCTCTGTCCCCCTCTGTCTCTGTCCCTCCCCCTGCACTCTCTCTCAAAAATAAATACACATTAAAAAAAAAAGTGATCAGCATCAAGACGGGTTGCAGTTGAGCCTGCTGTGGGATACTAGGTCGGATAATGAAATACTGGGGTCATCAGATGGTAGCATGTTCCTACCTGTTACTACTGTGCTTGTGTGAAATTAGGCACCAGCAGACATGGGGATAAATGAAGTTTGAAGTGCATTAGGATTGTCTTTCTTTTTGCTGACTTTGTGTTGACTGGGGACACAGTTAAATTCCCATTATCTTTCATAGAACTTGCTCAGTACAGATCCGACTGCAGCTAAGAAACTGAAAGGCTGCAAATATGTTATATTCAGGAGAAGGAAAGAATAGTAAATGAGGTGTGGTGTGGTGAACAGCCACCCGACACTGATTTTTTTAATGTTTATTTATTTTGAGAGAGAGAGAGAGTGCATGAACAGGGGAGGGGCAGGGAGAGGGAGAGAGAGAATCCCAAGTAGGCTCTGAGATGCCAGTGAAGAGCCCAACACAGTGCACAAACTCACGAAACCATGAGCTTGTGAGCTGAGCCAAGATAGAGTCTTGAGCCACTGAGGTATCCCCACCTGATACTGTTAAAGACAGAAAAAGAAAAATCTGAAACCCAGAGCTAAAGGTGAAGATTTATGAAAACATCATTCTTTTTAATCACACACTTGAACTTTGTTTCAAAGTATATTTCTTCCTTCAGAAATAGTCCAGGTTCAGTAGATCCAATTACTTAGTGCCAACTTACTCCTTACCCCTTACAAGTAGAATCTGGAGCCCATTTGACTAGAAAGCTTCCTCTTTAAAGAATCTACCGTGATGCATTACTAAGGGCTACATCTTTGTTTGCCTTGACCTCTCTGTGCTCTCAATCAGTTCCAATCTTGCCTTCTGGAAACTCCTGCCCTGAATTCCTTGGCTTGGCACGAGCTTTATTTATCTTACCTGACGACTCTCTCTCCTTTCCAGTTTCACTTTCCCTTCACCTCTCATCCCTCTTCCCCACCGTCTATTCTCCTCTTCCTGCTTCTCCTTCTCTGCAAAATGGAAGAGCAGAACAAAACAGAAAACCTAGAAATGTATGCTGAAAATACAAATATTTTCCTTGAACAACTTGCCCTTTACCTCTCCTGATCTGCCTCCTGATTTTTTTTTTTTTAGTTTCAGGTGTACAGTATAATGATTCAACAATTCTATACCTTACTCAGTGCTCATCACAATAAGTACACTCTTAATCCCCTCACCTGTTTCACCCCAAACCCTACCCACCTTGCCTCCAGCAGCTTCCAATTTGTTTTCTATATTTAAGAGTCTGGGTGGGGGTTTTTTTGCGTTTTTTTTTTTCCCTCTTTTTTGCTTTGTTTGCTTTGTTTCTTAAATTAATTTCATATATGAGTAAAATCATATGGTATTTGTCTTTCTCTAACTGACTTATTTCAGTTAGGATTATACCCTCTATATCCACCCATGTTGTTGAAAATAGCAAGATCTCATTCTTTTTTATGGCTGAGTAGTATTACATTGTGTATATACACCATTTCCTCTTTATCCATTCATCTATAGATGGATGTTTGGATTGCTTCCATAGTTTGGCTATTGTAAATAATGATGCAGTAAACAAAAGGATGCATATATCCTTTCAAATTACTGTTTTTGTTTTATTTGGGTAAATACCCAGTAGTGCAATTACTGGATCATGTGGTAGTTCTATTTTTGAGGAACCTCCATACTGTTTTCCAGAGTGACTGTACCAGTTTGTATTCCACCGCCCAGCAGTTCGCCAGAATCCTTTTCTCCACATCCTCGGCAACTTTCTTGAGTTTTTTATTTTGGACATTCTGATAGGTATAAGATGATACTCATTGTGATTTTGATTTGCATGTCTCTGATGAGTAGTAATGTCAAGCATCTTTTAATGTGTCTATTGACCATCTGTATGTCTTCTTTGGAAAAATGTCTATTCACGTCTTCTGTCCATTTTTAATTGGATTATTGGTTTTTGGGTGTTGAGTTGTATAAGTTCTTTATAGATTTTGGATATTAACCCCTTATCAAATATATCATTTGCAAATATCTTCTCCAATTCAGTAGATTGTCTTTTTGTTTTGTTGATGGTTTCCTTTTCTGTGCAAAACCTTCTTATTTTAATGGAGTCTCAATAGTTTATCTTTGCTTTTGTTTCACTTGCCTCAGGAGACATATCTAGAAAAGTGTTTCTATAGCTGATGTCAAAGAAATTACTGCCTGTGTTTACTCCTAGGAATTTTGTGGTTTCACATCTCATATTTAAGTCTTTAATCCATTTTGAGTTTATTTTTGTATATGGCTAAGAAAATGGTCCAGTTTCATTATTTTGCATAGAGCTGTCCAGTTTTCCAACACCATTTGTTGAAGAGACTGTCTTTTTCCTATTATTGTATATTCTTACTTCCTTTATTGTAGATCATTTGACCATAAAAGCATGAATTTATTTCTGGACTCTCTATTCTATACTATTGATCTATGTGTCTCTTTTTGTGCCAGTACCATACTGTTTTGATTACTACAGCTTTTTTGTATATCTTGAATTCTGAGATTGTGATACCTCCAGTTTTGTTCTTCTTTTTCAAAATTGCTTTGGCTATTTGTAGTTCCATACAAATTTTAGGATTGTTTGTTCTACTTCTATGAAAAAGGCTATTGGTGTTTTGATAGAAATTGCACTGGGGTGCCTGGAAGTCTCAGTCAGTTGAGCGACTGACCAGCTCAGGTCATGATCTCATGGTCTGTGAGTTCAAACCCCAAGTCGGGCTCTGTGCTGACAGCTTGGTGCCTGGAGCCTGCTTCATATTCTGTGTCTCCCTCTCTCTCTGCACTTCCCCTGCTCTCACTCTATCTCTCTCTCAAAAATAAATAACTATTTAAAAAATAAAAAATAAAAAAATTGCATTAACTCTGTAGATTTCTTTAGGTAGTATGGACATTTTAACACTACTCATTCTCCCAATCAGTGAGCACAAAGTATCTTTCCATTTGTTTGTCTCACTGAGATCCTCCACTCTTTTCTCAAGTCCAGTAAATATCTTTATGATCATTACTTTGAATTCTCTGTTAGGCATATTTCTTATCTCCATTTCATTTAGCTCTTGTACTGTGATTTTTGTCTTGTTCTTTCATCTGGAACATATTCCTCTGTTTCTTCATTTTGTATAACATTCTGCACTTGTTTCTGTGTGTTAGGAAAGTTAGCTATGTCTCCTGATCTTGAAAATAGTGGCCTTATGAAGAAGAGGTTTTATAGTGTCCTCTAGTGCGATGTCCCCCCTTCACCAGAACATGGCACTTTCAGGGGTGTCTCGTATGTGTGTTGTGTTAGCTTATTTTTGTGGCTGAGCCATGTTTGCCTTCAGTGAATTGTCTGAAATGGCCCTCTTTCCCTATTATGAGCAGGGTTTGGTCTCTGTGCTCTTACAGGGCCAGTCTGGGTCAGCCTTGGGCTTGTAGCTAGGTCAAACCAGATGCCTGCTCTCAACCCATTTGCCAGAACTGTGGTCACACTGAACTGCATGGTGCTCTTTCTGCATTGTTCCCTTAGATGCTTTCATTGGTGGACAGAGCCTACAGTTAGACCCCAGTCTGATCCCAGTCTGTCTTTCAGGGTTGCAGGTAACCCAAACTACAGGGCTCTTCCTTTGTGCTGCCCCTTGTGAGGTTGGTTGGTAGAGCTAGCAGTCTGATCGGATGTCTGCCCCAGCCCACCATTGAGCCTGCAGTTAAATTGGTGTGTGTGCTTGTCTTCCCCTCTCCCAGTCAATGTGGAGTGGTGCTGGCCACTGTTGGTGCTGCTTGAAGGATGAGACCTGGCCAGAGCACTTTGAAGGAACTTCTCTTGAGTGGGGTGTGTTGGATGGGGGGGATCTGCAGGAGAACAGGGCACATGGTGTTAGCAAACTAGATGATGTGTGGTCGTGCTAGTTCCCACAGGTGTCCATGTAGCTAATCTGGGCTTAGGAGAGAGAAATGGCACCTACCAGTTATTTAGTTCTTGGAGAAGTCTCCTAAAGATCCCTGCCCCTACTGCACACATTCTGAGATTAGTAAATAAATCTCCTCATACACCCAAGGTGCCTCTCAAATTATTGCTTCTATGCTGTATCACAGTGGGATTGTTCGTTCTGCTGGATCTTTAGGGGTAGGGACACAGTTTTCTATTACCCTCCATGCTCTCTAATATTTTTCTTAAGATGTTAAGCCCTACTGATGGTAAAAACTTGAAAGTTTAAGCCCTCTGATTTTCAAAGCCAAATGTCATGGGGACTTTAATTCCTCGCTAAATGTGCAGGTACCCCACGTCTCAAGTGCCCAGTGTGGGGTTTGCTCCTCTCCCTTCTCTGTACTAATGGTATCCACAAGCAGTTAGTCTTGCAGATTAGCTTAGTTTCCAACCAGACTTCACCTTTGCTACTGTTTTCGATGTGGCCTCCTCTCTATGATTAACCGTAGACAGTCTGTTCTGCCAGTCTTTGGTTCATTTTCTGGGTTAATTACACTGGTGTAGCTGTTATTTAGGTGGGACAAGGTGAGCTTAGGATCCTCCTACTCTGCCATCTTCCCAGGGTCCTCTGACTCCTGACCTTTTAATCCTTATTTCATAGTCTTTTGTTCCCTTATCACATATATATAAACATGATTTTTAGCCATGGTAAGTATTTCCAGTAGTGCACTTGTACCCCCATGTAGCTGGAGGCTAACTTACTGTGCAGCTAATGAAGTTTAAAGGCCCCTTGCTTATAAAAGCCCATGCCAAGGCTTTTGAAGGGTCCTTGGTCATGTGTTCCAGATGGTCATATGTTTTTATAAAATTTGCAAAAGTAAGTTATATTGGTTTCACTTTTGGAATGGCAATTTGAGAAGTTCTGTGGACCCTCATTCCAGCAAAACAAGCATATCTATCAGGGGAGAAACACATTTAAAATCTCTGGGAACTGTTCAAAGGGCATGCATGAAATAATGTACGAAAGAATTCATAGTAAGAATTAATGAATAAATAAATCAACATTGAATTTTTACATATAACCGAATGTAAAATAAATACCTCTAAATTCTATTCTATTTTCCATTGAACATTTACTCTAAATTTTTTAAAGTTTTTGTATTATATTGAGAGAGCATGCACACATGCATATGTGCATGTGAGCAGGGGAGAGGCAGAGAGAGAGAGGAAGAGAGAGAATGCCAAGCAGGCTCTGTGCTATAAGCGTGGCCCAATGCAAGGCTCAATCCCACAAACTGTGAGATCATTACCTGAGCCAAAATCAAAGAGGTGGATTCTTAACCAACTAAGCCACACAAGCACCCCTGCTTTACTCTAAATTTAAAAATTTTAAAAACATTTATTCATTTTTGAGAGACAGAGAGAGATGGAGTGTGAATCAGGGAGGCGCAGAGAGAGGAGACACAAAATCTGAAGCAGGCTCCAGGCTCTGAACTGTCAGCACAGAGCCCCACGCGGGGCTTGAAATCACGGACCACAAGATCATGACCTGAGCTGAAGTCGGACGCTTAGCCGACTGAACCACCCAGGCACCCCGCTAAAATTTTTAATGAGAATACAAAAGGAACGTTTTCCATGGTGAATTTAATGACCGATTTTGTTCATGAGAGTGGCTGAACATTCAGAAGATATGGTCATACCAATATTTTTTCAATGGACTACTTTGATAATACTTCTGTAACTTTCTAAAATGATACAGATCTTACCCTCATCTATCTCAATGTTGACACAAAACTTATGGCCATGTTGTAGAAACTGAGGACTCCAGCTTCTGAATGTAAAATAACCTGGTGAGGTTCTTGATCTAATTGGACTGGAAATTTTATTTCATCCCATCTCTTCCCTTGCAGACCAGGGAACACTCTGAACATGGCCTCAGAGATCCACATGCCGGCCCCAGTGTGCCTCATTGAGAACACTGAAGGGCAACTGGTGGTTAATCAGGAAGCTTTGGAGATCCTGTCAGCCACCAAGAATCCTCTCGTGGTGGTGGCTATTGTGGGCCTCTACCGCACAGGCAAATCCTACCTGATGAACAAGCTGGCTGGGAAGAACAAGGGTGAGTGGCACCAAAAAGCTCCGGCGGAGTCCCTTCTGTCCACCTACACTGCCTGCATTGAACGTGGTGATGCAAGGACAGGAAGTTAGAGAACGTGGAGGAATATTGAAAGTTATCTTTTAATCCACGATGATGCTCTTATCTTCACTATAATCTAAAAGAGTCAGTTCATCACTCTTCCCACTTTGCCTTAGTTTCCTGTTTTAAAAGCATAAATTGTTCCTTTCCTAGAAAGACTAGTGCAGTAATAAAAATAATTAATGTACATAATAAGACATTTACTAAAATGTGCATGTAGCAAAAGCAAGTTTCCACTGGTTATTAAGATGCAAAGAATGTTGAAGTCTGTATTGGCTTTTTTTTTTTCATTGTTGTAAAATATACATAACATAAAACTTACCATTGGAATCATTTTTTTTTTTTTTAACGTTTATTTATTTTTGGGACAGAGAGAGACAGAGCATGAACGGGGGAGGGGCAGAGAGAGAGGGAGACACAGAATCTGAAGCAGGCTCCAGGCTCTGAGCCATCAGCCCAGAGCCTGACGCGGGGCTCGAACTCCCGGACCGCGAGATCGTGACCTGGCTGAAGTCGGACGCTTAACCGACTGCGCCACCCAGGCGCCCCTGGAATCATTTTTAAGTGTACATATAGTTCTATGGCATTAAGTAAATTCACACTGTTATGCAGCCATCACCATCATGCATCTCCCTAATTTTTTCATCTTCCTCAACAGAAACTCTGTACCCATTAAACAATAACTCCCCAGCCCTTGGCAACCACCATTCTACATACTCTCTCTATGAATTGGACTGTTCTAGGAATCTCATTTGAGAGGAATCAGACATTATTTGTCCTTTGTGATTTGCTGAATGTGATTTGGCACAATGTCTTTGGTGTTGTACCCTGTGTCAGAATTCTCTCCCTTTTTAAGGCTGAATAACTAATATGTGCATACTGATTTGTTTATCCTTTCATCTGTTGAAGGACTCTTGGGTTGCCTCCACCTTTTGGCTATTATGGATAATGTTGCTAAAAACACGAGGGCACAAATATCTGTTCAAATCCCTACTTTCACTTTGTGGGGGTTATATATCGCCAAATCATATGGTAATTCTATTTTAATTTTTTTTTAAGAAGCCATCATATTGTTTTCCACAGCAAGTGTACCATTTTACATTCTCACCAGAAATACACAAGGTTTCTAATATGCCCACATCCTCCCCAACACTTCCTATTTTCTGGGTTTTTGATAGTGGCCATCCCAATGAGTGTGAAGTAGTATCTCATTGTGGTTTTAATCTGTTTTTTCCCTAATGACTAATGATGATGAGCATCTTTTCATTTGATTATTGGTCGTTTGTATATTTGCTTTGGAGAAATGTCTATTCAAGTCCTTTGCTCTTGTTTTAATCAGGTTGTTTTTTTTTTGTGCGTTGCATTGTAGGATTTCTAGTTCCATCTGCTATTAAAACTCCACCTTCTCTTATCCCCACTCTCCCTCACAGGCTTCTCTCTGGGCTCCACGGTGCAGTCTCACACCAAAGGAATCTGGATATGGTGTGTGCCTCATCCCAAGAAGCCAGACCACACCCTAGTTCTTCTTGACACGGAGGGCCTGGGAGATGTAGAGAAGGTAAGGATTGAGGATTCAGTTTCGAAATAAGACCCTCATCCCTGAATATTCTCTACACAATTTAATTTTTCTTTAAATAAGAGCTTACACTTAACCATAATATGTTTTTGTTTTTGTTTTTGTTTTATTTCTGTTTATGTGCCCTCCGACCATAGCAACCAGGGATCAGGAAAATGTTTATAAGGCAGAATCCTAGAAGAAGATCATAGTGGTCAGTAGTAATTAGTAATATTCCAATGATTAACAATAGGCTGTGTGTGGGGCGCCTGTGTGGCTCAGCCCATTAGGTGTCCAACTTTGCCTCAGGTCATGATCTCAGGGTTCATGAGTTCGAGCCCTGCATTGGGCTCTGTGCTGACAGCTCAGAGCCTGGAGCTTGCTTCACATTCTGGGTCTCCTTCTTTCTCTGCCCCACCCCCACTTGTACTCTGTCTTTCTCTTTCTCAAAAATAATAAATAAACATTAAAACTATTTTTTAAAAAAGATTGTATGCTAAACCAGTTAACCCAGAAGCTTAAAGGTAGAACAAATAAAATCAATGTCACGAGTTGAATCCTGCAGAGAATTTTAGTTAAAATTTTAGGTTCTGAAGTTCTATACCCTTGTGTTTAAATGTAAACCCTGTCACTAACTCAGTGGCCTTAGCAAATTATTTGACCTCTTTTAACCTCAGCTTTCTGAATTTGTAAAACAGATGTAGTAGATCTTTATTTGACTCAGTGTTGTTTTGGATAAAATAAGTAATGGAAAATGTTAGGTGCCTAATAATTGCTCAGTAAAATAGCTACAGGTATTATTACTCTCACATAAGTCAATTTTGCTGTAAAAAGGAAGAGAAAATTCTAAATTTATTATTTTTTTAAATGTTTATTTATTTTTGAGAGAGACAGTGAGACAGAGTGCAAACAGCGGAGGGGGAGAGAGAGAGGGAGACACAGAATCTGAAGCAGGCTGCAGGCTCTGAGCTGTCAGCACAAGCCTGACGCAGGGCTCGAATTCACCAGCCGCGACATCATGACCTGAACTGAAGTCAGATGCTCAACTGACTGAGCCACGCAGGCGCCCTGAAAATTCTAAATTTAAATTATATTTAAAGCCTTAGAAAGCCTACCAACCTTTACTATTCGTTTTGTAATTATCTGCCAATGATCATAAGAAGACCTAGTGAGAATCAGTGTAAATTAAAAATACTAATCATAAAATGATCCAAAATCCAAATCCCACTAATATTTTTGTTTGGATTTGGTTTTCTCATATAGGTCATTAATCTAAAAAAAAAAAAAAAAAAAAAAAAAAAAAAAAAAAAAAAAAAAACCTCTAGTTAAATAAGCATCTTTTTACTGCTGCTGATCTAGAAAGTCAGGATCTAGGTGTCAGGAGAGTGAAACCTAACAGGCTTGCACGTGTTCTGATTCACAGGGTGACAACCAGAACGATTCCTGGATCTTTGCCCTAGCAATACTCCTGAGCAGCACCTTTGTGTACAATAGCATGGGAACCATCAACCAGCAGGCCATGGACCAACTGCAGTATCCTTTTTGTAGTTCAAAATAGCCTCAAAGTAAGAGGGAAGGATTGTATTTAAAAACCAGCTGCTTGGTTGTGAATCCTGGTGAATCAAGCACAAAAAGAGAAAACATGAAAAATAATTCAAGGGCAGGGGAAAGATTCTATGTACCCACTAGAAAATTGATGCTTGGGTTAAAAACAAAGGTGAAGTGAAGGTTTTAATATGTGGAACCAATATGGGATGGGGACACTGTTCTTTGATGCCAGTTTTCCTTAGTTTGCTACTCAGCTATGTGACAGAGCTGTCAGATCGAATCAGGGCGAAATCCTCCCCTAATTCCAATGGGATTGAAGATTCAGCAGACTTTGTGAGCTTCTTTCCAGATTTTGTGTGGACCCTGAGGGATTTCTCCTTAGAACTGGAAGCAGACGGACTACCCATCACAGCTGATGAGTACCTGGAGAATTCTCTCAAGCTTAAACAAGGTAAAAGGGACTTAGAAATAAATGGAGATAATAAAACATAAGAAACTATTATTTTGTCCGTGTTCCATTTACAGGTTTCTTACATTTATAGTTTTCTATTTCTTCTTAGCTGGCCATCAGTAAGAATTAATGCTTGTTTAATACATGAATTAATAGATTTGATTTTAAATTATATTCTCCTCTCTTCTAAGAATAGTTTCTTTCTCTTTTATTTTTCCCTGTGCTATTATCAGATTGATTTTATCTCCCTGAATAGGGCTTGTGATTAGCCAAAGAATATGGAGAAGAATAGGCGTTGTCTGGAAGAAAATAGGTAAAAGCATGAATAGTGCTCCAGTTCAGGGGTTGGCAAATTATGGCTCACAGGCAAATGATGGCCAACCCAGACCACCAGCTGTCTTTGTAGATAAGGTTTTATTGGAATAATGCTATGCCCACTCATTTATAGATTGTCCATGGCTGCTTTCTTGCTGCAATAGCAGAATTGAGTACTTGGAGAAGAGACCACCTGGTTTGCAAAACCTAAAATATTTACTGTTTGGTCCTTTACAGAAAAAGTTTGCAAGCCTTTTTTATCTTCCTGCAGGTACCACTCAAAGTGATCAAAATTTTAATCTGCCCCGACTCTGTATCCGGAAGTTCTTTCCGAAGAAGAAATGCTTTATCTTTGATCGACCCACTCATCGGAAGAAGCTAGGCCAGCTTGAGACACTGCATGATAATGACCTGGATCCTGAATTTGTGCAACAAGCTTCAGCCTTCTGTTCCTACATCTTTAAGAATTCCAAAACTAAAACTCTCTCAGGAGGCATCAAAGTCAATGGACCTCGTGAGTCCTCTTCCCAGTCTTTTTCTTCCATTGTTAAGACTAAAGGAGAGTAGAATTACATCCACCTAGTTTCAGCTTTAAAAAATGTGAATCTAGGGTCGCCTGGGTGGCTCAGTCGGTTAAGCGGCCAACTTCGGCTCAGGTCATGATCCCGCAGTCTGTGAGTTCGAGCCCTGCATCAGGCTCTGTGCTGACAGCTCAGAGCCTGGAGCCTGTTTCAGATTCTGTGTCTCCCTCTCTCTGATCCTCCCCTGTTCATGCTCTGTCTCTCTCTGTCTCAAAAATAAATAAACGTTAAAAAAAAAAAATGTGAATCTACTGCTATTTCCATGTTAAATTCTTGATGACATCAACATTTCTAATAGATTTTACTAGTCAAATTTCTTGGGTGAGAAAAGATAGGAAAGGCTAAAGAAATCAAGTTCTATTTCTTAAAATTGCCCTATTTATTAGGACCTGCATTGTCCAATATGGTAGCCGCTTACACAAGTGTAGCTATCTAAATTTAAGTGTGAGCTAATTAAAATTACAGAAAATTTAAAATTCTGGGATGCCTGGGTAGCTCAGTGGGTTAAACGTCTGACTTTGGCTCGGGTCATGATCTCACAGTTTATGGGTTCAAGCTCCGGGCTCTGTGCTGATAACTCAGAGCCTGGAGGCTGCTTTGGATTCTGTGTCTCCCTGTCTCTCTGCCCCTCCCCGACTTGTGCTCTGTCTCTCTCTCTCTCTCCCTCAAAATTAAATAAACATTTAAAAAAAATTTTTTTAAGAAAACTTAAAATTCCAATTACACAGATTTATTTATTTATTTGTTTATTTATGTTTTAATATGAAATTTATTGTCAAATTGGTTTCCATATAACACCCAGTGCTCATCTCACCAGTGCCCTCCTCAATGCCCATCACCCACTTTCTCCTCCCTCCCACCCCCATCAACCCTCAGTTTATCCTCAGTTTTTAAGAGTCTCTTGTGGTTATATATTTCAAAAGTCTATACCTACATGTGGCTAATAGCTGGATGACATAGAATATTTCCATCATAACAGAAAGTTGTCTTGGACGACGCTTTGCTAGAATAAACAAAATCGAGTATTCTTTTGATTTTTTCCACAATGATCAAATGCTTGCCACAGACCAGGGCTGATGATAGAGACATAAATGAGAGAGGTATGGTTCCTGTCCTAATGGTGCTTAAGGTAAAGTGAATGAAAACACTCAGTAAACATAGGCCTATGCTATCTAGAACAGATTCTCAACCTTTGACGTGTAAACATATCACCTGGACATCTTGCCAGAGAGGAGGGTCTAATTCACTTGATCTGGGCTAGAGGCTGAGAATCGACATTTCTAGCAAGGCTCCAGGTGATGTTGAGGACATTGATGCTTTGAGGCAAATGGGTGGTAGTAGACATGATCAGAATCACACAGAATGGAATGTTTCCTCATCCCACCTACAACAAGCAACATTATTTGTTCTCTGTTTGTAGGTCTAGAGAAACTGGTGCAGACCTATGTCGATGCCATCAGCCGTGGAGATCTGCCCTGCATGGAGAATGCAATCCTGGCCTTGGCCCAGATCGAGAATGCAGCCGCAGTGCAAAAGGCCATTGCCCACTATGACCAGCAGATGGGCCAGATGCTGCAGCTGCCCACAGAAACCCTCCAGGAGCTACTGAACCTGCACAGGGCCTGTGAGAAAGAGGCCATTGAACTCTTCATGAGGAATTCCTTCAAAGACATAGACCATTTATGTCAAAAGGACTTAGCGGTAATTTTTTCTCAAGTTCTTATGGATTAGGGTCTTGGAAAGCAGAGTACTACCGGAAAATGAAATGGGTATTTATTTTGAAAGAGGCAATTCCTACTAGACTTTAAAATGGTGATAACCACTCTTTGTTTTTATCATAAAAAGAAGAGCAAATTTTATTACAATGAACTCAAAGGTTTTTTTTTCCTATTTTTTTTAATATATGAAATTTATTGTCAAATTGGTTTCCATACAACACCCAGTGCTCATCCCAAAAGATGCCCTCTTCAATACCCATCACCCACCCTCTCCTCCCTCCCACCCCCCATCAACCCTCAGTTTGTTCTCAGTTTTTAAGAGTCTCTTATGCTTTGGCTCTCTCCCACTCTAACCTCTTTTTTTTTTTTTTTCCTCCTTCCCCTCCCCCATGGGTTTCTGTTAAGTTTCTCAGGATCCACATAAGAGTGAAAACATATGGTATCTGTCTTTCTCTGTATGGCTTATTTCACTTAGCATAACACTCTCCAGTTCCATCCACGTTGCTACAAAGGGCCATATTTCGTTCTTTCTCATTGGCACGTAGTACTCCATTGTGTATATAAACCACAATTTCTTTATCCATTCATCAGTTGATAGACATTTAGGCTCTTTCCATAATTTGGCTATTGTTGAGAGTGCTGCTATAAACATTGGGGTACAGGTGCCCCTATGCATCAGTACTCCTGTATCCCTTGGGTAAATTCCTAGCAGTGCTACTGCTGGGTCATAGGGTCGGTCTATTTTTAATTTTTTGAGGAACCTCCACACTGTTTTGCAGAGTGGCTGCACCAGTTTGCATTCCCACCAACAGTGCAAGAGGGTTCCCGTTTTGCCACATCCTCTCCAGCTTCGATAGTCTCCTGATTTGTTCATTTTGGCCACTCTGACTGGTGTGAGGTGATATCTGAGTATGGTTTTGATTTGTATTTCCCTGATGAGGAGCGACGTTGAGCATCTTTTCATGTGCCTGTTGGCCATCTGGATGTCTTCTTTAGAGAAGTGTCTATTCATGTTTTCTGCCCATTTCTTCACTGGATTATTTGTTTTTTGGGTGTGGAGTTTGGTGAGCTCTTTATAGATTTTGGATTGAACTCAAAGTTTTAAAACATTTTTTTCATGAATAATATTCTTCCTCTTAATTTACCTAAATTCACATAAGTCACAATCAGAGCTTCTAAATCAAATGCCCACTCTTACCAGACTGATTTCATATCCTGATCAATCAGGATATTGCCCTGATTATCCATATGCAGGCTTATGTTGAGCCACATTTATTCCATACGCAATCACTGGTCCAATTTGAAAAGCAGAAGTTTATCTCTAAAGGTATAGCAAGAAAGCTAGCAATCTCTGCTCTGAACTTCACCTCTAAGGAGAAAGGGACTTCAGTAAAAGTCAGGAGCAGGAGGAAGGATATGGTCCTGTTGGGGTGCCTGTGACTTTTTCTAGGGTCATAGGCTTATTTCTGAGAAGCCCTTCCAGATATTCTAAGGTCATGCTAACATCTTTTCCCTGTTATTCTTTTTACCTCCTATTTTTACATCAAAGGCCCAGCTGGAAAAAAAGCGAGATGACTTTTGTAAACAGAATGTGCAAGCATCAACGGATCGTTGCTCAGATTTACTTAAGGATATTTTCAGTCCTCTTGAAGAAGCTGTGAAGCAGGGGGTTTATTCTAAACCAGGAGGGTACCGTCTCCTCATCCAGAAAATACAAGAGCTGAAGACAAAATATCTTCAGCAACCTAATAAAGGGATACAGGTAACCAAGATTTATGTGCTGATTCCGGAAAGCTGCTGACATGCCTCCTTGAAAGACTAAAATAACCACGTGTAATTGCACACCTTGTGAGAACAACAGCATTCATGCTTTCATTCAGTAAACATGTATAGGGAGCCAGTTACACCAGATATGTCCTATGTGCTCATCCAAGAGTGCACTCAATTAATAATTGAGTTATTAATTGGATTTTCAGATCAACCACAAAGTTGTTACTGCAATTCACTACTGTGGCTGGATCTTTATGCTGCAAGGAACAGAAACCCATTTTCTTAAACAAAAATGGGAATTCATCAGTTTAGGCTTTAAACTGGCTTTAAGGACAACTGGATCCAAGATTTCAAATAATGTCATCATCTGTCTGTCTGTCTGTTACTCCCCTCAACCCTACACTTCCTTCTTTCCTATTCTCCCTCCACCTTTTCTCTAATCTGCTTTCTCCATAATGACTTCTTTTTTCAACAACTCACTCCTTAGGGGGCCAGAGCACCAACACCTCCAAAATTAGAGCCCTCATTCTAAAAAAACAAAGAATCTCTGTTTCCCAGTGTCTATCTCAGTCTCTTATAAAGGATTCTGCTTAGTAGGCTGCCATGATTGGCCAGCTCAGAGCATTTGCCCATGCCTGTGGCAAGGAGTCTTGACCACCAGGCACACTAAGGCCAAGAGGAGCAATTCCTAGAGGAAAAGATGATAGGAAGACAAACAGGAACGAGTGCTTATATCCATTTCCTATTACCAACTCCATGTTCTCTGGGTCCTAAGGCTGAAGAGGTTCTTCAGGAATACTTGAAGTCCAAGGAGTCTGTGACTGATGCGATTCTACAGACAGACCAGACTCTCACAGAAAAGGAAAAGGAGATTGAAGGTGAGGAGCCAGTCAAGAGACTAGATAGCCTCAAGAGTTCTTAAAGCTTAAATAATTTGGCGGGGTAAGCCTGGGATCCTTAAACTAGGGCAAGGCGAACAACAATGCCCCTTACTTGCTGAAGTCATTTCTGACTTCATATGTAGTCAACAGCAACAATGACCAGTAAGTGTGCAAGGAAGAAAGGGACAACATGCTTACTCACATACATTTGTCTTCTTTTTCCTCCTCTCAGTGGAACGTGTGAAAGCTGAATCTGCACAGGCTGCAGCAAAAGTACTGGAAGAAATGCAAATAAAGAATCAGCAATTGATGGAACAGAAAGAAAGGAGTCATCAGGAACATGTGAGACAATTAACTGAGAAGATGGAAAGGGATAGAGTCCAGTGGCTGGATGAACAAGAGAGAATTCTAGCTTTCAAACTTCAGGTATTTAATTGTACTACCCTAAGGTTTCTGTTTTCTGTTTTCTCTCCACTCTCCCTCATCATATCTTAGTGTGGCAGTGATAACATGATGCCTACAAGAAGGACCTTGCTTGCCACTTGTACTTTTCAATTTCTGTCTGCCTGCCTGACCTGGCCCCTGCCTCTATCTGGTTATTAAAAGATTTATTTGTGGTTAGGTCCTCTATCCAGTCCTCTATCTGTACATCCTTTCATCCATGGTAGCTGTTCTCTGCTAGGCATTCTGAAAAATCTCTTATATGGATCTCTTGCTTAATACTATACAAAGCAAGAACTGCTGTGTCTCTATTACTTACGAAAAGAAACAGAAGTTCAGAAAGGATTAAGTAACTTTTATAGGGTCACACAACTTGGTAAGATATCTGAACTGTCTTCACCACTTAGTGGAAATGTAATCACAGAGCTAAGACACCCAAGAGAACATATAATGAAAATTAAGGGTAGAGAAAATGTCAAAAAGAAATTTAATACTAAAAAAATGAATGCGGAAACTAGCTATAAATTAGAGATTTACTTCAGTCCTACACTTTATTCAGTCTCCAATTGTCCCTTTTTAGGAACAGGCTCGTCTACTAAAGGAAGGATTCCAAAATGAGAGCAAACGACTTCACACTGAGATACAAAATATCCAGAAGAGCATGGAAAAACCAAAGAAAACATGTTTCTTAAGCTGAAGACCTAAAGGATAGAGCTCCTGATCATTCTTATCCAAGGCATAACTTAAGTAACCTTTGAATTTGGAAAAATATCATTACACTCGAAAGTAATTGGGTTTTGCATTTTTATAACACTAGAAATTTGCAAAGTTGTGCAGTACTGTAATTAAAAATCATATCCATCTTCCAAAAAAATATTATAAATTGTATGACAAAGGTCAATTTTACCTCTCTAACACAAAAAGTATATGAGCTGGTACCATTCAGGAAAAATTTATTCCTCTAGGTGACTACTAGTAGACAAAGGGAAACTGAACAAAGTCTTAGGTAAAAGTTTAGGAATATAGTTGGGCTTCAGTCTGGCCAAGTGTACAATGGATTTCAGTGTCAGGAGGACCATCCTAGCTTCTTAGTGAAAGCAAAGTGCGGTTTTCCATTACATCACAGCTGCACCATCTGTGAGCAATGATGTGATCACTAGGCCCTAGGAATGGACAATCCTCCCTGATGGATTCTAAGCAGAAGCAAACCACCTTATATAGAGATCTAGAATCTACAGAATTTTCATAAGAAGGTAGAAGAAACCATTAGCATGAATAGGGATTGGATCACAAACAAATGGGCCAAAAAAGGAAACTCCTTTTTTACTTAATTCACCCAGGTTGTAACTTTAATGGTACATTTTAGAGGTTTAGATAATTGACACTGGACTGAACATAGTAACATGATGACAATTATGCATTATGTGTTTGTAACAATATATAATTCACAAAGATGGACTTTAAATGATGACAGATAACATACTAGAAAACTGAGCTAAGTTAATTAATAAATCATTTAAGATCCTATAAATTAGGCAACCTTTTTCCACTTCTCAACAGTCTATACTTGAAAGTTTGCTGATTTTCCCCAAAGTGATTATAGATTGTTTTTTATATTTTTTGAATAACAAAACAATGCTCTTGGTATTAGTATACATAGACTTTCTCCTAATTTTCTAAACTCCTAGGTAAATGGTTGATATTTTTCAAAATGATTAAAAATTATTTTTAAGCTGAAAATAAAATATGCTTCACTGGGCTTTTTTTTTTTTTTTTTTTTTTCAGTTTTCACCCAAAAATAAGGCTTTACTCTTCACACCAATGGTTGGCTAACTTATCTGCAAAAGACCGGGTAGTGGCTATTCATGACTTTGTAGGCCCTACAGTCTCTGTCTCAACTGCTCAATTCTGCCATGTAGTGTGAGAGCAGTCATAGACAATACATAAATGGTTGGACATGGCTGTGTTCCAATAAAACTTTATTTTCAAAAATAAGTAGCACTCATAAGCCATAGTTTCCAGATTATTGCTCTATAAAAACATTGGTCAAAGTTTATATATCTGCCTTATGTTGCTTACATTTGTAAGGGAATGTGTATTAAATTGTATGTTAAGATCTTGAAAACATTATACAATGTTTCAAGATATTAGAAGATGAGAGAAATGCAGAGAAGTAGCTAATGCCATTAAATCCACATTAATAAGCCTGATTTGCTGATTGCATAGGGACATTTTCTTCCAATGAACCCCCTTACCTCCTATTACATGGTGAATACCTCTTTCCACAGTTAAACACATGCTACTAAGCAGTATTTTTTCATTTGACTGCCTTCATTGGAGATCAGGGAGATCTACGGCATGTATGTAGGTATGCACACAGACCCACAATGCTTATATAAATAGGCTTTGTCTTTTCTTATCCAAGCTGCATTGCAACAAAGGAGTAAATAAAATACATTTTTATTAACTAAAGAAACTTCATGGTAGAAAGAACACATATGCCTTCAAAACCAAGTAGTGGTCTCTTTAATAACCATTTAAAAATACTAACATTAAGGGGCGCCTGGGTGGCTCAGTCAGTTAAGTGTCTGACTCTAGACTTTGGCTCAGATCATGATGTCATGATTTGTGAGTTTGATTCCCGCATCAGGCTCCATGCTGGCAATGTGAAGCCTGCTTGGGATCCTATCTCTCTCTTTGCCCCTCCCCAGCTCTTTCTCAAAATAAATTTTTAAAAAACCTTAAAAATAATAACATTGAAACTAAGCAAAATTACATAACTTCCTTTCTAGCTTGATAGCATGAGTCTATACCAGATTTCAAATCATCTGATGCCTGGTTTAATGCTTTTTCTCTACTATCTCCAGGAACAAAATGAAGCTGTCTCCAGGGAGGTAGGTTGCTTTCACCAGTAGTCTTCAACCCCACTGTGCATTAAAACCAATTTATTGGGGCGCCTGGGTGGCGCAGTCGGTTAAGCGTCCGACTTCAGCCAGGTCACAATCTTGCGGTCCGTGAGTTCGAGCCCCGCGTCAGGCTCTGGGCTGATGGCTCAGAGCCTGGAGCCTGTTTCCAATTCTGTGTCTTCCTCTCTCTCTGCCCCTCCCCCATTCATGCTATGTCTCTCTCTGTCCCAAAAATAAATAAACGTTGAAAAAAAATTTTAATAAAAAAAAAAAACCAATTTATTAAATATAAAGATTCTCTGGGCCCTAGCCTTCCCTTGACTTTCTGATATAGTAAATCTGAGATGGGTCATTGGGTGATATAATAACAAGAAAAGGGTAATTCAAGGCCATAACCTTTCAGTCTGCCAAAGCTAGCATATGTTAGGACCTATATTTGCTGACCCTTATGATGTTCTTGTGTCAAAATTCTTTTTAACTTAGATAGGTATATTTTCTACTGTTTAAGTGACAGTCTGTTACTTTTCCTTCTATGGGTTTAATGAAAGGATATATAAGGTCCGTTGATATAGTGGGAGGGGCTGAAAACTATCCTCTACATATTCAGGTCAAGGGTCAATTAGGCCACACAGCTCAGAGCCTGGAGCCTGCTTCAGATTCTGTGTCTCCCTCTCTCAGCCCCTCCCCACTTATACTCTGTCTCTCAAAACTAAATAAACATTAGAAAAAATTTTTAAAGATTTAAAAAAAGAATCAATTAGGCCAATTAAGGTATTGACTGAAAAATAAACACAAAGATAAAAATTTAAGAAACTTTTTAAATATTTGATAGATAAACTAAAACTCAATACTGTTACCACTCTGCATGCATAATTTCAACAAATTAGATGAAATGGACTAATTTCTAAAAAAAAACCCCACAAACTACTAAAAACCACCTTAGGTGAAATAGATGATCTGAATTGTACTGTAACTTCTAAATTGAATTCTAATTGAATTTGTAGTTTAAAAAGAATCTGAACTGAAATCCATAAGATAATGGAATAGGAAATCCTGGCCCTCATCTACACCAATAAAAGAATGCTATTTCACTTTGCTGGTATCAGTCCCTGCCACAAGTTGAAACAGCTTAGCATCTAGAGAAAAATTTTGCTCAGCCCACGACTTTTCCCTCAGGGGCAAAATATAAGGGAAGCAACCATCTGATATTATCCTCACTTTTCCGGATGCTGCCCAAAAGACCTACTCGAGAGTGATGAGGCAAGCAGCAAAGTTAGAATGCCTGGGGGCGACTTTGAACAAAGAAAAGGGCAGGACCTCTCAGCTGCCTGCATAGCTCTATGGGATTAAGAGAAGTTACATGATTGTGAGAGTCAGAGGAAGGGAGACAAATAGAGCTTGCACCCAGTGCCATTCCAGTACATCCTGGCATTTTAGTATATTGTCCTAGGGAAAAGGAGCAGGCAGCTCTCAACAGCTGGCATGGCTCTATGGGATAGTGAGAGACACACAATCCAGAATCTTCTCCAGAAGGGAGGGAGAAAAATGGAACTCAACAACTTCTCATTTCAGTACTGTGACCTAGAAAAAATGTGGCAGGAGGTTTGTGGTGGCCGGCATAGCTCTGTGAAATTGGAAGACGGCCCATAACCCTGAGATTTCTCCCCTGGAAGAGAGGGAGAGGACTGGAGTATGTTTCTAATACACCACCCTATCAATGCACTGCTCTAAGGAAAAGGAAAGCAGGCTTACAGCAGCCAACATGACTCTGTGAAATTGAAAGAAGGTATACCACCCTGAAATCTCTTCCCTAGAAGGAAGGGAGATTGGGAGGTCCACATCCACAGAAAACATTTGACAGGCCCCCAGGATCTCCAGCTGGGCTGACCAGTAAATGTCTTTTCCTGCCAAAACCAGTCTGTAAAGACTGGAAGAGGTGAATGCTTCATCCTGTGCACAGAAACCAGTGCAAAGTTATAAGGAACATGAAGAGTCAGGGAAATATGATGCAACCAAATAAACAAAATAAATCTTCAATAACCAACCCTAAAGAAATGGAGAACTGTAAATTGCCTGACAAAGAATTCAAAATAATACTCTTAAAGCTCAATGAACTACAAGAGAACACAGACAACTAAAAAAAATCAAGAAAATACATGAACAAAATGAGAATGTGAAGAAAGGAATAGAAACCATAAAAAATAATCAAGCAGAAAATCTGGAGTTGAAGGATACAACTGACCGCCCCTCCCCCCCAAAAAAATCAAAAGCTTCAACAGCAGACTTAATTATTCAGAAATAATCAATGACCTTTTCGTGGAAATGAAAGGTAAACCATAGGAAATATAGTCAATGGCCTTTTAACAGCATTCTATGAGGACAGATGGTAGCTACACTTGCAGCGAGCACAGCATAATATATACACAGTTGTGGAATCACTATGTTGTACACCTGAAACTGATGTGACATTGTATGCCAACTATACACAAATACAAAAATAAATACCCTCAGGAGGTTGCTATTCAAAGAAGTTATGAGTGGGGTGCCCGGGTGGGTGGCTCAGTCAGTGAAGCGTCCAACCTCAGCTCAGGTCATGATCTTGTGGTTCGTGAGTTTGAGCCCTGTGTAGACCTGGAGACTGCTTCGGATTCTGTGTCTTCCTCTCTGCCCCTCCCCCACTCACCCTCTGTCTCTCTTTCTCAAAAAGAAATAAACATTTTAAAAAATTAAAATAAATAAATAAGAAGTTATGAGTGAAGTTTTATATAAAGTGAAAAGCTAATGGCTGAATTTATCTGTGTTAAAATTTTGAATTTTATACTCTACACTTATTTTTCAATTTGCAACTCTATATATAGTTGTCCTCAATTTGCTTTGCCAAATTGTAATCTTTTTTTCCTCTGTGTTATATGTATAGTATAAATTCCCCAAAGGCAGAATAAAATCCAAAAAATGTTCATTAAAATATTTGCAAAGTCTGAGGATAGGAAAAGTGTTAAACATGTAAGAGATTTATTGGAATCTCAGCTTGAATTCTAACTGCAAGTACTTATGAAAATGTAAATATTAACATGAAATATCTGGCAGTTCTTATAATAAGTGTAAATTGAATTAGAAAAAAAATCAATGGCCTTGAAAACAGGTCATTTGAAATTAGCCAGTTAGAGGAATAAAAAGAAAAAGAGTAAGGAAAGCATATGGGACTTATCGGATATCATCAAGCAAAGAAATATATGCATTATGGGAGTAAAAGAGGAGAAAACAGATAAGGACACAAACTTTATTTACAGAAATAATGGCTGAAAATTCCCCAAATCTTGAGAGGGATGTGGACATCCACATTCATGAAAGTAAAGGACCCTAAGTAAAATCAACCAAAGAAGATTATCTCAAGAAACATTATAGTCAAATTCTCAAATTCAAAGACAAAAGAGCTTTGAATGCAGAAAGGGAAAAGTGATTTGTCACATACAAGGGAATCCCCAGAAGGCTATCAGTGAATTTTTTTTTCTTTTTATTTAAAAAAATTTTTTAGGGGTGCCTGGGTGGCTCAGTTGGTTAAGCATCCAACTTTGGCTCAGGTCATGATCTCACAGTTCATGGGTTTAAACCCCACATCAGGCTCTGTGCTGACAGCTCAGAGCCTGGAGCCTGTTTCAGGATTCTGTGTCTCCCTCTGTCTCTGCTCCTTCTCAATTCATGCTGTTTCTCTCTCTCCCTCAAATGTTTTAATAAACACTAAAAAAAAAATAAACATAAGAATATTTATGAGGTAATACATTAAGACTCCCCAGTGGTTTTTTTGTTTTGCTTGATTTACCTGCTAGCACTGGTTTGATGATAACAAGTAAGTCTTTGTCTTAATGATTGCAGACTGGTGTAGAAACAAGGGGCCTAGTCCAAGTCCGTCTTTGGGAGGAGACCATTAGGAGAGGGAGTGGGAACAGGATGAAGGTGTAGGCTGAGCGAGGTGACCCGAGTGATGCCTCTTAGAGGGCTGGGAGGTCCATGTACAGCCTGACTGCAGAGAGGACACAGCTATAATTTACCTCCAGGGCCTTTTTAAGACTGCTGCACCCCCACCCCTCCTCTCTCACAGGGGGGTCTGGACTGATAGGTTCCATAGCTTCATTTCTTCTGCCCTCTCCTTTCATACCAACAGCTACCCTGGGTAACAGTATTATAACAGGACAGTGACATACAGGTATGTCTTTGTCCTGAGAAGAAGTAAGACATTTAAACTTTATTATAACTGAACAAATAAAACCTGAGTTTTAGTATCTTTATTAAATGTCTGAATTACTTGTCTAAATCTTATTACCATAATAGCTTAGATATAAAATAAAATACCAATATTTTTCTCCACTAATAATAGACACATAGGAAAAAGCAAACATCAAGAAGCAAGAGAGGTCCATTTTCTCCTCTCTTTGAGGAAAACATTTTATAATTGTTTTTAAACTTCTCCTTTGTTTGGAGGGATACTATGCAGGCCTGTACTTGAAAATGAGTTTTTTTATTTTAAAACAACTTGTAGTCTATAACAATGTTTGGCGAAACAGTATTTAATCCTGGTTACAGGTGGTCTTTGCTGAAAAGAGCATAAGCCCAAAAGAAAATAGAAAGTGCTTATAAGAACTATGATAGTTTTTGGCTCCTAGTATGTATATGTTTAAATCCACATATACTTTTTATATACTTTATAATGAATTTCATACTCTACCAGTAAGGTCTTCAGAGGACATTTATTATTACTGCACAAAATGCCCAAGCATTTCTATTAGGTAAAATTGCAAGTAAAACAGCTTACAATAAAAATTTCTTTGGCATTCTTTCACTAGCAATTTTATCATTACCTGATGAAATAAAAATCTTTCAGTAAAACCAATTGATGTAAGTGATACATATATTAAAATTCATATTTTAAAACATTTTTATGTTTATTTTTGAGAGAGAAAGAGAGAATGGGGCAGAGAGAGAGACACACACAGAATCCGAAGCAGGCTGCAGGCTCCAGGCTTACAAGGTGTCAGCAGAGAACTCGACATGAGGCTTAAACTCATGAACCATGAGATCATGACCTGAATTGAAGTTGGACGCTTAACCGACTAAGCCACTCAAGTGCCCTTCAGTGAATTTCTTAACAGAACCTTTGCAGGGAGATGATATATTCAAAGTGCAAAAAAAAAAAAAAAAAAAAAAAAAAAGCCAACCAAGAACACTGTACCCGGCAAGGTTGTCCTTCAGAAATGAAGAAGAGATAAAGACATTCTCAAACAAAAGCTGAGGGACTTCACAAATCCTGCCTTACAAGAAATGTTAAAGGGACTTCTACAAGTCAAAACAAAAAAAGTACTAAGTAACAAAGTGAAAACGTATGAAAGTGTTAAGCTCACTGATAAAGGTAAATATATAATCAAATTTAGAATACGCTAATATGGTAATGATGGTGCATAAATCACATTTAACTCTAGTATAAAAGTTAAATTACAAAATTATTAAAATAACTAAAACAATAATTTGTTGATGGATACACAATATTAAAAGATGTAAAGTATGGCATAAGTAGTATAAAATGTGGGAGATGAGATGTAAGAGTGTAGTATTGGTATGTGATTGAAGTTAAGTTGTTACCAGCTTAAAATAGACTATAATAAATATAATTTTATGTATGCTTTATGGTAATCACAAAGAAAAATTCTCTAGTAGATACATAATACATAGAAAAGAATCAAAACATACATTTTTTGTAAAAAGTCAACAAATCACAAAGGAAGACACCATGAGAGGAAAAAGGAACAAAGAAACTACAAAACAGTCAGAAAACAACAAAATGGCAGGTATAAGTCCTTACCTATCTTAATTATTTTCAAAGTAAACTAATTAAATTCTCTAATTAAGACAGAGTAGCTGAATGAATTTAAAAAAACAGGAATTAAAATCCTTTAAAATTAAAAAGAACAGAATCCAACAGTATGCTGCCTACTATAGATTCCATTTAGCATTAAGGACACACACAGACTAAACTTTGTTTATGAGTTCTAAGAAGTTTTATGAAGCTTTGGTACATGATTGAAGTTAAGTTGTTACCAGCTTAAAATAGGCTGTAATAAATGTGTTTTATGTACGCTTCATATGAAGTTTTATGAAGTTTCTACATACAAGATCTTGTTATCTGCAAACACAGATAATTTTTTCTTGCTTTCTGATTTGGATTTCTTTCTTTTTTTTTTTTTTTTAATTTTTTTTTTTTTCAACGTTTATTTATTTTTGGGACAGAGAGAGACAGAGCATGAATGGGGGAGGGGCAGAGAGAGAGGGAGACACAGAATTGGAAACAGGCTCCAGGCTCTGAGCCATCAGCCCAGAGCCCGACGCGGGGCTCGAACTCACGGACCGGGAGATCATGACCTGGCTGAAGTCGGATGCTCAACCGACTGCGCCACCCAGGCGCCCCATTTCTTTCTTTTTTTAAAGGAAAACATGATTTAAATGCGTTTGGAAAGTGTTTTTTATTTTATTTTATTTTTTTGAAAGAGAGAGAGTGCAAGTCAGGGAAGGATACACGGAGACAGAGGGAGAGAATCTTAAGCAGACTCCACACTCAGCACAGAGCCCAATGCAGGGCTGGATCTCACAACATGAGCCAAACTCAAGAGATCATGACATGAGCCAAACTCAAGAATTGGGCACTTAATAGACTGAGCCACCCAGGCGCCCCTGATTTGGATTACTTTTATTTATTTCTATTGCCTAATTGTTTTGGCTAGGGCTCCAGTACTATGTTGAATAGAAGTGGGGAGAATGGGTATCCTTGTCTTGTTCCTGATCATCACTGAGTATAATGTTAACTGTGGGCTGTTATATATGGTCTGTATTCTGTTGAGGTACATTCTTGTATACCTACTTTATGAGTATTATTTTATCATAAAAAGATGTTGAATTTTGTCAAATGTTTTATATGCATATATCAAGATGATCATATGATTTTTACCCTTAATTATATTAACGTGGTACATCATGTTTATGGATTTCCTTATGCTGAGCCATCCTTGCATCTCAGAGAAAAATCAACTAATATTTGACAAGGATGCCAAGAATACACAATGGGGGAAATTATAGTCTTTTCCACAAATGCTGTTGGGAAAAAATAGATATCATATGCAAAAAAATTAAATTGGACCCTTCCTTTACACCATCCACAAAAATCAACTCAAAATGAATTAAAGACTTCAACACAAGACCTGAAATGGTAAAATTCTTAGAGAAAAACAGAGCAGATCTTTTTGACATTGGTCTTGATGATGTTTTCTTAGATAGGACACCAAAAATACAGGCCACAAAATCAAAAATAGACAGATAAGACTACGCCAAACTTCTGAAAAGCAAAGGAAACAAGAGAATGAAAAGGCAACCTATGGAATGAAAGAAAATATTTGCAAATCATATATCTGATTTGGGCTATATGCCCTTGATCAACTGAGGTTTATTAATTAATGTAATTCACCATACTAAAAGTCTGAGGAATAAAGACCACTTAATTATATAAATAAATGCAGATAAACCTCAACAAAATAATATAGCCATTCATGGTAAAACTCTAAGCAAATTCGGAGTAAAAAATAACTTCTTTCAGCTAATAAAGGCATCTACAAAAGCCCTACAGATAACATCATATTTAATGATGAAAAACTGCTTTGCCATTAACTCAGAACAAAGTAAGGAAGTCTAGTCTCACCACTCCTGTTCAACACTGCCCATCCAGAAAATCCCAGGGAATCTACCAAAACAACCTCTTTGAACTAACAGGTCATAAGATATAAGATCAATACACAAATCAATCTTCTGGACTCCATCTCCTGTTCTATTGATCTATGTGTTCATTTTTGTGCCAATACTATACTGTTTTGATTAATTACAGTTTGTAATATACCTTAAAATCTGGGATTGTGATACTTCCAGGTTTGTTGTATAATATTGTAATATGTTGTATAGTGCCAGATGGTGGTGACCGCAGTTATGGTAAACATTGGGTAATGTGGAGAATTGTCGAATCAATATTTTTGAAAGAGTGCTGACAATACTGACCCCATCATTGACTGTGTGTTCCAGGCCCCTTGGTGATTAGCTTACATACCCTGGAAATGCCCATCAAGGTAGGGATTTGGGGGGAGGGGGGCTTGCTTTGGCCTCCCAGGAATCTGTTAGAGATAACATATTTCTTTCCTCTTCCTGATCCATAGGTAGTACCACAAGCACTAACTGAAGTAGCCGTCAGTTAGGTGCTTGCAAGCCCTTTGAGGAACACGCAGACCCTTTGATCTCACTATAGTGCCCCTTTTGTGTGGCCCCTCGCTCTATAAAATCTGTGGACTAAGGTCTGAATTTTGTGGAGCGTAACTATGCAGGTGACATGGATCATCCTCCACCGGATCCTTCCTGTCAGTAAGTTTCCCTGAGTAAAACTGTGTAAACTGTATGGAGTGGCCTGCTTTATTTTCCGGTCTCAAAGTGGCTTCTCAGTTTGGGGGACACTTTCCTGTCTCTTCTCTACCTTCTAACAATGTTATATGATGTGGGAATAATGGGGTTCAGAGCCCATGGCCAAGAAAGAATTCTTGAGACATCTTCAGTGCAAAAAGGTGGTTTTATTAAAGCACAGAGACAGGACCCATGGGCAGAAAGAGCTACACTAGGGTTGTGAGCAGTGGCTGATTATATATTTTCAGATTGGGAGGGGGTTAGGGATAGCGTAAGTCTATAAGGAATTTTGGAAGCAAGGTTTCCAGGACTTGAAGGGGGCTAGCTGTTGTTAGGAAAATGTCATTTATTACTGTCTAGGGAAACCTCAGTCATGAGACCCTCCAGATGTATATCAGTGGGCCATATCCTTGGAGGATGATTGCTAACATCTATCTTGAGGGGAGGGGACAGAGATAAAGGATGTTTCCAAAGGAATTTTTATATGTTAAAGTAGACTTACAGGATCCTGGGGGGTCAGGATGATGTTAAGCTAAGATTGCCTTTTGCCTTTAGCAAAGTGTTAGCATCGAGGCAGCTGAGCTCCCAAAGGAAGGTCACTCTGCCTGTTTCAAAGATTTGTCAGTGAGTTGTAGATAGTAGGGAAATTTAACTTGTTCTTATTGCCTTTGTTTCCCACATCATTGTACACCTGAAATTAACATAACATTGAATGTCAATTTTACTTCAATAATAATAAAAAATGTATCTTCAACTGCATTTTTATATACAAGTAATGAACAATTGGAAGCCAGAATTTAAAAAACAATGCCATTTACAACAACAAAAGAAATACTTAGGTATAAATCTAACAAAACATTCAACAGAATCTCTATGCTGAAAATTATTCTAAGACCAAGAGATTTTAGGATAGACCATGACCCATGAATCTCCTTAGATTCTCTCCCCTAGCAGTTTTTACAATGTTCCTTCTACTGGCTGTAGAGAAGGCTCAAGACCCTTTTTTATGTAGTATCAGCCCTGACAAAAGTATATGCCTAATATTGGTTAAGTTCCATTGAGCACTAAAAATATGTCCATTGTGTGTGCTAGGCTTTCTCCAAGTAGAAAGAGGAAAAAATATGACCCTGAACTCAGAAAGACAAAAAATATTTCTACTCGATTTGCGCACACACACACACACACACACACACACACACACACCCTTCCCATCCACTGGGAGTTCTTTGACAAAAAGGAATTCATAGAACACAAGAAAAGGAAAACTCACCCGAGTTTTTATTATGGAGATTTTTTTCACCAGCCAAACATCAAAACAGAGTCCCTAGGGAGTTAGATGAGACCACCTAGAAAACAGCAATTGCTGGGGCTAAAGGGATCCTTTCATTCAAAAGGTACTTGTTGAGTACCTATCAGGTACTCTGTCAAGGACTGGGAAGCATTGTTGTAGTTCTTATTCAAGAAACTAATAGTCTAGTGGTGAATACAGATATTAAACAAATTGAGGGGGCCTGAGTAGCTCAGTTCAGTTAAGCGTCTGATTCTTGATTTCAGCTCAGGTTCATGAGATTGAGCTCTCTCTCTCTCTCTCTCTCTCTGCCCATCCCCTGCTCGTGCTCTCTCCCTTAAAATAAATAAGTAAACATTTTTTAGAAGATACATTCAAATATTAAATAAATAAATAAATAAATAAATAAATACATAAGAGTAAATACCCAGGAAATTGAGGGGAGAGGATTTCTATGATTTAGGAAGGAGCTAATCTAATTCACCTACCCCAAGATACCTCTTGTTGGCTCTGTAGTACATCTTAACTATATTTCCCCCTTTCCATAAGCTGGTAGAAAAAGAAAATCTGAATAAGGAGGGAGAGATAAGAAAAGAGAGATAGCCTATCATCTGGCCCCCAAACGCAACTTTAATAGCATATCATGCACTCAGCATCATTCTTTTTGAGGGGATTGGTGAGACATAAAAAAAAGTAGTGAGCTCTATCTAGTGGCCAACAGTTTAATTTTCCTTCACAGTATTTTATCACTGACATATTGCCTGTCTCCCCCATTAGAATAGAAGCTCCATGTGGGCAGAACTGTTTTGTCCATAAGGGTGCCTGGCATAGTAAGTAGCTCATACCATGATTATTTTTAAACATGTGAGTATCAGCGCAACTCCATTCTCAATGCTTCTCCCTGAAAGTTTACCTTTTGGTTATTTAACATCATATTGAATATTGCAGGAATTTGATAGCTGTTTATATTCTTATAGTATTTATTTTTAATTTTTTTTATTTTTATGTATTTTTGAGAGAGAGACAGACAGAGTGTGAGCAAGGAAGGAGCAGAGAGAGAGGGCGACACAGAATCTGAAGCAGGCTCCAGGCTCCTAGCTGTTAGCACAGAGCCCAATGAGGGACTCAAACCCATGAACTACAAGATCATGACCTGAGCCAAAGTAGGATGCTCAACCAGGCATCTAGGCCCCCCTATGGTGATGGACTTTTGATCCCTCACTTTGTCATAGTGTCAATGTCTTTTTGGCACTACTGCCTGTCCAGTCAGTACCACATGCCTTATGCTGGGTGGATTTCCAGAGCAATGGCAGGAAAGTAACACCAGATTCTCTAGGTCTGTAAGTAAGAAATAATAATGAAATCCTATGTGGGAAGGGAGAGGGAGAAGATTCTCCTTTAAACAGTACAAGAATAGGGGTGCCTGTGTGGCTCAATCAGCTCAGCGTCCAACTTCGGCTCAGATAATGATCTCGTGGTTTGTGGGTTTGAGCCCTGCATCAGGCTCTGTGCTGAGAGCTCGAAGCGGGGAGCCTGATTCAGAATCTGTGTCTCCATCTCTCTTTGCTCCTCCCCTGCTCACACTCTGTCTCTGTCTCTGTCTCTGTCTCTCAAAAATAAATAAACATTAAAAATTTTTTTTTAATTAAAAGAAAAGTCCATCACCATAGAAACCCTTCAGCAGCTGAGAATCTGCATATAGCCTTAAAGAGAGAGGCCTCTGAAAGATTAAGAGCTCCATTCTGAATGTGAGTCAAGAATTCCAGAGGCAAAGTCAGACTGAGAAAGAACGCATAATACTTCCCTAAGCAGAGCAATTTCTACCAGTTTCTAATGTAATGATACTTGTGTGGGGACATTTTCTAACGCTATTTAGCTGGAAGCCACACACCTAGCCTGTCATAATGGTCACAGTACTTGCAAAAGCTTCACAAGGATAATTTTTATTATTATATTTTACATTTGGACCCCATGTTTTGAACGATTTTTTCCCTACCAAACTGACTTTTAAAATTTTTTTTTTTCAACATTTATTTATTTTTGGGACAGAGAGAGACAGAGCATGAACGGGGGAGGGGCAGAGAGAGAGGGAGACACAGAATCGGAAACAGGCTCCAGGCTCCGAGCCATCAGCCCAGGGCCCGACGCGGGGCTCGAACTCACGGACCCAGGCGCCCCTCAAACTGACTTTTAAAAAGAACATTTAGGGGCGCCTGGGTGGCGCAGTCGGTTAAGCGTCCGACTTCAGCCAGGTCACGATCTCGCGGTCCGTGAGTTCGAGCCCCGCGTCGGGCCCTGGGCTGATGGCTCGGAGCCTGGAGCCTGTTTCCGATTCTGTGTCTCCCTCTCTCTCTGCCCCTCCCCCGTTCATGCTCTGTCTCTCTCTGTCCCAAAAATAAATAAATGTTGAAAAAAAAAAAATTTTTAAAAAGAACATTTATTCTTTTTAAAAACTGTTCAAAGATTATGAAGATTATAGAAGTAACCAATGCTAAAGGCTAAATTGCTATAAATCCAGCCAAATGTATATGCGGAAAGACAGCTGGACAGACAGATAAATAGATACATAGGCAGGCTTTCTATGGGTAAATGTTCAATTTCCATTATGGTTTTTGAAATACTTAAATGTTTGTACAGCTATTATTTATCTGGCTGGAAAGCATTAATTTACTATAATAATACCTACACACATGCACGCGCGCACACACACACACACACACACACACAGAGAACATTGGATTTAAAATAGCTCCATGAGGCTGAACACTGAACATAACTTTTCTTTTTTTTTTTTTTTTTTTTTTAAATTTTTTTTTTTTTAACGTTTATTTATTTTTTGGGGACAGAGAGAGACAGAGCATGAACGGGGGAGGCGCAGAGAGAGAGGGAGACACAGAATCAGAAACAGGCTCCAGGCTCTGAGCCATCAGCCCAGAGCCCGACGCGGGGCTCGAACTCACGGACCGCGAGATCGTGACCTGGCTGAAGTCGGACGCTTAACCGACTGCGCCACCCAGGCGCCCCTGAACATAACTTTTCTTGACATATGTATGTATATTATATATACACACATACCTTATAGAATGATTATTAAGATCAATTTAATTACCATGTTCATCATCTCACATAGTTTGTATAGTTAACTGTGTGTGTGTGTGTGTGTGTGTGTGTGTGTGTGTTGAGAATGTTGAAGATCTACTCTCATCAGCTTTCAAGAACATAACTCTTTTTTTTTTTTTAAGATTTTTTCTTTTTTTGAGAAAGAGAGAGAGGAGCAGAGGACGGGCAGAGAGAGGTAGAGAGAGAATCTTAGCCCAGTGCAGAGCCCAATACAGGGCTCAATCTCATGACCGTGAGGTCATGACCCGAGCCAAAATTAAGAGTTGGATGCTTAAGCGACTGAGCCACCTAGGTGCCACTTAAAGATTTTCTTTTTAAGTAATCCCTACACCCAACATGGGGTTTGAATTTACAACCCTGAGATCAAGAGTCTCATGCTTTGCTGACTGAGACATCTTGGTGCCCCTCAAGAACATAACTCTTGGGGCACTTGGTGCTGTCAGCGAGGGGTCTGCTTCAGATCCTCTGTCCCCCTCCCTCTCTACCCCTCCCCTGCTCACGTTGTCTGAAAATAAATTTTAAAAAACTTAAAAATAAAAAAGAATGTAACTTTTAAAAAAATAATTAATCTTAGTAGCAGGAATGTCAGGTAACAAAAAAAGCTTTAGGAATTTACAAACCCAGATTTCACTTTCTCTCCTACAGCAGGTCCTTTTTAGTATCTCCCTAGGGTCATGAGGTAAAAGAAGAATGCTCTGTTTGCCTGCCTCTTAGCACCTACAGGTGACAGACACCTTTTGAGAAGCATTACCGGATAATGAGGCTTGGCTTCCACCTTGTTCTCCTCCCTGTCACTCCTCTATTGTCACCTGGAAAGTAAAGTGGCATGCTTTTGGTAAGTAAATTAGAAGAGTCAGTAAACCATCACAGCCATAGTACAAATGTCAGAAAATCCGTATAAGAGTTAAGAGGCACCTGGGTGGCTCAGTCAGTTGAGCATCAGACTTCGGCTCAGGTCATGATCTCGCGGTTTCTGAGTTCAAGCCCCATGTCGGGCTCTGTGCTGACAGCTCAGAGCCTGGAGCCTGCTTCAGATTCTGTGTCCCCTTCTCTCTCCACCCCGTGCCTGCTTGTACTCTGTCTCTCTCTGTCTTTCAAAAATGAATAAACATTAAAAAAATTTTTTTTAAAGAGTTAAAATTGAAGTTGACTTATCTCTTATTTAAATATAGTAGGTCTGGGGCTGGAGTAGTGGCTCCATCATGTCAGGGCCCAGGCTCCTTCTCTCCCATTCTATTGCTCTGCCATCTTCAACTTGCAGATTCCACGTGCTGGTCCAAGCAATCGTGTCTGCACTCAAACTGTCAGGGAAACTGCAAGACAAGGGAGCAATAAGGGCATGCTAGCCCTTTAAGACTTTTCCTGAATGAAGCACACATAGTTTCCCTTATATCCCAGTGGCCAGAATTTAGTCTTATGGCCAACCTAGCTATGACAGAGGCTGGAAGTATAATCTCTATCCCAATATCCACAAACTCTGCTGAAATTTGAAATTTCTGTCACCAGCTAGACTCCAAGAGCTGACCTTTACTGCTCACCTGCTTTTACCCACTGAAACATTTGTCCCACATTTTTCCTTAAACTTTTTTTCCAGCTTATCTCTTAACTCAGGCAAATGATCCTACAGGCGTAGCACCCCATTATGGAAACTGAAACTGGCCCTCAAGCAATAATGACTGCCCAGAGGAAGAGCTCCTGGGGCCCAGAGCACCCAGACCCAGTTTGAGTTATAAACCCCCTACTCACACCTCCACAGGTGAACAATGGAATGACCTCTGGAATGACGGAGATATACCTTTACCTCATTATAATACTAAAATCTCTGCCCAAGGAGGGCACAAGCCTCCTTTATATAACATACAGGGCATGTACAGGCATGTTTCCTCAAGGCGCAGGTGTGACCTAATGCCCGCCTCTACCAACGGTGCCAAGGCTTCCCTTTCTAAATGTTCATCCTAACCCTAGATAAAAGGAACTCCCCTACTCGGGGAGTCAGAACTTTGGAAGTTATTCCCTGTGATCTTACTTGCTTATTTGCTGCAAATAAAGTTTCCTTTGTGTGACAATTCACCTGGTGTAGTTTCTATCTGTGAGTCACCGAGAACAAACTCGCATTAGTTCAGTTCAGTTCTATTACTAGAGTGTGGTAGGGTCCCCTCCCTAAGGAAAGAAGAAAAAAAAAAAAAAAACTCAAGGCAACCTGGCTATACCCATATGTGACAACATCCCTCAGGATCTTGTAACATGAGACTCTCAATCAGACTACATGTTTGTGTGTTACCATATATGGGAGACAAAGAAGTGAAAAATATATTTTAAAAAAAACCCTTGCCACGTGGCATTCGGGGTTGAGTTCTTTGGGTACGAACCCACCTGCGTGGTGCCGGCAGGACTAAAGTTGCTTCCTGGAAAGAAAAGTCTCAGTGTCATGACTCTGCCAGAATCCTGCTACATGACTTGGGGGCTCTCTTCCGGGATTCAGAGACAGTGCGTTTCCACCCCGTTTGCCACCAGGGATGCGAACCTCAGGGCAAGAGAGGCTCACCTGGCGCCAGCAGACCCCTGGATCCGCAGGGGACTAGCCCTTCCCGTGAGCTGGGGCGAGGACTGCCTGTGCGCTAACGGAATCCCGTGAGGGCCAGGAACCAGCTCGGGGAGCGCCGTCAGACTGGCAAGAACCCGGTTCCTTTTGGCAGACCTGCCCGTAAGAGGCAGAAGGGGAGCCTGATCACCTCCCAGAGTTGCCCTAGTAGTTGCATAAGGGGCGAGGAACGAAGCTGCAACTCTAAGGTGTTGGGCGCTGGACACTGGGTGGCAGGTTGGAGTCGCCGTGTGACTGTGTATGGGGACTTGTCTGTCCTTCATTTCCTGGGTCAATGACTATGATCATTAGAGCCAACTGTCTTGGTTATTCTACCTCAGAATGGGGACTTTAAGGAATAGTCCCAAGCGGCTGCTGAAACTCCTTTTCTTTCAGGGAAATTCCCTGTCTTCTCCGACTGACATGGACTAATTTCACTGGTGGAAAACAAAACAAAAGAAACTTGGAGTCTGCCCCTCTGTCTGAGCTGACAAGATTTAAAACTGGGAATTCTCTTTCTCTGCCTTCTGCTGGCACCTGGTCTCTTCTGCCTTCCCTTCCCCTCCTCCTATTTCTACACCACCTGGGGCGCAGCCGGCGTAACTGGCTCCTCAATGCCTCAGGCACCATCAACTCCTCCCACCCTAGATGTCAAGGAGCAAAGACCATCACCGATGTCAGATTTCCCCACCAGCATTCCAGGTAAAAATTAACCATGCCTTACTTGGACTCATCAAATTGCTTTATGCGGACTCAAGTAAAACGTATTCAGTGTTTAAGCTAATTTAAGTTTGTTGGTTTGAGATAGACAATGTTTATCAACGTCAAAAAAATTAAAACAAAAACTTTTATTCTACCCACATTTGCTGAAGATCAAATAAGCTCATGTTATCTCTGTTCCAATTTGTTAACAAAAGGATGACTTAAAGTGATGGCTAATTTTGTCTGTCTCAAAGCTTTCATGGGTAATTGTTAAGATAGCTTTCAAAGTCCTTGGTAACCTAAAACATTAAAGTTTTGCTTACATGATAAATTGAGATTAAATTCAATGGATACCTAACAAGATAAGAGCTTAAAGCACTAATTACTAGATGTGGGTCTGTGCTTTTGACTTGTTGCAAAAAACTAAGGATATTTGGAACTGTTGAAAAATATGCTTTGTGCTTAATGGATTCATAAGTTTGCCATTTAAAAAATTCTGATGTTGGGAATACAAATTGGTGCAGCCACTCTGGAAAACATTATGGAGGTTCCTCAAAAAAACAAAAATAGAACTACCCTATGACCCAGCAATTGCACTACTGGTATTTATCCAAGGGATACAGGTGTACTCTTTCGAAGGGACACATGCACCCCCATGTTTATAGCAGCACTATCAACAATAGCCAAAGTATGGAAAGAGCACGAATGTCCATCAGTGGATGAATGGATAAAGAAGATGTAATATATATGTATACAATGGAGTATTACACGGCAGTCAAAAAGAATGAAACCTTGCCGTTTGCAACCACGTGGATGGAACTGGTGGGTATTATGCTAAGTGAAATTAGTCAGTCAGAGAAAGACAAACATCATATGACTTCACTCATATGAGGACTTTAAGAGACAAAACAGATGAACATATGGGAAGGGAAACAAAAATAATATAAAAACAGGGAGGGGGACAAAACATAAGAGACTCATAAATATGGAGAACAAACTGAGGGTTACTGGAGGAGGCGTGGGAGGGGGGATGGGCTAAATGGGTAAGGGGCATTAAGGAATCTACTCCTGAAATCATTGTTTCACTATATGCTAACTAATTTGGATGTATATTTTTAAAAATTAAATTAAAAAAATAATAAATAAATAAATAATAACCTCTTAAAAAATAAATAAAAAAATAAAAAATTCTAATGTAACAGAGTTCACAATTGGTTACTACTTAGTTTTCACAGGAGACTAAGGTTTCTAAGGGTTAAAATTCTGCTAAATGTAGATAAAACTGATAAAAATAAGAAAAACAACTCTGTATGTAAAAAAGTAGGAGATATGAAAGAAAGATATAAGAAATGGAAATATATTCTTGTTGATGGTAAAAAAAAGTAATTTTATCCTAAATGAGACTAGTTATTTGGAGAGAAATGGCTTGGGACAAAATCTAAATGCAAAGAAAAGTTGTAGAAGGTTCGTGAAGGAAAATCTTTAAAAAGAAATTTTATGTGTGGTCAGGACGGACTAAGGTTAAAGATGAATGGATTTTAAAAGTACACAGGGTTAAGATTAAAATTCCTCCTCCTTTGATCCAAAGGCTGGGAAAATGATGGCAGTACTGTTGGTGCCAGCCTCCAAACCCTCCACATTTGTATTGTTCTTGTTTAGCAGAGGAATGGATGCCTCTGCCATATGAGGGATGAATGATATATAAAGGGTTTTTACTAAGATATATGGGAGGTATTTTACTAAACTTAGCCTATTGTATGCCAAAAATGGATATCCACATGACTGAAACATATTTATGTGGGCATTGTTGAAAAAGGCAGGGGAAAAGACCTTGACTTTGGCTCTTTAACCCTCTCCCTCAATGACCAATGATCAATATGTAAGTTACTATTGAACCAAAATAAAATTAGTACGTCCTACGACAACCAGGAAAATCTTGCTAGGTCACAGTCCATACCCCCAAGATGCTACTGGCCAGAAATGGAGGGATAAGAAAAAAAAAATGAAAGACCAGGTCACCTCTCAGAGGCAGAGTCAAGCCTGGGTAAGAATGACTACTCCCAGCACCTCGAGAGATGACAGGGCTTTTGGCTGCCAGTTGCATAGCCAGCCAAAACAAAGGGCCAGGAAATGAGGTTTCTCCTGGTCAGCTATAGGAAATTGAGATAAGGGACAACTTTTTTCCTTTTTCCTATAGATGGGTAGTTCCCCAATCAAGGCCATTACTCCTTTGGAATTCTAATTATGATTCATTTGCTTTTGCCCAAAGCCTTGGCCCCAGTACAAATTGGAAGAGGGAACCTGGGCGCCAGAGGAAATTATCAATGAAAATATTGTCCTACAATTGTGAAGGGAAATGGGGAGAATTTCCCTATGCTTATTGTTTTGGGGCCTTGAAAAAATCGAGATATATGTAAGCAATATAAGGTGGATGGTAATTTAATGGCAGCCCTTTCTAAAGTCCAGCAATCAGGAGGGGAAACAATTAAGGGCACCTTACCTGTATCCAAAACAGACCTAGAGAAGGAGGAAGGGAAGTCTTCCACCTCAACCTCCTCCTCCTCAGGTCCTCAGCTATATATTAAAAAAAAAAAAAAAACAAAAACAAACAAACAAAAAAAAAAAACTCAGGAAATCTAAGTTTTAGCCCTTCATTATGCTAAATTGGCCACTATTTTTTTTTTAATGTTTATTTATTTTTGAGAGAGAGAGAGAGAGAGAGAGAGACAGAGTGTGAATGGGGGGAGGAGCAGAGAGAGAGTGAGACACAGAATCCAAAGCCGGCTCCAGGCTCTGAGCTGTCAGCACAGAGCCAGACACGGGGCTTGAACCCACAAACCATGAGATCGTGACCTAAGCTCAAGTCGGATGCTTAACCGACTGAGCCACCCAGGCACCCCTAAATTGGCCACTACTTTACAAACACAAAATGGGAGTTCAATAGCCTTCCTGGAGAAGTTGAGGGAGGCTCTCATTAAAATATATGGCTATCCCCATGACACTCCTAAGGCTGAGATAACTTTAAAGGACAAATTTGTCACTCATTCAGCCCTAGATATTCAGAGAAAATCCAATAATTGGCTGTTGGCCTTGAAGGGACCCTGGAGGAGCCCTTATGAGCTGCCAGTTGGGCATATTACAAACAAAACAGAAAAGAAAACTTAAAAAAAAAAAAATCTGAGGCCTTAGTTATGGCCTTACGTACTATGTCAGACCAGACTTCCTGAGGTCCTGGCACCAAGTGCCATTTATATGGCCATTCAGAGCTCGAAAATGAAAACGTCCTCAGAGGGGACAACCAAAATGAAAACCGCATAAGCCATGCCTCTTATATGGAGACAATCACTGGAGATCTGAATGCCCTTGGGGACCTCTATCTGTGATGGCTCAGATAACCAATGTCCCTGGAGGGACTAACCGGGGCCTGGGGCTCTTCACGGTGGCTCCCCTAAACCAACTGTCTATCAGAAACCCAGAGCCTCAGATAACTCTAAATATGGAAGGAAAACTGGTTGATTTCCTTCCTAACACCAGAGCTACGTTTTCTGTCCTCCTTTCCACTCCAGGCCAACCACCCAAACGCAGCATGACGATTAGAGGCATCTTCGAAAAACTTGTAACTAAATTTTTCTCTCAGCCCCTGGGATGTTTATGGGGAATCCTAATTTTTTCTCATCCTTTACTGAGAATGCCAGAGAGCCTTACTCCTTTGCTACAAAGGAACATTATAACTAAATTAGAGACTATGGTGCCACTAACTCCAGGACAGATAAACAATTATGTAAGTTTTTGAAAATTACTGGATGTTGTAGGCTATAGATACCAGGGTTCAGGAGAATAATTTGCTGCGATATCAATTATTAAAGGAGATTCAGTCCCACCTACTCTCCCCCCCAAAATAAACTGGGGTCTCACTTCTAGACACTGTCTCCAGCCCTTGGAATGGTTACAAACAGAGCAGGGCAATTACTATTACCAAGCTCACAAAGCTAAAAGATTATTAAAACACAGCATCAGGCTTCTCCTTTAGGGGGGGACAAAACTTATCAAAGGGCCCAAAGGATGTTTACTAAAAAAATTTGTCAAGGACAGTTCTGTAAGTAGTATCAGGCGATGAAGTATATCTTAAAAACAATCCTTTCAACCACAAACTTGCTCTCCCAGACAATCAAGGAACTGGAGACTATCTAGGAAAGACTAACAATTAGGTCTCACTCAGATGCCAAGGTTGAAAAAAAAAAAAAAATTCCAACATCTGTTTATATGGGTTAATGCTTTTACTTATTGGGTAAAGGCCTTCCCCTACAAGACAGAAAAGGCACAAAAAGTAATAAAAATTCTCCTTTATAAAATAATACCCAGGTTTCGCTTACCTAAAAATTTACCTAAAAGTTTTACACATCAAAATAAAGCAGAATGTCTGCTTATATTCAAGAAAACTCTACATAACACCACACAAGCATTAGATGCTTTAAAAAAATTTTTTTTAATTAAGTTAGGGCCAATCTGTTGGAAATAGAGCCACCATTGATTATTTACTGCTCCTGCTTCTCCATCACCTGGGTTATGAGAGATTCCCTGGCATATGTTGTTTACAAAGTCAGGGTCTCCTAGATTATTTGACAGGCTTGGAAACTGTAGACATTATCTTAAGATGCCATCTTGTTGGTCAGTATAATCTTTACTTTGTGTTTTTTTCTTTATGTCTGCTAATGTTTATGCCACCTCATACCTGCCAGCCTTCCTGTAAAACCATACTGTGGGCCACTTAACCGACCTCGGGTAGACTCTGACTGCTGTCCCCCTACACCGTCCCTTATCAGCTTGAAGAAGCCAGAGCAGTCATTGTCCCTGTTCCCTAACAGCAGTTACAGGCTCTATTCCAGGGAGAAATAGATAGGGAAAAGGATAACATTAGGCAGGGAGAGATAAGGGGCCTTCGGAGAAAGACTGCAGCTGCCAGTGGGAGGCTAAAGAAGCAAATGGGGTTCTCCCTTATAAAGTCCTTTATAGGCACCCTTCCCCCATTATCAAGGGCATAAGCAGGGAGGGGGGGTCTAAATGAGATAAACAATAAGACAACAGATGAGGGCTCTTGGCTTTACCCTAACTACCTTATATCCCTGGGTCAGGGAGCGATTACCTGTAAATCTGACCACAGACACTCACCCCTTTAAACCAGGAGATGCAATATAAATAAAGGAATGAAATGTCCAACCCCTAAAACCCCTCTGGAGGGGCCCATTCACTGTCATTTTGTCCACCTCTACTGCAGTAAAGATAGCAAGTGGGTCCCTGGATTCACTACAGCAGAGTGAAGCTAGCATCTCGAAACTGGGAGTGCATCCCTGATCCATCAACGCTGTGCAAACTGACCATACGGAAGAAGCAATCTGCAACTCCAGAGGCTCCAGGAGACTGCAGCCCTGCTTTAGTCACTCGGGAAGCTAACTATTCTATGCATGACAGAAGCTTGAGGAATCCACAGTCAGGTGAAACAAAAGACTGTCCTTATTTTTATAGGTTTCCTTACTTCAGTGATGCACTGTCACACCTTGTTTCTCACTATAATTTTGATTCTTCCTCTACTCTTTGCCATAGGATTGGCCATGACCACCCTGGCTGGTTGGAAATGTGTTAAGAGGTTTCTGTTAACACTCACCTTCCTTTTGTGGATAGGATACTTCGTCGGTATCAACGGGAAAACAATGGCCATAAGAGACTAGAAAATTAGATCCCCACAAACCTTATAGTAAAACAAAATACCCCAGTCCTACTACTGGGGTTTGGCTCCTTGAAAGTTCAATTATTGGAAAAAAAAATGCCTTGCCTGGTGGGGAGAAAGTTCATCATCGTCTCTGTTAAAAATTTAACATGTCTAGGCCAAAGATTTTATAATTCAACTACCCAGAAAACCCAATGGTGGGGGACCCCAGATCACTTTGAGCCAGATCCCCCTTGTCTAACTTCTCTCATCTTTGACAGGAGTGAGACAGTGTCAGCGCAGCCATCAAATGGCGGGCCCCAGGTGGACTGTACTAGATATGTGGAAGGACAGCTTAAACAGTACTTTCCTTAGTCTGGTCAGGGTCATATGTGTTGGAAGCTATTCGTCTGTCTTTATTCCTGCTCCCACTTGCCAGAGGGAAACATTTGGGAGTCCAAGTGTATGGGGACAGGGTAACTCAAAGGAAGCAGCATGCCTCACAAATTAACGATTAAAAAGATAATAAATAGCCTCCATGCATTGAATCCAATATTATGGCCCTGCCACCTGGGCAGAGGATGGGTATTGGGGCTACTACATGCCCATTTACATGCTAAACCGCATAATTAGACTGCAAGCAGTTACAGAAATTATAACCACTGAAACTGCCAGAGCTCTTAACTTACTAGCCAAGCAACAAACCAAAATGTACAATGCCATCTATCAAAATTGCTTGGCCTTGGGTTACACGCTTGCTCCTGAGAGAGGTGTTTGTGAAAAATTTAACCTGAGCAACTGCTGCCTACAGATAGATGATGAGGAAAAAGTCATGGAGGAGATCACAGATCAAATAAAAAATTTGCTCATGTCCCAGTCCAGACCTGATCGGTTAAAACCCCAGGGAGTTATTTGGAGGATGGTTTTCAACTCTCGGGGGCATTCAAAACCCTCATGGAAATTATCCTTCTAATTTTGGGAGGGTGCTTTATCTTACCCTGCTTAGTTCCCCCAGTTGTATGGTCTGCTTTCAGTCTCATTGAGGCCATAATTTAAAAAAGAGACGGCCATTCATGTAATTATGTTATAAAAATATAAACCTCTAAACCAAGATGATGCTCTTTGACCTAAATAGAGGGGTCTGAGCATCACAGGGGGGAATGTGGTAGGGTCCCCTCCCTAAGGAAAGAAAAAAAAAAACACCTCAAGGCAACCTGGCTATATGCGCATACATACGTGACAACATCCCAGACCTTGTAACATGAGACACTTAATCAGACTACATGTTTGTGTGTTACCATATATGGGAGACAAAGAAGTAAAAAATATATTAAAAAAGACTATGCCACATGGCATTCGGGGCTCAGTTCTTTGGATACGAACCTAAGTGAGCAGTGCCTGCAGGAATAAAGTTGCTTCCTGGGAAGAGAGCCTTGGTGTCATGACTCTATGTGAGAATCCTGCTACAATAGAAGAGAATGCTAAATATTAGGGAATAATCAGCAGTCCCCTCCTAAGTTTTCTCTTTCCTTTTTTCTTCGGGAACAATTTTATAGGACTTACTAAGAACCAAGTAATGTTCTAAGTTTTTTTAGGTCTATAAAGTCATCGAATCCTCATAGCAGCAGTCTAAGTAAGGTGCTCACGTTTTACAGAGGAGGAAATTGAAGTCCAGAGAAATAAAGTAACTTGCCCAAGGTTGCACAGTTAGATAATTGCAGAGCTAGGATTTGAACCAGACAGTTTGGCTTAGCCTCTGTGATATACTGCCTTCTCTCTGCTATATTTCAGAATATTTTTAGTCCTCTATAATGAGGGGGCATAAGAGGCAAGCTGACAATCTCACAAACACTCTTTCCCTCCCCACCCCCTCAAGGTGGGATATGTGTGACATTCCTCAGGCATTCCTGGCTGCCCAGGAACAAAGGAAAGGACAGAAAATAAAAGGTTAACTAATAGAGATCAGAGTCATGCAGGACATGTGTCCCCATCAGTTTAGGTATGTCTTAGTAAATTACAAGAAAAAGGCAATTTTTTTAAAGTTTATTTATTTATTTTGAGAGAGAGAGAGAGGAAGAGAGACAGTGGGGGAGGGCAGAGAGAGGTGGGGAGAGAATCCCAAGCAGGGCCAAAACCCACAAACTGTGAGATCATGACCTGAGCTGAGTCAAGAGTCAGACACTTAACTGACTGAGCCACTTGGGTGTCCAAGAAAAAAGCAATCTTATCAATAGCCTAATCTCCAGAAACTATAAACTTAGTTTCCTGGAGCCCCAACATCACCCTCTCTTCCATAGTGATGTGGGGAACAAAGTCAAGAAGGAAATGGTAGATAAATTTCTTTATAAACTACAGTCCATTGACAGTATAACATTTTTCCAGGAGCTCCCTACTGTCTTAATGTTAATGCCTTACTAGAGGGAAAACCACCTGAGCTTGACAATAGCAAGGCCTCAGGCATCTTAGGAGTCCTCTTTAGCACATCAAAGTCCCTCTGGAGGCCTCCATTTTGACTTTACCTCCCCCAACTCCATAGTGTCTAACCAGTCACTCTTCACAATCCTAGTGCAGCTCTTTCTGCCTATGGGTCTCCATGCTTTAATAAAATCACCTTTTTGCACCAAAAATGTCTCAAGAATTCTTTCTTGGCCATCAGCTCCAAACCCCCCCAATCCAAAACCCCCTCACTCTATATGAAGCAATAGAAGGGCTTTAGCTACATATGGAAGATACTGTCTTTATATTCACAAAACAAATAAGCAGAAGCTATAAGGAAAATGAGCTATTAATTCCAGGTAGTCACATATATTTCTCTTTTAAACACCAACATGAGTATAAAGAATAACATGAGGCTTAACATAGGAACAAAGTATTTGAATGCCCAGCATTTGATCATTTAGTCATTTAATGAATATGTGTGTAAGCCAATAACAACAGCAAGAGAAGTCAAATCAAAGATACATTTTGTCTCTACTTAAGCCCCACTAAAATACCAGTAAGGAAATTCTTTTAAGCCATAAACCCATGAGAACAAAAATAAGGGGAAAGCGAGTAGCAACAAAAATTATAGAAGTTAGAATGCAAATGGACAGGTAGTAACTGACAGCAGATTCAGATAAGCTGAGTCCTAAATCAGTCATGGAGAAAGCCAAAAAAGCAACTAGAATTACCCCCACAAGACTCAGGACTTGGTTCAGGACTAAATACAGGAGGATCATTCACTTAAAGGTCTTAATGAGAAACAACTAGATCCCCAGATCCCTACCCCCGATCCACATAGCCCTGCCAATTGGTCTCTCTTCATTTTAGTAAGAGATTAGCAGTTTATAGTCTGAAGAGGGTGAGCAAAGAGTGTCTGAATTAGGAGAAACCAGGCACAGCTGAAGTCGAGGGGCAGTGCTGAAATAGAAACAAAAACTGACTATCAGCAGAATGAATGTTGAGATCCTTAGCCCTCTTTCCCTCCTCTGCCACTACCCTAGCCCGACAGCTATCACTCCTTACTTTAGCAACCTCCTAACTAAAGGATCTTCCTGCTTCAAATCTTGCCTGTCCACAACTTTCTTCTCCAAAAGCAGCTAGAGTACATTTTAAAAATGTAATTAAGATTACATTATTCCTCAACTAAAGGTTTTCCAATGGCTGCTCCAAAATAAAATCTAAATCCCTTTCTGTGGTCTACAAGGTTCTGCATGATATGGTCCCAGTCTTCTCCATCTTAATGTGGAAGCACATTCCCTCTGGATCGCTATGGTTTAACCACCCTGGTCTCTTTTATTCCTTGAACATGCCAAGTTCGTTCCCATATCAGGGCCTTTTTCTTTTCCAGATTCATTTTTTTGCAAGGTTGCTTCTTCATCATTTGCCAGAGTCCAGCTCCAGCAGGCCCAGGGGGTCCCGAAGGACGGACGGCATCGGTGAAAATAAAACAAAACTAAAATAAAAAACTAAAAAATAAAAAACTAAAACTAAAATAAAAATGGACACAGATAACAGCAATGTGTTGAACTGGCCGATTTATTGTGGTAAATGTGGCATTATATTTGCTAGTGATTTCCTTGTAGCATATGTCATCTATGTTTTTCTAACATTACCTAACTTTGAAAATGTTCCTATGTGTAATCAACCTTTAAGAAATAACATGGTTGGGGCGCCTGGGTGGCGCAGTCGGTTAAGCGTCCGACTTCAACCAGGTCACGATCTCGCGGTCCGTGAGTTCGAGCCCCGCGTCAGGCTCTGGGCTGATGGCTCAGAGCCTGGAGCCTGTTTCCGATTCTGTGTCTCCCTCTCTCTCTGCCCCTCCCCCGTTCATGCTCTGTCTCTCTCTGTCCCCCCAAAAAATAAATAAACGTTGAAAAAAAAAAAAATTAAAAAAAAAAAATAAAAAAAATAAAGAAATAACATGGTGATTTTCCCCTAGTTTTCCCACATACCCTTTGATTATTGATTAATTTCTTACATTATTCCATTATGCATCTGCGTTTATCTATAATCTACAAAGCATTTGCTTTGGTGTTCTCGTGAAAGGCCCTCCATTTCTCAACACCGCAAGTGGAACAGTTACAGGGACATGACCTCCTAACCATATGAGGCCAGAAGAACAATGTGCTTGCCTCGGTCCCAGGTGCCAGGAAGGGGCTGAAAAATCCTTAGAAACCCATGCCTCATACATTCGCAGAGAGACAATGCACCTAGGAACCAATGAACCGACTAGGTTCAGCAGTCATCATCCGGAATGCCTTGGGGGGGGGGGGGGCAGGTGGGCCTAAGGGTTGAAGTCACCTGTGCCCAGAGATACACTCCTTAGTTGCCGGAGTGAGGCTTTCAAGTCCATTTGTCTCTCCTTTACAGGCCCTCTTTGCTGACAAAGGTATGAGGCCATCCTTCCTGTAAGTAGAAGAGTCTCCATAGGGGATGGCAAGGGCTAAACGTAAGGCCGCTCAGTTTCTTGCGGAACCTTATTTTCTTCCCTAATGGTTCTTTTCCCAGGGGGCCTGCCGAGGGCAATTCCCCAACAGACAACACCCCAGGTAGTTTTAAGGCCAAATTACCTAAAAGTGGGAGTACAAGAAGCTTCACTGTCGTTGGGCTGCCCTACAGTCACCAATCCGTCCACAGGCCGGGCCCTGCCACTCAGGCTTGGATAGCTCGACTTCCAGCAATCATTCAATTCTGGGATCTAATTTTACCTTAAAACAAACAAACAAAAACAAACAAAAAACAAAAAAAACCCCTTCCTGGGGCACCTGGGTGGTTCAGTCGGTTGAGTGTCTAACTCTTGATTTTGGTTCTGGTTGTGATCCCAGGGGTGCTTGAGATTCTCTCTATCTGTGTGTCTGTATCTCTCTGGGGGAAAAAAAAAATCCTTTCCTGACCATCCTATTTAAACCATCTGATGTCTCCACCCATCATTGCTTCTTTTATAGCAATTACCCTCTGAAGTCATTGTATGCATTAACTCCTCACTGTCTGTTTCTGCCTCTGTAAGGTTCAGGACACTCACTTCCTCTGCTTCAGTTTTTCAAGCAGCCTCAGCACCCAAGTACTCCATTCATAGTTGTGACATGTGAGAAAAAGAAAAGCAGCACCGAACATTGGGAACTGAACCGACACTCTTAAGGCTTTGGCTTCAGTGTTGTTAGGAACCCACTGCAATGTTCCTTCCCCTACAAAACATAACAATCTGACCGAACACTAACATGAGACAAAATCACTCTGTGGTCATGATGAAGTAAGACAACAGACAAGATCACTTAATAATCTTGCCTAAACACAGATTAAAAATAAGGTCATTGTGGGGGCGCCTGGGTGGCGCAGTCGGTTAAGCGTCCGACTTCAGCCAGGTCACGATCTCGCGGTCCGTGAGTTCGAGCCCCGCGTCGGGCTCTGGGCTGATGGCTCAGAGCCCGGAGCCTGCTTCCGATTCTGTGTCTCCCTCTCTCTCTGCCCCTCCCCCGTTCATGCTCTGTCTCTCTCTGTCTCAAAAATAAATAAATGTTAAAAAAAAAATTAAAAAAAAAAAAAAGGTCATTGTATACGTTTCATTAGATTGCCAGAGGGGCCAGAGCACAAAAAATGGTTAGGAGGCCCTGAGTTAGCCCTTTTGTGTTACTACACCCTGAATCCAGTTCTTTGCCTCCATGAACCTCAGTCTGCCCATCTGTCAACCAAGAACATTAATGGCTATGTTACAAGATTATTGTAATGTTTAAATGAAATAAACAATGTCTAGCCCGCTGCTTAACACATTAAAAAAAAAAACACCAAGATTATTGTGAAAACTACAAAAATACTAAATTTCCTCCACTCCCATCTAGTCAAATTGTTGCCTCTTTTCCAATTATGGATTTAGCCTTGCAATTATCCTCCCCTCCTTCTATGTAAGAATACAATACCTCATTTTACAATTACCCCTACTTCCTGACAACACCCAAAACAGAATGAACCTCCCTTTCTTTGAACCCTCCAAAATCACCGAATACAAGCCCAGGTTTTATAAGTCATTTCTAACATCCTGTTATTGAATGATCCATGCTTCCCCAAGGTGTGTGTGTTCTCCCTCATTGCAACGAATAGTATATCTAACTTTCTGACTACAGTTGGGTTTTCTGCGGTCTTTGGGACCACCAATATTCTCCATATTTGCTGGAAAATACTGACAGATGAATGGACTCACAATAGTTCACAATATAAAGGTAGGTCCTCTGAAGTACCCAGCAATTTCTTCATTCACTTAATCATATTTTTTTTAATTTTTAAAAAATGTTTATTTTTGAGAGAGAAAGAGAGAGAGCGCGCGCAATCAGGGAAGGGGCAGAGAGAGAGGGAGACACAGAAGCTGAAGCAGGCTCCAGGCTCTGAGCTGTCAGCACAGAGCCGGACCGGGAGGTTGAACCCCAGGGGAACTGTGAGATCATGACCTGAGCCGAAGTCAGACTTAACCGACTGAACCACACAGGCGCCCCTCACCTAATCATCTTCTGACCCTCCTTGTACCTAGTTTAAGAGTGTATTTATTCCTTTGGGGCGCCTGGGTGGCTCAGTACGTTAAGCGTCCAGCTCAGGTCATGATCTCACCCATGGTGAGTTCAAGCCCCACATCGGGCTCTTGACAGCTCCGAGCCTGGACCCTGCTTCAGATTTTGTCCCTCTCTCTCTCTCTCTCTCTGCCCCTCCCCTACTCACGTTCTGTCTCTCAAAAATAAAATAAGCATTTTTTAAAAAAAAAGTATATTCCTTCAACCAAAAATTATCTTTGTTTTTTCCTCTAGGCCTGAGTACGATGCTACTGCCACACTCACTCCATCTACCCTCTCATCTTCTTAAAATAGGAGAGGAAGAAAATCCAATTGTGAAATTCGATTTTTAACAGAAACTGTGCTTTCGCTAGCATCGCCTCCCCCCCAAAGACATGTGGTGTCCTTTACTCTCCAGCGATTTTTTTGTTCACTTTTAAAATCTCCTGTATTTTCCTTGGTGGCACATTCCCTTCTCAGTTCTTTAATCAAACCCATTTTACTGTTCAGAAATGTAAATTCCTGCTTTTTTTCCTCACCCCTGTCCCAGATGACGAATTACATCTACAAACCCCTTTTCACACTCTGTTTAGTGTCGCCCTCTCTCAGGAACCTTAGCATTATTCTCACTACAACTCTTCTCTGGCCTAAGCCCAGGGCCCCCACGGTTTACCCTTTCTTCCAAATCAGCCCTCGTCCTCTAACATCCAATTAGGGCCCAGGGCCTAAATTTCATAACCAATCCGCGGCCACATCCAAGGCCCCTCCTCGACCCCACCCCCCTGCCCAGCCCAGCCTCTGTTCCTCGGACCTAACACCGCCCCCGCACCTCCACCTGACGTGAGCAGTTCGCGATCCTTTCAGGCCCTCCAGCCCCTTTCATCGCCTTCCGCCCCACCCCGCATCCCGTGGCACCCAGTCCACGCTCGCGGCCGACGCCTCAGCCAATCCGCGTGCTGCATCCCGACCCCGCGGGCACCCGCGCCCAGACTCCGCCCCCACGCCCGAATCCTGACCCACCCGGCCCTGAAGCGCAGGCGTGACTCGAGCCCGGGGAGGCGAGACTGGCGCGCGCGTAGGAGGTGAGTGGGGTGTCAGGGGGGCGCTCCGGGTCCCGACGCGCGGAGTCGTGTGGAGCGAGGCCGGGAGGGAGGCGGCCGGAGTCGGGCTCCCGGCGAGCCGGAGAGGCCGACTGGATCTCCTTCAGGACCGGGACTAGCGTTTGGGAGCAGGCGGCGTGACCCGGGGCTGGGTCCTTTGACCCGCACCCTGGCGGTGCGGGGCGCCCGCGCTGGCATTAAGTTTCCTCTGGAGAGGTGGCTGGCTTGGCAGGTGGGGCCACAGCACCCCGGTCACCCCCCCCCCCCCCCCAAAAGCCTTTTTGCCCCTTTTGCTATTGATTTTACAACTTTGGCATTTTGAAAACACCGACAACAGTACATCCAAAACCGGGATTCCTAACTGGAAAGGAAACGAAGGCTGTTCACTTGCTGTGTAAGTGAAGTGTGGAGTTTGAAGTGTGTGGTTAGAAAAGCAGCCCAATCTGCCGCTCCACGAGTGCGACCCCCCGCTCTTGGGCTGCCTCCCGGGCACGGGGGCGCCTGTCCCCCTCTGCGGCCTGAGGCCAGAATTGGGCAGCCCGCCCACTTTCACGGCAGGCGCCAAGCGAGCACAAAGTCACTTCGTGTTGTGCTAGAACCTCATTCCTTCTCATGGAAACAAGGCAGCCGCACTTCTTCCCCCAATCAGATTTATATTCGCCGAATCCATTTTCACAGATCGGCTTTTTAACAGTTTCAGGATCCTGCCTCCTTAAGTGTGCTGCGGACTAAATATGGTTCGGTTTTCCCATTCTTGCTCCAGTGACAGGGCTTTGAGGCCTGTTATTCCCACTGTACTTCCCCGTCCAGTACCTGTTCACCTAGATGCCCTCTGTTGCACCAGGGAACTTTGCAAACAGAAGTTTGGAAGAAGTGGGCCGGCAGGGAGAGCATAAGGTAGAAATAATCTTTGTTCAAATTGCTAACGTGGGTGTGCATTGGCGTCAGCCTTTTTTGGAGTCACCTCACCTTGAGGCTTGCAGTTAACCTGAGCGATCGGAACGTCGTCAGATTAAACCTTTTTGTCCCCACAAGCAAAGCAGTTATATGTAAGTTGATCATTTGGGTTTAAGGCCAGAGTTTCAAACTGATAAGATTAATTTTGATTGCTTTGCTTACTTTGTAGCTCTGGGTTTTGCTCCCCGCCCCCACCAACAATTCTGGAGCCTTCTCAGCTTGTGGCACACACACCTTCTGTATCTTGGTTTTAAATACTCTACTCCAATGATGATAAATAGTTTAATTTTATATTGATCATGATTATTTCAATATGGAGCTGACCTTATGTATAATATGCTATAATCAGGTTTACCAGATGCCTTGATATACAATTGCCTGGTTTTCTCAGAGCATTGGTTTTAAGGAGAAGCTAGAAAAATATAGTGAAAATGTTGTTTAGAATTAAAAGCCATATACCTTTGATTTTTTTCTGACTTTTCAATGACATCCAAATTTGTTCATTTATTTTTATTATTTGTAAATATACATATGGAATGTTAATTGCATTAGAAAGTGCTGGTCAAAATGTGTTTATGTAAACTGCAGAAGAAAAATAGCTTCAGAGGTTCTGAATCTGTATCTGTCAGCCTACTTAGATTTCTTTGGAGCCTTTTTTTTTTTCTTTCCCCCCATGGATACCCCACAATTTCTCCCACAAACAGATTATCTAGTGAGAGAGTAATAGTTGAGAAGAAGAGAGAGCCCAGATCTGGGTACTGAGAAATTCTATCATTTAGTGGCAGGTTGGAGGAGAGGTAGGAGGGAAATGAGGGATCCTACTACGTCAAAAGCCAAGAGAACACTGGTGTTTCTGGGAGGAGACAGGACTTACCCAGTAGTATCTGAAGCTGCAGAGAGCTCAAGGGTCAGAACTGACTTGAGCAAGATCTGCCTCTGTGGAGTAATGGGTACAAAAGTCAGATTGCATACAAGAAGAATGAAATCTTGCCATTTGCAACTAACTACGTGGATGGAACTGGAGGGCATTATGCTAAGCGAAATTAGTCAGAAAAAGACAAATATCATATGACTTCACTCATATGAGGAATTTAAGATACAAAACAGATGAATAAAAGGGAAGGGAAGCAAAAATAATATAAAAACAGGGAGGGGGCAAAACATAAGAGACTCTTAAATATGCAGGAAAAACAGGGTTGCTGGAGGGGTTGTGGGAGGGGGATGGGCTAAATGGGTAAGGGGCATTAAGGAATCTACTCCTGAAATCATTGTTGGACCAGATGCTAACTTAGGTGTAAAATAAACAATAGATAAATTAAAAAAAAAAAAAAAAGACTGCATCAGGTTGAAGAGTAGGTAGATTGAGGAAAAGGAGACAACTAATCTTGTCTTTTTAAAAGTTTTGCTCTTAAGAGAAAGTAACAGGAAGGTTTTGATTTGAAGAGGAAATGTACGATAGGGAGGAGAAGGTAGAGTCAAGAGTTTAATTCTTGGTTGGTGTTTTGTATTTGCTGTTTTTTGTAACTGGAAGAGATGTGAGCAAGGAAAGTTGCATTTACAAGAGAAAGGGTAATCACTGGAGAAAGGTCTCTGTAGTGCTAGGAGTGAATGAGATCTAAGCCATGGGAGGAAGAATTATCCTTTTGTGGGAGGGTGAGTTCCTGTAGTATAGAAAGGAAGGAAAAAAGGATTCTTTGGGCTTGGTGTTTTCTATTTGGGTAAATTGAGATGGTAAATCTGATGGCTTCTATTTTCTCTATGATAGGAAGCAAGGGCATCTGTTTAGAACAAAGAGCTTTTAGGTTAGAGGAGTGTGGGAAAAATTAAAATCTGGACTGTAGGAGAGAAGTGTGGCCTGCCCTCTTAGGGTTTCCAGCTGGGCCTTAGAATTATACTGACATAAGGCAGATAGTAGGAGAAGCGTACAAAGAAGCGACCGAAACAACTGCTTTTATACTAGGTTGAACGTGGAGAGGCAATTGTGGGAAAGTAACTAAAATATTTAGGTAAGCTAAAGGAAGATAAGGATTATTTTAACAAGGCCTCTCTTTACAAAATTCGCTCAGCTTCAGTTTACCATCTAAGAGTGTTCCTTTTCTCCTGTATAGGGAGGGCACCTTTCACATGGAAATTTTATCTCCTGTTTTCAGGAAGAAAAGGAAGGATCAGATTGCTCTTTTTGGCATTTGCTATTTTTCAAGTGCCTTTAGCTCAAAATAATTCTTATTCCAAAGTGGCGTATTTTGGGGTGGCATATCCTGCCATCCTTCCCCTACAAAATAGAGTATAACGCTGCAGAGTGTTGGGGGTCAATTCGAAGTTAATGGCCATGTATTTATGGTGAAACCACGCATCCTGTATGACCTTCCCCAGCTTGGGAAAACCAAACACTGTAGATGAGTTGATCCAGGGCTAGAGTGTTACAGACAGGTGAGAGGCTAGACAGGGTGGGGTAGGGCATTGTCTAGAAGATTGCTGAAGTGATGAACTGGCATCTATATTGGAAAATAAAGGAAAGTGCAGGCTGATTGGGAAGAGGAAAGGCAGCCTCCTAGAGATCTTGATAATACTGCAGAATAGAATAATTAATTGAAAGGAAAGATAGTTTATGGTCAAAGAGCAGAATGTTTCAATCAGTTATTTTGCAATTAGACCCGACTGAGGTAATGGCAAGGTGTAGTGTATGGTAGCAGGAGAGAGACTAAGGTGGAATGGAGCAGAAGAGCAGTGGACATGGGGATGTCACCTGTTGGGTGGATCATCTCTGAAGCCATTGAAATTACCTGGGATGGTCACAGTATTGAGTTGAGAATACTGTGTGCGTACTGACAAAGTCCTTAATAAGGACAGGGAGTTACCAGCAGGACAGAAGATAATGTCAGTGAGGGAGGCAGATGAGGGAAGTAATAGTCTGGCAGTGGTAAAATGGATGGCAAGAAAGAGTTAGGTGGGGCATATATGAACAGAAGCCAACACTGAGGAACATAGAAGTGGTATGTTCAGGGAACGGTTAAGATTTGTGTTAAAACAAGGAGAATGCTCTGAGAACATAAAGATATATTGGAATTTGCTGATTATGGTCCACCTGTTCCAAAAGACACAATGGAAGGTTTGGAATGTGGAAGAGAAATGGAGAACTGGGTCAGTTGCCCGCAAGTACATTGTATTATGGAGGTAATATGCTGTTGAAGGTAGATAGAGAGGAGGCGAGATTTAGGCTTTGGGATTTCCAGATGAAAACAGGTAGATTGAGTGTCAACTTCCTAAGGAGAATGGGCACTGAGGCCTGGTGGCCAGAGGAGATTTCCCAAGAGCTGGAGTCTAAGCTCCACACGTGATCAGTCAGTGACTTACCAGCACCTTCTGGATTTACCTTCAAACCGAGGACTGATGTATTCACCTGTTTTGAAAAATGAGGGAACTGATGTTCAGCAAGAGTCAGCAACTTCTCCAAGGATAGAAAACTTTTTAAAATATCAGAATAAGGACTTGAATCCAGGTATCCTGATTCCTAGTACTGTCCCCGCACCCCCACCCAGTTTTTCTCCAGAAGGTGGAACAGGTCTCTCTCATTTGTCCACTTAGAAGAAAATATTTTGCTTATACTTAGTCTAAATACCTAAAGAATTAGGCTGAACTGAAATAAATGAACATTGATTTGCTGGGGGGGAGAGGGGGGACCAACTAAATTATCCTAACTCAAATAGCTCCATGATACTCAATAAAGATTTTTTGATATTGTTCCCTTTGTTTGGTAATACCTTTTCTTAAAAACTATCCATGTTGCCTAAACTAGTTAATAATTTATTCCTGAATAGAACAGTTAATGATGCAAGAATAAGCATTCCTTAATTTAAGAAAATCTGTTCTTCAACTTGAAAGACTTAAAACATAAGGGGTAATTATTTACTTTACAAAAGGAATCAGTATTTCATAAAAAGATTTATAAATAGCCACTGATATCATTAATTTGTAATGTGATTTGATGTATTTATTCAGTAATTTAACATTTTATTTATCAAGTGCATACTATTTGCCAGAGAATACAGTAGTAAACTAAATACACCAGGCCCTGCACATGAAGCATCAAATGAGTGAATGAATGACCAACCAAACAACAACAACCAAAGTGCTTTGCAGAAAATTAAAATAGGCTGATGTGATAGAATGGCTGAGAGGCTGTTGTTGTTTTTTAATTTTTTTAATGTTTACTTATTTTTGAGAGAGAGAGAGACAGAGACAGAGTGCAAGCAGGGGAGGGGCAGAGAGAGGAAGACACAGAACCTGAAGCAGGTTCCAGGCTCCAAGCTGTCAGCACAGAGCCGGATGCAGGGCTTGAACTCGCAAAGTGCGAGATCATGACCTGAGCCAAAGTCGGATGTTTAACCAACTGAGCCACCCAGGCACCCCTAAGAGGCTGTTGTTTTAAGCTGAGAAATTGCTGACAAGGTCAGGATTTTATATTTAACTTCTTAAGAAACTTCAATATATTATTTCTCACATTTAAAGCTTTCTGTAGCCTTAACATTTTGGTAACTCAAAGAGAGTCCTAGCTAGCTTTGGTGGATTCCTTTAAATCTGTAGAGTATGTCTCTTCTTCTAAAGTTTAATTAACCACTGGAGATGGAGGAAATGACACCCCCTGATACAAGATTCTCAGACTAAAACTACTTCTAAGTAAGAAGTTTCTGTTTACCTGAATGTTCTTAGAAAGTTGAGTTGTCTTCTAATTCCAGGTGACAGTATAATAATAGAATTTCATATTGCTTTGGTAACAGTTTTCCTTATAGGTAGAGACATAATTCAGAATGCATGCCTGTTATGTAACTAGAATCTATTGAAATAGCTTGCTACCTTTCTATGGGATTGTTGAGGAAAGTGCCGTCTGAAAATAACCTAAAATTCCTTTGTATATTCTTTATGTTTGTCAAGGACCTGCTATAATGCTTTTCAAACAACTTGCTAAATTCTAACCACTTTAATTTACTGTCACAAATTGTGCTTTTTTATATGACTTTATCCAGACAATTCTGAAATTTGAGTAGTTCCTAGGTTGAAATATCCTGGTTTTTATAGCTGCTATAAATGAAACTTCTACTTACTGTAATTTTATGCTCTTGACTAAATTAGAGCTTTTTATTTTTTGAATTCACAATATGCTTACACACCTCTAGTTTAAAATGACATATCCATAAATTTTTATAAGATAAAGAGGGTTCTAGTGATGAGAGGTTATATGTAGAAAGAGAACTGTGAAAAATTTTTACTTATATTTTGTATAAGCTTATGGTCTATTAGCTAGCTGTAAGTGTCTGATAGTGATGTAAGTGTCATATATTTTCTTCTTGTTAACGTATTTCTTTTATCCTGCAGCATGTTTTTGGCCCAGAGGAGACTTTGCTCCCTTGAAAGTAGAGCAAAATTCCTGAAGACAATTTATTCTTCAAAAATCCTCGGGCTCCCTACTTCTGCTGTAGGTATTGCTTAATCACTTATACAGATACGTATTGTACTTATCCTGCCATGTCAAAAAAGGATACAATTTTCTGGGTACTTTAGAAGCATTTTATTGGAATGAGTATTTCTATGATGTGTAAGCTGAAGGTATCGCTGGTCATTGCTGGAACTGACATTCACTGAGCTGCTTGCTGTTTATGTATCATAGTGCTGGCTGTCTCCTTTTATCTTTGCATAACTCTTCAAGTTATGAATTGTTATATTCTTGTGTTACAAGTGAGAAAATGGAGACTTAGGTGTAGTAACTTCCCCAAGGTCACAGCTTTTAAATGGCATAATCAAAATGCCCATTCACCCCTGTCTAGCTCTGGCACTCTCAAGGGCACTCCCTGTCCACTCAAGATAGGAAGTTATAGTGAATGTAAGTGCTGGCCCTGTGACTTCCAGTTTATTAGAAAATATGGCAGAGTGAGGAACAGGTGATGTGAGAGCATGGAAAAGCAAACAATCCAAAATGTGGGTCATAACAAGATAGATTAAGTGACCCAGTTTTTTCAACAAGTCAGTGGCATGGGAAAAAAGTTGGGGGAGGGATATTTCAGAAGGACTGCTCTAGGATGAAAAGAGGCTTCAGAACTTCATCCAGCAAATACAGCATGTAGACCTTGTTTAGGAACTTGATTACAATCAACTGAAATGCAAAAAAGGTATTTTTAAAGACAGTCAGAAAAATATGGATATTGATTGGGTATTAGATGATATGGTTACAAAAACAAAGTCCAACTGAGAAAATGTGCAGATCCAACTGGCTTTATTAAATGATTCATGAACCAGCACCCTCCCATCCAGTGAGCAGAGAGGAGCCCCAAGGAGTTGTACAAAACGGAAGGCTTTTGTGGAAAGGAGGGTGGGGAAAGAAAGTTATTAGCAAAATGAAAGGATTGCTCCATGCCAGGAGCAATTACTTCATCTTTCTTTGAGGGATAGGGTGACCCATGTGGTAGACTCATTGGCAACTAATTGAAAAATTCCTGGCTGACTGATTAAGACTACATTTCTGAGGGAAGTTGATGGTGCAGTTAGATTAGGTATTAAGCCCCCGTTTGGCAACTTGGTCTAAGTGACATTTTGGGCCTATGGTTTTGTTTTTAACAATTCTCTCGATTCTCCAAGTAACTGAGAGATGTGATCAAAATTTAAGGCATTAGTGCCACTCTCAGTTACCACTCTGAAGTTGACAGTTTTGTTCTTTTAGGTGGTACCTATAGGTTACGATATTCCTGCTTAACCTCTTGATATTCACAGGTCATAACTTCCAGTTTACACTCATTAAGTTGGTCACTTTCGTCATTCCTTAAACAGCCCAGTCATTTGCTTGGTAATTAGTAGAGGGAGATATGATTACTATAAGGAGGATAATTCCCAGTGTTTGGAGTGCACTCTGAAGCCATTGTCCCAAGACTCAAACCAATCAAAATCCACAAAGTCAAAGAAAGACTCCAAGGAAGGAATCACCTTTTCACCTTTTTCCTTTGGTCTTATGTAATTGAGTTCTTCCCCAGAGATACTAACCCCGGTATAGCAGGTGGTGTTGGCCTCAGCACAGACACCTCCTTGTTCAGGTAAAAGATAATCAAGAGTTATTCTAATATCGAGGACAACTTTTGCCAGAGAGGCTAAAGATCTTTGTAGGACAACTATCCCATTAGCAACAGATTCTTCATTATCTTCAAGAGTTGGGAGAAGTTTCTGATCACATCCTCCTTTTCATTAACTCCTAACCCGGGAATCATGACCCTGCCAAAGGAAGCAAATCCCGAATCCTGAATGCCTCCTGGTAGGTCTTTTTTATTTTTTATTTTTTTTTTTTTTATTTTTATTTTTTTTTTTAATTTTTTTTTTTTTTTCAACGTTTATTTATTTTTGGGACAGAGAGAGACATAGCATGAACGGGGGAGGGGCAGAGAGAGAGGGAGACACAGAATCGGAAACAGGCTCCAGGCTCTGAGCCATCAGCCCAGAGCCCGACGCGGGGCTCGAACTCACGGACCGCGAGATCGTGACCTGGCTGAAGTCGGACGCTTAACCGACTGCGCCACCCAGGCGCCCCCTGGTAGGTCTTTTTTAACTCAACGGTATAAATTCAGGGGAGTCGACCAATGAGATGTCTTAGTTTGCTTGTGAAAAGTTAGGGGTACAGTTAGATAACTTAAGAGGCCTTGCCCAGCTTGTGCCAACGAGGCATTCACAGGCCCAAGGAGAATGATAATTGCCACAGACAAAGACACACAAACCATTCCTATTAGGATGGGATTATTGCATTTGCCCTCTCACCTGTCACCCCAGCCTGGGGTCACTTAGATTTTCAGCACAATGGGAAGAACATTTCTAAACTGAAAGAATGAGTCCTTATAATACCCTGCAAAGATGGGTGTTGCTGGTGAGAGGTCTTAGAGAATGGGAGCAGATGTGAGTTAGATGATCAGGAGAATGAGGATATTCAAGTAACAAGATTTATAGAAGTGATTGTATCTAATTGGGTACTACACTTACAATTGAAGAAAGAAAAAAAGCACAGTTTGTTCTATCTATAAAAGTTGAAATCAGTGGGAGACTTCAGGGGGTGCGGAGTTAATTGTAGTTTTCAGTGACATTAGGAAAAGAAGAGAAATAAGTCACAGGGAGGACCAGGGCTCTCTAACATCCTGGACAGATTGGAATCTTTGATGAGAGATCCAGCAGTCTGAAAGATTACTCCCCTTTCCCTCTTAGCAATGGCCTGGGAGATACAGATGAAGGTCTTGTCTTTCCAGGCTGATGCCAAAGGAAAGAAAGAGGAGAAAAAATTTCATGTTAAGGTATGAAGTCTTGATCTGGTGTCTTGGGAAGAAGCAGTTCACTTCGATGTCAGCTACTTGTCTTGTCAATTTGATTTACATGTCTCCAGCATCTTTACAGGAGCAGAGGTCAAGTGAGGCTGTCTTGTCTTTAGCTGTATGATATGTATGCAAGGCTTAATGCCCTCTAGTTTTTCAACAGTGTCAGTGGTCAGGAATACTTGGTAAAGTCCTTTCCAATGTGGCTCTAGAGCTGCTTTTTTTTTTTTCCCTTCTCAGTGGTGTTTCCAAAATACCCAGTCTCCAGGCTCCAGAGTGACCAACAGGATCCTTGGAACTGGGGTCAGAGAAAGCTTCTTTAACCTGTTGATGGTAGGCCTTAGCGTTAGACATTAAAGACTCACAGTAGGGGCGCCTGGGTGGCTTGGTTGAGCAACCGATTTCAGCTTGGGTCACAATCTCACAGGTCGTGAGTTCAAGCCCCGCGTCGGGCTCTGTGCTTACAGCTCAGAGTCTGGACCCTGTCTCCCTCTCTCTCTCTGCCCCGCCCCCCCTTCACATTCTGTGTCTCTCTCAAAAATAAATAAACATTAAAAAAAAAAAAAAAAAGACTCACAGTAGCTAGTCATACTGGCATGAGGTGACAAGCAGAAAGTTGCATGCCAATAGAAGTTGGCCTGCAGGTGACTATCTCATGTAGAGTGAGTTTATGTTTCCCAAGGGGGACGTTGTGAATCATCAGCAGAGCCAGTGGCAGAACCTTAGACCAAGGGAGTCCAGCAGTTTCAGTAAGCTCAGAGATTTTAAGTTGGAAAATTGCATTAGTTCTTTCAACCTTGCCCAATGAATTGAGGCAATAGGAAAAGTGATATGTCCGAGATGTTTGTAAGGTCTTTATTAAAGCTTGTATGATTCTCCCAATGAAGTGGATGCCTTGATCACTAGAAATTATGGAAAGTATACCCCAAATGGGAAACATGTTTTCTACCAGTTTCTTTGTCACTTGAGGGAGTAAGCCTTGCAGCAGGGGAAAGCTTCAGCCCAGCTGGAAAATATACAAACAATAAGAAGAACATATTGATAACCCCAGAATGGTGGCAGTTGAATGAAGTTCAGCTGTAGGTGTTCAAAGGGTCCATAGGAGGCTGGGAACAAAAATAGGTTTTCTAGAACTGTGGTCCTGACAGGTTAGACACTGATGGTAAACTGTGGTTTGTTTGGTTGTTTGTTTGTTTTTGGCAGTCTTGTAGAAGTTTCTCCACCAATGTTTGTTTATAATTTGAGTTATGTTAAACCTACCATGGTGGGTGAAGGAATGTAAAAATCAAAAAATGGGATTTGCCAAGGAGCCGGAAAGAACCAAGCAGCCATCATGAGCTTCCCGTATCCTTGACTGTTCATTGAATTTACAAGCGTTATTTGTACATCCTTATTTTTCTGATTTAGGAGCAAACTGTTGCCATGTCACAAGGACATCAGGATGGCAAAGGTCTGGCAACAAAGGGATTTTTTTTGTAGAAGCAGAATGGACTTTATCCACATGTGCCACATCCTTTACAGATTCTCTTGCTGTTGCCTCTGCATGAAAGTCAGCTGGGGCATGTCCCTGATGTTCAGGTTTAATCCTTTTAGTATGTGTCTCTACTTGAGGACAGGAACTTCAGAAGATAGAGTAAGGTCGTGTATGCATCCATTTTTTCTTTGGGTCCCAGTGGACATGAGAAAACCCCTTTATTTCCATAACATTCCAAACTCATGGATTACCCCAATGGCATATCCTTCAGCAGTGTAAATATTAACAATGTGCCCTTTTGAAAACTGACCTGCGCTGGTGAGGGTCTGGTGCTCTGCTTGTTGGGCTGATTTAGCTTTTGGCACATCTCCCTTTCTGTGTAGTTCATATTGGGTGGTAACAGCATAATCGGCCTGGAACTTCCATTTTCATTTTTACAGTATGACCCATCAAAAAACAAGATTAGATCAGAATTAGTCAAAGGGGTGTCCCTTAGATCAGGACACAGTGTCCTGAAATGTGGACGTTAGTACCTCACAGTAGTGAGGCTCACCTTCATTAGGCAGGGGGGCCCTAATGTGTCAGGTCTAAGAATGTTGCAACATTTAAGATGAAGATTGGTGGTGAAAGCAGAAGGACTTTGAGTTTAGTGGGTCAATTCAGAGTTAGGAAGGCTTTGGACAGCATGTGGGGTTTGTAAGTGGACATCCCTTCCAGAATGTTAGATCAGCTGAGGCTTCTGACTGAAGCTGCGTCTTGCCTTAAAGCAGCTGGGATAGACTGAAGCACCTGAATCAAGCTGCATACTATAATGGGCAACAAGCCTTTGTCACCATCTTGTGTGAGCATCTCCAGGACTTGGTTATCTTTTTCATGTATAAATTAGGCGAACGATTTTGAATAGTTCAGCTTCCCTGGGGCAGGTGGCTCTTGTAAGGCTTGTTTCGGTTTTAGAAAGGCCTGTTTATGTAGATCATCCCGGGGAAAGGGGTCCAGGAACCAAAATGGTAATAAGTTCATAAGATGGGGAAGCACATAAAAATTAGCAACCCATAGTCTGTGACATCAGCTAGACCTAGAACTCCATGAAGCTGTCACTTTGTTGTAGGCCTAGGAAATTCCTGGATTAGTTTAATTCTTTTTGGAGATAGCCGGATCCCACCAGTACTTACATCATGATCTAAGTAATAAACAGTGTCTGAGGATGATTGTGATTCTTCAGATACCTTATGTCCTTTTCAACTAACTGTTGTAGCAAATAAATGGGATCTTGTATGGATGCCTTCTTAGTAACAGAGCACAGCAAGAGACTGTCCACATGCTATAAAAGAGTTCATTACCTGGGGAACCGGAGGGTATTTCTGTCTTTGTGGAGCAGCTGGGAGAAATAAGAAGGGGACTCAATGAGCCTTGGCCTCTGTACCCAACTGTTTGGGTGTATTGTTGATTATTCTGAGTAAAGGCAAATAGATCTTGTCTGTCAGGATCTGCAGGGATGCTGAAAGAGGCTGAACAGAGGTCTGCCACAGTGAACAATTTTGAGTCAGGTGGAACTTGGGACAAAAGGCATGTTTGGAAAAAGGGGAATAACTGTCTTGTTAATAGATCTGAAGTCCTGGACAAATTGCTATCCCCTCCCATTAGGTTTCTGGACTGGCAAGCCCCTCGAGTGTTAGAAGGCCTCCTACAGAATTGATTAACTCCTGGCTGATTAGGTCTTCTCGTATTTGTTCGAGGCCTTGCATGGATGTTGAGGAAATTCAGGAAGAAGTTTAGTCACATCCATACGTATTTTTATAGGTGCTGCGCTTTTTATCCTTCCATTGTCTATACTGGAAGCAGCTCATCGAATTTCAGGCATGTTGATTAAATTAAGGAACTTCTGTTAGAATTCTTCTATTTCGGGACACCTGGGTGGCTCAGTCAGTTGGGCATCTGACTTTGGCTTGGGTCATGATCTCACAGCTTGTGGGTTCGAGCTCCGTGTCAGTCTCTGTGCTGACAGCTCAGAGCCTGGAGCCTGCTTCAGATTCTGTGTCTCCCTCTCTGTCTCTGCCCCTGCCCCGCGCGCGCGCGCTCTCTCTCTCTCTCTCAAATAAATAAGCATTAAAAAAAAATTCTTCTATTTCAAGGACAGAATGGAAAGAACATGAAAGATCAGGTTCAGGTTGGTCAGGGAACTCCAAAGTGAGGTCTTCCTTGGAGGCAACCCATATTAACCCTTTGAGTTTGGACGGGGATGGTTACCTGATAGAATGACTAGGGCTATGTCACACAGCAAAAAGGAATGTTTTTCAGTAAAAGTTTCCAAAGTCATTGGTACTGGTTGAGGTAGAATTTCTCTCTGAATTTTGTTAGCCACCCCCACAGTGGCAACTTCTTTTTCTCTCCGAGGGAACTGTTGCCCTATGAGAGTGAACTTTAAAGTACAAAGTGTGGTGGGGTGGCTGGGTGGCTCACTCGGTTAAAAATCCGATTTTGGCTCAGGTTGTGATCTTGTGGTTGGGCTCTGTGCTGACAGCTCAGAGCCTGGAGCCTGCTTGGGATTCTATGTCTCCCTCTTTATCTGCCCCACTGCTTGCACTCTGTCTCTGTCTCTCTCTCAAAAATAAATAAACATTAAAAAGAAAAAAAAAGAAGATAGAAAGTGTAGCTGCAACTTCAGGCAGCTTAATTTCAAAAGGTAGTTCTTGAACAGTCTCTTCAGAGTATAAAGTCAGTTCAGACACAGAATTAGTAAAACCTAACACCCAGGTAAAGAAGGATAGAGTGGAGCAGTAGGGGTCACATCAGTCTTAATGTCTTTTGTTTCAGGTACCTCTGCTGTTTTTACTTTTTCATTAGCCTTTTGTAATGAATCTTTTAATGAAGCTATTTTAGAACCTTGAAGTCTTTTGGAAACTTTTGTATACCAATTAAAATAGGTATCCTATTCTGTTCCTTTAATTTGGGAACCTTTCTTTTCTTTTATTTTAAAGTTTATTTATTTATTTTTAGAGAGAGAAAGCACAAGTCAGGGAGGGGCAGAGAAGGGGGGTGGGGGGAGAGAGAGAGAAAGAAAAAGAATCCCAAGCAGGCTCTGCACTATCAGCACAGAGCCCCAAGCAGGGCTCGAACCCATGAACCGTGAGATCATGCTCTGAGCTGAAGTTGGACCATTAACCTACTGAGCCACCTAGGCACCCCTGGGAATCTTTATTTTCAAGTGCACTTTGCAAATAAATGGTCTTGTCTAACTGGAATGTTCCCCTTAATGGCCATTGCAATTCTACGTGTTCTTAGTAATATTTTGCCATTTCTATAGATATTACAGCTCCCAGCACTATAGTTTTTAGACTTAACATAAGCATGCTTGACTCTAGAATTCAAGGATCCATCCCATTAGCCTTTGAGTCTCTCAGAGCCAAACTAACACCTAAAATGATGTGCCTTGGAGTTGGGAATTGTGTATTTTACAGTGCACCTTGTTGAATGGAAGTTTTCTTGAGGTTGGCGGGTGACCTAGTGTGAATCCAACTTGTCCATGACCAACTTCTCATAGGAATCTTCTTAAGGTGGCAAGCACTCTAACAGCTCTTAAATGCCCCGCCCATGGTCACCAATTTTTGCAGCTTTTTGGTCTCCAAGATCCCCGCTAGCAGTAACCTTTATTTACACAAAGCAAAACAAGACAAATGTGCACCTTAACATACCAGCAATAACCAAAACATGAGGCATTTAAAGCATTGCTAGCCAATAGAAGGCCTCATGTGCGCTGCTAGCAATTCCCAGTGTGTACTAAACCAGCAGACTCCACAGTCAGGGAGACTGTGGATAGGAAACTGGGAGAGGATTCCGACATGGACTTACGGACTGAGCCAACAGCTAGGGACTGGTGTTTCTTTAGAGCCTTCTCTGTCAGTCTAGACTGACTCCTTAACCCTGGGCTGGAAAGCCAATTAGATCGGTAGCTTGAACACAAAAAGAGCAAAACTGAAACTGAGACAGACTTACCTATGGATCCAAGGAAATAATGTTAATTAGGCATGATAATGACATCAAAGTTCTGTAAGAAAATGTTGATAATTTTTAGAGATATATGCCAAGTATATAGGGGCAGAATGACTTAAAGTCTAAGATTTGTTTGCTCAGCAATAAAAATGATTTTAAAAGAAGTGGAGAGATGAAGCAAATGAGGTAAAATCGTGATGTGTGTATGAGTATTTTATATTAGGTTGCATCATATGACACTGTCGTTTTCATAGGTCAAAATGGATGAATATTGGCACTTTCACGTTCAACCTAATTCTAATCTCTCAACTTTTCTGTAGGTTTGAAATTTCACAAAAACATCACTAGCTTCTCCCTCTACTTGTGAATACTATGATTTCTACCTCATAAACATCTTGAATTCTAGCTCTCCTCTTTATTACCACTGTAACTATCAGGAAAATGCCTACAGTTCACTGGAGCCTTTGCAGTGAACATAGTCAACACAGATAAGTAAGCATTCTTCCTGCCTTAGGCAGATGAAAATAAGCAGGCTCATCAGTGTTATCAAGGGTAGCATTGACAAGTTTAAATCAAGAGATAGTGGACCTAGCTAGACTCCTTCCTGTAGACCTGTTTTCTCTAGAAATCCTCATCCACGCCATCATTAATATCATTGGAAAGTTACATAAAAGTCATCTCTGAGGAAAGGACTGTAATGGACGTTGGGCTGCACTTTATCTGTATCACTTGCTTTATTTTTTTATTTTTTAATTAAAATTTTTTTTTAATGTTTAGCCCAATGCGGGGCTTGAGCTCACAATCCTGAAATCAAGACCTGAGCTGAGATCAATAGTCGGACACTTAACCCACTGAGCCACCCAGGTGCCCCTCTTTTCTGCTTTCTAAGTAGACACTAGGTTTTAAGTATGTGGTGTGTACCAAGAACTGTTTTTCACCATGGATTTAACTTATTTAATTATCACAACAGCGGCACAGGACAGGCATTCATTTTCCTTATAAACAAATGAGGAAATTGAATTTCAGAGAAGAACGTGCTACTTTGCATAGCCAGTAGGTTTTGTTTTGTTTTAATTTTTTATTTGAGAGAGAGAGAGAGAGTGTGCGAGCGAGCACGCTTATATGTGAGCTGGGGACAGGGAGAGAAGGAAAGAGGAAAATCTTAACCAGGCTCCATGCTGAGCATGGGGTCTGACTCGGGGCCAATTCTTTTACCTCAAGATCCTGACCTGAACAGAAATCAGGAGTCGAACAATCAACCGACTGAGCCACCCAGGTGCCCCTACTAGTAGTTTTGATGTTTAATTTCAAAGTAAGATCTACCTGGCTTGAAAGTTCATTGTGTTAAACAAGTTTGGAAATTTTAATTGGCATGTAGGCGTATATTCCAGGACACAGATTGGTGGGACCCCAATCTGCTTTACATATCTTCCTGGTGTTAGTGCCCAGTAGAAACCTGAGACCTGTTGTACAGTCTTAAATCCAAATTCGCAAGAGTTGTCCTGATTGGTTTAGCCTGACTCATTCGATTCCTAATCTAATAAACTGTGGGGGAGTTGGGGGAGGGTGAGATTATATAGTCCAGACAGGCAGAGGGTTCACCCCTGTGAATATAGGTGGGGACAATAAACTCACTTATACTCAGTCTTGGCTTGGACCCGATTTTCAAAGAGAATAAATCAGGCTTTTTTTTTTTTTTCCTTGACCTGAGTCCATTTTTTTGGCATTTCCATTCTGTATTTACCTATTCTGCCAGCTCCCAGGTTTGAAGACTCTTATTTCTAATAAGCTTGTTTTTCTATAGGTATTGTTAAAAGATAATTTTCAGAAAAAAGGCAGAATCATGACTTATACAAATGTAAAGGTGCATATGTATTAAAGATTTTTATTTTATTCATATGAGAGAACAAGTTATGACCAGTTCAAAGGAAAGTCAAAAAGCATAAATTTGTATTTGATAAAGGAATTGAATTGCAAATGAAGGTAAAACTCATTTTTCCACTGGATGGAGGGAAGTCAGTCAAAACTCTGGAACCATTTTCCCTGTCAGTTACCTTCAGTCTACAAAGGTGTAAAATATGTCAAAGACCAATTTTAGCTCTGCTAGACTCAGCCCTGGAAGGGTGTGTTCATGTAGCCACTGCATAGTTCTCCCTTAAAGAACACATTTTTCCTCTTACATATTATCTCTCAGAGGGGATCCAAATTCCTTCCCTTTCACTCACTTATTTAGTCAACAAATATCAAATAGCTACAGCATATTAGACACAAGTAATTATAATTTGAAACAACTGTGTATGTTGCTTAAAAATTCCAGTTAAATATGTGTGCCTTTGAGTTATAAATTGGATTTTTATGTAATTAGTTTTTCTCCTTGTATATCTTAAGTCATCAGTCCCTGCTCTACATTTGTACTTCTGAGTTTTAACTTTCTGTTCTTCTACCATTACAGGAACAGGAACATTCTATGCCATCTAGTGGCAAAAGAGTGTGATTTGTCTGTTTTGTTTTGTTTTGTTTTGTTTTTGCAGGGGTGGGGGAGTTGGAATATATAAATCATCATACCTTGGAAAACATCTAAAATCTATGAGATAATTCTGTTATTATCTGCTTGCTTGAGGAGTATCTTGTCCAAAGGGAGAAAGAAGACATTTCAGCATACCCTGGAAGCTTTTTTTTTTTAATTAAAAAAACTTATTTTCCATTTATTAATAGAGTATTTTTTAGAGTATTATATGTTCAGAGCGAAATTGAGCAGAAACTAGAGAATTGCCATCTATCCCCTGCCCTCCCACATGCACAGCCTCCCCTATTATCAGTATCCACTACCACAGTGGTACATTTATTACAATTGATAAGCCTGTAGTGATGCATCATTGTTACCCAATGTTCATAGTTTTTATTACCGTTCACTCATATTGTTGTACATTCTGTGGATTTTGACAAAGGTATGAGGGAATGCACCTTCATAGTATTATGCAGAATAGTTTCACTGCCCTAAAAGTCCTGTCTTCTACCTATTCATACCTTCTTCCGCCCAAGCCCTGGCATACACTGATCTTTTTACTGTCTTCATGATTTTGGCCTTAAGGTTCCCTCTTGTCATCTTTGCCTGATGCCTCATTTCTTTTTAGCACTGAATAACATTCTGTCATCTGGTTCTACCACAGTTTATCCATTTGCCTACTGAATGGTATCTTGGTTGCTTCTAAGTTTTGGCAATTATAAATTGCCAAACATCACACACGGGATTTTTTTATGAACATAATTCTTCAACTGCTTTGTGTGAAATACCAATGAGAGTGATTGCTGGATTGTATAGAATTTTAGTTTTATAAGAAACTACCTGGTAGCTTTATAAAATCAGCTTTATCAAAATACAATTAATGGTATCCACTTAGGGTGTAAAACTCTATGATGATTTGAAGAAGTATGTATCATAAAACCACTGCTAAAATCAACATACAGAACGTGATCAAGATTCCTCCTGTTCCTTTGCAGTTCATCCCTCACTGTTGATTTGCTCTGGCTCCATACGTTAGTTTTCTTTGTAAAAAAATATTATTTTGTATTAATTGGATTATAATAGTATGTACTATGTCATCTTTTTTTTTACATGCATAATGATTTTTAAATTTACTCATGTTGTGATGTATCAGTAGTTCATTCCTTTTTTTAAAAAAAATTTTTACTGTTTATTTTTAAGAGAGAGTGTGGGGGAGGGGTACAGAGAGAGGGAGACACAGAATCCGAAGCAGGCTCCAGGCTCTGAGCTGTCAGCACAGAGCCCGATGTGGGGCTCAGACTCACAAACCACGAGATCGTGACCTGAACTGAAGTTGGACGCCTAACGGGCTGAGCCACCAAGGCGCCCCAGTAGTTCATTCCTTTTTATTACTGACTAGTATCACATTATATGGATATACCGTCATTTGTTTATCCATTTACCTGTTAATGGGCTTTTAGATTGTTTCCAGGTTTTGCTATTGTGAGTAAAACTGTTGGGAACGTCTGTATACAAGCCATTGTGTAGACATATGCTTTCATTTCTTTTAGGTAAACACCTAACAGTGGAATGGTTGGGTTGTACTGTACATTTACGTTTAATTTTTAAGTAACTGCTAAGTAGCTTCCAAAGTGGTTGTACCATTTTACATGCCCACCAGGTTCCTGTGAGTTCCAGGCTGCCCCACATCCTTACCAACACTCACTATCAACACTTTTAGCCATTCTCATGGGTATTTAGTAGCACCTCATTATGGTTTTAATTTGCATTTTCCCAATGACTAATGACATTGAGCATCTTTTATGTGCTTCTGGCCATTCATATATTTTCTACGAAGTGGCTGTCAAATCTTGTTTACCTTCTCTTGAGTTGTAAAAGGTCTTTATATATTCCAAATAGTTTTTTGTAAGATATATGTTGTAATTCTTTCCCCCTTCTGTGGCTTACCTGGCAACTATTTAAGATTTGTGAGCCCACTGAATGATATTTAGGGGGAGGGAAAAATAATTCTGTTGTCTACCCTTCTAGGTTTTCTGGCTGAGACCCTGAAAATTAGACTTACAAAGACAGAGTAACAAGAGTAAAAGAAACATACTTAATTAACATGTAACATGTGCATTGTACATACAAATGGGAGAGCTTAGTAATGAGTAACTCAAAGGGGTGCTTTTGGTTTGTATAGCATCTTAAGAAAGAACAGTAAAGGGACGCCTGGGTGGCTCAGTCACCTAAGCTACCGACTTCTGCTCAGGTCATGATCTCATGGTTCTCGGGTTCGAGCCCCATGTTGGGCTCTGTGCTGGCAGTTCAGAGCCTGGAGCCTGCTTCAGATTCTCCCTCTCTCTGTGTCCCTCCCCCACTTGCTCATGCTTTCTCTCTCTCTCTCTCTCTCTCTCTCAAAAATAAATAAACATTAAAAAAATTTTTTTTAACTAAAAAAAATAAAAGCATGGGAAACAGAAACACCGTGAATGCAATTAGAGAATGGCAAGTGGTCTTATACTGTTGATTCACTGTATGTGAGGGGATGGCATGGTGGGAGAGAAGACTGGAAAAAAATTAAGGGCCTTGAATGCCAGGTTTGACGAACTTTGTTCCATAGTTTGAGGAAAGTCAATAAAGATTTTAGAGCAAAGTGGTAGCATCCCCTAATCTATTTTATAGCTCTGTAGTGATGGGTGATGGGTTAGAGGGAGGATGTCATTGAGGTATTTAAAAATAAGGATAAACAGAGGTAGGATTTCATTGTGTTCAGAAAATACTTGTGAATGCAACCTGCCAAAAACCATTTTAGATACCAGAGATACAGCACTGAACAACACAAGTCCTTATTATCTGAAGTTTTCATTTTAGTGAGCAAGAAAGATAATTAAGGAGTAATAATTTCAAGTAGTGGTAAATGTCATAAGAAAATAAAATAGAGGGGCGCCTGGGTGGCTCAGTCGGTTGGGCGTCCAACCTCAGCTCAGGTCACGATCTCGCGTTCCGTGAGTTCGAGCCCTGCGTCGGGCTCTGGGCTGATGGCTCGGAGTCTGTAGCCTGCTTCCGATTCTGTGTCTCCCTCTCTCTCTGCCCCTCCCCTGTTCATGCTCTGTCTCTGTCTCAAAAATAAATAAACGTTTAAAAAAAAAAAATTAAAAAAAAAAAAAGAAAAAAAAAGAAAATAAAATAGAAATAAGCTAAAATTATTGGTGGGCCTAGTGGGAGAGAGGCAATAATATTAGGGCATATAGTTTTGGAAGCCCTCTCTGAGGTTATATTTCAGTATTGTGTACATGTGTGTATTTAACCACACAAATATTTATTTCTATAGTAAAGAAAAAAACCTCATTTTCATCTTCTCCAAGGTACCATGAGGTCTGACTACACGGGCTCACACACACAGCTTCCTTGCTATGCTCCGTTGCTTATCCAGCATTCACCCCAAGGAAACAAGCAGGTGAAGAGGGGTGGGGTGCAGAGTCATATTGAATAGAGTGACATAAAGAGCCAGGCACATGAAGATCTAAGAGAAGGGCATTCCAGGCAGAGCACACAGCAATTACAAAGTTTTTTTTTTTTTTTAATAAAAATTTGTTTTTAACATTTATTTGTTATTGAGAGACAGAGACAGAACGTGAGCAGGGGAGGGGCAGAGAGAGAGGGAGACACAGAATCTGAAGCAGGCTCCAGGCTCCGAGCTGTCAACACAGAGTCCCACAAGGGGCTCGAACTCAGAAACCGCGAGATCATGACCTGAGTCGAAGTCGGTTGCCCAACCGACTGAGCCACTCAGGCACCCCCAAAGGTGTGTTTTTTTTTTTTTTTTTTTTTAGAGAGAGAGAGCAAGTGGGAGAGGGCAGAGAAAGAATCCCAAGTAGGCTCTGAGCTGTCAGTGTGGGGCCCGAACTCAGAAACTGTGAGATCATGACTTGAGCTGAAACCAAGAGTTGGACACTTAACCAACTGAGCCACCCAGGCGCCCCACAAAGGCTTTTATGTCATCAACTTTGCTACAGTAACAAAACCCACCAAATCTTACCTTCTTAGGTCACTAAACACTGCATTCTCACCCATAAGACATACAGGCTACAAATAAGTACTGGCTTTGCTCCAGTTTGCAACTCCACTCTGTCTTTTTAATCTAGGATTGAGGCTCAAGGAGTAGCCCCTGTCTGAGACATGGTCTTCTCATAGTAAAGGACAGAAGAAATTAAGGCTGAGCCAAAACCATGCAAAAGTACTTACAGCTTCTTGAACATAGTATATGTCACATCCACTTGCACTCCATTGACCAGAGCAAATCACATGGCCAATCTCAAAGTCATTCCTTCCGAAAAGGAGAGGTGAATATATAGGGTAATAATATATGATAGATAGGAGCAAACTGGGTGTGTTTAAGATATGGAAAGATTGAAAGGCTCAATGGGAATAGGGAATCTTGGTTTGTTTTGCTTACTGGTATATCCCAAGCCAAAGAGTGCCTTGTACACAATAGGTGTTCAATAAATATTTGTTGCGTGAATGAACGAAAGCCAATGTGGTTAGAATGTAAAGAAGACATGAGCTTGCAGTTACCAGCAATGGGGGAGATTGGGTAGAAATGTAGATGAAGTGGATGAGGTACAGGTGTCTGGCTTTACTTACCCTTGAGCCTGGGTACACTTCTTTCCTTCTCATGGTGACATGAGCTTTCTTTTTATTTATTTTTATTTTTATTAATGTTTTTTTTATTCTTGAGAGAGATAGAAAGATAGAGTGCCAGTGGAGTAGGGGCCAAGAGAGATCGGGACGCAGAATCTGAAGCAGGCTCCAGGCTGTCAGCATAGAGCCTGACACTGGGCTTGAATTCATGAACCGTGAGATCTCAGCCCGAGCTGAAGTCAGACACTTAACTAAATGAGCCACCCAGGAGCCCCCCTAATAAATTCCCCTTTTTGCCAAAACTGTTTCAGATGGAGTTTCTGTGCAACAAGAGAGCTGATTAACAGAGCTTGGGAGCTTCAAAGGCATCTATGCACTGGTCTGTTTCTCACTCTTAAAGCTAGGAAAGAGTATAGCAAAGTTTCTTTTTAGTCAGGTTAGGGAACATTCAAATTTCTAGCAAATTCAAACTGGTAAAATGTCAATAAAGTATGCAGTTTATTATACAGTAAATTATGCAGTTATGCGCATTTTCTTTTTAAAATAGATCCATTTTTAAAAAAAAATTTTTTTTTAACGTTTATTTATTTTTGAGACAGAGAGAGACAGAGCATGAATGGGGGAGGGGCAGAGAGAGAGGGAGGCACAGAATCGGAAGCAGGCTCCAGGCTCTGAGCCATCAGCCCAGAGCCCGACGCGGGGCTCAAACTCACGGACCATGAGATCGTGACCTGAGCCGAAGTCGGACGCTTAACCGACTGAGCCACCCAGGTGCCCCTAGATCCATATTTTTAAAAAAAGACTCTTAGGAAGTAAGTGTTAAGGAATGAAGGGAAACGATACTACGTGTCATCATGGTGGTTGTTGGAACATCAAATTTTATACCTTACATTTTCCATAAAAGTAATCAAAAGTTGTGTGGTTAGGTAGTTTAGCTGGAACTAGATGACTATAATATTGATGACATTTCATTTTTTCTTGTGGTAATGAATACTTTACAATGTTACAATAGGGCATTCATGGGGCGCCTGGGTGGCACAGTCGGTTAAGCGTCCGACTTCAGCCAGGTCACGATCTCGCGGTCCGTGAGTTTGAGCCCCGTGTCAGGCTCTGGGCAGATGGCTCAGAGCCTGGAGCCTGTTTCCGATTCTGTGTCTCCCTCTCTCTCTGCCCCTCCCCCGTTCATGCTCTGCCTCTCTCTGTCCCAAAAAAAATAAATAAACGTTGAAAAAAAAAAAATTTACAATAGGGCATTCACCTTCCACATCAGACTTTAAAGGAAACAGAGCAGGAACCCTATAATTAAATAAATGCACAGTGGAAACACACTGGATATAACAAATGCTCAAACAATGAATGACTAAAATGTATGGATACTTATGTATCCATAAGTAACCTGAAATAATGTCTGCTAATTAAAAGTGAAAGTTTTATGATGACTAATAAAAACTTAAAAAAATTTTTTTTTTTTTACGTTTTATTTTATTTTTGAGAGAGTGTGAGTGGGGGACGGGCAGAGAGAGAGGGAGACACAGAATGTGAAGCAGGCTTCAGGCTTCAAGCCGTCAGCACAGGGCCCGACGCTGGGCTCAAACTCACGAACCGTGAGATCATGACCTGAGTCGAAGTCGGACGCTTAACCAACTGAGCTACCCAGGCGCCCCGATGACTAAGAAAATTAGTAAAATGTTTAAGGTACTCTGTTAAAAGACAAGGCAAATGTTAAAAAAATCACATGTGATTGCAACTATACCTAATTCATAGATCTGAAAGATAATAGATGTTTTGGCTGCCCAGCAGCTGGGCACCACATCAAAGGGGTGCCCACTACAAGCTTGTTTACTTCCTTCTCCAGCCTGGTCTTGACGCACAGGGTCTGTCTGCTTCTCATGTCTGATTATTGTCTTCACCTCTCTAACCACTAGCTTTGTTTTTTTCTGTTTTTGACCTTTTCTTGCACTCTTTATCTTTGTTACACTTGACCCAGTCCATGCTTCATAGATGTTAACAGCCTCAGCTTCCCCAGCTTCAACCCACCTTTTGGGGAAACTTTTTCTACACCTATTCTATCCCACCTATATGCAGCATGTCTTACAGACAGTCTTAACAATATATGCAGTTGAAACTTTAGTATTCTAGAGTCTTAGGATAATGGGTAATATTTTTTCTTTCTTTCCAAAGTTTCCTTGTTCCAACACCATTGCAATAAACATTTTAAAGACAATAGCAATAGGCCTTTTTCTCATTTCTGCCAAGAGTGGCATCTAGTGGTGATTCTTTAGAACTGCACTTTTCAGCCACAAGTTGATTAAAAAAAAAAAAAGAAAAGAAAATCAAAGAAGCAGATGCTACTATTACTACTACTATTACTACTATTCACTAGCAGTTTTGTGTTTATAATGTAACAGTATAATATATGTATGCCAGGAATTAATCTACCTGGGAGCAGAAACCACCTCATGGAGTTAGCTGGCTCAGAAATTATACAAGCCTTGCAGATTTCCCAACATACATGTGAGGCAATTCCCCATAGGAATCCAGTTTTCTTCACATTTTAAAAAAATTATTTATTGTTTAATTTACATCCAAGTTAGTTAGCATATAGTGCAACAATGATTTCAGGAGTAGATTCCTTAATGCCCCTTACTCATTTATACCATCCCCCCTCCCATAACCTCTCCAGCAACCCTGTTTGTTCTCTATATTTAAGAGTCTTATGTTTTGGCCCTCTCCTGTTTTATATTATTTTTGCTTCCCTTCCCTTATGTTCATATGTTTTGTACCTTAAATTCCTCATCTAAGTGCAGTCATGATATTTGTCTTTTTCTGAGTAATTTCGCTTAATATAATATCCTCCAGTTCCATCCACAGAGTTGCAAATGGATTGCCTTTTTGATTGCCGAGTAATACTCCATTTTATATATATATATATATATATATATATATATATATATATATATATATATGTATGTATCTCACATCTTCTTTATCCATTCATTCATCGATGGACACTTGGGTTCTTTCCGTACATTGGCTATTGTCGATAGCGCTGCTATAAACATTGGGGTGCACGTGCCCCTTCAAAACAGCATACCTGTATCCCCTGGATAAATTACTAGTAGTGCAATTACTGGATTGTAGGGTGGTTCTGTTTTTTATTTGAGGAACCTCTATACTGTTTTCAAGAGTGGCTGCACCAGTTTGATTCCCACCAGTAGTGTAAAGGGTTCTTCTTTATCTGCATCCTGGCAACATCCATTGTTTCCTGAGTTGTTAATGTTAGCCATTCTGACATGTGTGAGTTGGTATCTCATTGTGGTTTTGATTTGTATTTCCCTGAGGATGAGTGATGTTGAGCATTTTTCATGTGTCGGTTAGCCGTCTAGATGTCTTCCTTGGAGAAGTGTCTATTAGTGTCTTTTGTCCATTTGTTCACTGGATTATTTGTTTTTTGGGTGTTGAGTTTGATAAGTTCCTCACAGATTTTAGATACTAACCCTTTATCTGGTATGTCATTTGCAAATATCTTCTCCCATTCCATCGGTTGCCTTTTAGTTTTGCCGATTGTTTCTTTCCTTGTGCAGAAGCTTTTTATCTTGATGAGGTCCCAGTAGTTTCATTTTTGCTTTTGTTTCCCTTGGCTCTGGAGATCTGTTGAGTAAGAAGTTGTTGCAGCCGAGGTCAAAGAGGTTTTTGCCTGCTTTCTCCTTGAAGATTTTGATGGCTTCCTGTCTTACATTTAGGTCTTCCATACGTTCTGAGTTGAATTTTGTGTATGGTGTAAGAAAGTGATCCAGGTTCTTTTTTTTTTTTTTTTTTTTTGCATGTCACTGTCCACTTTTCCCAGCACCATTTGCTAAAGAGACTGTCTTTATTCCATTAGATATTCTTTCCTGCTTTGTTAAAGATTAGTTGGCCATACACTTGGGGGTCCATTTCTGGGTTCTCTATTCTGTTCCATTGATCTGAGTGTCTGTTCTTGTGCCAGTACCATACTGTCTTGATTACAGCTTTGAGTACGTCTTGAAGTCCGGGATTGTGATGCCTCCAGCTTCAGTTTTCTCTTTCAAGATTACTTTGGCTATTCGGCTATTTTATGGTCCCATACAAATTTTAGGATTGTCTGTTCTAGCTCTGTGAAGAATGCTGTTGTTATTTTGATAGGGATTGCATTGAATATGTAGATTGCTTTGGGTAGTATTGACATTTTAACAATGTTTGTTCTTCCGATTCAGAAGCATGGAATATTTTTCCATTTTTTTGTGTCTTCTGTTTTTTCATAAGCTTCTGTAGTTTTCAGTCTATAGATTTTTCCCTCTTTGGTTAGGTTTATTCCTAGGTGTTTTATTGTTTTTTTTGTGTGTGCAGTTGTAAATGGGATCAATTCCTTGATTTCTCTTTCTGTTGCTTCATTGTTGGTGTATAGGAATGCAACTGATTTCTGTGCATTTATTTTATATCCTGTGACTTTGCTAAACTCATGAATCAGTTCTAGCAGTTTTTTGGTGGAATCTTTTGGGTTTTCCATGTAGAGTATCATGTCATCTGCAAAAAGTGAAAGTTTGACTTCCTCCTTGCCAATTTGGATGCCTCTTATTCCTTTGTGTTGTCTGATTGCTAAGGCTAAAACTTCCAATACTATGTTGAGTTAACAGTGGCAAGAGTGGACATCCCTGTTGTGTTCGTGACCTTAGGGAGAAAGCTCTGTTTCCCCCATTGAGGAAGATATTGGCAGTGGGTCTTTCATATATGGCTTTTATGATCTTGAGGTATGATCCTTCTGTCTCTATTTTCTTGCGGGTTTTTATCAAAAAAGGATGCTGTATTTTGTCAAATGCTTTTTCTGCATCTATTGAGAGGATCATGTGGTTCTTGTCCTTTCTTTTATTGATGTGATGTATCACATTGATTATTTTGCTGATATTGAACCTGCCCTGCATCCCAGGTATAAATCCCACTTGGTCATGGTGAATAATTTTTTTAATGTATTGTTGGATCCGGTTGGCTAGTATCTTGTTGAGGATTTTTGCATCCATGTTCATCAAAGAAATTGGTCTATAGTTTTAGTGGGGTCTTTGTCTGGTTTTGGAATCAAGGTGATGCTGGCTTCATAGAAAGAGTTTGGAAGTTTCCTTCCGTTTCTATATTTTGGAACGGTTTCAAGAGAATAGGTGTTAACTCTTCTTTAAATGTTTGGTAGAATTCCCCCTGGAAAGCTCTCTGGCCCTGGACTCTTGTTTTTTTTGGGAGATTTTTGGTTACTACTTCAATTTCTTTACTGGTTATGGGTCTGTTCAAATTTTCTATTTCTTCCTGTTTCCGTTTTGGTAGTTTATATGTTTCTAGGAATTTGTCCACTTCTTCCAAATTGCCCATTTTATTGGCATATAATTGCTCATAAGATTCTCTTGTTACTGTTTGTATTTCTTCAGTGTTTGGTTGTGATCTCTACTCTTTCATTCTTGATTTTATTTATTTGGGTCCTTTTTCTTTTTGCTCAAACTGGCTAGGGGCTTATCAATTTTGTTAATTCTTTTCTTTTTTTGAAATTTATTTATTTTTGAGAGAGAGACAGAAACAGTGTGAGTGGGGGAGGGGCAGAGAGAGAGGGAGACACAGAATCTGAAGCAGGCTCCAGGCTCTGAGCTGTCAGCACAGAGCCCGATGCGGGGCTCGAACCCATGAACCGTGAGATCATGACTTGAGCTGAAGTTGAACGCTCAACCACCTGAGCCACCCAGGTGCCCCCCCCCCCACAGTTTTATTAATTCTTTCAAGGAACCAGCTTCTGGTTTCATTGATCTGTTCTGTTTTTTTGGTTTTGATAGCATTGGTTTCTGCTCTAATCTTTATTATTTCCTGCTTTCAGCTGGTTTTCGGTTTTATTTGCTGTTCTTTTTCCAGGTCTTTGAGCTGTGAGGTTAGGTTGTATAACGGAGACCTTTCTTCCTTCTATAGGAAGGTCTGAATTGCTATATACTTCCCTCTTATGAGCACCTTTGCTGCGTCCCAGAGGTTTTAGGCTGTGGTATTACCATTTCCATGGCTTCCATGTACTTTTTAGTTTCCTCTTTAATGTCTTGGTTAGCCTATTCATTCTTTCAAAAAAAAATTTTTTTTATGTTTATTTATTATTGAAAGACAGACACAGAGTGTAAGCAGGGGAGGGGTAGGCAGAGGGGGAGACACAGAATCTGAAGTAGGCTCCAGGCTCTGAGCTGTCAGCACAGAGCTTGACACAGGGCTCGAGCCCACAAACTGCGAGATCATGACCTGAGCTGAAGTCGGTCGTCCTACCAACTGAGCCACCCAGGCACCCCACCTATACTCCAAGTATTTGTTATCTTTCCAAATTTTTTCTTATGGTTGATTTTGAGTTTCATAACGTTGTGGTCTGAAAATATGCATGGTATGATCTCAATCTTTTTGTACTTGAGGGCTGATTTGTGTTCCAGTTTGTGATCTATTCTGTGATCTATTCTGGAGTTCCATGTGCACTCAAGAAGAATGCATATACTTCGGCTTTTGGATGAAATGTTCTGAATATATCTGTTAAGTCCATCTGGCCCAGTGTGTCATTCAAAGCCCTTGTTTCCTTGTTGATTTTCTGTTTAGATGATCTCCTTTGCTGTAAGTGGAGTGTTGAAGTCCCCTACTATTATGATGTTATTGTCAATGAGTTTCTTTGACACAATGTTTGTGATTAATTGGTTTATATATTTGGGTGCTTGCACGTTGGGGGCATAAATGTTTATATTTGTTGAGGCTTCTTGATTATGATATAATGCAATTCTTCACCTCTTTTTACAATCTTTATCTTAAAATCTAGATTGTCTGATATAAGTGTGGTTACCACAGCTTTCTTTTGGTGACTATTAGCATGATAGATGGTTCTCCATCCCCTTATTTTCAATCTGAAGGTGTCGTTAGGCTTAATATGGGTCTCTTGTAAACAGCATATAGATGGATCTTGTTTTTTTATCCGTTCTGTTACATTCTGTCTCTTGATTGGAGCGTTTAGACCATTGACGTTTAGAGTGAGTACTGAAAGATATGATTTATTGCCTTTCTGTCACCTATAGAGTTGGAGTTTCTGGTAATGTTCTCTGGTGCTTTCTAGTCTTTGTTGTTTTTGGTCTTTTTTTTTTTTTTCCCCCTCATCTTTTCTCTCCTCAGAGAGAAGTTAAAATTTCTTGCAGGGCTGGTTCACTAGTCACAAACTCCTTTAATTTTTGTTTGTCTTGGAAACTTTTTACCTCTCCTTCTATTTTGAATGACAGCCTTGCTGGATAGAGAATTCTTGGCTGCATATTCTTCCCATTCAGCACATTGACTATATCCTACCACTCCTTTCTGGCCTGCCAAGTTTCTTTGGATAGGTCTGCTGCGAACCTGATATGTCTTCTCTTGTAGGTTAGGGACTTCTTTTTTTCCCTTGCTGCTTTCATGATTCTTTCCTTGCCTGAGTATTTTGTGAATTTGACTATGATATGGTCGGTTTTTGTTGAATCTAATGGGAGTCCTCTGTACTTACTGGATTTTGATGACTGTCTTTCCCCTGGTTAGGAAAGTTTTCTGCTATGATGTGCTCACATAGATTTTCTACCCCTTTTTCTCTCTCTTCATCTTCTGGGAACCCTGTGATTCTTATGTTATTTCTTTTTAATGAGTCACTGAGTTCTCCAATTTTTATTTCATACTCTTTTGCCTTGGTCTCCTTCTTTTTATTTGCTTCATTATTCTCCATAAGTTTGTCCTCTGTATCGCTGATTTGCTACTCTGCCTCATCCATCCTTGCTGCCATGGCATCCACTCGAGATTGCAGCTCAGTTGTAGCATTTCTTATTTCATCCTGACTAGTTTTTACTTCTTTTATCTCTGCAGAAAGGGATTCTAATCTATTTTCCACCTCAGCTAGTATTCTTAGTATCATGATTCTAAATTCTGGCTCAGACATCTTGCTTGTATCTGTGTTGATTAAGTCCCTGGCTCTCATTTCTTCCTGTTCTTTCTTTTGGGGTGAATTCCTTTGTTTCATCATTTTGGAGAAGAAAAGGAATTAATAAAGTAAAAAAATAATAATAAAATTAAAAACAACTCAAAGACATCAAATAAAGTATGCTAGATCCTAGGTCTGTTTTGGTGTGGTTGTTGAAAGAAGCTTGATAGAGAAAAAAGGGAAAGATAAGGAGAAAAAAAGGAAAACTGAAAATTTGAAAAAATGAATACAATAAAATAGAATAAAATGAAATGATAAAAGTAAAACAATTTTAAAAATTTACAAAAAAGTAAAAAATGTAGAAAAAATTTAAAGAAAAATTTTTTAATATAAATGGAAAATACAAGTAGATTTTTTTCTGTATTCAAGAGTAAGAAAAGAAAAAGGAAAAAAATTGAGTAAAAGGACCAGCGAACAGAATGCAGTATGATTGAAATTATATCTGTTTTCCCAGAGAAGTCAAGCTATGAAGTACTTTATAGTCTGCAAACTAAGCAGGCAGAGAGACTTGTGTTTGTCAAGAGCACTGTTGGCCCAGTTGGGCAGGGCTTAGAGTAACAGGTCCATTCTCCACTTGATGGCCCTGCTTAGCTTACTGGGAGTGCTGTGGCGCATGTAGACATGTATGCTTATCTGCAGGAAGGGTGAAAATGGCAGCACCCAGCTACCCAATCTCTTGTATTGGAACTCTGTGCTCTCTACAACCGGCACTCTCCTTTGTCTCTGGCTTCCGTCCACCCCCCGCTTCTAAACTTCCTGTGATAAAGCCGTCAGGCTGCCAGGCAGCACCTCCCTCCTGAGTTTTATCTCAAATGGGGCTGTGTTTTCCAACCCCTCACTTCTATGGGACTGCAGCTTTGACTCACTCAGACCTTCTGGGGGAGGGTCTTACTGAGCAATGGCCAAGTGCCAGCCATCCCTCAAAACGTTCAGGAGACTGCACTGCTGCCAATGCCCAGAGCCTGTGTCTGGGTGCCAGCCTGCCTTGGAAGAAGTTCACACGATTCTGTAGCAGCGGTGTTTCAGGGTTTATGGAAAGTCACAACACACATCTGGCACCAGGCTTCCCCCGTAACATCTTTGTTCCAGCACCAGCGAATGTGGTTGTTCTCCAGAGTCCACTGGAGAGTCCACTCCAGAGTCCCTTTTCCTGTGGGGTGGCTGCACAGTCTCTACCAAATGTCATATTAGCAGGGGAACCACCTCTCCCCATGTGGCCTGAGGACGTCTCCAACCTTGCTCTCTGCTCCTGGGGATTCTCCCTTTCCACCAGAGCACCTCCAGATGTTGAGTTGCGAAGTTTCAGACTCTGCTCCCCCTGTTTATAGAGTCTTAATGGAATTTAAACACTCTTCTTTCTCCTTTCTCCCTTTTGTGTTCAGTCTCTGCAGCTGTTTCCACTTTTCCACTTTCTCTCCAGCTGCTTTTTTTTTTGGGGGGGAGGGTTTTTTTCTTGTACTCTTCCCCCATCTCCATCCTCTCTCTGCAAGGAAAAACAGCTCCCTGCCCTCCACAGCTTCTCTCTCCCCCAGTTCTCCTCTCCGTGCTGCGTACCTGCCAAGTTCTGTGGTTCAGATTGTGCAGATTGTTGTGTTAATCCTCAAATCAGTTTTCTAGGTGTGCAGGATGGTTTAGTGTTGATCTGCCTGTATTTCAGGGTTGAGAGACGCAATAAGAAATCAGTTTTATTTTCATTTCCGAAGACTGGATCTCCTCTGAACAGCAATTCTTATATAGTGAGAATTTCCATCTTCTGCTGAATCCTGATGTTTTTGGACACTATAGGGTGTCTTGTAAATGTTCACCACTGTTTTAATTTCCTCGGGCTGCCTTAACCGTACTACAAACTGAGTGGCGTAAGCAACAAAACTGTATCAGCTCACAGTTTTGTAGGCTAAATTCCAAGAGCAAAGTGTACCAGGGTTGGTTTCTTTTGTATGATGTCAGAAAGAGTCTGTTTATGCTTTTCCCCTACTTTCTGGTGGTTTGCTGTCAATCTTTGGCATTCCCTGACTCTCTTCTTTCATCTTCATGTGACATTCTCCCTGTATACCAGACTGTCCCTAAATTTACCCTTTTTATAAGGCCACTGTCATATTGGATTAGCGCCCCCCCTCCCCCCACCAACCCGTGACCTTAATTTAACCAATTACGGCTGCAGTGAACTTATTTCCAAATAACATCACATTCTGAGGTACTGGGTGGTAGGGCCTCAACATGAATTTGGAGGGGACACAGTCCAACCCACAGCAATCCTTGTGCTTTCAGACTTTAATTTCTGCTATGTTGGTATCAGGCTTAGCCATGAAATTGCTTTGGCCAATATAATGTGAGGAGAAGTGGTGTGTGCACTTTAAGCAGAAACTAAAAATTTGTTTCTCTCTGCTATGAATCTGACAGTATTCCAAATAGAGACTATTTTATCAGCTTATGTCTCAGAGTGACCGTGACATGGAGCAGAGTAGCAGCTGACATTGAGTGGATATATTGTATGAAAAAGAAATAAACCTTCATTATTTTAAGCCACCAAGACTTTGAAGTCATTTGTTACTGAAGCATACATTAACTTAAGCTGACTGACACAGTAAATACCTAACTTAAGCTAACTGATACTGTAAATTCACTTCTAATGTGGAGATTTTCTTCATTCATCAGAAGTTTGTTGAAAAATTACTATGTGATAGGCATAGTTTTATGTGTTGGACACTGTGATAGTTAATTTTATATTAACTTGATGAGGTCAAGGAACCCAGGTGTTTGTTCAAACACCAGTCTGGATGTCTCTGAAGGTGTTTATCAAGTGAGATTAACATTTAAATCAGTGGACTTTAAGTAAATTGTCCTCTATATAATGTGAATGGGCCTGATCCAATCAGTTGAAGGCCTTAGGAGAAAAAAAGACTAACACTCCCCTAGGAAAAGGGAATTCTGCCGCCAGACTGCTTTCAGACTCTGAGCTGTAATATCAACTCTTCTTGGGTCTCCAGCCTCCTGGACTGCTCTGCAGATTTCAAACTTGCCGGCCCCCACAAGTCACATGAGCCAATTCTTTAAATAAATCACTGTATATATGCACATCCTATTGGTTCTGTTTCTTTGCAGAAACTTGATTAATACACATATCAGCAGACAAGCTAGAAACAATCCTCAGAGATTATAGTCTAAGGAAGGATGTACATAAATAAAGAGGAAAATTACAGTGTTATGTAGTAAATGCTGGAAAATACTCCATGTAATAGGAGTACATAGAAAGAGCATATAACCTTGACTTACGGAGTCAGAAAACAGCCTCTGGAGGAAATGAAGTCTCACATGAGAAGTGAAAGTGGCAAGTGGATTAGGAGTTAGCCAAATGCAGAAGCAGGGTGGTGGGGACCAGGGATTGAATTGAGTATAGGACATGCATTCTCAGTGGAGGAATTATTGCCCTTAAGGGGAGAAAACTGGTATTTGGCAGGTGAAATCAACCATAACTATTACACCTTCTTGTGACCTTGTAAAACTGAATCCTTACCGACAAACTCATACTCCTTCATTTATGGGGCAGTGGGGGAGATGAATAGAAGAAGCATCTAAAAGGTCTCCTTAAGGGGGCAGTGATGAAAAAGGTTGAGAACATTGGTGTAGAAAGACCATTAAGGTAGAGGAATGATCACATGGAAGCTACAGAAGTAAATTAGTATATAATAACTAGTATATACTAACTAATTTACTAAATAGTATACTTAGGTCTGTCCTTAATCTTTGGGGACTTTTAAAAGTAGAATATATTATAATGTAAAGGAACTATTCATGTTTATGTTACCTTCCTGCATTTAACCTCTTCCATAGGGACCTATTTCACCTGTAAACATCTGTTTCTTTAAAAAAATTTTTTTTTAACGTTTATTTATTTTTGGGACAGAGAGAGACAGAGCATGAACGGGGGAGGGGCAGAGAGAGAGGGAGACACAGAATCGGAAACAGGCTCCAGGCTCCGAGCCATCAGCCCAGAGCCTGACGCGGGGCTCGAACTCACGGACCGCAAGATCGTGACCTGGCTGAAGTCGGATGCTTAACCGACTGCGCCACCCAGGCGCCCCAGTAAACATCTGTTTCTATTTGCAAAGATTTTCAGTAGCCATGATGACTGATCCTATCTGTGCTTTGCTAGTTATGTCATGTATCAGATCCAAGAGTTACTAATTTCTATACTATGACTGATTTATATACTATGACTATTTCTATACCATTAGAATGGTTGGGGTATCGGGGTGGGACAAAGCAGAAGCAGGGAAGTGGTGAGAGAAGAGGCTGTTCTGAACACAAATTTTAAAATTAAATCTGGATATGTGATCTGCCTTCAGTTACCTAAATAAGGAAAATTGGACTTTATGTCTAAATTATCTGCTGCAGACTTTGCTCACTTTTTTAATATATGAATCTGTCCTTTGTGTGTGTAGACACATGCTGAATGAATCATTAAGTTTTAAACATTTTTTTAGAAATGTTGTTTCTAAGGACAGTTGTTAAAATATCTTTTTCTGTCTATCATGCTAGGACTTTTTGTTTTATAATTGTAGTTTCTAGAATAGCATCATGTTAAGGTGGGTACTTAATCATAAAGCTATTCTGGAAGGTGCATTAGCCTCTGGAGAATTTGCATGTGATTTACGTCACTGGAGTTTCAAAGATTAAAAAATAGAAGAGTAAAAAGATATTTTTCTGGGTTCCATTGTTGGAATGCACAATGGTCTATTTAGTAACCGTTATCATTATCTTCCTCCGTGATTGAATTAAAATTACTTTAATATTCTATTAGGAAAATCTTTGTTAAAAATGCTGCCAATCATTTTTATTTTTCCCCCAGCAGCTTGTTAACAGTGAATTCAAGGCTAATTCAGTGCTTTGGGAATATAGTATAAACTTAATTTTAAAACCTAGAGAACTAAGAAATTGTATGTTATACCATCAATTTTAACTTTTAATATGAGAGAGACAAAATCTAAAGCAGGCTCCAGGCCTCATGCTGTCAGCACAGAACCAAACATGGGGCTTGAACCCACAAACCGCGAAATCATGACCTGAGCTGAAGTTGGACTCTTAACCGACTAAGCCACCCAGGCACTTCAGACTTGATCTAAATTTATAATATACTTTTTTTAGGAGGCAGTATTCTTGTACTATTTTTTGAAAGGTCTTTTTACATAAAAGACAATATATAGAAATAGGTCTGAGTATGTGCTCTGGAGTCAAACTGCCTGGGTTCAAATCCTGAGTTGAATCTGTTTGGGTTTTGGAGCGCCTGGGTGACTGAGTGGGTTAAGCCTCCAACTCTTGATTTCAGCTCAGGTCATGATCTCACAGTTTTATGAGTTCAAGCCTCGCATCAGGCTCTGTGCTGACTGTGCAGAGTCTGCTTGGAATTTTCTCTCTCTCTCTCTGCCTCTACCCACTTGCACTCCCTCTGTCTCTCTCAAAATAAATAGGTAAAATAAATTAAAAAAAAAAAGAATCTGTGTGGGTTAAAATGTTATACTAGCTTTTATAAACTTGGTCAGATAAGTAAAGTTCTGTAACTTTATCCTCTGTACCTCACTTTACTCCAATGTAAATGATGGCTGATAAGAACTACCACATAGAGTTGTTGTGAATTGTATATGAGTTAAATATGTAAAACACTTAGAACAGTACCTGGTATGTACTCAGTACTCAATAATGTGAACTATTGGGGCACCTGGGTGGCTCAGTCAGTTAGGCGGCCAACTTTGGCTCAGGTCATGATCTCGCAGTCTGAGAGTTGGAGCCCCGCATCAGGCTCTATGCTGACAGCTCAGAGCCTGGAGCCTGCATCGGATTCTGTGTCTCCTTTTCTCTCTGCCCTTCTCCCATTCATGCTCTGTCTCTCTCACTCTCAAAAATAGATAAACATAAAAAAATTAAAAAAAAATAATGTGACTATCAACAATAGCCAAAGTATGGAAAGAGCCCAAATGTCCATCAATGGATAAATGGATAAAGAAAATGTGGTATACACAATGGAGTATTACTCGGCAATCAAAAAGAATGAAATCTTACCATTTGCAACTACGTGGATGGAACTGGAGGGTATTATGCTGAGTGAAATTAGTCAGAGAAAGACAAAAATCATATGATTTCACACAATGGAGTATTACTCGGCAATCAAAAAGAATGAAATCTTGCCATTTGCAACTATGTGGATTGAACTGGAGGGTATTATGTAAGTGAAATTAGTCAGAGAAAGACAAAAATCATATGATTTCACTCATATGAGCACTTTAAGAAACAAAACAGATGAACATAAGGAAAAGGAAACAAAAATAATATAAAAACAGGGAGGGGGACAAAATAGAAGAGACTCACAAATATGGAGAACAAACTGAGGGTTACTGAAGGGGTTGTGTGTGGCAGGGGGGGTGTGGGCTAAATGGGTAAGGGGCATTAGGGAATCTACTCCTGAAATCATTGTTTCACTATATGCTAACTAATTTGGATGTAAATTTTAAAAAATAAAAAATAAAATTTAAAAAGTGATGTGAGCTATTACTATTTGGAGCTCTGTATTGAGTTTTAAAACCATTTGTTGAGTGCTTCTTGTATGCAATACAAGAAACTTACTTGTGGAGCTGTTCATTACATCTTACCTAAAATGATCTTCAGAGAATGACTCAAGGTATTTTTTTAAACTGACTTTTTTTTTTAGTATCATTATTGTTCTCTTTAGTACATTTCAGGCCTTCAAATCAGTTTATGTTTTTTAGGCTGGGATGATATTTTTGATCTTATGTGAGAAGATAAACATCTATGGTTCCTTAGAAAAAGCATTCCTTGGGGCAGTAGGTGGGAGAGGACTTCCTCTTCAGAATTTTGTATTGACAAATGCTACACATAGCATTTGTCATTGTGGTACTGCTTTTTCTGTGATGACAATAGGAAAAAGGTAGTTACCCATGATTTTCTGACTTTTTGAAAATGTTTTAAATGTTTTACTTATTTTTGAGAGAGAGACAGAGAGAGAGCATGCGCAGGTGGGAAAGAGACAGAAAGAGAGGGAGACAGAGGATCCCAAGCAGACTCTGCGATGATAGCAGAGAGCCCATTGTGGAGCTCGAACTCAGGAACCATGAGATCATGACTGGAACTGAAGTCGGATGCTCAACTGACTGAACCACCCAGGCGCCCCTTGAATTTTTATTAAAGAAATTTAAAAACACTTTCAATATTTATATCTTTCAGAAAATGTCTTTGAAAATCACCAATGCAAAACGAATTGAAGGCCTTGATAGTAATGTGTGGTGAGTACCTCAGAGTAAACAATAATAATTTGGTGAAGTTTTTTTTCCTATACATTTTATATACTCACCTATATTGGGAATTTTTAGCCTCATCTACAGTCTACAAATAAAAGCACTTATTTTAATTTATTCATTAAGTGGAATCGTAAGGAAGTTAAGGATCCATACACTGATTTATTCATTTAGCACATGTGTTAAGCCTGCAAATAGAAAAAAGAACAAATTTGGATGATGCCCACATGGCACTTAATTTGTAGTCCATTAGCTAGCAGCTGCTGGTGTGGTTGAGGAAAAAAAATAGATGATGGAACTGTCGGTATCATGGAATTGAGATTTGTAAGAAATTTTTAAGTTAATTAATTCAGCTATCATCTTATTAGGTAAAGTCATTTTGTAGGTGGTAAAATTTTGGGGGGAACTCATTTTTTTTTTTTTATTTGTAAGACTAAAGTAGGTCTTAGTTTTTCAGTTTTAATGTTAAGATTATGAGGTATAAGGGATGCCTGGGTGGCTCATTCGGTTAAGCATCCAACACTGGGTTTCAGCTCAGGTCATGATCTCATAGTTTCATGAGTTCGAGCCACGTGTCGGGCTCTGTGCTGACAGTGCTGAGCCTGCTTTGGATTTTCTATCTTCCTCTTTCTCTTCTCCTCGTCCACTCATGCTGTCTCTCTTTCTCTCTCAAAGTAAATGAATAACATTTTATAAAAAGTAAAAAGATTATGAGGCATAAAAATCTAACTTTGTAATTATGGTACTCATTAGTATTTTTTAATTTTAGGATTGAATTTACCAAGTTGGCCGCAGACCCCTCTGTTGTGAATCTTGGCCAAGGCCTTCCAGATATATCCCCTCCTGTATATGTAAAGGAAGAATTATCAAAGATTGCAGCAATCGATAGCCTGAACCAGTATACACGAGGCTTTGTAAGTATATTAAGACCATGTGTGACATGAACTTGTATTTTATATTGTATTGTGTGTGAAATGTGAAGTGAACTTCTATCAGTTCTGTGTAATTGGCTTTCTGGGGCCAACTGTCCCAAACAGATAATCAGAGAAACCCCCATCCTTGCCCTTATCTCCTAGAAGGAGCCACCCCCAACTTCTAATGCCTCCATAGTCCTTTACCATTGTTCCAGCATAGGGTCTAATGGCAACAAGGAAGAGAGAATATTCTTTTTTTTCCGCAGTTTTTTTTCTTAATTGCAGTGGAGTTAACATTCAGTGTTATGTTAGTTTCAGGTATACAGTATAGCGATTCAGCAATTCTGTACATTACTCAGTGCTCATCATGGTACATATACTCTTAGTCTCTATAACCTATTCACTTGTCCTCCTACTCATCTCCCCTCTGCTAACAGATTAGTTTGTTCTCTATAGTTAAGAGTATGGTTTTTGGTTTGTCTCTGTCCCTCTCTCTTTTTTTCCCTTTGTTTTGTTTCTTAAATTCCACATGTTAGTGCAATCATAAGGTATTTGTCTTTCTCTAGCTGTCTTCTTTCGTTTAGCATTATACTCTAGCTCCATCCATGTTGTTGCAAATAGCAAGATTTCATTCTTTGTTATGGCTGAGTAATATTCCATTGTATATATTTAAATTTTTTTCTTTAACGTTTATTTATTTTTGAGACAGAGAGAGACAGAGCATGAACGGGGGAGGGTCAGAGAAAGGGAGACACAGAATCTGAAACAGGCTCCAGGCTCTGAGCTGTCAGCACAGAGCCCGACGTGGGGCTCGAACTCATGGACCGCGAGATCATGACCTGAGCCAAAGTCGGCCACTAAATCGACTGAACCACCCAGGCACCCCCCATTGTATATATTTATACCAACTCTTCTTTTTCCATTCATTCTATTGATGGACACTTGGGCTGCTTCCATAGTTTGGCTATTGTAAATAGTGCTGCTGTTAATATAGGGGTGCATATATCTTTTCAAATTAGTGTTTTCAAATTTATTGGGTAAGTATCCAGTGGAATTACTGGATCATATGGTAACTCTGTTTAATTTTCTGAGGAAGCTCTGTACTGTTCCACAGTGGCTGTACCAATTGGCATTCACACCACTAGTGCTAGAACTTCCTTTCTTCACCTCCCTGCCAACACTTGTTGTTTCTTGAGTTTTTTATTTTTGCCATTCTGACAGCTATAAGGTGATATTTCATTGCGGTTTTGATTTGCATTTACAATTCTATTTTTAATTTTTTGAGGAACCTCTATGCTGTCTTCCACAGTGACTATACCAATTTGCAGAGAATATTCTCTCAATGCACATATTTTCTCTGCCATTAACACATGCAGTTATTAGGCCATCAGCACTGGCCTCTTAATTAATAACCTCTTTTTCCAATTAGTTACTTTCTTCCTCTTTACCTGTCTATCAATCCCTATCCTTCTGTGATGAAATACTTAGGATATCCAAAGATTCCTAGATTCTACAAAAAAAGTGCCACAACGTAGTAAGTGAATTGAGCAAGGTTTCAGGGTATAAGGCCAATAGATAAAAATCAATTGTATTTCTGTATACTAAAAATGAGCAGCTGGTTAAGATTTTTTGAAATATCATTTATAATAGCATCCCATCCCAAAGCGTTAAATATTTGGACTGATGTTTTAAAATATACACAAGATCTGTGTGCTGAAAACTACAAAACATTGCTGAGAGACATTAAAGAAGACCTATATAAATGGAGTCATAATGTGATATTCAACAGACTGGGAGACGGAATATTGTTGTCAGTTCTCTCTAAGTTGATCCATAGTAGAGTTCGGCAGCCTATGGCCTTGATCCGTATCTGACTCACTCCTGATTTTGTATAAATAACGTTTTATTAGATCATAACCATGCCCATTCTTTAAATATTTTTCAGGTTTTATAAATATATGTGAGTATGTATGTATATGTGTTTGTATGTTAGTATAAGCACAGGGAATGGTGTTGCACTGTCACCAGGCCGTGGATGACATTGGTCACCTCAGGGAGACGAGATGGAAGGTTGTTGAGGAGAGAACGTAATTTTTTTTTTTTACACATCTCTGCCTAGTTTTAAATATTATATGAAGCATACTTTATTTTTATAAGTAAAAATTTCTTTAAGACACAGACCCTTATAATTCTGAGGTAAGATGTGTAGTGTTTATAGTTGCTTTCAGATCACCCTTTGCTAGAGTTTGTTAGAACTGTTATTAAAATGAAATTCAAAGGGAATTTTGGATTTCTGGAAGTAGTGACAATCTTCTCCTGCTCTTTCCACAAATCATGTATATTTTTTTGAGCTTGAATTTAAGTAGTCTTTTCTCTTGCTATTATTTTTTAGTTTAGTGGCTTTGTTCTATCACCTCCCCTATTATTAATTATACTTAATTTCTCTAATATTGTAATATCTCTCATCTCAAAATATGAGAAATGTGCTATAGCTTTGTTTTTATTGGTTTTAACTGTGTGGGAGTCTGTGACATACTAGCTAACATTCTGACAAAGGTGACAAATAAAAGTATCTTTGAAAAAAGAGCCTCCTTTTCACATGAACTGGGATGGATAACTTAGGATGACCAAAGGCTACTGTACTTCATAAACATGGGGTATATCCTGCCAACCTCCATCTTGTCCTGTGTCCTGACCCAGTTTATTCCTCCAGAGCTCTAGGTGCTTTGCAAACAAAGGCACTTGCCCTGCACTTAGACCCTTATTTGGAACTGACAGAAAATCAAGGTCATTCTCCAAAAGCAAAAACAAGAGGTACATGCTACACAAGAAAAAATAAGTAATAGTGACTTTGATACCAGATAGACAAAGAAGGGGAATGGGAAGGGAAATAAAAGAGAAAGAGGGAAGAACAGGGAACATAGAAGGAGAGAATTGAGGAAGCACTAATCAAGGAGTTAAGACTCCCCGCATGTCTCCGACTTTGTGCATTTATAGTCCCTTCGTTCCTCTGGTGAAGGTTGTTCTCTTAGATGACTCCTCCCCTCTTGGCTGTCATGAAGAATGTCCTGCTTCCTCCTAACATTAGCTCTCACGTCAGCACTAATGCGTGTTTCTTTGGGGAATTTGTGTTTGCCCTCACTCTGTCATCCATTGATTGGCATAATAACTTACTCTTTGGTAACCTGGAAGAACAGATTCAGGGTATATACTGTCAATGCAGGCTTTTTAATTTTAATTGCAAAAAAGTCCAACTCTATTCAGTATAATTTAATTACTGTCAAAAATAAAGTAGTTCGATATGATTTCATGGCTGTCCAAAAAGGTACTGTCAAAGGTATATTTGGTATTGATGTCAATTTTTATCAAAGCAAACATGTTGGAATTTTGAATTCCAAACCAATCATTTAATGGGGATTTTTAGTCATTAGCAAGTTTTCATGACCATTCATGTAGGAACTGTCTGTGAGTAGAGAAAAAAATGTTTTTTATTTTCATTAAAAAAATAAAAATTTTATTTGGATAATTATAAACAAAAAACCGAAATTTTAAAAATTCTTTCATTTTAAATCCAGATTGCTTCCAAGAAGTAGATCCCATAATCAAATTCAAGGTTTTTTCTTTTTTATTCAACAGGGTCATCCATCGCTTGTGAAAGCTCTATCCTGCTTATATGAAAAAATTTATCAAAAGCAAATCAATCCAAATAAAGAAATCCTTGTGACAGTAGGAGCATATGGATCTCTTTTTAATACCATTCAAGGATTAATTGATGAGGGAGATGAAGTAAGTATATTAAGATTATCATCTTACCCATAGCAATCATTATTATCATTTGTATTGCCTTTGAATCTGTTACTTATTTTACACTATTTTTAATTATTTTTGAAGTATAATGCATATGAGTAAAATTCACAGGTCTTAAGTGTACAGCTTGATAAATTTTTTTTTTCAACTTTTTTTTTTTTTTTTTTTTTTTTTAATTTTTGGGACAGAGAGAGACAGAGCATGAACGGGGGAGGGGCAGAGAGAGAGGGAGACACAGAATCGGAAACAGGCTCCAGGCTCCGAGCCATCAGCCCAGAGCCCGACGCGGGGCTCGAACTCACGGACCGCGAGATCGTGACCTGGCTGAAGTCGGATGCTTAACCGACTGCGCCACCCAGGCGCCCCTAGCTTGATAAATTTTTTACCCGTGTGTATATTTACATATATCCATATATCCATGTAACCCCAGCCAGATGAAGATATAATACATTCCCAGCACCCAGAAGGATGCCTCTTCCTAGTTAATATTCTCCCAGAGGTAACCACTCTTCTGTCTTCTATCACCATAGGCTCATTTTACCTGCTCTTTAATGTAGTATAAATGGAATCACACAGTATGTTCTTGAATTGGCTTCTCTCATTTATCATTATGTCTGTGAGATTCATCTGTTTTGCTGCATGTGACTCATTCTTATTTCTATAGCCTATCTAGAGAAGGGTAAGTGGAAGAGGCCAACCATGATGGGGAAAATGAATCTTTAGTTTGCACTACTAAAATTATCCTTATCTGAACTCAGTCAGCCAGTATTTCATCAGTGTGTTTTTGTGCCTGGCACTGTTAGCAGCAGCATGTGAGGGATGTGTAACAAGAAGGTTGAGTGATTTCTGCTTTAGTACTGGGACTCTTTCCCCATTATCATTCCAATACCCCTGCTTCAGTATTTCCTGACCTCTTTCATTCATTCAGAAATCACTGAGGATCTCCCATAGTAGGCACTATGGGAGATTTTTAAAAGACAGTTTCTGGGGCGCCTGGGTGGCTCAGTTGGTTAAGTGGCCGACTTCGGCTCAGGTCATGATTTCGCGGTCCATGAGTTCGAGCCTCGCGTTGGACTCTGTGCTGACAGCTCAGAGCCTGGAGCCTGTTTCAGATTCTGTGTCTCCCTCTTTCTGATCCTCCCCCGTTCATGCTCTGTCTCAAAAATAAATAAACGTTAAAAAAAAAAAATTTAGGGGCGCCTAGGTGGCGCAGTCGGTTAAGCGTCTGACTTCAGCCAGGTCACGATCTCGCGGTCTATGAGTTCGAGCCCCGCGTCAGGCTCTGGGCTGATGGCTCAGAGCCTGGAGCCTGTTTCCGATTCTGGGTCTCCCTCTCTCTCTGCCCCTCCCCCGTTCATGCTCTGTCTCTCTCTGTCCCAAAAAAAATAAATAAAACGTTGAAAAAAAAATTTTTTTTTTTTAAATTTAAAAGACAGTTTCTGTGTGGAAGGAGTTCCCCATCTAGTAGAGGAGATAGACTCGCAAGCAGGTGAATAAGAATGTGTGTGTATGTTACAGTAGTGACAGAAAGAAGTGATTGACTCTGCTAATGTAGGCCTGGGAAACTCCAGAGAGGCACTGCTGAATATTTACCATGATCTATGTTGTTAATTCCTTTCTTTGAACTCTCATGGCACTCTCTGTACCTCTTACATAAAAGATACTGCTACTACATTGTATTATGTTCCTCTTTTACATCTCTAATTCTCTGTGTTATGCCAGACAATAAGCTACTTAAGGAAACATCTTAAGGAAGTGCAGTTACACTTTCATATACATAATCTCCTTTAATCCTGTAAAATAGTTGAAAGTTTTATCTCATTCTTTGATGTTGTTAATCCTTTGTTGCTTCCTCTTTTTGCATCCCAGAGGCTCAGCCCTTGACCTTCTTTATTCTTTCTTCCCTGATCACTGTATCTGATATTTTGAAATCACACACGTGTCACTTTCTGTCACATTGACCTGTTTTATTTTCTTTATAGTATTTGTTATTATCTGAAATTATCTAATTTACTTCTGTTTTTTTCTTGTTTATGGTCTCTCACAGTAGAAAGTTTATTGCTATACTGCCAGTCCCTAAAATACTGAGTGCTCAATAAATACTCTTCAGAAAGTGAGGGGAATTATTCCCATCATAAAAATAAAGAAATTACAGCAAAGAATATCAAGTATATTCTTTCAATTTTACCTCCCTTCCTCCCAGTTTTCTTTTATATCTCACTTCAAATCAGGTACTAGGTTTCTCACTAGGGTTCAAAGATAGGTCATCTTGGTCCCTGAGAATTTCACAGACTGATTAAGAGCTTACAGTTCCCTTGAGGGAAAGATCCATTCCCAGAGGGAACAAACAAAGTTCATTTCTTTGTACTTCCCATTACCTAACACCTAACATAGCAGATTGTATAGTAGGTACTCAATGTGAGTTGAATGACTAGTAGAAACGAAGGGGCTTTAGAATGTAACAGCCTTATGTGACTTTAGTGAGAAAGGCCTTGAAGAGTTACTTCACATCATATGAAATACACATTAAATGTGCAAATTTAGAACAAGAGTTAGTGGTGTGCCTGGGTGGTTCAGTTGGTTAAGCGTCCAACTTTGGCTCAGGTCATTGTCTCACAGTTTGTGGGTTTGAGCCCCACATCAAGCTCTGTGCTGACAGCTCAGAGCCTGGAGCCTGCTTTAAATTCTGTGTCTCCCTCTCTCTTTGCCCCTTCCCCCATTCACACTCTGTCTCTGTCTCTGTCTCTCTCTCAAAAATAAATAAACATTAAAAAAAAATTTGGAGCAACAGTTAGATATCACTAATTTAGCCAATGAAAGTTAAGTGAGACAACTTAGTGTTGACTTAGGAAATTATAGTTATCCAATTTCCTAAAGCAATTTGACTGTATGTATGTATAATGTGCCCTAAAAATGTTTCAACTCTTTGATCTAGCAAAATAACAATCATGTGAATTTATTCAACCGTTTAAAAATAGAGAAACTACAGGGGCACCTGGGTGGCTCTGTCAATTAAGCATCTGACTTTTGATTTTGGTGCAGGTCGTGGTCTCACAGTTGTGGGATTGAGCCCCACATTGCACTGAGTGTGGACCCTGCTTGGGATTCTCTCTCTCCCTCTCTCTGCCTCTCTCTGCACTTTTTCTCTCTCTCTCTCAAAATAAATAAACATTTTTTAAAAATAGAGAAACTACACATACTCACAAATAAATATAGCATTGTTATGTATACAAGCAAACGATTAAAACTTATTTTAGAATTCAGTAGACTCCCAAATAGCCATTAAGCTAATAAATATTAAAAAAACAAACAAACAAACAGCGGGGGGTGGGGGTTGGCACCTGGGTGGCTCAGTCAGTTAAGTGTCCAACTTCGGCTCAGGTCATGATCTCCTGGTCCGTGAGTTCAAGCCCCACATCAGGCTCTGTGCTGACAGCTCAGACCCTGGACCTGCTTCAGATTCTGTGTCTCCCTCTCCCTCCGGCCCTGGCCCTTCCCCTCTTGCACTGCCTCTATCTCTCTCAAAAGTAAATAAACATCAAAAAAAATTCCTTAAAAGATAATAAATATTAAAACTGTAATAATATGAAGTTTTCATGTAATATTGTTAGGTTTAAAAAGATAATAAAAATTGAATATACATGAAAGATATAAATTATGTGTTCAGACTTTCCTTACAGAAAAGTAAAAAATCAGGGATGCTTACTTAGATCCAAGCTGGTGGACTCTGGGTGGAATACCAAAGGGACTGGTTGGATTGGCCCACTGACCTAAAAGCCAGCCCACGGGTGACTGAGAGAGAGAGCATGTAGGGGCAAAGGAACAAGGAATATATCTCAAGAGATTGGGAAAAAAGACTGAATCTAGCTAGGTATAAGTCACCAGAGGGAAACTGAGGGTATCAGACAATAACAGTAGCATCTTAACTCGTCTCCCTGTGTCCACTATTTGTTTTGGAGTGCTTTTGACCAAAGAGAAACATCTTTATTCTCAGGATAATACTTATAAATTAGTTCTCCATAATGGAGAGCATTGCTGTTATCTTTCCTCAGAGTCTTTTGTTTCTGCCCCTCTCTGATTTTTTTGTTTGTTTGTCATTTAAAACTTAAAGAAATTCTTCATGTTTTTGGCTGGAACATTCTTTGGAGGATGTGATGGGAATTATGGCCTCTTTCCCCAGAAAAATCTACCTAGGCACATGTAAAGTCTTGCATATAATTTCAAGAATCCCCACTGTAAGCCCTTCTGTGGATCTCATTAAGAGAGCCGGAACTCCCTGGACACATCTGTCTCTAACGTCTCTTCCATGTCCTCTCCCACGAAGAGGCAGGCATGAAGGCAAGGAAGGCCAGTTTTTTCATTGCTGCATTTCAGTATGTAGGACAGCACCTCACACATAGGAGGTACACAATATATTTTAAATGAATGAATGATTGATATGTTACATTCTTATTTGGTTTTTATTTTAGGTCATAGTAATAGTACCTTTCTATGACTGCTATGAGCCCATGGTGAGAATGGCTGGAGCAACACCTGTTTTTATTCCCTTAAGACCTGTAAGTTTGCCAATGCGATACATATACTTTAAGATGCTTTGAAAATATACAGAATTGCTTTGTCACTGATGAAGTTTCTACTTTTATTACATTTTGGGATTTACTGTGTATCTCTACAATGGCTGAAGGTAATCAACATCTTTAAGAGGGCAGCTGTTATTGCTTTATCCTGTGTTTGCCATGTGTCTCTGTTGTATCAATATCCACACTATATGTAACATTCTTTTGTGGTTATGTGTCTCCCCCATAAACTATGAACACCACCAGATCAGAGACCAATTCTTTTTTTTTTTTCTCATTTTTAATGTTTATTTATTTTGAGAGAGAGCATGCAGGAGTAGGGGAGGGGCAGAGAGAGAGAGAGAGAGAGAGAGAGAGAGAGACTCCCAAGCAGGCTCCACACTGTCAGCACAGAATCCGATGTGGGGCTCGAACCCATGAACCGTTGAGATCAAGACCTGAGCTGAAATCAAGAGTAAAATAGATGCTCAACCAACTCAGCCACCCAGGCACCCCTCTTTTTTTTTTTTTTTTTAAAGATTTTATTTTTAAGTGATATGCACCCAACATGGGGCTCGAACCTGCAACTCTGAGATGAAGAATTGCACACTCCACCCGACTGAGCCAGCCAGGCACCCCAGAGACCATTTCTAACTCACTTTTGTAGCCCTGCTCCCTAGTGACTAACAGTGTAGGGTATAGGCTGGGTGCTTTATAAATGCTTGTTGAATTATGAATGAATTGTCTAAGGACAAACCACCCTGAATGTGCCCGATCTCGTCTGATCTCGGAATTATGAATGAATTATTTTTTTTTACTTTTGCTACTAAGGAATTTAATAAAGTATGCTACTATTGTCTTTTTTAAACATCTTACTATAATAAGTAATACACTAAGGTGAATCACAGAATCTTGTATTAGCCTTACAGTCTCAGACATGTTAACCATAGTTATAGCTGACTCCTTTGAAGGCATGTACATACTTTAACAGCTGTTTATGTTGACAGAGTTTATTTTCCCATTTACTAGGTGTGAGCATGAGACTTAAGTCCTCTTGGGCTCTTAGGCAGAATGAAAGCTTAGTTATTTCTATTTTCTTTGTTAGTCGTTTATTCAGTTACCTTTGCCATGCCTTTCTCTACTCTGCCCCGCCACCCTGTGCCATTAGGTTATTTATTTGTAAGACAGCAAACATGAATTAATTGGATTAAATCACATCTTGATTCTTCATATGTAGAAACCTGTCGATGGGAAAAAATGGTCTAGTTCTGACTGGACATTGGATCCTCAAGAACTGGCAAGTAAGTTTAACTCCAAAACCAAAGCGATTATACTGAATACTCCACATAACCCCATTGGCAAGGTGAGTCTTTGATCTCTTTATACAGTCTTCTGACCTATCATTGTCTCACATGTTGAATCATAATTGGCTCTGCTCTTTTGTTTTCTTTAATACATATAGGTATATACCAAAGAAGAACTCCAAGTAATTGCTGACCTTTGCATCAAATATGACACACTCTGCATCAGTGATGAGGTTTATGAATGGCTTGTATATACTGGAAATAAACATGTAAAAATAGGTACTGATTATTACATAGAGTCACAAATCTAAATGTGTTTGGGCACATGTGGAACAACTAATTGGAAGGGATCCCAGAACAGCTTTAAAATAGTCCTTGCAATGGGTATTGGTCTGTGTGAGCACTTAAATGGGATTTGGATAAATGATGCTTGAGTGAATTAATAAACAGACTGAAAGACAAGCAGTACAAACTTTGGGGAAGAGATTTTTGGATCATACTATAAGGGTATGAAACCAGAGAAGTTATACTTTTGCCCATATCCTTGGCTTTTTATCAAGAATGCATCTATTACGTGGTACATAAGATACAGGGAGCTTACTTGTTCCCAAGTTGGACTGTCTCTGCTGAGCAAGTTGCCAAAATGCCAAGTCGACAGGAGAAAATTGCAGGGTGAGTAAGCTATTGCTGCTTGGCTCTTGCCTGAGGTTTCATCATTACTACCCTGCCATCTCCCAAGACACCCTGCCTCGGTGTCTTCTGGGGTTATCTAAACTGATATCAACCATAAGACTATATGCTGGGTTGCAACCTTTGGGTCTGTACATTTGCCCTTTCTATGCCTGGAAACACTTTTCCCCCAAATATCCACATGGCTCAATCTCCCCCAGGGCTTTATTCAGATACCAGTTTTTATGGCCACATTTAAGATAGTTATAAGTCTTTCTTCCAGAATTTGCTTTGCTTTATTTTTTTTTTTGTTCTGTTTTGTTTTTTCTATTATAATAATATATATAGTTTACTTCTATATAGTTTACTTCTAACCTGCTGGAACATAGGATATTTGTTTGTTTTAGTGACTTCTGAATGTGCAGTTTCTAGCATAGGATCTTGCACGTGTTAGGTAATCAGAAAGTAATTGATGAAGAAATGAATAGGAAATATGAAGGAGATAAGGGAAGAAAAACTGAAATCACTGTGGCAGATATCAATAAATAAATTAGTGCGCTTGTATATAAATAGTTGCTTCATATATCATAATTATCCCTGTGGTACGTTTTAAAGTGTAGAAATATGGAGGACAAAGCAGCTGCTTGAGAAGATCAACAGAGGAGTGGGCAAAAGATGGAATTTGTTAAGCAGAGAGGTACAAATAAAATTCCTATCAGGGGGCACCTGGGTGGCTCAGCCGGTTAAGCATCTGACTTCAGCTCAGGTCATGATCTCACAGTTTGTGAGTTCAAGCCCCGCATCAGGCTCTGTGCTGACAGCTTAGAGCCTGGAGCCTGCTTCAAATTCTGTGTCTCCCTCTCACTCTGCTCCTCCCCCCCCCCCCCCCCCATGCTCTGTCTCTCTCTCCTTCAAAAAATAAAAATTAAAAATTAAAAACATTAAAATTCCTATCAGATAAACTAATGTGGACTGAGGCAAGAAGGCATAACAGATCAAGATATACTTAAGATTAGGGCAAGTGGCTTATAAGGATATATTATAACAGTCACAGATGATAATGGAAAAGTAGAGTAATTCTGGCAGTCTTGATTATGAGAACAAAGTTTAAACTTGTTGAGGAGGTAAGTGGTTCTGAAACTCAATGTTAGTGTAGAGCACCTTGAAGCCACAATGTTCACATTGTAGAATAGGGATACGTTGCCTTCCATTTTGAAACTAGAAGCAATTTTCTTAATAGAAACTTAATAATTAGAAGGAGTCAATATAAAAATCCCGGTTGTGTGCATATTTGTACAAAGAGCCATTGATACAGACATATCAGAGTTTTTCTGATTTTGCCTCTCACTAAATGTTCATTTATTTCACTGTTGGTAGCATACACTATCAGATAAAAGGTAGTACTTTAGGTGCTTGAGAAAATTTCATGGAGGAAAACTTAAAATCGATTAAAAAAAAAATTCTACACATTAATTTGATCACCAAAGTTCCAGCGAAGCATAATTTGAGAACTACTGCAGGAGGTGTGCCAAGACAAGGGAATGGGTTCCTTGATTGGATTTGTTTTATAAGGTAAGAACCAGTTACAGGCGAGGACCTGAAGTGAGTTAGATGCCCTAGCAGTGGAGTTGACACAAGTGGGCTATTTAGAAGTCAACAATAGGGCAGAGTATAACATCTGAAGGTGGGAAGGGAACCAGCCAGTGGGATTCTGAAATCTCTGGCCCAGCCCCTTCAGCAGTGGTGAGGCCTGTAAGCAGAGGTGGACGTGAACAGAGGAGGGGCAGCTCTGTGGGGAGTAAGGAATATTCCTGCCTCTCATGCTTTCTTTAGTCTTGCTAAGTTTCAGTCTCTATGAGGCCTAGAAGAGAAGATGTCTGGAGACAAGTAGAATTATAGGCCTGACAGTTAGGATCAAATCATGAGGGGAAAGGGTTTTGGCAGTCGTCAAAATTTTGTTGGTGGTGGAACCCATGGAAGAGAATTTTCTCAGGGAGAATTGATAAACAGAGAAGGCAGCCAGAGATGTGCAAGGCATGGTGCCTCAACACAGCAAACTGCTGTTTCATGTCAAAATTGCATCAGAGTTCACCTTCGTTCACCCTTTTTGTTGATGACCTCTGTTTCAGATCATTGAACTATTCCCAGTCGAAAATCAGGTCAACATAGACAAATAATTATTTTTTGTAATTGAAAAAAATGTTTAAGTTCATTTATTCTGAGAGAGATTGGGGGAGAGGCGGAGAGAGAGAGAAAAAGAGAGAATCCCAAGCAGGCTCCGTGTTGTCAGTGCAGAGCTTGATGCGGGGCTTGAACTCACAAACCATGAGATCATCACTTGAGCTGAAGTCGGACACTTAACCAACCCAACTACCCAGGCACCCCTTTTTTGTAATTTTTAACAATTAAACAGAGGAATAGGCATCTAGCTAATTAATAAATATAATTTTGTACTCAACACATATATTCATTTCTAAGTGATAATGTCTCAAGTCCTTAGAGTTTTAGTTAACTAAGTTCAGCAATATTTTTCCAATAGATAACTTTAAATGATCTTGAGTTATTGTTTAAACCTTTATTATATTGTTTAAACCTCATATAAGCCCTTCATAGTAAAAGTGTAACACATATTACTTGCTAAAGATATCAAGACCTATATATTTAAAAAAATATATATGTTTAATCTTTATTTTTGAGAGAGAGAGAGAGATACAGAGTGTGAGTGGGAGAGGAACAGAGAAGGAGACACAGAATCTGAAGTTGGACGCTTAACTGACTGAGCCACCTAGGTGCCCCAAGACCTATATTTTTAACTCAGATATTTTAGTTGTTATAACAGCCCATAAAGTTAAAACAAAAAAAAAAAAAAAAATGAACTCACTATTTCATTATTTAGGGAGTGGTTTGGTTCCATGAAAACTTAGGTATTCTATCAAATATGAATACACGAAAGATGCAAAGTGACTATTCCATTAATTTGCAGAGTGTGGTAGTAGTTCTTTAATATAACACAATAAAGCTTTCCAGCCATACATTGTGAATTAGCATCACCCTTATGCTTTCACTGAGGCCATTTTCCCTGGGGTAGCATTCTTCCTTCTGTCTATAATCTTTATCTGACTTCTGTTGAAGTCTAAGCCACCTGTAAATAACTGTTATTGCTGCTGCAGCTGATTTAAGGACCACGGGTCATAAATGAGAAGTGCAATGACCACTTGCCTTTCAGATACAAATGCAACCTAAGCTTAATACTAGATATCAGTTTTCCTTTTTACTTTTATTTATGCCTGTAAGTAATCTCTACGACCACCATGGGGCTTGAACTCAACCCCAAGACCAAGACTCACATGCCAGCCAGCCAGCCAGCCAGGTGCCCCTAGGTTGTGTTTTGTAAGTAATCACTATGTCCAGCATGGAGCTTGAACTCACAACCCTGAGATCAAGAGTGGCATGCTCTACCAACTGAGCCAGCCAGGCACTCCTAGGTACCATTTTTTAAAAATGATCAGACATGCAAAGATTTTTTTTTTCTTCTAGATTCACACACAGTGTTGTGGTCTTCTGTTCTACCTGTTTGCTTTAATTTCTGTGGCTCCCCAAGTCTTGGAGAGGATATGAACATCCAGATGTTTTAAAAAAATTCCTTAGGGCCCTTTTTAATGAAGTAGTAGAATTTGTTCTTGGATCAGATTCTTGATTCAAATGATGTCTCTGCATTTCTGTAAAATGACATGTCAGTCAACAGAGAAACCTCTCTTCTATAAAAAAGATATTAATACATTTATATTGATATACTAATCTTTTGGCATTTAGACAAATAATATAAAATTCCTTGTAAGTTATTCAGTTGATTAGCTTACTCTTTGAAAAAAGACATCCATTTTTTAAAATGGCTAAAATAGCCATCAAAATTGCTTAGCTCTTTTCAAAAAAATATTATACCAAAACTATTACATTGATGTTTTGTGAATGAAACCTACATTTGACATGTGGGTGGTTTTGATTTCCTTTGGATATAACTTAAGAAAACATGTTAGGATTGTATTCGTTTCTCTGGGTAATTCTTAATTTCAAAGAATTTATTTCTGATTTTCATGTTTATTTATTTGTGAGAGAGAGAGACAGAGCACAAGCAGGGGAGGAGCAGAGAAAGAGAGGGAAACACAGAGTCTGAAACAGGCTCCAGGCTCTGAGCTTTCAGCACAGAGCCTGAGGCAGGGCTGGAACTCGGGAATGGTGAGATCATGACCTGAGCAGAAGACGGATGCTTAACTGACAGAGCCACTCAGGTGCCCCTTAAAGAACTTATTTCTAAATATTGTGTTTACTAATAGACTTTCCGGGTTTTGGATACATATTATTACTTTAAAAGAGGTGATACTCTGCATTATACATAGTTTAGATTTTCTCTGGTCAAATAGGAAAGTGGGACATGTGTCATGGTATTCTTTTGGAATACTAGAACTGTTTCAAAACTTGAAATGATAGGATATTTATATCAAATGTTAGAATATTCTTTCTTTGAATTCTCTAAATATTTTCTTTATTATTTTTGGGTTTTGTTTTACTCCACAGAGAATACAATTATAACATCCTGATTTATGTAGTTTTCCTACCTTTACAGATATTGGCAGGTATTTCACAGTGGACTGATTACATATGAATTTCCATTTTGGAAATTTCTTTAGCTACCTTACATTTTAGTAGCCACTTGACTTGTATATGAGAAGATTAAGAAAACAGTAGCTTAGATCACACACAAATGGCTATTTGTTTTCTCTTTATGTATACCAACACTCTTAGAACAATACAAGAGTATCTACTGTACCTCTGAAAAACAAGTGAAAAACTCATGGGATTGCATGTGAAGAACTTAACATCTAAACTACTTGAGGAATACAAAGAGCAGCATAGGGAGACGCCTGGGTGGCTCAGTTGGTCAAGCGCTGACTTTGGCCCAGGTCATGATCTTGTGGTTCATGAGTTCGAGCCCCGTGTCAAGCTCTGTGCTGACAGCTCAGAGCCTGGAGCCTGCTTCCAATTCTGTGTCTCCCTCTCTCTCTCCCCCTTTTCCGCTCGTGCGCTCTCTGTAAAAAATAAATAAACATTAAAAAAAGGGAACAAAGAGCAGCATAGGTAGCACTCTCCAAAGATTAACAAGGGAATAATTTACCAATTTGGGGCAGAATTCACAAGCTCCTGCATTTTATACCTGTATGATTTTACCTGCATTCTCTTTGCCCCAAATACCTTTCCTCCCCTTCTCTGACTGGCAGAAGTCTACATGGTCTTCCAGGTCTCAGCTTAAGCTTTACTGGCTGCAGAAAGCTACTCCTAACACCTTCTGTCCTTGCATGATACTCCATGCCGCTTACTATTACAGCACTTACACACTGTATATGACTGTTGTTTTACTTTTCTCCCATCCCCGCTAGACCATAAGCTCTTCAAAGATAGGATGTGCTTTTTTCTCATCTTTGTTTCTTTTAGACATGGCTTAGTCCCTGGGACCTGGTCATTGGTAATAAATGTTTGATAAGCAAATGAGTATGTGAATGAATGATTTTATTAAAGATGTCAATCACTTGAAAACGTTTACACCGTCATTTCTCATTATTTGTGGAATCCATATTTGTGAATCACCTACTCGCAGAAATCTATTTGTAACTTCAAAGTCAATACTCACAGCGCTTCATTCACAGATGTGCCAAGAGGGGCAAAAAATTTGAGTCACCTAATATGTGTATTCTCAGTTGAGGTCAACAAGGCAACACTCTGCCTTATTTCAGCTTATACTATAAACAAGTGCCCTTTTCATGGTGATTTTGTTGTTTAAAATAAACCCCGTAGCATAGTGCTGAAGTGCTGGCTGATGTTTTGAAGTATAAGAAGATTGTGGTGTGCATTATGGAGAGAATAAATATGCCAAATAAACTCCATTCAGACAAGTTCTAGGGCTATTGGCCACGGAGATATTAAGGGGTGGTACCTAAAAGGTATGGGCTTTTGGGGTGAAAAAAAATGTTCGAAAACTGGTTGCCCAGCTCTGCAGATATACTAAAAACCATTGAATTAGACAATTTAAATAAGTAAATTTTATGGTGTGGGATATATATCTTAAAATTGTTACCAAAACACACATGCACACATGCATCGCGGGGCCCTACCCCCAGAGTTTCTGATTGAGGAGATCTGAGATATGGTCCAATAGTTTGCCTTCCTCACAAGTTCCCCATTGATATTGCTAGTACTGGTGTGAGAACCACATTTTAAGAAACATTGTCTTAGGAATCCTGTAGAGGTAGACTCTGAAAATGGGCAGAGTAGAGGCGAGTCAACAATGGCCAGGACCACAATCAAAATGGTGCCACAGGAAGAGTGCAGTATTAGTGAATGCACAGCTACCACTGACACTGAGCACCAGGTGCCACGCCACGACTGTGCAACCACTGCCCGGAACGCTGCCTACTGACACCTCTGCCACTTCTGACCCTGGAAGTGATTTTGCTAGTTAACATTATTTAATCTATCACATATTATACAGTATTTTTAAGCACTGTGACATTTTCAACTATGTTTGGCTTAAAGTTACATTATATTTTAAAAACCTGCTGAAATAGGGGCGTCTAGGTGGCTCAGTTGGTTAAGCGTCCAACTTTGGCTCAGGTCATGGTCTCACAGTTCATGAGTTCGAGTCCCACATTGGGCTCTGTGCTGACAGCTCGGAGCCTGGAGCCTACTTCAGATTCTGTGTCTCCCTCTCTCTCTGCCCCTTTCCCTCTCAAGCTCTGTCTCTCTCTCTCTCAAAAATAAATAAACATTAAAAAATTAAAAAAAAAAAAACCTACTGAAATATACCGACTGCATTATACTACATGTATGTTTTTAAGTTATACTGAATGTAGATTGACTGGAGAGCAATTATTTAACCTTTTTTTTTCTTTTTCCGGTTTAGCTACTTTTCCAGGTATGTGGGAGAGAACAATAACGATAGGAAGTGCCGGAAAGACTTTCAGTGTAACTGGCTGGAAGGTAAGATGCAAAAGAATAATTGCTTAAAAACAGACACGTATTTTATTTCTTGGAGAGAGAGAGAGAGAGAGAGAGAGAGAGAGAGAGAGAGTGTGTGTGTGTGTGTTAAATGCATATATATTCAGTTTACCCAGGTTTTTGTACTTACCTTTTGTTTACTCATTCAGCTTTCCTGTTGACCTTTCTCCTTTTTGAGACCTAATCATTTCTTTCTTTTTTTTTAAAGTTTTTTAAAATTTTATTTAAAGTCTAGTTAGTTAATATACAGTGTAATATTAGTTTCAGGTATAGAATTTAGTGATTCATCACTTCATTACCATACCCAGTGCTCATACAGGTGCCCTCTTAAATCCCCATCACCTATTTAACCCATCCCCCTACACCTCCACTCCCGTCCACTAACACTCAGTTTGTTCTCTCTAGCTACACATCCATTTCTTGGGTGTGTGTGTCACTCTCTCTCTCTCATTTTTTCCTTTGCTCATTTGTTTTGTTTCTTAAATTCCACATATGAGTGAAATCACATGGTATTTGCCTTTCTCTGACTTATTTCACTTAGCATAATACTCTGTAGCTCCATCCATGTCATTGCAAATGGCAGAAAAATAGTCATTTTTCATTTTATAAGTAACCAACCAATGGCATTCTTTTTTGCAAAGAATGTTCAGATTATTGCAGATTAATAAAAAAGGAGGAAAAATATAATACATAATAATAGCTAATATTTTGGCACTTGCTATGTGCCAGGTTCTAAGTGCTTTGCACATACTCATTCTCATAATGGCATTATGAAGTGAGTATAATTTATTATCCCCATTTTATAGATAATAAAACTAGTAAGAGAAGTTAAGTAAGTTGCCTGAGGTTATACTGCTAATAAACTCAAGCCAGCCAGGCAATCCAGCTTCAGAATTTATGTACTTAAGCACTGCACTATGTAATTAATACATTAACAATTTACCCAATTGAAGCTTGATTATCTTCCAACCAGCCCTATCCTGAACATGGCCAAGAAGCAAGGAGTGTCAAAAATGGGGCCTGCAGAACCAAATTAATGAAGAGTCCCTTAGGCCCACATTCAGAGTTACTTTTATCTAACTCAAATAAGCTTTGTTATGAGTTTTTAGACCTTCAGAAGTAGCGAATTAGAAAAGAAAAGGGTTATAATGATTGTGGGCACTATTTACCTTCTGAAGACAGATTTTAGTGACTCCGGTGGGAAACTTGCCCACAGAACAGTGTTGAAATGATGAGCAAATACTAATAACTACACTACTTTCATAGAGTGAACATTTTAGAATTACATATGTTTAATAATTACATTAAGCTGAGCTACTCTATCAGATTTAATACATACAGTTAGATTCACTTTCTGAAATCTGCTTTTCTTTTTTTCCTTTTTCAGCTTGGCTGGTCCATTGGTCCTAATCATTTGATAAAACATTTACAGACAGTTCAACAAAACACTGTTTATACTTGTGCTACACCTTTACAGGTAGGTGTTAGAGTAACTTGGGGTTGAAGCATGGTCTTTTGGTGAAGGTGTTACTAGAATGGTTTTTTGGTTTGTTTAAAGTCATTGAGTTTTAGCTTCGAACACTGGTGGGATTGCAAAGTAGAACAGACTCAGTGAAGGACAGTGACAACACCAAGCAAAATTATAGATGTGCATGTGCTCCAAAGCAGGAATCCATCTTCTGGGAGTTTACTCTGTTGCTATTATCTGTATACATGAGAAGCAAGAAGCTCTGTATGTGCGTGGCCATTCATTGCAGAAGATAGGGGATGCACATTATCCATCCACTGGCAATTAAATAAACCATGGTCTAGCCAAACATTTAAATATTATCTGAGTTTTGCATTAGTTTCCCATTTCTCTGTGACAAATTACCACAAACTTAGTGGCTTAAAACAACACAAATTTTTAATCTTACAGTTCTGGAGGCAACAGTCAGAAATGGGTCTTACAGGGCTAAAAACAAGGTGTCTCCATACTGGTGTTCCTTCTGCAGGTTGTAAGGGCGTATTCGTTGCTTGTCTTTTCCATCTTCTAGGGGCTACTCACATTCCTTGGCTTGAGGTCACATAACTCTAACATGATTCTGACTCTCCTGCTACCTTCTTTCCCATACAAGGATCCTTATGATTGTATTAGGCCCATGAATAATCCAAGATAATCTCTGCGTTTTGAGATCCTTAATTTAAACCTCATTTGCAAAGTTTATTTTACTATGTAGAGTAACATATTTATAGGTTCTGGGTTTTAACACCTAGACACCTTTGGGGTCCATTATTCTGTCTGTCACCATGACTATTTAAAAATGAAAAGAAAGGAAAGAGAGAGGGAAAGAAGGAGGAAGCTCTATAATTATCGATATGGAAAGATTTCCAGAATATACTATAAGGTTAAAAGAGCAACATACAGAGTAGTGTGTATTTGTGCTATATCCTGTATAAGAAAGGGAGAAACCATACACTTTTATTTTCTTAAAGGATATCTGGAAGGATCTGTGAGAGGCTACTAAAAGTGGCTATTTGTATGGGTATGAGGAATAGGCGATATGAATAGATAGGGATAGGGGTGGGTACAAGACTTTTTAATGTATATCTTTTTTATATTGTTTCTGTGTGTTTTTTTTAAATAAATTATAAAACAGGGATATGTGTACCATCATTCCGTGAATAATCAGATCACTGAAAAAAATATCTTTTTCTGGAAGGCTGTTAGAAGGCTGAAAGATTGAAATGTGTGGCTATAGTAAGTTTACTTTTTTTGCTTCCTGCCAAAAATATCTACTGAGTGAGACAAAATTTTGTTTTAAAATTCTCTTTCCTGTGACTCTCTAAAGCAATGTCATAATAAAGGTTAGTTTTGACTTCTGGTTTTATACATATTAAACTCATTTCATCCACTCAAAATCAATCCATTCACTTATTCAACAAATATTTGCTAGTAGAAGAAATACAGCATAAAGAAATTCTTCCCTTATTGAGCTTACAGCCTATTGGGAGTATGCAGATAATAAAGAAGAACATTTTATTAAAAAAATGTTTATATATAATTTATTGTCAAATTGGTTTCCATACAACACCCAGTGCTCATCCCAACAGGTGCCCTCCTCAATGCCCATCATCCACTTTCCCCTCTCCCCCACCTCCCATCAACCCTTGGTTTGTTCTCAGTATTTAAGAGTCCCTTACAGTTTGCCTCCTTCCCTCTCTGTAACTTTTTTTCCCCCTTCCCCTCCCCTCTGGTCTTCTATTAAGTTTCTCAGGATCCACGTATAAGTGAAAACACATGGTATCTGTCTTTCTCTGCCTGAATTATTTCACTTAGCATAACACTCTCCAGTTCCATCCACGTTGCTACAAATGGCCAGATTTCATTCTTTCTCAATGCCAAGTAGTATTCCATTGTATATATAAACCACATCTTCTTTATCCATTCGTCAGCTGATGGACATTTAGGCTCTTACCATAATTTGGCTATTGTTGAAAGTTCTGCTATAAACATTGGGGTACAAGTGCCCCTGTGCATCAGTACTCCTGTATCCCTTGGGTGAATTCCTAGCAGTGCTATTGCTGGGTCATAGGGTAGATCTATTTTTAATTTTTTGAGGAACCTCCACACTGTTTTCCAGAGTGGCTGCACCAGTTTTCATTCCCACCAGCAGTGCAAGAGAGTTCCCATTTCTCCATATCCTCTCCAGCATCTATAGTCTCCTGATTTGTTCATTTTAGCCACTCTGACCGGTGTGAGGTGGTATCTTAGTGTGGTTTTGATTTGTATTTCCCTGATGAGGAGTGATGTTGAGCATCTTTTCATGTGCCTGTTGGCCATCTGGATGTCTTCTTTAGAAAAGTGTCCTGTCTTCTGCCCATTTCTTCACTGGATTATTTGTTTTTTGGGTGTGGAGTTTGGTGAATTCTTTATAGATTTTGGATACTAGCCCTTTATCCGATATGTCACTTGCAAATATCTTTTCCCATCCCGTCGGTTGCCTTTTAGTTTTGTTGATTGTTTCCTTTGCAGTGCAGAAGATTTTTATCTTGATGAGGTGCCAATAGAGACAGACAGACAGACAGACAGAGGTGGGAGCAGGGTAGGGGCAGAGAGAGAGGAAGTTGCAGAATCTCAAGTAGGCTCCAGGCTCTGAGCTGTCAGCACAGAGCCCGATGCGAGGCTCAGACTCAGGGACTGTGAGATCATGGCCTGAGCCAAAGTCAGACACTTAACCAACTGAGCCACCCAGGTGCCCCAAGAAGTAAATATTTTAATAATATGTCAGATGTTGATAGATACAACAGAGAAAATTAAAGCAAGTAAGAGGAAGGATATAAAGTGTTAAGGGGAAAATATACAGTGTTAAATGGAGTAATCTTTGAAAGTCTCACTGAGAAGGGGTCATTTGAGCTACAAACTGAAGGTTAAGTAGCCACATAGTTACCTAGAGAAGAACCTTCCAGACTGCGAGAACAAGTGCAAAGGCCCTGGGGTAGGTATTCTGGCTGTCATACTTATATCAGTGAAAAACATGAGACTGGGATCAGATGATCAAAGGACAAGAGTAGGAGGAACAAAAGGAGCCAGATCAAGTAAGGCCATGTTTATCACTGTCAAGGCTGAGTGAGATCGGAAGCCACTGGAGAATTTGAGCACAAGGATTGCATCATCTAACTTGTGTCATCAAAGGGACTCTGGCTGCTTTATTGAATCAGAAGACTGTTGAAGTGAACCGAGAGAGACAGTAGTTGACTGAACCAATATAGGGATGGTGAAGTGGTGGAAGGTGATTGGGTTCTGAATATATTTTGAAGGTAGAGCTGACTGTATTTGCCATTGGGTTACATGGTGGGGTAAGAGACAGAAAGAGTCCAGTATAATACTACAGTTAGGATCGATGTTTATGTCTCTTGAGCTTTGAATTTTCTAGGGCAATATCTCCTACTATAGGGAGTGAATAAGTTGCTGAGGAAAAAGCAAGATTCACCTAAGGATCTGGAACTTCTTTTTCTGAACCATCTGACCCTCCCTTTCAGCTAAGTGCCTGGTTTTTTTCCGTGTAGTCAGATAGCCATGTTTGGAAACTGGCCCATGCTTCCAGGGCGACCACAGATTCCTAGGCTGAAGCAGCGGATCCTCATTTATCCAAGATTTTTTTAGTACTATGAATTATCAATTCTTTTTTCCTGGTGGATTCTTTTGGCATGCAGTCTTCTCTGTCTCTCCGTGTCATCTCTTGCCATGCTGTCTCTCTTGGTACTCTGCAGTCACACCAGATTCCGTTCTTCCAACAGAACAAATTATAGCCTGCCTTTTTCATGTATTGGTTTCCTCATCCCTTCTACATGCCCCCCTCCAATAGATACTAACTAGAATCTCCATAAAGGCAAGGACCATGTTTATCTTGTTTATCATTATATCCCCAGTGTTTTATCACAATGCCAATATTTAACATTGGTATTCAGTATATGATTACTGAGTGAATGAATTTATCCTTTAATTCTTTGAAAAAAAAAATTTTTTTTTTCAACGTTTATTATTTATTTTTGGGACAGAGAGAGACAGAGCATGAACGGGCGAGGGGCAGAGAGAGAGGGAGACACAGAATCGGAAACAGGCTCCAGGCTCTGAGCCATCAGCCCAGAGCCCGACGCGGGGCTCGAACTCACAGACCGTGAGATCATGACCTGGCTGAAGTCGGACGCTTAACCGACTGCGCCACCCAGGCGCCCCGAAAAAAATTTTTTTAATGTTTATTTATTTTGAGAGAGAGTGAGTGCGTGCATGAGCAGAAGAGTGGCAGAGACAGGGAGAGAGAGAATCCCAAGCAGGCTTCTCACTGGCAGTGCAGAGATCATTTTGGGGCTCCATCCCATGAACCAGGAGATCATAACCTCAGCTGAACTCAAGAGGTGGACGCTTAACTGACTGAGCCACCCAGGCACCCCATCCTTTAATTCTTGATACCTCTCGGTTCTGATTAATTTTTTTTTTTAATTTAGCTACTTTGCTCTGCCCCTCTATCTCTTAATTATTCCCAGAGTCTTGATTATTTGCTTAGATGTCCTTGTTTGCTCTGAGAACTGATATTTCTTTTCTTTTTTCTTTTTTAAAGTTTATTTGTTTGTTTTGTGAGAGAGAGAACATGTGAGCAAGTAGGGGAGGGAAGAGAGGGGGAAAGAGAGACTCCAAACCAGGCTCCATGCAGAGCCCCCAATAGGGGGCTCAGTCTTGCAAACTGTGAGATCATGACCTGAGACGAAATCAAGTTGGACTCTTAACCAACTGAGCCACCCAGGCACCCCTGAGAACTGGTATTTCTAAGGGGTTTCAGTTCACACTCACCTACCAAGCTTCTGTCCTCCTGCTTGTACAGATCCTTGTTCTTTATGTGTGTCCAGATTCAGATTTGTTTACCTTTTCCTGACTTGTTGCCTTCTCAGACACCTACCTGGTCGCCTTTAACAACATTGTTTTTTTCCTCTTGGACCAATTTCTCTCCTGTCACTTCTGAGTTTGCTGAGGAATGGTACAGAAGTGACTCCACATGCCCCAGAAATTCTTTTCTAATCCCTGTGACACTTAGACACTTCTGGGATATGGATGATTAGAACAGGGATTACCATTTAGATGAGAATGATTGCATACCTATGGGGAGTGACATAGTGGGTCAGCTTTCATTTCCACTGCATCCTCCAAGGTAATGGGAAAAGGCTGTCTAGTCCATCATCTTTCACACTTAGATCTAGCAAGTCATTCTATAGCTGACCTCAGTGGAAAATAACTTAATGTCTTTTCATTTCCAAGTAAGCCATCTTTATACAGTACCTCTCTTTTAATTTGGATCGTCATGCCTAATTCTCAGTTCTTCACATTAGATTTGATCATTTGTATGTAACCGATTCCTCCATTAATGCAGTCTAACATAGGTTCACAGGAATTTAACTGTAATTCCCTGAATGACTTTTCCCCCCCCCCCAATAATGTTACTTAGGGTAGTCTCTATTACACCAGTAAACTCAGCAATAAATAACATTACTGTATTTCCTTTCCACATGTTTCAATCTTAACATGCAGGAAGCCTTGGCTCAAGCTTTTTGGATTGACATCAAGCGCATGGATGACCCAGAGTGTTACTTTAATTCTTTGCCAAAAGAGTTAGAAGTAAAAAGAGATCGGATGATACATTTACTTGAAAGTCTTGGCCTAAAACCCATAGTTCCTGATGGGGGATACTTCATCATAGCTGATGTGTCTTTGCTAGGTTTGTAAGGGTTTTTATTATTTCAAATATATGGAAACTTATGTGTGAAATTACATCAGAATTAGGGAGTAAAGATTGCTGTCAAAGCCATATCAGCATTTTGTCTGTGGAAAAATGGCTTTTCGTTATGTCTGTTTTTGTTTTGTTTTGTTTTGTTTTATATAATCATTTTGACTTTAGGTCCCTGACCTTAAATGCAACTGTTATTAACATGGTTACAGGTATTCCATTAAACATCGAATTTGCTATCATCTTGTTCTAGTCTGTAGTTTGATATACAGGTATGTGAAGTAATATACATACCCTGTGTTCCTTTGAGTAAAATTTTCGTTTCCTTTTTACTGAAGAAAAAGGTGGTTTCTAAAAGGTTGATGCTATCGGGGAATATTAAAATGCTATTTTAGAATTTACTGAAATGAAGTAAAGAAGAAAAATAATATTTATTGAGGGGCTACTACATGCCTAGCACTTCCACACACCCTTTTGAAGAAAGTGTTGTTAGCTCCATTTTTAAAGATGTGAACACTTAGAAAGCTTTAAGTAACTTGCTGAAGTCACATAGCTACATTCCACGTAGTTTTGTCACCAAAAAGCAATGGTTTTTATATTACCTGAAGCTGTTGTATGTAGTTCTGACATGCCATACAAATCTAAAATTAGAAGCATGGTAACATTTCGTATATAACTTATTTTCTTAAAAAAAATTATGATGTTAATGAAACAGTGATTATTATTTCTTCATTTGTTGTGAGAGAAGGAGAGACCGTGGTGCCCAGAGGTTTTTGCTGTCCTTTTGCCTGAGAGCTGGGTATGTTTGGCTCCCAAGCTCTGTTCTTATTTAAAACCCCTTAAGATGTCTTATACTCTGAGGTTTGGAAATCACTTTTCCTGTGTTTTGTCCAAATGTACAGCTCATTTTGTGAAATGATAAAAAGAAACGGCACAGTTTTCATCACATACAGTTTTGCTATTGAGTTGGAATTCCTTAAGATTTTCAACATGAATTATTTTTAAAGTAATTGATTAAGTACTTGATCTACTTCTAAAGAGCATTTAAGCTAACTCATATTAAAAAGTTTTCCGTGTATAATATATAAGTAGAAATTTATGTAATGGAGAATCAGTGTCACACAAGACGAGGAGGAAGCAAATGTTTTAGTTGCCTAGGTTCAATATAGTGTTGTAATTAACATTAACTTGGGACTGAACTTTGTGGCTGCATGAGCAAATAGAAAATGAAATTAGTTGCCAGTTTCTTGGATAAAAGGACACTTAAATTTTTAGATAAGAATAATTCTCCCCTGGAACCAAATTGTTCGAGATGGTAAATTCTGAAAGGAATTTATTGCATTGTAACATGAAACATCAAAAAGACATTAATGCAACCTTTGTGTGGAACATTGCCCTAAGCTCTTAAATAGTTTCCCATATTATCTTCAGTCAATCCACCTTGCTTGCAATACCAGTTTAGGTCTCAGATCTTGAGCTAGTGTGGTTGTAATGGAACAGAAAGGATTTTGGTTAGAAAAGCATTTATGATGATGTGGGGAGAAAAAGATGTCACTTCCTTATAGTCCTTTTTCACCTGTGGGGGAAAATATTAATGTCTATAACATCTTCCTACATATGAGGACAAGTTCATTCTCTTGTACCCTTTTATCTACTCAGATTAATTTAAATGTGGACATTCTTCCAGGTATTAGATTTTGGTCCCACCATTTGCTAAAGACAAAAGCAAAATCCAACATTTTCATTTGATGGTAGCTTGAAAATAAAAATAGACCATAAGATTCATGAACATAGTAATTAACACCCTTTACAACTCATAACAATGGCTAACTGGTTAATATGATTTGAGTATTTATGATGTAGTAGGTATTATGTTAAGAGCTTTACAAATATTCCAATCTCACAAAAGTCCAATGAGATTGGTACTATTATATCTCCATTAATAGATGAGAAAGATGAGAGAGAAGAGAGAGAGAGGGGGAATTAAGAATATTACTGAATCTAATTAACTACTTAGTAGCAGAGCTGGGTTCTTAACCCAGAGATCCATTTCCTAACCAATGAATTTATCTTTTTTTTGCTGTATTAAGCAACTTTCCAGGTCAGTGAGCTTCACCCTAGAACTAAAAAGGGGACCATTTGATAAGAAGACAAGATGACAAATAGGGAGATGATTGAAGTTGTTCTAGTGAGATAATAAGGTCCACAGCTGTGGAGAAGTGGGTTGCAATACCAATAACCAATTTTGATTTTAGTAGATTACTTAAATACGTTAATGTTATTATACTATGATTCAAACTGCTATCTAAAGAAATATTTTGTTTAGTTATCTTGAGGATCTCTGACTTGAGTTTTCAAAAGCAGTAGATTCCAACATTCTTCTAACTATAAAATCTTTAGAATTGTATTTGTTCCCTTCTTTCCTTTTGAGCACCATGGCAATAAATTCAACTTTTCTAAGCTTCACAAGAATAAATGAATACTACAACCGGTGTTGGTTACAGTTAGTTAATATCCTGCTTTTCTTCTTTCTTCTGCTTTGGGTAATCACTTCTTTCTCTGGGTTACCTTTGAATACTTGTCACATGGAATTTTGACAAAACTTATAATTAAAGTCTAACTTTAAGTTGTTATTTTGTTAGAGCCAAACCTGAAGTAAACACACACACACACACACACGTACATATAACTTGAAATAGTAATTTAACTTCCTCATCTGTAAAGTGAAGATAGCTACCTCTCAAATAAATGACTCTTTTTTCATGCTTAACAAATAGTAAGTGCTCAATAAATGGTAATATATTGTTAGCATTATATGGAAATTTTACATTCTTAAAGCACAGAAGAAAATGGAAATAAAATCATTAAGTAAAAACATATTAAGACTTAAAAAAATGAAGATGAAGCTTTTTTCAATGTCAAGGTTTTTACACTGTTAATTTGAAGAGACCTAGTATTTAATGAGTAAAATATAAGTAACTGCCTCAATTTGCTTTGAGCAATAAATTATAAAATATTATTGATTACAGTAACTGTCAATGTTAGTTGCTTTGGGGCATTCAAAAAGATCTAAGAGTACAGATTAATAAAACAGACAATATTGCTGATACTGAATACCAGAAAATATCTTGCCCAGACCTTAAAGCAAGATTGGAGCAAGAGGTAAGAATGGAACACATATTTGAAGTTTTTCCAAAAAAAATGTTTTTAATGTTTAAAAAGCATAATATAGAAGAAAGAAGTAAACAGGCTATCTTGGAAGATCTACACAGATATTCTCCCTTTATAAATGATGAATAGCATTAAAGTATGCACTCAACAGATACACTTTTCATTACTTATATGCTAGACACTGAGCTAGGAGTTGGAAATAATGATAGGTTGCAATACAGACACTTTATCCTTGTGGAGCTTACATCTAATAATGAATGACTATTTGGAGATATAATTATTACTGATGAATACTCTATAAGTTTAGATGTTATTTCTTTAATAATGATCATAGAAGTTTACATTATTTCTGTATGGAAAGATAGCACTCCTCTTTTCTCCCCTTTTCCTATTCCTCCCCAGTTCTAAGATCAATATGCACAAGCATGATTATCCATATATATCCATAAAGTTCTGCCTTAGAGTATCACTAAAACTTATCTGTGAATTCCTCACTTCCCACCCCACCATGCAGTATGAGAGTACAATAAGTTCTCTGAAAATCTTCTGAGAACATTTTGAATCTTGATAGATTTAGATGAAATACATGTTGGCCTCAGATGTAATACATAGGTCGTCTAATCTTCATTGTTGTTTTAGATGCAGACCTCTCTGATATGAAGGACAGCAATGAACCTTATGACTATAAATTTGTGAAATGGATGACTAAAAATAAGGTAATGTTTATTTGCCTTTGAGATATTGTGATGTATTTTATGGTTAATTTATGAAGGAAACTTGCTGACATGTTTTGAACAATGTTAACTATAGTTTTGTTATATCGTATTCCACTTACGGTTATGTAGAGGATTTTTAAGACATTTTTCTTTTTGGAAGTTGTTGTGAATATTTAGAAGTATCTATTTGTTTTTAATGTTAATGTGTATCAGCCTAAAATTCCTATTTGACGTAGAAGTAGTTTTCCTATTTTATTTTTCTATTTACTTTTCAGAAACTGTCAGCCATTCCAGTTTCTGCATTCTGTAACACAGAGACCAAATTACAGTTTGAGAAGTTTGTGCGATTTTGCTTCATTAAAGTAAGTTCCCTGTTTTATTAAAAAACACATTTATGATGTTCTTCCTTCTGATTTATAAAGCACCTTTTTTTTTCTATTGCTAGGAATGAGGTGTTCATATGTTGTTTTTTAATTTTGGCTTGCTGCCATGAAATTAACTGCCTTCAAGGACAAAACTCAACACTTGAGCATTGAGTTTACTGTCTTACATGATCAGACTCCTTACTGTGTGACAGTGCAATGTCCCGCATGCAATAAAAAATTACTAGACATGTGAAGCCATAAGGAAATGTGACTCTTAATAAAAAAATTAAAAAAAAAAAAAGCAGTCAGTAGAAACAGATTGCAAGGTGACCCAGATATAGGAATTAGCAGACAAGGATTTTAAAGCAGATATTATAAGTATGCCCAAGAAATTAAAAGAGGGCACCTGGATGTCAGTCGGTTAAGTATCTGACTCTTGATTTCAGCTCAGGTCATGATCTCCTCCCCTGTGAATGCGTGTGCTCTGTCTCAAAAATAATTAATTAATTAGTTAGCTAATTAATAAGTTAATTAAAAATAAAGAAAATATGGTCATAATGAGTGAACAAATTAAGACTATAAAAAATCAAGTGGAAATTTAACAACTTTAAATTGTAATTTCTGATATGAAAAATATATGGGGTTAACACAGAGAGGATTGAGGATGTCAGGAAAAAATAACACACTTGAATTACAGATTCACAGAAACCATCCAATCTGAAAAACAGAAGGAGCAATTATTTTTGAGAAATCAGTGGAGCCTTAGGTCTATGAGACAGTATCAAGTGATAACATACATGTAATTGGAGTACCAAAAAGAATGTGGCAGAAAGAATATTTTTAGAAGTAATTTCCTTGTATTTGGTGAAAAGCAACTTAGAGATCTAAAAGCTCAGTGAATCACAAGGAGGATATAAAGAAAACCACACCTAGACACTTAAACTGCTAAAAACCAAGGGTAAGGTAAGATCTTGAAAAAAGCCAAAGAAAAACTATACCTCACATGCATATGAATTTAGCAACTTCTCATCAGAAACAATGGAGACCAGAATACAATGAAATGAAATCCTGAAACTGCTGAAATAAAAAGTGTATTAGCCCAGAACTCTTTTATCCAGGAAAATAGCCTTTAAAACTAAAAATGAAGTGTACATTCCTAACCAATAAAAGCCGATTGAATTCCTTGCCATCAGACCTGTACTAAAAAAATACCTGAATATATGTATTATTGCTATTTTTAAGGTGTTATTGCCACTGAAGACAGGCTTAATACATTCAAGAAACTCTTTTTACAAACACATTCATCTATAAATCTAGTCAGAATGATGTAATCATTGTTTTCAATTTTAGAGACAATCTCTAGACAAACTATGGAAGACTTACTCAGAAGAGAATAAAAATGTTAACAACCTAATGTCAATATTTAATTGACTGAAATGTAGAAGAAGGGTAAGGCCATTAATATTCTCATCTTACAGTGGATCTAGAAATAGAGGCATATTATTTGAAGTTATAAATAGAACTAATAAAAGAAAAAAGTAACGGAAGACTTCCTGTTTTAAAATCGTAAACACAGCCCTTCCCCATTCTCTGCTTGGAAGTTATTCAAAACAACTAGGAAAATGGAAAACAGATTCACAAATTCCCCAGTAAGTGAAGAAGAGTTGCCAAATCCAGTGATTTGGTAGAGGGAAGACACCTAGAAAGTCTCTTGTGTCTACATCTTCAAATTATAGACAGCCAGCAAGCAACCCACTCATCAGAAGAATAGGACAATAAGTGCACTGGCAGAGGGAGCTTCTCCAGACTCATGAAAGGCAGGACAGAAACATACAGCTGTATCATCTAGAACCTATGTGGGGCAGGGCGGAAAGGAGATTCTAGTTGGGTTATAGATTTTCTCATTCACTGCTGTCATTTTTGCTAAAAGCCTTATTGGGGAAATGTAGAGGAAGATATATTAAATTCCAGGTAGTGACTTAAATTAGCTGGGAGGAAAAAAAAGTATCCTCCTCCCTCTCCACTGAAGTCCACATCAGTCATATTAAACTTCACTGTGAGCCAGGGAGAATTTCTCCTGTCTTCTAGTGTGGCTCTGGCTCCTCGCTTCTACTGAGCTGCAGATACATCTTCAAATCACAGAGTCAGTAGGTAGCATATTCATTACCCAGAACAATAGGAACCGTAGGTGTGCTAGCAGTGGGAGCTCACAAAGGTAATTCAATCAAAAATGAGTAATGAAAAGGAATCCACTATGAATCTATAAGAAGATACTATAAGGAAAAAAGGGGAAGGGTACAAGGAAAAACAAGCATCGGAAAGAGAATATTCAACCAGAAGAATGTTGCTGTAGAGCAAATAAAAATCAGTAGCTCAAATCCAAAACCTTTAAATAGATAATATAAGAAGATGAAATGGCAGTTTGTTAGAGCTCAGGTACAAAATTGAAGGAGAAAAGGTAATTGTAGTGACATAGGAAACAGCACAGAGAACACTCAATACTTCTGTAAGGTTATTAAGGATTGGGGAAAGTGAACAAGGAAGAGTGGGAAAGGATCAAAGATTTTTTAAAATATTGGAAAAATTATGGATGTGGAAGACAAGTGAAATGTGTTGAATCCCATGGGAGGTGGAAACAAATGAAACCTGAAAAGCATTTTATGGCTTTATTTCGAGAATGCTTTCTATTTAAAAACAAAACAAAACAAAACAAACCAGACAAATCTAATACTTGAAAGGGAATGCCTTATCTCAGGCAAAATTGTCCCAGAACAATTAACACTGAGATACATTGGACTTAAAAGATAAAGAAACAATCCTTTGGCATCTAAACAAAAAGACCCACGCCTTCTTGGGGGCAGGTAAAAGGATCAGTGTGGACACACCTCCTTTACATCAACACTCAGTATTGGAAGAGAGGGGAGCACCACCAAGAAGTCTCTAGGGAAAGTTAATGTACTAACCCAACCTCTTGGAAAGGCTAAAAATAAAAGGATGACAAAACATGCCAAGAAAATGGAAATTGAAAGAAAGCAGGTTAAATTTAAGGCAAAATAAGCCGAAAAGCAGCACTTCCCAGTGGTTATGGGTAAAATTCTCAGCAGCTATCAAATATATGAAGGGATGTCCCACTTTACTCATATTACAAGAAATGAAAATTAAAACTGTGACAAAATTTTACTTTATTTATTAGATTGGAAACAAGCAAACAACTAAAAAGTTCCATGAGACAATTGTATAGATTGAGAGTGGGGGTATAATTTGTAAAATCTCTAAACAGTCAGTTTGAATATTTCCATCCAAATGTAAATGCACATACTTCTTAACCCAGAAATTCTACTTCTAGGATTTTTTTTTCCTGTGGATTTACCTGCACATTTTGAATGACTTGTGCTTGAGGATTTTCCATATTTGTAACTCCCTTCTTTGAAAAAAACTTGGCTCTCATCACATAATCACTTCTTTACTCAGTCCCTCTGTATGAGCCACCTGCCTTTCCAGCCACCACTGCAGACAAGCACCCTTTACCCTACTCAGGCTTTGACCTGAGGCCTTGTACCAGGCTGCCACTGTCACCTACTGCAGGGTCTCCTTCACCCCTCATGGGCTCTGACACCCCATGCCCATCTACCTTGGCAGATGCCTGCCTCATCCTGTCCAGGTTCCAGCACCCTGCACAGAGCCACCCTGTGATACAGATGCTGGTTTACCCCTCTGGACTCTGACACCCTGTTCCAGTCAACACTGCTGCTGCCATCATCACCACCTCATGCCGCCCACATTGGAAACCCTCCTCACTCCACTCTGGCTGCAACATCCTGCACCAGGCCGCCTCCATATATGAACACCTGCTTCACTCAGCCCCACCTAATGGCTTTTGCACTAAATCATTCTGTAGAGAGGGAAGAAGAAATAAAAGAAGTAGTGAAAGCAGAAGAGAAAAACAGGAGACTTGATTTTCACTATTTATCAATTTAATTTTATACCAAATTCTGGTATTACCTATTCAAAAGGCAAATGAATTTTATTAGTAATTATAACTATGAAACATTGATGGGAGTGGGCAGAGTAGTGTGGATGAATGAATTTTTCCCCAGAGCAGAGAATGATGAATTTTGCCTGAAGTTGATAAATAAGGAAATAGAACCAAATGCATAGTTTAGATCTTGGAGGTAACCGCTAGAACTAAAATGAGAAATTGCTATAAAAGGTTGTCTTGGAAGATGGTGGGTATAGTAGGAAGGAGTAGGGAGAGGAGGAGCAGATGAGTCTTACTCTGTGGAAGCTCTTCTGTACTCTCTGATTTGTTTCTGCAACTATATATTAATTTGATTGCTTCCCTTTTGTAGGTCTGCCTTTGCATTTTTACTTTGAAAAATTCTCTTCCCTTAGATCAGATATTCACTTAAATCTTCATTTAGTGCTATGATGTTTCATACTCTTTCTACTTTATCAAATCTGTCTTTATCTTAAAGTGAACAAATCATTAGAGTACTATCCAAAACTTAATGAATGGTGGCTGTAATTTGCTCAACTGGCCTATTTTCAATTCGGCAAATGCCAGCTAGTAGTAGTACCGTTCGCCGTGTGTCAGAAAGAAACATCTTCATGTTTGTAAATGTCATTTTAGCAGAAGACAGACTTTGCAGATTTTAGTGCTTTTAGTTAACTAGTCTTTTCAGTAAACTTTTCTGAGCAGCAAGGAAAAATAATTGTTTTCGGGAATCTTAGTGTTGGATAAATAGATATCAATAAATACACGGATTTCTCAAATGAAAAGGATTTCTCCCATATGAATTCCTTTCCTAAAGACATTCCAATACCTCAACTGGAGATTGACTATCAGTCCTATAATCTCCCATGCTTATAAATGGACATCGTGAGGGGTGTCATGTCATGTTCAGAAGGGCGTGAGGTGAGAAGCAAGGAAGCAGAAATAATAAATATCAATCCCATCAGCACATCCTTGAGTCTTGCTGCTGGCGTCAATGTCATTTATGAGTCTGGGTCTCTGGCACTGCCAGTTGCTTGTGCTGCCAAAATGGTTATAAATCGTGAGAGGGTCCACACTGGTAGACATGGTTTTGGCTGGGATCAGGTTAAACTGTTTTCAATCTGATTTGCATTTATACAGTTTGGCGATGCTTTTTGGCCCCATGGCAGTTAATTCTGTACATTTTTCAGTGTCAGGCTAGTAGCAATGAACTGGCAGCCACTATCACAAAGCAGTATGACGTAGTGACTGGTGTCACACTTCTCCAGCTCCTCTAATATTGAATTCTTAGGAGGTTCATACACTTTTCCAGCCAGGCAGTAATGGGATATAACATTATAAATAATTGGCTTGTTTGATTTGCTGGTGGGCTGTTTAAAGAACTTGGAATCTGTGTACCACACAGTCAAGCAAGGGAAGATGCTACAAATGCCATTTCCCAGTTTCTGTCCATGCTCCTCCCAGAGTTAAGGCTTACTACAGGCAAGGCTGCCAATGACTCATCTCCTGGGAAGACACGATCCCTGAATGAATGCTCTGGGGTTTGGCGCGCCACAGAGGCCAAGGACAGCCTGGAGCCCAACTAGGCCTGGCTCAAGTTGTCCGGGATTGAGGAGCACTTGGTTTCCAAATCACTACATGACTCTTCTGATCCATTAACTTTGGCATATTTTTTATATTTAAATATTTAATTCATCTTGAATTTATTTGATATGTAATGATGATTATTTCATTAATTTACAGAAAGACAGTACACTGGATGCTGCTGAAGAAATCATTAAGGGATGGAATAGACAGAAGTCTTGATACATGCAGACTGTTTCTACTAGATGACCGAATATGGAATTATTATTTAGTGCTGCCATCTGCTGGATATTGAAAAACAAATATTTCAGTACAAATGAAATTTGAAGAAAATTTTCCAAATGTTAACCCTACTGGGTTGTTTTGTTTGTTTTGTTTTTCCGTTGAAATGTATGAAAACACCTTCCATAACCATTTTATGAGAAGGAGTATAGCATTTGGCTTAAGAATTGTGAGAAGCTGGTTGGTGTTTAACCTCTCATTGCTTCAGTTTCCTCATCATAAAAGGGGAATAAAATATAGCACCTACTTTAGGATGCCTGGCTGGCTCAGTTGGTAGAGCATGCGACTCTTGATCTTGGGGTCATGAGTTTGAGCCCCACATTGGGCATGGAGCCTGTGCCAAAAAAACCCCAAAACAACAGCACTTATTTTAGATGAAGTTTGTGAGGATAAAATAGATTGATATATGTAAAGCCTCAATAAACACTCAACTAATGTTAGCCGGTTTCATGACTCCACCTTGTATAAAAACTCTTAGCCAGTTATACCCCCTCAACTCCATGTCCTTGCTTTATCTACCCACACGTAGTTCTCTCCCTTTCATTTACCAGTGGCTTTGAACTTTGCTCACAATTTTGCTTCTCTGTCACAAATACTGCCATCGTCTGGAGTGGCTTCAAGGTTCACAGGGATTGCCTAGGCCTTCAGCACTTTGACCTACTCACCTTTAGTGATGTTCACCTTCACTCCACACTCCAGCCACTTACCCTCTTGGGCACACCCTGAACCTTTCATCATTTAAAGCTGCGCCACCTTTGAGATAATAAGTTAGTCATCTCACACTGTAACCAGCCACCTTTGAGATAATAAGTTAGTCATCTCACACTGTAACCACCTATCCTAATAGTATTCTCTCTGTGTGTCTCATCTGCTCTTAAAATACCACTTTTTAAAACTCACTATAATTTTAAATCCACTATTTCTCAAAAAGAAAAAAAGGGTTTATGGCACTCTTATAGCAGAATCGCAATCAATCTATGAGAATAGATTTCTGATCTTTACTCTAGACCTGCTGAAAATAATTTCAGGATCTGGCCTTTCCAAGCTGATTTTTATACCCACTGGATTTTGATAATCATTGCTGTAGTCCACGGAGTCTTTAATTCCTATTGGTTGGTCCCCTTATATCTTCCTCACCCAGCTTAGATTTCATCATCTGTCACTTCAGCCAAGATACTCTTGCTGCCTTAAATAACTTGCCCATTGTTCTATCTCACCTATCCAGCCAAAAAACAAAAACAAAACCACCCTAAAACTCCACCTTGGGATTGAAGTTCCATGCTTACACCTGGGTTGCTGAGCACTGCTGTAGCAAAATGAACAATTATGCACACACCAACAACCATGAATGCACATCATTGACCTTAACTAGATTTTATCCTTCCATGATACCTTAATAAGCTTTTTCCATCTTTTACCACAGTAGCAATTCCTAATACTCCCCCATTCTCCACAATAAAAATATCCAACCTCCTTTCTCTTCACACCTCAAAGCCGAACACTACCAGCACACTGAAATCACAGCTAATAACCTCATCTCCCACTTCTGTGAAAAACAAAACAAACCAACATGTAAAAGCAGAAACTAACAGATGAGCACTCCTAACTGGGATCCTACCAAAAGGCCCATGACCTATCTGCATCAGCATTCATCCTTAATTCATTTCATCCAGGAGAGGTGAGGCAGATTGGGGAGGGTTGGTAGGAAGGCAAAACCAGGTCCAGTCATGCAGAAGGAAACCCAGGGCCTCAGGAGCCAACTACTGCATAGCAATATGAATCCCATGTGTAATTTTTAGCCTGTCCATTCTTGTAGGCTTGATACAGTTTCACCAGGGTTTAAATCTGCTCTTTGCAGACCTGGGCTTGTCCAGCGCTGATCCTACCATCTGTGCTCTGCATCCCATTTCTTCTCACATTCTCACTTGGTTCTGTCCATTCTCTTGTATATTCAGCCTCTACTGGCTCCCTTCCTCAGCAGTGAGACATGTCCAAATTTCTCTCCTATTAGAAAACTCCTTGGGGCGCCTGGGTGGCTCAGTCAGTTGGGCATCGACTTTAGTCAGGTCATGAAATCACGGTGTGTGGGTTCGAGCCCCATGTCAGGCTCTGTGCTGACAGCTCAGAACCTGGAGCCTGCTTCAGATTCTGTGTCTCCCTCTCTCTCTGCCCCTCCCCCGTTCATGCTCTGTCTCAGTCTCAAAAATAAACAAATTTTTTTTTTTTTTTTTTAAAGAAAACTCCCTGATGCTATCTACTACCCTATTACCTCTTCCTCTTCAGGGCAAAATTTCTTCCTTCCATCTTTCCTTCCTCCCTCTTCCCTTCCTTCCTTTTTTGTTCCTTTAACAAATACTCATTGAAAAAAACCCACCAGATCAAATACAGGAGTTCACTGAACTCATGCTATGTACCAGACACTATTATAGGCACTTACACTGAACACATAAACAAAAATCCCTGCCTTCCAGGGCTTTCCTTCTGGCCAGGGGTGTGAGAATAATTCATAAACATAATGAAATATATTGAATGTTAAACTTTTTTATGTTATTAAGTTTTTTGTCTTAATTTCAGTATAGTTAACATACAAGCTATATTAGTTTCAGGTATACAAAATAGTGATTCAACAATTTTATACATTACTCAGTGCTCATGATGATAAGTGTACTCTTTAATCCCTATTTCACCCATCCCACCACTGACCTCCCCTCTGGTAACCATCAGTTTGTTCTCTATAGTTAAGAGTCTCTTCATTGGTTTGTCTCCCTTTTTCTTTCCATTTGTTCATTTGTTCTGTTTCTTAAATTTCATATATGATGAAATCATATGGTATTTGTTTTTGACTTATTTCGCCTAGCATTATATTCTCTAGCTCCATCCATGTTGCAAATGGCAAGATTTCATTCTTTTTTATGGCTGAATAACATTCCATTGTATGTATATACCACATCTTTATCCACTCATCAATTGATGGATACTTGGGCTGCTTTCAAAATTTGGCTATTGTAAATAATGCTGCAATAATTATATTATCTGTTTGAATTAGTGTTTTTGTATTCTTTGGGTAAACACCCAGTAGTGTGATTTCTGGATTGTGGGGTAGTTCTGTTTTTAATTTTTTTGAGGAATCTCCATACTGTTTTCCACAGTGGCTGCACCAGTTTGCATTCCCACCAACAATGCACAAAGTTTCCTTTTGTTCCACATCCTCACCAACACTTGTTTCTTGTGTTTTACTTTAGCCATTCTAACAGATGTGAGGTCATATCTCAAATGTGGTTTTGATTTGCATTTCTCTGATAATGAGTGATGTTGAGCATCTTTTCATGTCTGTTGGCTATCTGTATGTCTTCTTTAGAAAAATGGCTTTATGTTTTCTGCCCATTTTTTAACTGGATTATCTGATTTTTGGATATTGAGTTTTATTTTAGACAGAGTGCATGAGCGGGGGAAGGGCAGAGGCAGAGAAAGAGAGAGAGAATCTTAAGCAGGCTCCACACACAGCGTGGAGCCCAGTGCCGGGCTTGATCACACAACCCTGTGATCATGACCTGAGCCGAAACCAAGAGTTGGATGCTCAACCAACCGAGTGACCCAGGCACCCCTGGGTGTTCAGTTTTATAAGTTCTTGATATATTTTAGATTCTAACTCTTACTAGATATGTCATTTGCAAACGTCTCCCATTCAGGAGGTTCTTTTAGTTTGGTTGATCGTTTCCTTTGCTGTGCAGAACCTATTTTGATGTAATCTCAGTAGTTTATTTTTGCTTTTATCTCCCTTGTCTCAGGAGACCTATCTAGAAAAATGTTGCTATGGTCGCTGTCAGAGAAATTACTCTCTGTGCTCTCTTCTAGGATTTTTTATGCTTTCAAGTCTCACATTTAGGTTATTTAATCCATCGTGAGTTTATTTTTGTGTATGGTATAAGAAAGTGGTCCAGTTTCATTCTTTTGCATATAGCTGTCCAGTTTTCCCAGCACCATTTGTTGAAGAAACTGCCTTTTTCCCATGGCATAGTCTTGCCTTTTTTGTTGAAGATTAATTGGCCATATAATCATAGGTTTGTTTCTTGGCTTTCTATCCTGTTCCATTGATGCGTGTGTCTATTTTTGTGCCAGTACCATACTGTTTTGATTACTATAGTTCTGTAGCATAACTTGAAATCTGAAATTGCAATACCTCCAGCTTTGTTTTCCTATTTCAAGATTGTTTTGGCTTTTGGGGGTCTCTTGTGGTTCCATACAAATTTTAGGATTATTTGTTCCAGTACTGTGAAAAATGCTGTTGGTATTTTGATAGGGATTGCATTAAATCTGTAGATTGCCTTAGGTAGTATGGACATTTTAATGATATTTGTTCTTCCAATCCATGAGCATGGTATACCTTTGCGTTTGTTTGTGTCATCTTCAGATTTTTTCATCAGTGTTTTATAGTTTTCAGAGTAGAGGTCTTTTTCCTCCTTGTTTAAGTTTATTGCTAGATTTTTTTATCCTTTTTGGTGCAATTGCAAATGAGGTTGCTTTCTTAATTTCTCTTTCTGTTGTTTTATTATTAGTATAGAAATGCAGTGGATTTCTGTACATTGATTTTGTATCCTGCGATCTTACCGAATGTTAAACTTATACATGGAAATTGTTTGAACAAAAGAGAAGCAGAGCAAGATAGAGGAGAATGAGAGTGTTATGAAGCAAATTGAGGTGTTAAACACTTAGCCAGGTAGGTCTCATGGAGGGGACATGGAGACAGACTTAGAGGAGGGGAGGGAGGGAACCTTGTGGAGATCTTGGGAAAGAATACTCTAGCCAGAAGGAATAGCCAGTACAAAGGCACTTTGACAGGAAGGTGTACTCAGCATGTTTGATGAGTACCAAGAGTCTGGTATGGCTGGATGTAATAAGCAAGGGACAAAGTAGCAAGTGTGAGGTCAGAGAAGTAACATAGTGTAAGGATAATGGTTTAATCCAGAGAATCAGGGTTCTATCTATACTTAATTTTTAACATGATAAAATAATGTGTACTGCAGCACTGTGAGACATAAGTGAAATTAGAAGACCTTATTTGTCTAATCCTAACCTATGTAAATACCTATGCTTTCTTTGGAAACTTCTGAAGCATCTTTTTCAATGTTGTCTTTCTGAGCCACTTTTACTTTACTTTCCATCTGGGATTTAGGTGTTCTGCATCTTCAGAGCTACTTCCCTTCCTCTTCCCTTTTCTGACTGAAGGTAAACTGGATATTTCAGCTTTTTCCCATTTTTTTTTTTCTTTTCCTTTGAGAGTGGCTTTTAGGGTTTAATAATCTGTACTTCAGAGCCCTCAGATGTGGCCCTGGATCTTCTCATTTTACAGATGGTCCCCTTGCTTGTGCCCATTGGCTCTTTTTGATCTGGATATTGTCTTCCTTCTTCATTCTGCCTTTCTGCTTTTTCTTTTTTCTGTAACTTTTTCTGTTCTTCTGTAACAATGCTATGATTAGTTTTTATTTCACTTCAACGACATCTACGTGCATTTTAATGTTAAATAATGTGCCAACCACTATAAGGGCACGAATGAGCTTATTTTTTTATAGTCTCAGGAAATAAACCAGGTTTTCTTGGTGCTTCCTCTGGTAGGTTGTTCAGAAACTGAAATAAAATCAGTAAAAAAAAAAAAAAGTTGGTCACTATATAAAACACTTCAATTTTTCCTTGCTTTTCTTTATAAGTTCTGGATCTACCTCAGTATTTTGCTGCTTGTTCTTTTGTTTCAAATTCCACAAAGGCAGATCCCTTTGGATTTCCAGTAGACTTATAATGTGGTAGACTTCTATAAAAAGACATGGCCACATTTTCCAGATACTCTTTCAATCCAGCTATGATTTTGGGAAGTAACTCCTATATGTTTAACTTCTAAGTAAGAATTGCTTACATATTTACTTGGAATGTTAAGGAAAAAAAAAAAAAAAAAAGAGTCCTCTTTCTTTCCTGAGCAACTGGAAGGATTGAGGTCAAGAAGGTTCCGGAGGAACAGATTTGGGGGAAGGTCAGGAGGTCAGTTGTGAACACATTGACTTTGAGATGCTTATTCCACTTTCAGATGGAGATGTTGGGTAAGCAGCTGGAGAGTCTGCTTGGAGTTTAGGGAAGAGGCTGGACATAACACACATCTGAGAGGCTGTCGCATATTGATGGCATTTAGACTTGAGAGTGGAGAGGAGCACCAAGTATGTCAGTATTAGCAACAAGAAGAAGACCGATAACTTAGCTCACGAGTTTTACAAAATTTTACTGCAAAGTGGAATAACTTCTGAAAGTTTTTTCATTTGATGACTCCACTGTGACACACCCACACCACCTACCTTCAGCCCTCTGCAGTCTGGATTCCATACCCAATACTCTGGTGAGTTCTCTAAAGATCTCCATTCATGTTCTAGATTTGAAGGAAACATCTTAGTCCCATCTGGCTTTAGCTCTTAGTATTTACCACTGCAGACCACTCTGGCCTTCTTAACTCCTATCCTTTCTTGCTCCTGCAACATTGCACATCCATGAATAGCCTCCCACCTCCCTAGCTGCTCCTTCTCAGTCTTCTTTACCTGTTCCTTAAATATTGATATTTGACTTTCTCACTAACTTCATTTACTCTTTATGTGCTGGTGATGCCCAAATTGGTATCTCCAACCTAGTCCTTTCTGTTGAATTTCAGACCCATATACCCAACACCCCATTTGTCATCTTGTATGGATTTTTCACAGGCAAACCCTATACCCAGTCTGGTCTCCTCACCAATCCAGTTGCTCAAGTCAGCGAACCTAGAAATCATTCTTAACTTTTCTCTTCACATCCCACTTCCTCTATGTATTATCCTAAATATCTCTTAAATCCATCACCTCTCTGCCCCCAACTGCCACCCCTCTAGTACAGGCCAATGTTATCTCAAGTAGATTACCAGTCAATTTCCTAACAGTTCTCCCTGACTTGCCCTTGGCAATCCATTATCCTTGTAGACCAAACGAGCTCTCTAAAATGCAAATGTGATCATGTCACATATATTAGGTAAGCATATGCATGTTACAAGTTACAGAAATTCTAGCCCGTATAGGTTTAAATCAAATAAAAAGGAATTTTCTGTCTTAGCTGAACATCTTAGGAGCAGTCTAGTTCAGTTACAGCTTGATCCAGGATACAGATTATAATCTGTTACCAAGCTCTATCTTGCAATTCTGTCCTCTCTGAGTCAGCTTTATATTCAGGTTGCCACATCCTGTGATAGCAAGTTGGCTGTAGCAGTTTCTAAGTATCATATGGTCACACTAGCCAATCCAGCAAAAAAAAAAAAAAAAAAAAGGGGGGGGGTACTTTCTCTGAAACTCCAGCATTGGTCATACTGTGTCATATTTGTCCACCCCTGAGCTACATGCTATGCCAAGAGGATTGGATGTCCTAAATACTCAGGCCAATCCAAGGTCAATTCAACACAAACTACATTGGTTGACACAAGGGACAGAATGAAGAAGAGGGGAAATGAATGAGCAACCATCTTAAGTGACTAAGAACTCTTTAATCACTCTTCACTTTTTAAAAAAATTTTTAAATGTTTATTTTTTGAAAGAGAGAAAGAGAGGGAGAGGGAGACACAGAATCTGAAGCAGACTCCAGGCTCTGAGCTGTCAGCACAGAGCCTGATGCAGGGCTCAAACTCACAGACCACGAGATCATGACATGAGCCAAAGTCGGACACTTAACCGAATGAGCCACCCAGGTGACCCCACCCTTCATCACTCTTAACATAAGGGCTACTGTCCTCATCAGGACCCTGCAATGCCCTGCATGATATGGTCTCTCTCACCTCCTTAGCCTCATCTTTCCTGGTCATTTTTTCCAACTCACAGGTCTGGTAATGCTAAACTCTTTTCAATTTTCTCCTTCTTCTCTTTTCTCCTTCTTATCCTTCTCCATGTCTTCCTCCTCCTTTTTCTTCTGCTTCTCCTCCTTCACCTCCTCCTCCTGCTGCTGCTGCTTCTGCTGCTGCTTCTGCTTCTGCTTCTTTTACCTTAGAGAGCGAGTGAGTGGGGGAGAGGGGCAGAGGGGGAGAGGGAGAAACGTAAGCAGGCTCCAGACTCAGTGCAGAGCCTGAAGCAGGGCTTGATCCATGGTCCAGGGATCATGACCTGAGCTGAAATCAAGACTCAGATGTTCAATCAACTGAGCCACCCAGGTGCCCCTCATTTTGATTTCTAAATGAGTTTTTTTTTTCCTCTCTGATCATGAGAGGTTTTTTTTTTTTTTTAATGAGTTTTTTAAGCATATGTCATTTCCTGATGTTCATGCTTAATTTAGGTTGTATAATTGCTTAATTTTATGTGCCAACTTGGCTGGGCCATGGTTCCCAGATAGGTGATCAAACATTATTCTGGATGTTTCTATAAGGGTGGTTTTAGATGAGATTAACATTTAAATCAGTGGACCTTGAGTAAAGCAAATTGCCCTCCATGATATGGGTGGGCTTCATCCAATCAGTTGTAGGCCTGAGAACAAAAGACTGACCTCCCCTGAGCAAGAGGGAATTCTGCCAGCAGACAGACTTCAGACCTGAACTGCAACATCATCTGTGTGGGTCTCCAGCCTGCAGACCCACCCTGCAGATTTTGGATTTGCCAGCATCCATAATCATGTGTGCCAATTAAAAAATAATAATAAATCTCTGTGTATATACACATGTCTGTCGGTCTGTTTCTCTGGAGAATTCTGACTAACCCAGGTGGATTAGCAAAAATAAGAAAAGTTGTCTATGAATTCCCAAAGTTAGGTGAGAAGTCATTCGGTGATATCATACCATATGATAGTAAGAGATGTGGACTTTGCACAGTGAACGATGGTGAATTTCAGCAGATTTTTATGGAAGAGAGGGAGGGAATATGGAAAACATTATGATTTGGCTAACCAAAAGCCAATTATATTCTTATCCTTTGACCACTTCTATATAGAGGCTAAAAAGCCAAAATTTCCCATTTCTCAGCTTCTCTTACAACTAATCAAAACTACCTGAGAAGAGCTTCCCTTTGTGGAAAAAGATAAAGGCAAAGTCATCCTTAGACTTTTTGTCTTTTCTGTGCTCTTCACCCTTCCACCTTCTTCCTCCCTTGAATGTAGAAGTGAGGTCTGGAGGCAACACCGCCATATTGCATTCATGCAGCAACTGGCATGAGAGTGAAGGTCTATGTGATCAGAAGTCTCCTGCTCCTGCAGGAAAAGATGATGAAGGCCTGAAGGATTAAGTATGAGAGAAAGGCAAATAATCACAAATCTTTGTCAAATTTGTGAATTTTTCCCCTCATTCTTATGATGAAAACAATTATACAACTACATAATTACCAAATATTTAAACCAAAAATTATTCCCAAATAAAGCAAGGAGTCTCCTCAGTCTCAGTTGGATAAACCCACGGGTGAAACAAAACAAAACAAAAACCTCAACCATGTTCTTGAGCCATGAGAATTTCATTTTATTGCTGCTCTGAGAATACATCTAATTACTCAATCATGCCAATTAAATAGGAAGTTCACCTGCTGACAAACAGCTATCTTGGGATATAGCAGAATAAATTCTAGAAATAATTGGATTTCCTAATCAATATTAACTTCATCATATTACACAGCTGCTACTTTCTTTTACATTTAGGTACAGCATTTTTTTCTTACAATATGTAAAACTTTTCATTTGTAGCAAAATCTCATGGTTAAAAAAGATGAATAATAATTTTGTCCTTTTGTCACTGAGTGTGGTTGCCCTGTCTGAAGCATTATTTTCACAAACTCTTTTATCCCTCTCATTAGTTAGCCTTTAAAAGTATAAACATCCTGTTTTAGCTGAAACCTTACAACTGTATCTTCTAACACAACTCCATTATTCTACAACTGTGTAAATTTCTGAGGTGACTTATTATGACATCACTTTTGTAATTATTCTTGAAGCATCCTGCTGGCCAATACATGCATGAAAGTACAAAACTCATGAAAATAGTTCACCAGTTTTCTAAAATGTCTTCTCTCTGGAATGCCCTTCTCCTGGTAAGACCCTAGCCTGGGAAGTAACCATTTAAAATTTTTTTAATTTTTTAATTTTGTTTATTTATTTTGAGAGAGACAGAGAGGGAGCAAGAGAGAAAATCCCAAGCAGGCTCCATGCAGTCAGAGCCAAGCCCGACGCGGGGCTCAAACCCACGGACAGTGAGATCATGACCTGAGCCAAAATCGAGAGTCAGATGTTTAACTGACTGAGCCACCCAGGTGCCCAGGAAGTAGCAGACCATTTTAAAAGAAAGTCAGCTCATGAAATTTCTCTGGTGCAAACCCCTCAAGGCCATTTCATCTCACCTCAGAGTAAAAACCAAAATCATTATTCTGACCTTCCAGCTGCTGCATGACCTGATCCTGCTCTTCTGTAATCTCATCTCCTACAACTCTCCCCTTCCCTCGAGGCACTCCTTGAGAATCCCTGATCACAGGTGTGGCTCCAGATTAGATCTTTTTTTTTTTTTTTTTTAATTTGGCATTTAAGTAATCTCTCCACCCAACATGGGCTCGAACTCATAATCTTGAGATCAAGAGTCGCATGCTCTGGGCCAGCCAGGTGCCCCCAGATCAGGTCCTTTGCACCTGAGGTTCCCTCTTCCTGGAATACTTAACCCCCAGTGTTCACCTGGCTACCTCAGATCTTTATTTAAATGTCACTTCAGGGGAATTTATCTGACCCACCTTCAAAATTGTAAACCCTGCCTCCCTCCATCCCCTTTTCCTGACTTATTTTTCTCCTTGGCACTTAGCACCATGGAACTTACAATATGTCTCTCTTATTTAATTTACCATCCATGTCCTCTCCTAATACCTATTCCATGAGACCAGGGATTTTAATGGTCAGTTCACTGCTGTATCTCCAGCACCTAAAGCAGAGTCTGGCATGTTGTAGGCACTCAACAAAAATTTGAATTTCTGCAGATGGAATTTGGCACTCAGAACAACATTGGTTCTTTGTTGTTGTTTTGTCTTTAACCACTGGCTCTCTCTTTAGCCCTTGTTCTTCTCTTATGAATGATTTTTGAAGTGCCAAAGATTGTTCCTAAAACTGCTGTGTCTGTCGGTCTGTTTCTCTGGAGAATTCTGACTAACCCAGGTGGATTAGCAAAAATAAGAAAAGTTGTCTATGAATTCCCAAAGTTAGGTGAGAAGTCATTCGGTGATATCATACCATATGATAGTAAGAGATGTGGACTTTGCACAGTGAACTGTAGGACTCAAAGTTGTGCTTGGCTCCTAGCTCCAAGATAATTAGATTCAATTAGTGGTCTGCAAGCATTTTTAAGCCAGTAGTGCATATATACACATGCAAATGCACACACATGCACAAATGCATACATAAAAGCTTAAAATTACATCCATCTCCCTTTTGCCTGGCAATAAATATTTCTAATCAGGCTCTGCTTTTCTAAAATCATATTGAAAGGATATCTCAGCCCCTGCTCTCCAAACATGGGGAAATAAGCACTTAAATCAGTGCAACATTTCTGGAAGGCAATTTCACAATATCTATCAAAATGTTTTGAGCATGACTCTTGATGCCTTGATTCTATCACTAGGTATTTATGTTCTTTTTAAAAAATTTTTTTAAATATTTATTTTTTGAGAGAGACAGAGTGTGAGCCAGGGAGGGACAGAGAGAGAGGGAGACAGAATCCGAAGCAGGCTCCAGGCTCTGAGCTGTCAGCACAAAGCTCAGTGTGGGGCTCAAACCCATGAACCGGGAGATCATGACCTGAGCTGAAGTCAGATGCTTAACCCACTGAGCGACCCAGGTGCCCTGGTATCTATGCTCTTTTAACATGTAAACATTTGTCTATACATATGAACAAGAGTGTTCATGACAGCATTGTTTATAATACCAAAAAACTGGAAATAACCAATTCCTCCATTACTTATGGTGTAGTTAAATAAATTATGTATATAGTCAAAAAATGAAGTTCATTTCTGTTACTTGAAAAAAAAATGAATAGACTAGTGAATATTATATGTTTGTGCAAATAAAACAAAAGTACATCAATGAATTAATATGCCAGGGTACAGTATGGGTTCATTTGCATGAGTTTGAATTGTGCAAATTAGATATTGGAACATATAAAATTTTTAACAGTTTTTCTTGTGCTCAGAATTTTAAATAATTTTAACTTCCCAAATTATAAATTTATTTAAAATATTACATGATTTCAAACCTGGCAGGCCCAGTGCTTACACAGTTGCAACATAGTTGTGTCACCTGAGCTGTAAACATTGTCATCTTTTGGCCAAAGTGCTAAGGCAGGAGGGAGTTTGGGCTGTCTGAAGGACTGAACGACCGTCAGTGTGGTATGGCGCCCCCTGGTGCTGTTTTCAGGCAGAGACTTTTATTCAGGAAATGGGAGTAGCTGTCTGCAGTGCTGATAACTGATCTTAAGAAGTCACATAATCTTTAATTTCCATTAATAGATCCAAATACTTTTGAGTTCCAAATAAAAGTCCTTGAAGGTATGAGCCATCATAGTGTAGTTTAGTAGTTTGAAGGCAAGCCATAACTAAATTCTTACTAACTTAACTTTAATTCTCATTAAAGTGTAGCTAATATGTTACTCTGGAACAACTTCGTGAGAATCTGAAAGAATCAAACAAATCTAGTTATTTTATATGTAGAGATTTGTGACCATTTAGTTTGGTGGGAAATTCTCAGGATTTCTTTTTTTTTTTTTTTTTTTAACGTTTATTTATTTTTGAGACAGAGAGAGACAGAGCATGAACGGGGGAGGGTCAGAGAGAGGGAGACACAGAATCTGAAACAGGCTCCAGGCTCTGAGCGGGTCAGCACAGAGCCCGACACGGGGCCCGAACCCACGGACCGCGAGATCATGACCTGAGCCGAAGTCGGCCGCCCAACCGACTGAGCCACCCAGGCGCCCCTCAGGATTTCTATTGTAAAATCAAACTAATGACCTTGGGTTTCTGAGAAATCTTTTTTTTTTTTTTTCAAACACTAGCTTTCATACATAACAGAAAAGAAAGCAGAAAGGTATAACCAATACCTCATTTGCAAAATAAACAATAATGGAAGACTACAGCAAGAGTGTAACTTAACCGAAAGGGTAAAGATGATAATCCACAGACCTGCTAGAAACGAGCATTTGATGAGAGGCTACAAAGTTAGCCTGGGTGGTCAGAATAGAGGAATGCAAAAAGTGGCACGGGTTTGTGATGGCAGGTTTTATACTGCATCTTGATGCAAAAGCCATAGAATAAGGTCGTTAGAACAGTGGAAGATGGCTAACCAATTAGGGCTTTGTCGTTTTAATTAAAAAGCTGCGTCCAAATTTACTTTGGTTTTTCTTTAACTTGAAAAAATCCACTTGCAGTAAAAGTATTCTATATAAGTGATGGTGTACCGAATATCAGCTCTATTAAGCTCTATTTGAGAATTACTTATCTTATTGTCACACTCATTACATGACTTGGTTTAGCAGTGGGTGCACTGCTAATACTCAGATAATAGTAATACCAGTAATGAGAGCAGAGACTCTTGATGTCAGAACATGAGTCCGTGAGCAGACTACCCGTTTTGACTAAGATCAGTGGTAGAACAGTGTGTGGCAAATGCCTTACTTCACAAGTGTGGGGCAGGGTCCGTTCATCTCATTAATGTGAAAGAGTAAGAATACTAGGTAGGAAAGGTCAGAAAATAGCAAGAGCGAACAGGTATAATGGACAATTTTGTAGAAGAGAGAAAGCATGAAGGATGCAGAAAAAGGGAAAGCTATAATTCAGAAAGCTCTTTTGGTGAGCCTCAGTAATTTGGTCTAATTATTGTGAAGAACAGTCAGAATAATGATATTTTAAATATATTATTTCTTTTATTCAACCAACAACCCATACAAACCAACATTTATTGGGTGTCTTCTGTGTGCAAAGGATTAGTCACAAAGGTCCAAGGAAAATTATGCTTCAGCCCTCAGTGAGCTCACTGCAATTTCCTTTCAAGCACCTGAAATAGCAGAATCAGCTGTGGTAAAGCATTGCTTAGAACAGATCCCTGGTACATGCATTGGTTTTACTACTTACATTGCACTAAGACTTAAGGACCTTCTGTACATCATTCCCCTATTTCAAAGGCAGAGGTTGCTTCCTGTTTTAGAGCATTATTACCAAAGCTCCAATTTTCCTATTTTTAGCATTTATCTTTCTTCCAGTGTTATATTATTATAAATAATGCTGCAATGGACATCTTTACAAACATAGTATCCCATATTTTAGATTATTTCCTTACTTTGGTTCTCAGAAGAGGGATTGCTGGCACAAGAGGTTTTAATATTCTTGGAGTATTGCCAAATTGCTTTCTAAAAGGTTGTATTGATTTATACTAGTGAGCAACACATGCTAGTAATGAGAGAAGCAATTTTATATTCTCATTACATGGTCATCCTTTATAATTAACACTTTCAGAGTTTTCATTTAACATTCAAATCATATGAGATTATTTGGAAATAGGTACTTATTTTATACAGTAAGGTTTTTAGCACATGATTTTCATGGAAACAATATCTAATACGAAAACTTAGTCTTGGGGCGCCTGGGTGGCTCAGTCTGTTGAACGTCCGACTTCAGCTCAGGTCATGATCTCACAGCTTGTAAGTTCAAGCCCCGCGTCAGGCTCTGTGCTGACAGCTCGGAGCCTGGAGCCCGCTTTGGATTCTGTGCCTCCCTCTCTCTGCCCCTAACCCGCTTGCATTCTGTCTCTCTCTCAAAAATAAACATAAAAAAATTAAAAAAAAAAAAACTTAGTCTTTAAGAAAGTGTCAAGTAACAGGTCACATGAATATGAACATGTCCACGTTCTCATTTTCCCCCAATAGTTCATCAAGTCACTTGAAAACCATTAACAGAATTTTAAAGCTAAATGATCTAAAAAAAATTTTTTTTTAACGTTTATTTATTTTTAAGAGAGAGAGAGACAGACAGAGCACAAGTGGAGGAGGGGCAGAGAGAGGGAGACACAGAATCTGAGGCGGGCTCCAGGCTCTGAGGCGGGCTCCAGGCTCTGAGCTGTCAGCACAGAGCCTGTTTGTGGGGCTTGAACTCATGAACCATGGGATCATGACTTGAGCCAAAGTCAGACGCTTAACCAACAGAGCCATCCACGTGTCCCTAAAGGTAAATCTTATGTACACTAAAATAAATATGCTTAAAAACATTTTTAGGAAATTATAATCATGTAGATTGTTTAATGTCCTCATATTTTTTATTAGAAAATGAGGAAGTTGGTATTTTGGGAAAAATATTAGTTTTAAGACAGAATAAAACAGCACTAAACAGTGCAGCATAACTTTTGCTGTCACATACTTAATGCCAAATTATATCTTTTTGGAAAATATTAATTTTAATAGTGACAAGCTATTAATCAAACTTTTTATTGTTTTAAATGTTTATTTATTTTTGACAGAGAGAGAGAGAGAGAGACAGAGCATGAGCGGGGGAGGGGCAGAGAGAAAGGGAGACAGAATCAGAAGCAGGCTCTGGGCTCCGAGCTGTCAGCACAGAGCCCGATGCGGGGCTTGAATTCACAGACCGTGAGATCATGACCTGAGCTGAAGTTGGATGCTCAACCGACTGAGCCACCCAGGCACCCCTAATTGAACCTTTCAGAGTTGTTTTGTTTTCCTTTTATCAGAGTATTTTAGAAGTTTAAGAGAAAAGTACCCACTGAATATTGAATTAAAAAGTGAACTAATTTCTAACAATCTTTGTTCCTGATTGTGTAAGGAGATAACTGACAGTTAATATCATCCACTTACAGATTATTAATGTTTTAAGCCTAAATTCTACTTCCTAGCCTGTGGAGTAGCTGCTGGCTTTTCTCAGTGAAAAGCGAGATTTATTCTCAAATGGAGGACAAGCTGCCAATACTGGGGCCTAAAAGATGTCACATAAATCAACAAACAAATGGAAAAGTTAAATTCAGGATCACGTACACAAGTACATTTAGCAATGGGACATGAGCCAGGCACATTTCAGTGCAGGCAGCACATGGTCTGACAAACACAAGTAATCTTATGCAGACAGCTGATCGGAATATTTTAGAGCACAGCTGCCCCATACAATCAAGCCCACACGGTTGCTGCAGGTACACTGCTTGTTGAATCTATTCCCTGATCTCCAAGTCTGTAAATTGAATTTCTGTACATTGGGTTTCTATTAGGAGGCATACCGTGTGGACTCTGATGCAAATTGCCAGGGTTCCAATCCCAGCTCTGCCATTTACTAGCCTTGTGTTTTCAGGCCATTCTTAACCATCCTGTGCCTCAAATTTCCCTATCTATAAAATGGGGACAGGAACAGTATCCAACTTACAGCTTTGTTGGAAAGATTAAGTGAATTAATATACACAAATCCTTAAAATAGTACCTGGCACATAATAAGCACTCTGTGAGTGTAGGTTACTTTTTTTAAATAATAAACCAAGTAAGCCTTGGTTCTACCTTTATTTTTTTTTCAAAAGAAATTTTTTTTTAATGTTTATTCATTTTTGAGAGACAGAAAGAGCATGAGCAGGGAAGGGGCAGGGAGAGGGAGTGAGACACAGAATCCGAAGCAGGCTCCAGGTTCCCAGCTGTCAGCACAGAGCTTGATGCGGGGCTGGAACTCATGAACTGCGATATGACCTGGGCTGAAGTCAGAGGCTTAACTGACTGAGCCACCCTCAGTGGTACATTTTTTTAAATGTTTATTCTTTTTTTGAGAGAAAGAGAGAGACAGAGTGTGAGTGGAGGAGGGGCAGAGAGAGAGGGAAACAGAATCTGAAACAGGCTCTAGGCTCTGAGCTGTCAGCATAGAGTCTGACACGGGGCTCAAATTCACAAACTGTGAGATCATGACCCGAGCCAAAGTCGGACGCTCAATCAGCTGAGCCACTCAGGCACCCTTAACTTTATTTTTTTTTAATGTTTATTTATTTATTTTTGAGAGAGAAAGAGAGAGAGGGAGAGAGAATCCCAAACAGCCTCCATGCTATCATCACGGAGCCTGACACGGGGCTCCATCCCACAAACTGTGAGACCTGAACCGAAATCAAGAGTCAGACACTCATGGCACAAAAACAGACACATAGACCAATGGAATAGAATAGAAACCCCAGAACTAGACCCACAAACGTATGGCCAACTAATCTTTGACAAAGCAGGAAAGAACATCCAATGGAAAAAAGACAGTCTCTTTAACAAATGGTGCTGGGAGAACTGGACAGCAACATGCAGAAGGTTGAAACTAGACCACTTTCTCACACCATTCACAAAAATAAACTCAAAATGGATAAAGGACCTGAATGTGAGACAGGAAACCATCAAAACCTTAGAGGAGAAAGCAGGAAAAGACCTCCCTGACCTCAGCCGTAGCAATCTCTTACTCGACACATCCCCAAAGGCAAGGGAATTAAAAGCAAAAGTGAATTACTGGGACCTTATGAAGATAAAAAGCTTCTGCACAGCAAAGGAAACAACCAACAAAACTAAAAGGCAACCAACGGAATGGGAAAAGATATTTGCAAATGACATATCGGACAAAGGGCTAGTATCCAAAATCTATAAAGAGCTCACCAAACTCCACACCCGAAAAGCAAATAACCCAGTGAAGAAATGGGCAGAACACATGAATAGACACTTCTCTAAAGAAGACATCCGGATGGCCAACAGGCACATGAAAAGATGTTCAGCGTCGCTCCTTATCAGGGAAATACAAATCAGAACCACACTCAGGTATCACCTCACGCCAGTCAGAGTGGCCAAAATGAACAAATCAGGAGACTATAGATGCTGGCGAGGATGTGGAGAAACGGGAACCCTCTTGCACTGTTGGTGGGAATGCAAATTGGTGCAGCCGCTCTGGAAAGCAGTGTGGAGGTTCCTCAGAAAATTAAAAATAGACCTACCCTATGACCCAGCAATAGCACTGCTAGGAATTTATCCAAGGGACACAGGAGTACTGATGCATAGGGGCACTTGTACCCCAATGTTCATAGCAGCACTCTCAACAATAGCCAAATTATGGAAAGAGCCTAAATGTCCATCAACTGATGAATGGATAAAGAAATTGTGGTTTATATACACTATGGAATACTACGTGGCAATGAGAAAAAATGAAATATGGCCTTTTGTAGCAACGTGGATGGAACTGGAGAGTGTGATGCTAAGTGAAATAAGCCATACCGAGAAAGACAGATACCATATGTTTTCACTCTTATGTGGATCCTGAGAAACTTAACAGGAACCCATGGGGGAGGGGAAGGAAAAAAAAAAAAAAAAAAAGAGGTTGGAGTGGGAGAGAGCCAAAGCATAAGAGACTGTTGAGAACTGAGAACAAACTAAGGGTTGATGGGGGGTGGGAGGGAGGAGAGGGTGGGTGATGGGTATTGAGGAGGGCACCTTTTGGGATGAGCACTGGGTGTTGTATGGAAACCAATTTGGCAATAAATTTCATATATAAATAAAAAAAAAAAAAGAGTCAGACACTCATTAGACTGAGCTACCCAGGTGCTCCTGTATGTGACTATCATTAATATCATGATTATTAACTTTTATTACTACTTCTACCTGAATTTAAAGAAAAATTTTATGTCTTTATTAAAGAATCAGAAGGATAGGGATGACTGGGTGGCTCAGTTGGTTGAGCGACCGACTCTTGGTTTTAGCTCAGGTCATGATCTCACGGTTCGGTCTGCAGGTTTGAGCCCCGCATTGGGCTCGGTGCTAACAGTACGGAGCCTGCTCAGGATTCTCTCTCCCTCTCTGCCCCTCCCCAACTGGAGCATGTGCTTGCTGTCTCTCTCTCAAAATAAATAAACTTAAAAAAAATCAAAAGGATAGTGAATGCTTCTACAAATAGCATCTGTATTTCCCAGGGGACAGTAATTTGGGCCCCAAAATATAGTCCTGCAGTATCAGTTACATAGTGGACATGCATAGAAGGGGACAAATTTTAGAGTCAGGTTTTCCTGGTTTGAATTCTACCTCCACCACTAACTTCTTGTGTGAGCCTGGGCACTTTACCCACTCAACCTCTCTAAGCCTTTAGAAGGAGAATAACATCTTGCCTGATATGACAACCCAGAATTAGATAACCTAACGAATGTGAGGTACCTGACAGATGGCCTGATGCATAAGGACCTTAGTTCTGGCACTTCCCATGTGGGGCCCTCCTTTTCCCTCTCTGGCTCCCTGCCACCTTCAGCAGGGTTTTACTTTTCTGCCTGGTGAAATCAAACCACCACAAAGCAGGCCCAGGACAATCACCAACTGAAAACTTCGTGTGTAAGGATATCATTGGTAATATAGTAAGTATTATAGTGCTATTTTTAAGACACATACGCTAAAATATGTGTGAGTCAAGGTGATATGTGGGATTTGTTCCTAAAATGCTTTAGCAAAAGGGGAGACAGAAAGGAAGAAACAGATACATGAAACAAATGCAGCAAAATCTTGATACTCGTTTAATCAAGAAGAGAGACACCTGAGCATTCATTATATTATGCTCTAATTTTTACTGTGTGAATGTCTTCATACATGATAAAAATTTTGAAGAATTAAAAAAAACCCGCACATTTCTGGAAGTAATAATATTACATTAGTTATCAGGCGCATGAGGCTTCATCCCATTTCTAAGAGTCCAAGTCAGGTCTGGTCATATATTTCACTGAATCCTCTGTTCTTCCTAGTCCAGCAGAATATGTCATTTAATTTCCAAGTGAATATTTTTCAAGCCTTGCTTACATTAGGAAAATGTTATTTTCTCTAATGTCACCATAACAGACACTTAAATATCAATGTTTCCAAAAGTGAGGTCACAAGATAAATTCAATGAACCTCTACAACATTATGCCAAGTAAAAGAAGCCAGACAACATATTATATGATTCCATTGACATGAAAAGTCCAGAAAAGGCAAATCTATATGACAGGGAGTAGATTAGTGATTCCTGGGGCTGGAAGTGGAATTTGCGTTGACTGTACATGGTCATGAGTGCTTTTATTTGGATGATGGGAATGTGCTAAAACCAGATTGTAGGGATGTATGCACAACTTGGTAAAGTTACTAAAGGGGTGCTTAGCTGGCTCAGTCAGTACAGCATGTGACTCTTGATCTCAGGGCTGTGGGTTTGAGCCCCACATTGGGTGTAAAGATTACTTAGAAATAAAATCTTAAAATAAAAATTTTAAATTACTAAAAATCACTAATTTCTAAAGAGGTGAATTCTGTAGTATGTGATTATACATCAAAAAAGTTTTTAAAAATATTTCTAGGTGGGTCACGCACTTTTAAAAAATGATTTATTAGGCATGTAAAAGCATTTTACACTTTAGAAGAACCATAGCACATCAAGTGATGTGAACGTTTAAAATAAATGCTTAAGTTAAAAAAGATGAGTTTGGGGTGTCTGGATGGCTCAGTCAGTTAAGTGTCTAACTTCAGCTCAGGTCATGATCTCACGGTCTATGGATTTGAGCCCCATGTCAGGCTCTATGCTGACAGCTCGGAGCCTGGGGCCTGCTTCGGATTCTGTGTCTCCTTCTTTCTCTGCCTCTTCCCGGCTTGTGCTCTCTCTCTCTCTCAATAATAAATAAATAAAGTTAAAAAAAAGTTTAAATAAAAAAAAAGATGAGTTGATTTAAATAATTGATTTGAGTGAATTATCTTACTTAATTCATTCACATGTTTAAGTTAAATAAAAATGATGATATTAACAAACCAGAAGTTTTGTTAAATTCTAGTCTGGGTCGTTAATTCCTATGTGATGAAACCCTAACTGTGAGAGAGAGAGAGAGAGAGAGAGAGAGAGAGAGAGAGAGAGAGAGAGTGTGTGTGTGTGTGTGTGTGTGTGTTTTGTTTTTTAATCTCACGATCAGATGCAAAGATGAAATGGGATAACTGTTGATGCAAATGCTGTATAAATTGCCAATGCTGTACTAACAACAAAAAAGGAATGGCTCACCTGAATGGTTTCTATTTTAATATAAAAGAAATCCTAACTAGGTTATGACAGATAAGAGACTCTCCAGGTGAGGTAGGAGTAATTTAACAGGTTGCCCAGCTTTCTTGCTCCAGGGTTTCAACTTCTCTGATTTCTTCCTTTTGGAAACATTACTGAATTCCTACCATAAACCATTAGGTGGTAGGTCCTTCTTCCTTTTTTTTCTAAATTTTTTAATTAAGATTTATTTATTTTTGAGAGACACAGAGAGACAGAGTGTGAGCCGGGGAGGGGCAGAGACAGAGGGAGACACAGAATCCGAAGCAGGCTCTGGGCTCTGATCGTCAGCACAGAGTCCGATGCAGGGTTCAAACTCACGAACGGTGAGATCATCACCTGAGCCGAAGTCGGACGCTCAACCACTGAGCCACCCAGGTGCCTGCGTAGGTCCTTATTCTTGATCTTCCAGAAGTGCCTAGTTGTCCTCTTCTTCCTCCTCTCTGTCTTCCTCTCCCAAGTCAAGGTTCTCTACCTATGAAAACTTCCTGCTCCTTTGGGGTGGAGCACCCCCAAGCCCTTTTCTGGTTGCACTTGGCACAGCTGAAATGAAAGGACATTTTTGAAACTTTTCCAGATATTAAGGGGGAACCCCCACCTCCACCCCACCCCCCCGCCCCGCCACCAGCCAAGGTACAGTCATGTTTTTAAAAACAGAATTACACATAGGAAGACTGAAGGAAATGAGACAAAACAAAACCATCCTGTCTCCAGCCAGATTTCATTTCCTAAACTTCTGCTTCTTACACCCCTTGTTCTTTCTAAGAAAGCGAGTCTTGCTCATCTTTCAAGAAACAACGAGGGCTCAGTGGCATTTAAGTCCCATGTCCAAATGAACAAAGCAGCCACTATATTCCAAGTCCTCATCCCCATAGAAACCTGGAGCACCCTTTTCTTCTGATTCCCACAGGGACAAGGGTGGTTTATTTTCAGCAGATTGGTGGTAGTGTTGTTATTATTATTACTATTCTGAGGTTAGTTTGGCTAATTAATAAATCTAAGGAACTTTTGAGGTATCAAACGTTCTACTAAGTTCTCTGTACTTCAGCTAACAGCCAAATTTGCAAAGGCCGTGAAAATAAATTAGGATAGGGCTCACATCTCCCTGTCTCAGGGGTGCGGAGTGTTCTTACAAGGTTTTGTTTCATCTCCTGCCAATTCTAAAGGGGTATGTAAAGCAGATACTATTACCCCTTGTACCGAGAGGAGAAGGAACGTGCCTAAGAAGTCACAGCTTGCCTGAATTGACACCTGTTCTGGCTGACCTAAGTGAATTTCTCTCTTTATTTCAAATTCCTTAGTGGAATCACCCGTCTGGGCCAGTAAGAAATGCGCTCAAACTGGAGTAACTGATTCCCCACTGGGAGGGGGATGGTTAGCCCTCGGGAATGTGGGCTTTGCCCCCACCACACAGGCCGGGTTGTCTTTGTGTTTTACATCAGCAGGCTGAGGGTACCTCCGGTGTACCCCGTTTGCTGAGTTCCCTTGAGAATTTTCCTGGGTAGTTTCGTCGATTGGCTCAGCACCATAGCATATCACAGAAACGGAATAAGAAACTAAAAAAAACGCAAAGCACGTGGCGTACAGGATCTCACTTTTCTTGGCCTTTCTCCCGACCCGTAGCCGCGCCCTGTTACGACTGCGTGGGTGACTCGCCTATAAAAGGCCGTCTCCGAGCGTCTTGTCGCCACAATCTCTTCCTGTTCTTGGTGCGTTTGTTGTGGCTTCTAGCTGGGACCGCAGTGGCCGTGAAGATGGCGTCTACCAGCCGGTTAGTATGTCCGGCCGAGCCGGGCGAGGTGAGGGGCGGGCGGGGAGTGCAAGGGTTGCTAGGCTGCTGCCGGGGCTGCCGCGTCGGGCAGAGCGCCCTGGAGGTGCGGGGAGAGGCGGCGGACTGGCTGGCCCACCCGGACAAAGGCACTTCCAGACGGCAGTGCTGTCAGGGGTGTCGCAGGGGGTACCGAGCCGTCTGCGTTACCACTCCACAGTCCTGACTTGTTTTCTCACCCAGACACCAACCCTGTGGGGGCCCCTGTGTTCCCAGCCCTGGCTTCGCATCTTTTGGGGGGGTATTTTAACCCGTCTTTTTTCTTGTTAATTTTTCCTACGCTTGCTTTTCCAGCTGTGGCTCAACCAGCCCGCGATCCTTTCCAAAGGGCGAGAAGGGGTTAGTCCCAGGCCCCTATCGATCTGACAGCTAGAAAGTTAGGGACGTCAGCATTGGTAAGCCTGGTGGAAACTGGTTACCATCCCAGAGGCCTTCTGAAATGGAAGCTAGGGCATTTATCAAGAGTTGATAGGTTTCCTTCTAAGAGGTTTATTTTTCTACAAATGTCTTCTGCTTACTCCTGAAGAAAATCTTGCTTGCAGAAAATTACTTGCATATGTTCTGCAGTCACTGTCTAATGTTTTTAAAATGTGATGTATTCCTGTCTACAGGAAATGCTTGCACTGCCCTTAGAGACAGCCTTTAATCCTGTGATCAGAAAAATGCTTGTAGACCCTAATTATATCTCTCATGATCACTGTGAGGTAGATATTAGTATTTTTGCATAAATGTAAACTGAGTCATGCCAGGGTTGACTTTTCCAAGGTTAGTGTTCGAACAAAGTGTAGAATCTCTTATCTGTTTTCTGTTATCACACAGTTGGTCCCTAGTTAACTCCTAATATATTAAAAGTATCAAATTAAGTACAAATTCGAATTAAGTACAGTATCAAATTCTGTAGCTTCTGAGAGGCAACTGTGGCATAATTTTCTGAACTTGTTATCTTCTGTGGAATTGAGTTCCTGATGAAACCCATTATCACAAAATAGTAAGCTGAAGTCCAGGCCGTTTTGTGTAACTGCTAAGACTTACTACTTTATGTTACTGTAGTTTTAGAAAAGGTGTTGGGGAGGCAGTGTTAGCTAAAACAACCTGGAAACAACTCTTAAAGCCATTGACACTCTTGTTTACTGATTGTAATTTTATGATTGAATGCTCAATCATTCCGTCTGGGTGTGGCTCTGTTGGGAAACGCTTCCTTGTAGGTAAGTGGAAAACTTCAGTTTCCCAAAGACATCTAAATATGACTTATATTCTCTCGTGGCGATAGATCTGAAAGGTAAATGTGATATTTGGGCACAGCTTTTCCATACGATAGGACAGGAAATTGTAAGAAATGTTGCAACATTAAATATAGTAAATTCACGTGATAGATTCTTTACCAAAAGAATTTTGCTTTGTGTGAGTTTTTTCTTCTTCCTTTGTTAAAAAATAATCTTTGAAATGAATTTTTTTCTGGAGATGTCTAGGTTTTAAATATGTGTGTCATTGCATTTGTCTGTCTCTGAAGTTTTTCTACCAGTGAGAACAAAGGTTAAGTGTTAGTATTTCTGCCTTTAGCTTTGTTCCCCACCCCCCACCCCCCCCCCCCCGCCACCCCCCCCCGCCCCGAGGAAGATGTACAGTTACTAGGTTATGAAACCGCCTGATGTTTTCACAGAGAAGAGCACGAATGTGAGTTCAGGTCTAAACTGCACTACTTAGTCTGTGATTTCAGGCTAATCGTTCTCTGATCGTAATCTTTGGAAGGGAAATATGCTTATTTTGCAGGGTTGCTGTGAAGAGTACTGATGTATTTATGGCATTAGACACACAGTGGACTCCCAATAAGTGATAGCTATAAAGTGAGATTTGGATTTATGTGGTTTCTTAGGTCCTTTAAATGATTTTAATGTCATTGTTGTTTGGTTGTTTACACCATTCCTTTCCTTTCGTTTCTCTCTCTTAACTTCCCCCACCACCCCACTCTTGTGGTTCCTCTTTTACATCACTCTTGTGGGTATTCTGATCGAAAGTTGACTAGTTTGTCATGATTCATTTTATTTTGGATCGGTAACACAAATAGTACAAAAACAAGACGAAAAGTGAAAAGCAGTTTCTTTTCTTCCCTCTCAGCCATCTCATTCTCCCTCAGAGCAGCCACTGTGACCAGTTTCTTGGTGTTTTCCTAATGATTCTGAGGTTTAACAAACATACGCATGTAGTGCTAACCTCTCTTCTTCCGCCAAAGGATGTTGTAAATACTGTTCACTACCTTGCTTTTTACCTTTTTTCATGAAGTTAGTACACACATTTTAAGTGCACAGTTTAGTTGGAAAATGAGCACACACACATAGCTACCACCCAGGTCAAGAAATTAAATACGACTCGCACCCTGGAAGCCTCCTTGTGCCCTCAGTCATTACCCTTTCCCAAAGATAACCACATCCCAACTTCTAACTCCATAGATTTGTTTTGCCCACTTTAAGGTTTATATAAATGGCTTATATTTTCTTCTCTGTCTAGTTTCTTTTGAACAACATTTTGAGAGTCATCTTTGTGATTGCAAAAACTGTAATTCATACTTTGTCCAGTTTTGTATAAAATCCCTACCTTACTCTTTTCACTTAGCATATCTGGGTTTTTTTTTTTTTTTTTTTGGCATATTTTTGAGGTGTTTACATATCATTTATATACTTACAGACAAGAAGATAATTCTACTTTTTAATAGCAAAAACTATATTAGTCCTTATAGTTGTATGACATGTGCCATATGGCTGCCCATTTGTAATTACTGTTATTCTAACATTTTCCTTTATTTCAACATAGTTTTTCATAATTTATACTAAGTTCTTAATTTATTTGTTATAATGTATTAGAATATTTTCCTAATAGGAATTTATGGAATGAGTGTGACTATAAAGCAAATCTCCAGTTCTCTATTTCCCCATTTTCCCACTGAAAAGATCCAAGACATGTTATGGTTAACTTAAATGTATACATTTTGGGAACGTGGATTATTTTATCACTTTTTCAGTGGGAATCACCTGTGTTGAGAGTTAACTTTCCGATTTGTGTTTGCTGACATTAGAAATTTATCCAAAACCACAAATACCTACTTACTACTGTAAGAATGGTTGATGATGTCTTCTGAATGTATATTTGTGATGGCTATAACATAACCTTGTATTGTAGTATTTCAAGTGAACGTTTAAAGAGGGCTTATTTTGCATAATACCAAATATTTATTTATTTAAGTAATCTCTATACCCAACATGGGGCTTGAACTCACAAACCTGATATCAAGAGTTGCACATTCTTCCAACTGAGCCAAACAGGTGCCCCTACAGAGTTCATGTTCTTTTTTTTTTTTTTTTTTCTTTTTGAGAGAGAGTGCGCGAGCGTGCACACACGAGCCGGATAGAGGAGCTGAGGGGGAGAGGGAGAATCTTAAGCAGGCTCCAAACTCAGCACAGAGCTCGACCCGGGGTTTGATCCCATGACTCTGAGATCATGACCTGAGCCGAAATCAAGACAGTCATTCAACCAACGGAGCCCCCCAGGTGCCCCGATACCAAACATTTATAATTGTGTATAATTAATAAATCCATGTTAAATATTTTTGTTGCTTTTTATATTATTTTATATCTTGTTAAAAAATGTTTATTGATTTTTTCTGAGAGAAAGCACCCTCTACCTGGGGAGGGGCAGAGGGAGAGAGAGACTCCTAAGTAGGCTCCATGCTGTCAGCACAGAGCCCTACACTGGGCTGTATCCCATGAACCTGAGCCAAATCAAGAATCGGATGCCTCACAGTGCCTGGGTGGCTCAGTCGGTTACGCATCTGACTTCAAGTCAGGTCATGATTTTGCAGTTCATGGGTTCAAGCCCTGCATTGGGCTCTGTGCTGACAGCTCGGAGCCTGGAGCCTGTTTCGGATTCTGTGTCTCCCTCTCTCTGCGTCTCCCCAACTTGTGCTCTGTCTCTCTCTCTCTCAAAAATAAAACATTAAAAAAAAAAGTCAGATGCTGAACCAGCAAGGTGCCCCATTTTATTACTACTTTTTTAAGTGAGCTCTACACCCAACGTGGAGCTTGAACTCACAACCCTGAGATCCAGAAATACGTGCTCTACTGACTGAGCCAGCCTGGTGCCCCCTTTGTTGCTTTCTAAAACTGATTTTATTTTGTCTTTTAAGATTAGTGTGTCTTCTGCAAACTGCTTTATTTTCAAAATAAAATGATCAAGCACATTAGTACTATGACAAATAGAATAAAAAGTAGTTTTTGAAACCATTTCTTGAGTGATATAGCAAACTCAGTTTCTGGACTAAATGAAATCATTGATCTTAAGTTCAGCAGAGGTGTATCTACCACCCTCCTTTATCATACCCATTAGGTTCAGTGTGTACTATTCTAAATCTATTACTAAAATATCCAGCAAGTAGGAAAAAACAAGACTTGAAATGTATTCTCTGACCAGAGAAGTAAGTGATAAGTCACACAATCCAGATGATTATATGTAAATGTCACAGGTTATAAATGGTAGCTAGTCATTTCTATGCTAATCAGGATTTTTAAAAATCTCAGTAGCCTGTACTAAGAGAAAAAAACACTTGCTTTCCATTTAGGTTTTTAAAGCCTTCCATGTCTGCAAATAAGTTACTGTTCTTAGAAAAAACAATTCCAATGGAATCTATCTGTTAATGACTAGCTGGAATTAAAAATTACCTAACTGGGATATTTATTTTGAAGATTTCGCTTGAGTGTATTATACATGGATAGTATTGGAAAAGTATTCAGAACCCTCATTTTTTTCCCCTAGAACACTACTTTGTTACATGTTGGTTGGGAGGATATAAAAACAATTTTTTTTTTTTTATTTAGTTTGGATGCTCTTCCAAGAGTCACATGTCCAAACCATCCAGATGCGATTTTAGTGGAGGACTACAGAGCTGGTGATATGATCTGTCCAGAATGTGGCCTGGTTGTAGGTGAGCAATTATTATGGTTTTAACTGAAATCACTATTTTAGGTACTTTGCTTTTGTGTATTTCCCAAAGTGTCTTTTAATGAATACATTTTGATTTTTTTCCCTACAGGTAATTCATATTTATTATAAAACAAACAAAAAGAATTAGAAAAGAGTAAAATCAGAGACACCATATTTTATTGTTTATACGAATGCATATATTTCATAATGTGGGGTATGAAGGAACATTTAAAATTGAGACAGCCCGTCCAGAAGAAAAAGCCCTCAGTCCATAGTCTCCTGAGTCCTTAGTCTTAACTATTTGATGGGGTTTGGGGATGGTAGTGGTGATGCTTGTGTGTATGAAATAATGAATAAATTTAATCCAACTTTTGTGGCTTTTAGATATTTAAACATGATTTGTTTCAGGGTAGTAAAGGTATAGCTGTACTGAGTCTCATTCAAGGCCTTTTAGTTAATAGATCCCATTAAATAGAATGACTTAAGAATTTCTAGTATAAAATTGTTATTGTCAAAAATACTGCTTATAGGAGATTCTTAAAAAATGAGAACAAACTGAGGGCTGATGGGGGGTGGGAGGGAGGGGAGGGTGGGTGATGGGTATTGAAGAGGGCATCTTTTGGGATGAGCACTGGGTGTTGTATGGAAACCAATTTGACAATAAATTTCATATATTTAAAAAAAATACTGCTTACAATTTTTCATTTTGTTCCTGCTTTCTTACCCAGATATGTAGCAGAACTTTAGAATATTCTTATGGTGGAGTTGTATTTAGCAACTGAAACAGAGGAGTAATACTTAGCAGTTCGAAATGCTTAAAAATGAAAGTGCTAGTAGGATTATGGGATGTATAACAGAAACATTGGTGGTGATATACTGTGGAATAGTGTTGGAGGATATCGGTAACATTCATCCACGTAGCCTGCTTGCCTCAGACCTCCAGTGGGAGGCTTAAATCATACAGAGTTGCTAACAGGAACTGAAATCCACTTATAGTTGAATTCTTCTCAATAAGCAATATTAACAACTTATATATGCTGGGCACTTTTTAGAAATGATTTCTATATTCACTAAGTTTATCCTCAGAAAAACCTTTGAGGTGAGCGCCAATATTACCTTCATTGTAGAGATGAGAAACTCAAGTTCAGTGTGGCATTGTAGCTCTACTGTCCGCACATAGCCAAATTTCTATCCTGTATTGGCTTTTGTAATAAAATGAGTTCAGTCTGATTGGCAAACTGTGACCCACTGCCTGTTTTATATATGACCTGCCTGGTAAGAATGGCTTTTACATTTTTAAGTGGTTGAAAACAGTCAAAAGAATACTAACATTTGGAGGCATACGAAAATAGTATCAAATTCAAATTTCAGTATCCATACATAAAGTTTTATTGGAACACAGCCACACTTGCTTGTTACATATTATCTATGACTGCTTTCACATGATGACAGTAGGACTCTGTAGTTACAAAAGAAACCATATGTGGTGCTCTCATCACTTCATACTGCCGCCCAGTGCACTATAAATCCCAGGAATGCACTTAAAACTCCTCGGCATCTTGAGTACAAAGTTTATCTCCATGCTGCAGCATTTTATTTTGTTACCATTGCATACCCATCGTGTCAAAACAGGAAGAAAAAAAGTGAACTTTGAAAGCCATGCCCTTAAGGTACAGTGGAGTGTAGGTTATTTTGTTATTGATCAGGATGGCAAAGCTCTGTGTTTATTATTCAGTGGTACGATAGCTCTGCTAATAGATACAAGAAACTTAGGCATAAGCACTCATCCTGCCAATTCAGTAAAACAGTGATCAGAAAACTTAGAAAATGTAATGTCGATTATCTCATCACAGCAGAATTTCTTCACAAAAATAAAAGAATAAAAATAAGGCTGCATCTAAAATAAGTTTCTGAGTGGCTTATTTGTAGCTTATGCAGGGAAAGTCAACGATTAGTTAATGATGAGTTAATTAGTTCATGTTTGTTTGATTGTGATAGTTGAAGAAATGTGTCCAGAGAAAACTTATTTAAGATGAACAGCTTCTCAGAAAAACAGTTGCTTGAAGAGTTGAGGATGTTGGGAACAACATCGATAGTCAATCAATTAAAGTCCAGGCAAATATCAAGTGTTTCTCCTAGACTCCTGATGACTAGGTAGATGTTACTGATACTGCTGAGTTGTTTATTCAAGGAGTCAATGCAGAGTTTCTAGAGTTTGAATTATCTGCATGGAAAAACTGCAGGAGAAACTAGTTTTAAAGAAATTACAAGAATGCTAATTCAGTACAACCTGAAGTGGAAACTGCTAAGATATATTATAACTGATAGATGGTAAAAATACGTGTGGAAGAAGTCTTAGGTGGACAGATTTACAAAGATTGTAAAAACGTAAGGTTTTTAAAGCTTCTAGTTATTCATTGTATTCATCAACAGGTACTTGGTAGAAAAGGTTTGAATCTATCATGTTACTGATCAGTAGGGTCAGTAGCGAACTTCATTCACTCTCGCGGACTTAACTGTCATCACTTCATTGAATCTTTGTCAGAAATAGAAGCTGACTATCTTGACTTGCCCACCACACAATAATTTGGTAGCTTAGCTGCAGCAAAGTTTTCTTGTAATTGTTTTTGAGCTCAGGGCCAAGGCTGAAATCTTTCTGAACCAGTACTGCCTTCAGCCACTGCTGTTTAACACTGAATGGCTTTAGAAATTAGCTTTTGCTGCAGACTTCCTAATATTTCATAATGAATTCAACCTAGAATTGGAAGGCAGAACAGTGCGGATACATTAAAATCACACGGAGGTAAGGTCAGTTTGACAACAGCTAACATTATTTGAATCCCAAATGGCATCAAATTGTTTTAATGTATTTTATATACTTTCATTGCTGTCCAAAGTTAAAACAGGAAGTAGGGTCTTCATTCCCACACAAATCTGCAGCAGGTATATATTCAAAACTCAGACTGTATTTTAATCAGTATTTTCCAGACCTGAATGTAAGTGCAGAGGAAATTTTCATATTTCCAAATCCATTTAACTCTGCAATTAAGGAGCTTCCACCTAACTTTCAATTGGGAGTGATTAATCTACAATGTAATGACATGTTAAAAGGCAAAATATCAGAAGAATGTAATAAAATTCTATAAATGCCTTTCAGGCAGTGAATATGCTCAATTAAAATCATATGCTTGCAGATTAATACCAGTATTTGGCAGTACTTATCTGTGTGTGAAAAAGACTTAAAAAAATGAAATACATAAAATCCTATTAACAGCATTGACAGATAACATTTGTAATTGATTTTGATGATAGAGAACACGAACTGGATTCCAGTTAAGTGAAATATTCTTACCCCAAAAGCGAATGCTGTTCTTTCTCAGTAGTAGATTTGTATTACAATAAATTATCCTCAATTTTTATATTTTTAATTTCATCGGTTAAAAAACCAGTTGAGTCTTTCCTCTTTATGGAAGTACCTATGTAGTATCCTCAGTTTAGCCTCTTGACCCACAAACCCTAAAATATTTACTATATGGCCCTTTACAGAAAAGGTTTGCCAACCTGTAAGTTAAATGAGAGCATTCTAATTCCAAAGTATTAAGATTAAACTGATAGTATGTAAGAGTGAGACAGAAGATTGAAGGTAATTTCAGCTTCTTGGGTCTCGTAAACGGAGCCATTTAAAAAGTAGTGCAGAAATACTGCATTATATCTCCAGCCCTTCCATCTGCTTCACTTCTGCTTCACTTCTGCTTCAGACCAGCAAGATATAGTTGGGTGAGATTAACCAACTGGAGATGGAAGATCTGATTCACAAGGCTTACATGCTTTTTTATGCTTGAAATCACTACCTTTTACTTGCATTTTTCTGCTTATATCTAAACCAAAGGAAGTTAATTTTTTTTTAGTTTTGTTTAATTATCAGTCTTGAACACCAGCATTGGAACTACTATATTTTATCCTAACTAAAGCAACTAGGCTAAATTGTAAAGCCTGAAAATTAAAAAAAAAAAATACATAAAATACAATCTGATTAAACTTCCTTTATATACACAGAAATATCTTCTTGTAACAATTGGTTTTTCTGACCTAAACTGTAACAAACACCTGTTTTAAAATATACGGTACTAGCCTCATTCGCATATTTGTAGCATGTGTAATATAACCTGCAGTGTGTCCTGCAAGTGAAGAAACTATTCCATGAGGGTGGGCAGGCAAGACTCTGCTAACAAAGTTCTGTTTTGCTGAAGAGATGATCAAATTATGTTGAAAAGAGCTTAATTGAACATGACAGACCATGAGTCAAATTTTAAAAAACATGTGCATATGAACAGATACACACAAACATATATTACTATCATAGATCCATAATAAATTTAGATTCTATATATATTTAATTAGACTTGCATCAGCTTGCCTGTTCATTTATTTTAAATTTTTATGTTTTTTTTTTTTTTTTGAGAGAGAGTGCATAAGCAGGGGACAGGGGCAAAGGGAGAGAGAGACAGTCTCAAGCAGGCCCTCACCCAGCATGGAACCTGATGTGAGGCTCGATCCCAGGACCCTGGGATTATGACCTGAGCCAAAATCACGAGTTGGATGCTCCACCTACTGAGCCACCTAAGCACCCCCAACTTGCTGGCTTAAAGGCATATGCTCTTTGTTGCCAGCTCAGTTCTGCCTTTATCTCTTATGCTATGGAGATAGGGAAGAAATTAGGTGAGGCAAATATTCCACAATCCACTAAGGGCGTAAGACTTGTGGCTCTTTTCATACTTGTGTTCATAGAGATTTAAATCCAGCTGTCATCATGTGTCTCCTAATAAATTGTCTTGGTTTGCATGTGCTTACCTGGTCTGAAACTTTTTAGATTATACCATATTTATTGAATAAACGTTTACAGTAGGCTTGGGTTTAAATATCACCAGACAACTTTAGAAACTGGAACTCTTAGAATTGTTTTTGGACAACTCTGTACTTAACTAATATTTAATTTGGCTTAGAACTTAGGGCAGCCCATTGTCACTAACTCCTCTATTTATTTATTTGAAAGCATGCAAGTGGGTTAGAGGGGCAGAGAGAGAGAGAGAGAGAGAGAGAGAGAGAGAGAGAGAGAGAGAATATCCCAGGCAGGCTCTAAGCTCAGCATGGAGCGCGATGCAGGGCTTGATTCCACGACTCTGGGATCATGACCTGAGCCAAAACCAAGAGTCAGATGCTCAACCAACTGAGCCACCCAGGTTCCCCCAGCTACTCTTAATTTCCAACTCAAGACTAGATACTGCTTAACTGTCCTCTTTGGAGGCATATATTACCCCTTGCAACTGTCACCTTTTTTAGTGAAATAATTTGCAATAAAAAAATATATTTATTTCATAGGATAAAAACTGCTTTTTCTCCAGTTTCTAACAACACTTTTTTTTTTTTTTAACTGTCCTTTAAACCTTCATTCAGTCTCCTTGATGCCCACCACTGAGTCTCAAAACCAATGCCAAAATGTTTTAGGTTTTTCTTAAAGAAACATCGTACTTACAGGAGCCAGTTTCTGTTTCGATTACATAACAAACTATTGGAGAACTTAGTATCTTATAGTAACCATTTTCTTTTGCTTATAGTTTTATGGGTCAGTAGTTTGGGAAGGACTTACCTGGGCCATTGTTTCTTTCCACATGGCACTGATTGGACCTGGAGTATTCACTTCCATGATGGCTTTTTCACTTCTACTTCTGGCTCCTCTCTGTTCTTTGGCCTCCCCACACAGGCCATCCTCTAGGATTTCTCCACAGTTATCTCAGAGTAGTCATATCTCATACATGGTGGTTGATTTCCAAGAGAAATATCCTAAGTGCATGTGTTTCAAGAGTGTGGAAGCTGGACTCAGGTAGTTAAGAGCTATGCCTGGCATAGGATCACTTCTGTATTGGTCAGAATAGTCATAGGGCCCACCTAGATTGGAAGGAATAGAGAGACACCAACCACCAATCAGTGTCATAGACAGGGTCATGTTTCAGAAGAACATGTCGATGACATATATTATTGCTGCCATCTTTGGAAAAATACAGTTGGTCAGACATTCATTGTCTTTAATTTTTTTCCTCAGTACTTAAGTCATATTTAGTTTCACTTGTAGCTGGTTCCCAATCTTTTGTGGCTATTTTAAATACTGTTTAGCATGTAATAATTGTCTAATTGACTTTCCTCTTTTATTTGAGTTATAGGATTTTTTAAATTTTTTTTTTTTTTTTTTTTTTTTTTTTTTTTTGAGAGAGAGAGCACGAGTGGGGGAGAGGCAGAGAGAGAGAGGGACAGAGGACCTGAAGTAGGTTCTGCGCTGACAGCAATGAGCCCAGTGTGGGGCTTGAACTCACAAACCGTGAGGTCATGACTTGGGCTGAAGTTGGACACTCTATCGACTGTGCCACCCAGGTGCCACTTGAATTATAGGATTTTTTTTATTTTTAATTTTTTAAAATTTACATCCAAATTAGTTAGCATATAGTGCAACAATGATTTCAGGAGTAGATTCTTTAGTGCCCCTTACCCATTTAGCCCATCCCCGCTCCTACAACCCCCCCCCCCCAGTAACCCTCTGTTTGTTCTCCATATTTAAGAGTCTTTTTGTTTTGTTCCCCTCCCTGTTTTTATATTATTTTTGTTTCCCTTCCCTTATCTTCATCTGTTTTGTCTCTTAAAGTCCTCATATGAGTGAAGTCATATGATGTTTGTCTTTCTCTGACTGACTAATTTCACTTAGCATAATACCCACCAGTTCCATCCACTGAGATTATGTGAGATCAGTTGCAAATGGCAAGATTTCATTCTTTTTGATTGCCGAGTAATACTCCATTGTATATATATATACCACATCTTCTTTATCCATTCATCCATTGATGGACATTTGGGCTCTTTCCATACTTTGGCTACTGTTGATATTGTTGCTATAAACATGGGGGTGCGTGTGTCCCTTTGAAACAGCACACCTGTATCCCGTGGATAAATGCCTAGTAGTGCAATTGCTGGGTCATAGGGTAGTTCTATTTTTAGTTTTTTGAGGAACCTCCATACTGTGTTCCAGAATGGCTGCACCAGCTTGCATTCCCAGAATTATAGGATTTTTATTTTAAACATAGGAAGTGTTTTGATTTGTCATTGGCTGTTTAATCTTACCAGTGATCTGTAGGATATTGTTACTGATCTCTAAAATAAGGCCAACTTTTAAAGCAAAGCTTTGTCAATTCTACCATGAAACTATAGGCTTTAACAGCACTGTTTTGTGGGATTCCCCCCCCCCCACAAATCCTAACAGTGTGATTGTGTTACTTTAAAATTGAGCACTAGGTGGCAGTATAATATTTAGATTATCAATTTGTTCATAAATTTGACCTTGTACATTGTTTATAGTCCGCAAAGTATTAGGTTAGTAAGCTGCTGTAATAGCTGCTAAAACATGAAATTGGTTATGACTTTTATAAATTAGGATTTCAAATAGGTAGTGTTTAGATCTAGTGGTATCATTTCTAGTAAAAGCCACTTTTTATGTACCATTTAAAACTGAATTCTTTCATTGTTCTTAGAAGGAATGTAAGGAAACAACCAGAAAATAGTATAGGTAGATTTGAATGAGAAAAATGAGTCAATTTGACCTGTCTTTCCTAAAGTTATTCTGGATATTGTTTATACAGTGATTCTGAAGGATGAATGTACGAATGTGCATTAAGAATCAGCTGTTCAGGGGCACCTGGGTGGCTCAGGTCATGATCTCACAGTTCATGAGTTTGAGCCCCACATCAGGCTCTCTGCTGTCAGCGCAGAGCCTGCTTCAGATCCTCTGTCCCCCTCTCTCTGCCCCTCCCCTGCTCTCTCTCCTTCTCTGTCTCAAAAACAAATAAATATTAAAAAAAAAAAAAAATCAACTCTCAAGATTCCAGACCCCATTTCTAGAAATTCTAGCATATTAAGAAACACAAATCTGTACTATTAACTTTACAGTTTACCGTATTTTTTTTATACATCTTCTGTACTTTTAGAGTTTTCATATTTCATGTCTCCAGACCTAGACTGCATAGCCTGTAGAGCAGATATCTTACGTGTGTCCATAGCTCCTAGTGTAACTAGGGGCCCTCGATTCCAGGCTCGGCTCTACTAGTTAATGAGCTATGTAAGTAACTGTAACCAAGTTATATAATTTCTCTAAGCCTGACTTTCTTCACGTGTAAAAATAAGTCATCTCCCTGCCCCAAAACAGGGAGCAGGTACCATACATCTTAGAATTGTTAAGAATCAAATGAAATAATGTATAAAATATATAGTATGATTTCAGTATGAGATTTCAGTGATACATTTTTTGTGGGTGCAAGTACTCCTTTTTTCTTGTGGAAAAGTAGGTGATTCTAAGTCTGAGATGCCATTCTTCATAACAGGTCACTTGCAAAATGTATTTGAGTGGGTCTAGCATAGTGAATGTTCTTCAGCCATATCATTTTAAAGATTACTGGATTACCATCTTTAAATTTGCATTAGTGATGGGGCGCCTGAGTGGCTCACTCGGTTGAGTGTCCGGCTTTGGCTCAGGTCATGATCTCATGACTCAGCTCATGAGTTGGAGCCTGGATCCTGCTTCATATTCTGTGTCTCCCTCTTCCCTGCTCATGCTCGCTCGCTCTCTCTCTCTCTCAAAAATAAACGTTAAAAAGAATTTTTTTTAAATAAAAAAAATAAATTTGCATTAGTGTTTCCTAAAGGAAATATTCAGGTTTAATTTAATATGTTTAAGCTATATTTTAAAATTAAGGAATATTCACTTTCAAATTCTTGCTTTAGCATCTCTCATAAGCCATCAGAGACCACCTTCTTACCTAATTTAGAATTTTTAATTAATTCAATTATTATTGTTATTATTTTTTTTATTTTTTTTTTTTTTTTAAATTTTTTTTTTTTCAACGTTTATTTATTTTTGGGACAGAGAGAGACAGAGCATGAACGGGGGAGGGGCAGAGAGAGAGGGAGACACAGAAGCGGAAACAGGCTCCAGGCTCTGAGCCATCAGCCCAGAGCCCGACGCGGGGCTCGAACTCACAGACCGCGAGATCGTGACCTGGCTGAAGTCGGACGCTTAACCGACTGCGCCACCCAGGCGCCCCATGTTATTATTTTTTTTTAGAGACCGTGTGAGCAGGGGAGAAGGGCAGAGGGGGAGAGAGAATCTCAAGCAGGCTCCATGCTCCGCACAGAGCCCAGCATGGGGCTTGATCCCACAACCCTGGGATCCTGACCTGAGCTAAAATCAAGAGGCAAGATGCTCAACTGACTGAGCTACCCAGGCATCCCTAGAATTTTTAATGTAGATGTTACTTTAAGCATCAGAGAATTACTAACTTTACTCAGTTTACACAGCTACCCTTTGAGTGACACTGATGCTTTGAGTACTTAGGTAATTAGCTGAAGATTCCACATCTAGTAAGTGACAGAGTGGTTCAAATCCAGGTCTGTAGGACTTAGCAGGCCTGTTTCTGTTAAAGCAGTGTGCTGGGCAGGGAGAGTGAAAGAAGTATCAGATGCTGTAAGCAAGCTCTGGAGCAACTCTGGCTAGCGCGTGAAAGGGAGGAGGGTGCGTTAATACAACATAGCATGGTAAAAGCTCTATTACAGATCTTCCAAGTTTGGTAAGAACACAAAGGAAGGAAGCAGTGATTTCCTGGGGAAATTACTGTTGAATTTACATTGAAACATGACCATTAAGCATGAGTAAAGGTTTATGGAGGGAAGGTCATTCCAAGTGGAGGGAAAAAGAAACACGCGTCTTAGGATAGAGGCCTGAAAGTACTGGTATGTGAATGACTCAAATTATTGTGACTAAGGTTAGGATGCATCTTCCATGAGAGCTGCGGGTCTCTAGCTTAGATGCTGCTGCAAACCTGCCTGTATTTGAGGAAAAGCCAGATGTATTGACATACTCAGGGATGGAATTTACAATGCATTTTGCATTTTCCTTTACAAATGATTTTCCAAATGGTAATTATACTCTCGACTTGTACAGTTTTGTTTGTTTGTTTTTTTAATTTTTTTTTTTTAACATTTATTTATTTTTGAGACAGAGACAGAGCATGAACGGGGGAGGGGCAGAGAGAGAGGGAGACACAGAATCTGAAGCAGGCTCCAGGCTCTGAGCCATCAGCCCAGAGCCTGACGCGGGGCTCGAACTCACGGCCCGCGAGATTGTGACCTGAGCTGAAGTCGGACGCTCAATTGACTGAGCCACCCAGGCGCCCCTTGTGTTTGTTTTTTAAGGGCCTAAACGTCATGAGTAAAGTACGCTTTTATGGGCTGGTCTGGGAAATTAACCATGATGTGGGTTGTTTCTAAGGGATAATTCATTTTGAGTTCTTACTCAGTTTACATTTGGGGAAAATAAACTGTGATTTAGAGACTGGCTATAGTATTAATGGTATTTCTTTTTAAAGTATCTGTTGATCAGACTTCTCTTGAAAATTATCTTTAATCCAGGCTTTATGATAAGAATGTTTAGTAACACTAAACCAAAAATCAGCATTCTTTGAAATATCATAAGAAGGAATGGTTAGAAAGGGGTAAATGACTTGAAGAAGGCGTGAAAGCTAAAGATGCATTTCAGTTTCAGCATTAGCTTTAACAAATGTAATGTGTTGACTTAAACAATTTTCCACAGTACCTTAGTATTTTTTTAATTTAAAAACTCCCAATTTGGGGAGCGCCTGGGTGGCTCAGTCAGTTAAGCGTCCGCCTTCAGCTCAGGTCATGATCTCACAGTTTGTGAGTTCAAGCCCCTCGTCGGGCTCTGTGCTGACAGCTCAGAGCCTGGAGCCTGCTTCAGATTCTGTCTCCTTCTCTCTCTGCCCCTCCCCCACTTGTTCATGTTCTCTCTGTCTCTCTCTCTCTCTCTCTCTCTCAAAAATAAATAAATGTAAAACTTTCTGAGGGTTGAAAAAAAATTTTTTTTAACTCCAATTTGGGGTGCGTGGGTGGCTCCCTTGGTTAAGTGTCTGGTTTTGGCTCAGCTCATGATCTCACAGTTTGTGAGGGGTTTGAGCCCCGTGTCGGGCTCAGTGCTGACAGCTCAGAGCCTGGAGCCTGCTTCAGATTCCGTGTTTCCCTCTCTCTCTGCCCCTCCCCTCCTCACACTCTGTCTCTCTCTCTGTCTGTCTCTCTCTCTGTCTGTCTCTCTCTCTCTCTCTCCAAAATAAATATGAAAAAAAAAAATAATTTAAAAAACTCCATGCTTAGGGTTTGTCCACCTTGAGTACTGCATTTTGATTATTGAACTTTTAGAGTTGGCATGTTTTGAAAAATTTTGTAGTTCCAGACAAAATGGTTTTAGATAAATCTAGCCTATGTCCACAAGTAACTTGCAGACTGTTGTTCTAAGTCTCCTACTTCTGAATTTTTTACTGGTTGTATACCAAAATGCTTAAGTAAGATCATTTTCCAGAAAGATGGCAGAAAGAATTGAAATTTGGGGTGATTCTAATACTCTTTTTTAAAATACCTTTATTAATTTAAGTTTACAATAAGAAACAAAAACGTTTTGAATCTAGGTCAGGCCTAGAAAATCAGACTCTCCAATATTGGCTTCCTGGCTGTTTTTAGTATGTTGCAGTATTCCCTGCAGTGTTTAGACTGCTACTATGAGCCATTCACTGCTACTATGAGCCATTCTAGGTTTTTCTCTTGTTTTGCTTTTTGTTTTGTTTTGTTTTGTTTTAAATTTTAGAGTGCGTGAGTGGGGGATAGAGGGAGAAGGAGCCCTAAGCAGACTCCATGGTCAGTGCAGAGCCTGATTAGGGGCTTGATCCCACAACCCTGGGATCATGGCCTGAGCTGAAATCAACCAACTGAGCCACCTAGGTGCCCCAAGCCATTCTGGTTTTAATGTACTACAAAATACCTCTGGTTGGATTTGTAGTTTATAACTTGCTTGGTTAGGAGCTTATATATCTGTCTTTGTGTACTGTTTCCTTTAGAGTATAAGGCAAAGTATACTGGTTCTACTGGACATTCTTTCTCCTCTCCTTTCTCTCATAGCTAACCCATTATTCCTTGTAGTAGTAGAGGCCACTGGCCGTCCCACTCTTTCTTTAGTAATAGAATCCCTGTGTTTTAACTGGGCATGTTGCTGCCCAACTGGACTGTATTTCCCAGCTTCCCTTGTAGCCAGGTATGACCATGTGATCTAACCAGTGGATTGTACATAAAACGGGGTATGTACAACTCTAGATCCTGCCATAAGGAAGTGCCTCCTCTTTCTCATTTCCACTGGCTAGAATGCAGACATGATAAAGGGAACCACCAACAGCCATATTAGGCTGGAAAATGCTCATCATGATGAAGCTGGCTTATTAAAAAGATAGGAGGAGCCTGGGTCACACTAGTCTATGACTATTAACTATGGACTGTTAATGTGAGAAAGTTATAGCCTGTTTTAAGTCACTATTATTTTTGCTTTAATTACAAACCTGCCTGTATCCTTCCTAATAAATTTGTAGAGTCATACTGGGAATTTATTTTATTTGGGTCATATCTTAACTGCTGGGGTCTGTGGGTACGCAGAGAGACTGAGAATTACTGGTATTGGTGGATTGGAAGGTTTTCCAACATGACCACCACCACTGGACATGGATTGATAGTTCTTTAGTACAGGAGTACAGGATGAATAGGCACAAAAGTCCACATGGAGCTTCTAAAGACAGATTATTACAATGAAGAGGAGCAGTGATCCAGCGGATTGAACAAAATTCTCCTGATGTAGCTCGCTAGAAGGAAGTTATGGAAAATAAATGATTTTTTGTGATCGGTGAAATAAAGTTTCCATAATATTTCTATTAAATGTTGTCAGAGGGGTGCCTGGATGGCTCAGTCGGTTGAGCACCTGACTTTGAATTTCAGCTCAGGTCATGATCTCATGGTTTGTGGGATTGAGCCCCCGTGTTGGGCTCCGCACTGACAGGGCGGAGCCTGCTTGGGATTCTCTCTCCCTCTCTCTCTGCCCCTCCCTTGCACGTGCGTGCTTGCTCGCTCTCTCTCATAAATAAGTTTTTCAAAATGTCAGAAAGAAGTAAGATAGCACAAGGAAACAAACACAATAAAACTGTTTGAGATAGTGATTAGCTGACAACATTCTAGGAAATTGGATCAGTAAAGCAGAGAAGAAACCTGAGACTATAAAGAGTGAATGAGAAAGTGGTAAACACAAGATAGCCATTATGGTTCTACTTGAAGATCCAGGTGAATATTATAAAGTATTAAAGGTACAATAGAAGAAAACGTTACATTGTACCGGAAGACCCTTAGGGTTGCAAGTCAAGAATCCACACACCAGTGGGGAATGTATCTTTTAAACATTTAAAAAATGTTATTAGTCAAGACTTGCAAATAACCAGCCAGTAAAATTAACTCTGATTCCTTGGTTTGTTGTGTGGCAGAAAAAGGAAGTCCTAGAGCAATCTTTTTTTTTTTTATGAATTTATACATAAATCCCACAAAATACAGTGCTTGATTCTATTTGCTAATTGTCATGTGGAAGAACATTGATGATTATTTGCTAATAATTCTGGTTCTTCTCTTCTGAGCTACATGGTACATTTATGTTTCCATCCCCTCCAGAGTTAAGCATCACTCCTTGAATGGCTTTGGCCAAGGACATGTGAGTGGAAATGTTACTATTGGAAAGTATATATAAGTCAGTGCATAACTTAATACATTCCCTTCCCCCTAGCATGTCTCAAGTGGCAGGAATTCTATCATCTTGAATAAGGATGGCATAGAAAGCTGTCCTACCCCTATATAGACATGTGGTATGAATAAGAAAAAAAATCTTCATTTTAAGCCGCTAACCTTCTGAAATTACTTATTACTCCAGAGTAACTTAATTTATCTTAACACATAAGTACTAGAAGAATAATAACCCACAAACAACTATGGCTCGCTTTTATAATGTAAAAAGGTAGTACGTAAGAAATGCTATGGTTTGCTAAGATGACAGACATTTAATGAACTCAACACATTCTTAATAATATAAGACACTCTGCATTGGAGTAGAATGATGTTTTAATAGATGACTATTTCAGTTCACCTGTTACTTTTCTGCATAATGTTGAAATATTGGAGACATTTCTGTTTTAAATCAAAGGCATTGTTTTGAAAGTTCTGACAAGCGCTTTAGATATAATATAGAAATGGGAGTTAAACATTGGAAGGGGAACAAGTTCTTTGCCACTGATGAGATTCTATATCTAGAATATTCAGATCAAATTTTAAAAATTAATAGTCTATTAAAAGTGGCTGAATATAAGCATGTAAAATATTACAGCAATTACTAGTTAGAAAATGAGATTTTTAACAGAAAAAAATTAGATCTAGTCATAAATGTGACATACATATAATCTAAAAGATGAGTTTGAGAAAGAGTATATATATTCCCTTGTCCAAGAAGATTGTTATTCACAAAATCATGGATAGGTTTGGTGTGACTTAATTCAAAATCAACAGTATTATGGTGGGAGCGAATTTTTATTTTTAATTTATTGAGGTCTAATTGCATGCAGTAACATGCACAGATCCCAGATACACAGTTTGCATTTTGACATCTTGACACTGCATATACTGGTATAATCACACTAATCAAGGTGTTTAGACCATTTCCTTCCATTCTCAGAAGTTCCCATATGTTTCTTTCTAATCTGTTACCTCTGCCCCCCACCCCCAGCCCAGTAGCAACCACTGTACTGATTTCTGTTTTCAGAGATTATTTTGCCTGGTTTTGGACTTCCTGTAAAAATTTTTATTTATTTATTTGTTTTGAAAGAGACAGAGACAGCATGTGAGCAGGGGAGGGGCAAAAAGGCAAAGAGAAAAAATCCCAAGCAGGCTCCCCCTACATGGGGCTCAAACTCATGAAACTACAAGATCATAACTCGAGCAGAAACTGAGTCAGACGCTTAACCAGCTTAGCCACCCTGGCGCCCCTGAACTTCCTATAACTAGAATTATATAGTAGTTTTTTTATTTTTTATTTTTTATTATTTTTTGTTAGTAATTGACTTTTTTCAGGCTCAGCATATAGTTTTTGAATGCATTTACATCACTGCATTTATCAGTAGTTTATTTGTGGAGGGATATCCCATTGTATACATTTTCCTGTTAATACACATTTGTGTTGTTTCCAGTTTTTAGCTAATATGAGTAATGCTGCTGTGAAGATTCTTGGATGAAACTTTCTGTCTCGTGCTCATTTTACAAAAATTAGTGTTTGGTTGGGGCGCCTGGGTGGCGCAGTCGGTTGAGCGTCCGACTTCAGCCAGGTCACGATCTCGCGGTCCGTGAGTTCGAGCCCCGCGTCAGGCTCTGGGCTGATGGCTCGGAGCCTGGAGCCTGTTTGTGATTCTGTGTCTCCCTCTCTCTCTGCCCCTCCCCTGTTCATGCTCTGTCTCTCTCTGTCCCAAAAATAAAAAAATAAAAAAATAAATTAAAAAAACGTTGAAAAAAAAAAAGTGTTTGGTTGAGAACGTAACTGGTAAAAATTTCTATGTTTTTCCTGTTTGTGGAACATTAAAGGATATGGGAGGTTGTGTGTGTGTGTGTATTGGCAGGCTTCTTTGCTGAAGGTTGATTATACACTTACCCTTGAAAAGACTGTATTGCAGTTTCCTTCCAGAGCATCTTTTAAAATGCTGCCTCATTTAGGTTTCTTCAAATGAAAATCCTTTATGCACTCTGATTTTTCTGAATGGTCTGCCCTATTTTGTTACTCGTGCACTTAATCTGGTGCTCTAGTTATAGTTTCATGATGTGCTATTTGAGTTATTTTGGAAATTTTATTTCTTATAAATGCTATGTTTTGAGCAGTAAAATATAAAAAGAGGGAATGTCTCTTAGCACAAATCACAGATTGTTGAATGAGTCATGTAGATTGTTCCCACGTATGTGGAAAAATTACATCACTACCCGGTTCTGGCTTTTCTATTTATAATGTCCGAGGCCAACTCCCGCCACCCCCTTTTTTTTCCCTAATCCATCTTGTCTTTCTAAAGGCAGTGCAAAGCAACCAATAAAAGAGACTCTTGGTAGGTTTTTGGGGGGCCAAAAGGAAAATGGTATGAAATAAACCGTTAGCCAAGATGTTTCATCTTTAGATTTCTAGAGAGACTTAAAAAGATGTGAGCATACCTACCTGCCTTTTCATATACCATGTTCTCTTCATTCATTCATTAAACAAATTAATGATGACATTTGAGTTTTTATTTGAACTTAGATTTTTGCAAGTAACTCCAGATATGAAGGCCATAGTTTTTTGTTACGTGCATGTTTGTGTATTTTTGTTTTTTGACTAGGAAAGTTAGATACACTTTTTTTTCTTGAAAACATAGTGTGTGGAGACATCATAGTATCCCTTTAATTGTCAGATGCTATTAAAGGGGCTGACCTGTTTAAAAAATCTTGTTTTGGTGTTTATGATGTGGATTTGGTGAACAGAGCTTTTCATGGAACAGGCACAATATGATCTAATTTTAATTTAAGGAAAAAACATACACATGAATTAAAAAGGCAGAAAGTATATATACCAAAATGTTTACAGTGGCTTTCCCTAGTGTTGAGAATACAGGTAGTTTTTTGCATACATGCAAACACACACACACACACACACACACACACACACACACACACACTTGTAAGCAGGCATTATTATAATTCTGTTATGAAAAGGAAGAAAAATCAGTCTTTTTAAATTGGTCTCTGAGATACAGGCCTTGTTTAGTTAGTATTGCAGTGAGACTTCAGTCCATTATTACAGGTTTTGTTACTTTCGGGTAAGTTTTTAAAATCTTAATTTATATAATTAGAATTGCTTCCCAAGTTTAGTGATGTTTATTTTTTTGAGAGGGAAGCAGAAAAATCCATCATGACAGTCCCATCCATTTAACCTTCTTTTTCTCTTATTTTGGGCCACCTGCTCAATCTCTCATCTTCTGAAGTTGCCTTATAAACTGATCTGCCTGCTTCTGCTTTCCTTGGCCATTCTTACTACATACGGGTAGGGCAGATGGGGACCCTGCCTCTCATCTCAGTTCCCTTGTAACAGGAAATAGTCCAAGTGATATCTGGTTACTCCCAAGTGTTTTGAGTGTTCAAAGAAATATAAATTATTCCAGAACCATCAGGAATGATTCTGTTGCACATTTACCTCCTTCCTTAAATAAAGCAGTAAGATTAGATTAAGATTACTATACTTGGTTCATAAGCATTTTAATTAATGTACTACATAGACAGTATTTCAGAGGATTTAGCAGAGTTTACGTTGAGTTCCTTCCTTCTTTTCTCTTTGCTGTCCTTCTGGTCATATACCTGTAGCGGAGCCCTCTGCTACTTTTAAAGTCTCAAAAGGAGGGAGATGTCAGAAGATGTGTCAAACTATTTTCATTTTCCTAGTAGTAGATAGCTAATATCAGGCATTCACCTTGAACTTTTTAATCACTTTACATGCCTGTGCTGTACCTGTTTTGGCTTATTTAATCCTTATGATCTTTAGACTGTGAGGTTATTAGGGAGATTTAAAGCTGAGAAATGCCATGATTTGTCGAAGGCTAAGTGGCAAATGGTACAGTCCGTGCTTGTAACCATTATATTAATTGACTGTCACCAGAAGCTCTTTTAATTGCTGAGTTAACTAATTTCTGCCATTTCTTTCTCCTTTCTCTTTAGGCAACAATGAAAATGGTCTGGTTCCTGCTCTCAGTTTTGTCACACTTTGGTGGAAAAGCTCATGTTTTACAAATCCAGTATAGAACAGTCTTTGGGATCAGTTGCACATTTCCGTTCTAGTTGTGTCATCTTACACAAATTTTATTTCTGAAGTGGCAGTAAAAGTGGTACCTACCTTTATCAGGCTGGGAGGATTAAAAGAGAACATTTACGCAGTGACTAGCGTGGGCAGCTGTTCAGTGGTAATAACTCTTGTCGCTGTGGAGATGTTACGAGCTACTGAGCATTCCCCCCAAAGCAGTGATCAACCAAATCTGTTCATATTTAGTTTCCTAGCGTGACCTATTTTACCACTGGCCCTTTGCTTAAAAAGAAAATACCTACCTGGCTTTCTTCTCACTAATTCTAGGCTTAACATTTTACTCTGTATAAATTATTTGGCCAGAAATATTTTTTTCATCTAGTAGTTACTAAAACATAAGTTTCAGCTTAGTTCTTTGCAAAACATTTCCCATGAAAGCTTAATAACTTTTTATATGAAACTGTGTGCATTAATACCATTGTGAAAAGTGCTTTCTGGTTTTTTCTATGTCCCTTGCAAATTTTGGTTTTGAATCACATTTATCTTTGTATCACATGTGAATAGCTTTATTTTGCTGTGTGTGTTTATTTTGACTAATACTTTTTTCTTCCAAAAGTTAGAATATGACTAATCAAAGCATAATGTCTAAAAAGGGTTATTCTTGGCCTGGCATCATAGTTAAAGGAACGCTTTAGGACAGATGTCTGAGACCTGATACTTAAGCTGGAGCCTGGATGTCCATGTTGAGATTTCCTAGGAATAAAAGCGCCTGAGTTGGGCATTAAAGAGTGTTCAGTAGATCCTATTTAGACTTGTGCTTGTATTTTTAGGTGACCGAGTTATTGACGTGGGGTCTGAATGGAGAACTTTCAGCAATGATAAAGCAACAAAAGATCCATCTCGAGTTGGAGACTCTCAGAATCCTCTACTGAGTGATGGAGATTTGTCAACCATGATTGGCAAGGTAATAAATCCGCTCAACAGGAAGTAGCAAGTATGGACTGACCAAAGACCTGGGGGTTTGGAAACTTTGCAAAAGTATCAGTCACTGCCCCGTGAGGAATCTTGACCTGAGAATGAGATTTACCAGTCATACTGTTGTGGAATGATTGTTCCCTTACACATATCTTCCACACAGATCAAAATTACAGTCTTTATATCTTAGGCCCTTGTTTTCATGAAGCACATTTTGCCCAAAAATTGAGTGTAGAATGGTCTTTATGAGGTCTTATTGATATGTTCCTTGAATATTATAAATGTCTTTTCTTTCCCCCCCACATTACCTAAGATAATTGTAGGTCAGCATAGCCTGTTTTCTAATATTGGTGAATTTATGACCTACCTAATGACGTATAAAGCTTCACATTCCTCATCAGTGAAGTGAGAATAAGAGTACTTCATAGAAACATTGAGGGTTACATGGGAACGTATTATAAAGTGTTTATAACAACATGTAGTGTGTATTCAGTAAATCGTAGCTGCTGCTATTAGATAAGGCAGTAGTGTAATCTGTCTGGCAACCTGGCTCTTTTTTGCTCTTTTACCTGAATTGGAAGTAGCGGGGGCAATATTCAAGGAAACTAACCAAGTGATGCTGTTTCAGAACTTCATCTATACCACTGCATAGTCTCTTTTTAAGAAAGTGTTCTGAAAAGGCAAGTTATTAATTATTTTTTCATGCTCTATAAAGTACATATAAAATTTGAAAAGTGGTGTAGGCTTTGAAAAAAGCTGATAGTATCTTAAGTAGGTGGTTTCTGCATTTGCTTTAGCCTTACAGGCTGAGTAAAAAGCATACTGAGGACATTTTAAAATCTAAGATCACAACTAATGGACACTGTAACTTCTTTTAGTGTTTGTTTTTTAATAGGAAATACATGACTCATACACAAATGTAAAAAGAACACAATAAATTTTCTCTTGACCCCCACACTCAGTTCCCACCACAACCCTCTTTCCCTGTCAAAAACAGGATAACCACTATCACTAGTTTTCTCCTGTATCCTTTGACCGTTGTTTATGCCTACCCTGCAGAAATTCTTAAGATGCTACATTTGTCATATACTGAATTTCTGTATGTATTTGGGAATATTTCTGGACATTCTGTCCTTTTCTCTGTCCTGGCCTAGTCAGTCGCATGTCACACCACACTGTGTTAATATCTAGTAGTATTAGTTTTCCCTCGTTGCTCTTCTTTCTTAGCGTTTTCTTCACTAGTCTTTTCCATTTAAAGGTTAGGATCACTTTGTTAAAAAAAAAGTTGGTATTTTCAGTGAGGTTTTGGTTAGACTTATTTGCAAGTTGACTTAGGGAAAGTAGACTTCTTCCTGTCCAGAAACATAGTGTGCTTTTCCACTTCCTTAAGTCATGTGTGTCCTTCAGAGGATGTTTTCTTCATAAGGGTCTTGAATGTTTAAGTTGATTCCTAGATATTTATCTTTTTTGTTGTTTTGTATTGGCGCTTTTGTTTTTCATTGTCTTCTGTTTGGTTATACATATGAAGGCTATTGATTTCTATTCATTTTGACCTTGCCTCTAATGAATTCTATTATTTTTAGCAGTTTTACAGTGATTTTGAGTGTTCTAAGTATACAAAAAGACTATCTGCAAATCGTTTACCACTCCTTCTCAAATTAGTACTTCTAATTTTTCTCTTGCCTAATTTTAAAATAATTACACCAGTATAGTTAATATAATTTTTGTCTAATTACATTATGTAATTATAATTACATTATATTGGCTAGTTTTCCTAGTACAGGGATACCTTAGAGATGCTGCGGGTTTGGTTCCAGACCACCACAGTAACACAAATATTCCAATAAAGAGAGTCAAATGCCTTTTTGTAGCTTCCCAGTACATATAAAAGTCATACTTATGCTGTACTGTAGTCTATTAAGTATGCAGTAGCATTATGTAAAAAAAAAATATGCATATACCTTAATTTAAAAATACTGTATTGCTAATAACCATAATGTGAGCTTTCAGCAAGTTACCACCTTATTGCTGGTACAGGGTCTTGCCTCGATGTTGATGGTTTCTGAAGGGTAGGTGACTGAAATTTTTTTTAAAGTTTATTTATTGATTTTGAGAGAACACGCATGTGCATGTGTGAGCAGGGGAGGGGTAGAGAAGGAGAGAGTGAGAATCTCAAGTAGGCTCTGTGCTGTCAGTATAGAACCCAAAGTGAGTCTTGATCCCATGGCCATGAGTTAGATCATGACCTGAGCAGAAATAAAAGAGTCAGACATTTAATGGAGCCACCCAGATGTCCTGGCAATTTCTTAAAATGAGACAGTAATGAAGTTTGCTCTGCCAGTTGACTATTCCTTTTCACAAGTGATTTCTCTGTAGCTTGTGATGCTGTTTGATAGTGTTTTACCCACAGTAGAACTTCTCTGAAAATCGGGAGTCAGTCCTCTCAAACCCTGCAGCTGCTTTATCAACTAAGTTTATGGAAGTCCTAGATGGCATCTTCTTCCAATAGAAGGCTGTAAATCTGTTTGGTGTAGCCGTCTTCATGAATTCTCTTAGCTGGATCTTCTGGATAACTTGCTGCAGCTTCTACATCACCTGCTGCTTCACCTTGCACTTTCTGTACTATAGACAGCTGCTTCTCCTTAAACCTCATGAACCAACCTCTGCTAGCTTCCAAATTTCTCCTGCAGCATCCTCACCTCTCTCCACCTTTATAGAAAGGAATAGAGTTAGGGCCTTGCTCTGGATTAGGCTTTGGCTTAAGGGATTGTTGTGGCTGGTTTGACTTTCTGTGCAGACCTCTAAAACTTTCTCCACATTAGCAATACGGCTGTTGCGTTTTCTTATCATTGGTGTGTTCACTGGAGTAGCACTTTTAATTTTCTTCAAGAACTTTCCCTTTGCATTCACAACTTGGCTGTTTGGCACAAGAGGCCTGTCATTTGGCCTGTCTCAGCTTTTGACATGCCTTCCTCACTACGCTTAACATTTCTAGCTTTTGATTTAAAACGAGAAACATAGGACTATTCCTTTGACTTGAACACGGAGAGGCCATTATTGGGTTATTAATTAGCCTGATTTCAGTATTGTGTCTCAGGGAATAGGGAGGCCTGAGGAGAGGGAGAAAGGTGGGGGGACCAGCTGCTCAGTGGCGCAGTGAGAACATGCAGATTTATTAAGTTTCCCGTCTTAGAAGTGTGCAGTTTGTGGAGTCCCAAAACAATTACGAGAGTAACATCAAAGATCACTGCACAGATCACCATAATGAATAAGTTTGAAATATTGCAAGAATGTGACATAGAGATCTGGAATCAGCAAATGCTGTTGGAAAAATGGTGCCAAGAGACTTGATCAATGTAGGGTTGCTACAGACCTTCAATTTGTTAACAACCACCACCACCACCACCCCAACAACAAAATACGGTCTCTGCTAAATGTGGTAAAGTGAAGCACAGTAAAACAGAGTATGCCTTTTTTCTCCATTAATCATTGTTCTGGCCTAAGCCTGGAGGAGTGATTTTCTAATAAGCACCACCCACTCATTTGTAGTATTTTGCGAGTTCTTCTCGAAAAATGGCTTTTGAATTTTGTTTGCCTGCCTTTATAGCACCTTTGGAGAAGATCCTTCAATTTTTCTCCTTAGGTCTGTTAATGTGACAGTTTGTGTTATTGGCTTCTCTCACAGATACTCATTTAAACCATCTTGACCTGGTATTTTTTCTACTAAGGAATAGGGAGGAGGCACAGGGTAGATTTCTTGGGCATATAGAGTCAGATCATGTAAGTTATGTTTTCTTAGAAATGTCTGTTCGTTCTTTGAAAACTTTTTTGCATAAAGTTATAAAACTTTGTTTTACAGGGTACAGGAGCTGCAAGTTTTGATGAATTTGGCAATTCTAAGTACCAAAATCGGAGAACAATGAGTAGTTCTGATCGGGCAATGATGAATGCTTTCAAAGAAATCACTACTATGGCAGACAGAATCAACCTCCCTCGAAATATAGTTGTAAGCTCTTGTCTGTCTCCTTTAAGCCATTCTGGCATTGACTTAGCATAATTTAATGAACATATGAAATTTTGATATTGCAACTAATTAAATGGCCTAGAGTTAATTAAACTTCGTTTCTTTGCTTTAAAGGATCGAACAAATAATTTATTCAAGCAAGTGTATGAACAGAAGAGCCTGAAGGGAAGAGCTAATGATGCCATAGCTTCCGCTTGTCTCTATATTGCCTGTAGACAAGAAGGGGTTCCTAGGACATTTAAAGGTAAGTTTTTAGTTGCGGAGATAAAAATGTTTTCTATGTTAAAGTAACAGCCCGAAGTCAAGGAGCTTTGACACTATGTAGCTGAGTCATGTCTTCCTGGTTACCTCCAGTAATCCATCTTTGTATCATTTCCAGATGCCTCCTTATTTTGTTCCTTGACAGAAGATCTTAGCCATGTTCTTTTCCAGCTGTTTTAGTCATTCTAGTCCACGTAAGCTCCGTGTTCTTTGCTCGTGAGATCTTCTGACCGACTTCCATCTTGTGGGCTTTGAGGCCTGGCTTCGTAGGCCAGAGTAAGCCTTTGTTACCAAGCGTGTACCCTTGATGCATGGAAAACCATTTCCACTCCTAGCACAGGTCTCTACAGGTGAGGGAATCAGGCCTTAGAAAACATTCTCGAGTTTTACAATTTGCACTTTTACACTTAAGCTGGAGGCTTTGGGAGAACTCGTATTTTTGTCCAGTTTGCAGTCACGAATACATGACAGCCTGTTGGCTGTGACGCTCACACTGACTTGCCCTCCAGAGTTTGTTTTAGCTTAAGATTTTCATTACCTTTCATTCATCAGTGAGTACTTTACGATGCGGCAGTGGCTTTTATCATCATCATCGTTTTTGTTATTACAACTAAAACGAAGGCTTTTGGTCTGAAAGTGTTTGGTAGTTTAGTATTTAGAATAACAGGGTCGAATATTTGATCTCATGTTATTATGCCTATAATCTCAGGGGTTGCATGTACATGTGACATTGGGTAGCTTGAGAAGTACTCTTTAGCTTTGAGGTTTTTTTTTTTTATTTCCGTGATAGACATACTTCTTATAACAGATTAATACATAAATATAAACAAAGTTTGGATTAGTAGAAGAAACTTGTTTGAATTGAAATTTCAGAGAAGTTAATATTTTGAGATATTAAGAACCTACATTTAACTTGTTTGAAAGACTTCTTTACAGCTAAAGTAAAAATGTTATGTTATATACCATGCATGTGTATATATATACATCATCTATACTATATATGAGTTTTGGGTGGACAGTATTATACATTTGACCCTTGAACAACACGAATTTGAACTGTGTGCATCCACTTATACACTGATTTTTTTTTATATAGTACTGTAGTTACTCTTATAATATCCTTATTTTCTTTAGCTTACTTTATTATAAAAACAGTCTATAATACGTACACGAAATCAATGTTGACTGTTATCGATAAGGCTTCCTGTCGATAATACACTATTGGTAGTTAAGTTTTGGGGGAATAAAGAGTTCTCTCTGGAGCTGTGACTGTGCTGGGGGTTGGCACCCCCTAACCTGAGTTGTTCAGGGGTCAGCTGTAATTTGACGTCTGTGATCACTATGAAGTAATCACTAAAAGTCTAGTTACCATCCATCATCAGACAGTTGCCTCCCTTCACTTGTTTTGTCTCCTCCCCAAGTCCTTTCTCCTCTGGTAATCGCCAGTGTGCTGTCTGTATCCATGAGTTTTTGTTTCCTTTGTCTGTTTGTTTTGGTTTTTTTGGATTCCACTTACAAGGGAAATCATTTGTCTTTCTCGGGCTCATTTCACTTAGCATAATACCCCCTAGATCCATCCATGTTGTTGCAAATGACAAGATTTCATTCTTTTTTTATGGCTGAGTAGTATCCATCGTGTTTATATAGCACCTCTTCATCCATCTCTCCACTGATGGACATTTGGATAGTTTCCATTTCTTGCCTTTTGTAACTAATGTTGCATTGAACATAGGGGTGCATATATCTTTTTGAATCAGTGTCTTAGTATTCTTTGTATGAATACCCAGAAGTGGAATAGCTGGATCATACGGTTTTTCTGTTCTTAGTGTTTTGAGGGGCTCCATAGTGGCACCAATTTACATTCCCACCAACAGTGCATGAGGGTTTCCTTTCCCCCACATCTTCTCCCCTAAGACTTACTATTTCTTGTCTTTTTGAAAATAGCCATTCTGACCAGCAAGTGCTGATATCTCATTGTGGTTTTGATTTGCATTTTCCTATGATTAGTGATGTCGAGCATCTTTTCACATGCCTGTTGGCCATCCGCATGTTGTCTTTGGAAAAGTATCTATTCAGATCCCCTGCCCATTTTTTAATCAGGCCATTTAAAGCATAATTGCATTTTTGCAAATAGAATATATTTTATAATCAAATGATTTTTTAGTGAACCATATGACTAATGTGGATTTAATTTTTTTTTTTTTTTTCAGAAATATGTGCCGTGTCACGAATTTCTAAGAAAGAAATCGGTCGATGCTTTAAACTTATTTTGAAAGCTCTAGAAACCAGTGTGGATTTGATTACAACCGGGGACTTCATGTCCAGGTTTTGTTCCAACCTTTGTCTTCCTAAACAAGTACAGATGGCAGCTACACACATAGCCCGTAAAGCTGTGGAATTGGACTTGGTTCCTGGAAGGAGCCCGATATCTGTGGCGGCGGCAGCCATTTACATGGCCTCACAGGCCTCCGCTGAGAAGAGGACCCAAAAAGGTAGGATTCTTTCTCAGGAAGGGCAGTGATGAAACTGAAGTTTTAGTGTGTCATTGTATTTCCATTTTAGGTACAAAGCAGGTAAATATCCCAAACCCACATTTAAGAGGTAGTTTCTTAGAGTCAAAACTGACAAGCAAAATACTAGATTTTCTTAAGTGGCTCATAAACAAAAATATTTGTGGATACACATACATACTCTGTGTATGACATGCTTTGTTCCCATTCACTTTAAGTATTGAGTTTGTCCATTTTTCATTTCTAGAAGTTGTTTTTGTCCCACCTAAACATTATTTTGAATAGTTCTTTTTTCCCCTCAAAACTTAACCAAAATTTTTTATATCTTGAGAGGTGGGGGCCATGCCTGTTTCCTGCTGTCCGGCGTGGCCCGCACAGCTCGGCACATGGGAAATTTGTGCTGATCGGCAGCTGTAACATTCCTCGAAGCCTCTTCTCTTTCTCCTTTCGTATGTTACTCACTTTCTTAATGAAGATCCTGATAGAAGTAGTTCAGCCTTCTAAAGCCAGTTTTGAGTTTACTGTCATAGGGGAACTTTCAAACAGAAGTCCTAAGTGAATTTCTTTACAAGCATGTATTCATCAATTACTTCTCTGAACCTCAAAAAGATGCATAAAGAAAAAGGAGCAGTGAGTTCAAAATTGAAAAGGTAGCGAAATTCCTTGCTGCGATGACTGTACTACCCTACTCAGAACAGCCTTTCACCTCAGCTTAGGCCGTATGTTTCTATATTAATAAAAGTAATACATCACATAGAAGAATGATTAGAAGGAAGCCAACCATTGGTTATCCGTTCCCTTTGGCCTCCAGTCATATTTTTTAAGGAAATTTTGAGTCTTCTGGTAAAATTGAGAAGTTGAAGCGAAGCAGATTGTCCTTAACTTTATTCCTACTTGTAAAGTTTGTTCTAATCAACAGAGAAATATTGATCTTGGCACTTTGTGCTGCTTGTGTTTTACATGAAGTTCTTTGTTTTTAAGGCCCCTTTCTTCCCTTCCCAGGGGCCGGTTGGCGTTCACTGGTATCTGTGTCTAGAGGATAAGAAACTTAAAATTAGCTCGTTGCACAGTGATGGCAGGCATCCACACTGAAAACTCGTAAAACCTTATGATTTGAACTGTGGAAAGGTTACGGTAAAATGAGTTTGTTTTAAAGCCGGTCTTTTAAAACTCCATTTTGTTTAAGTATTTATAACCCAATACTTGTCAAGTGGCAGTCCTCTGGGACTTTTTAATAAAAAGGAAGAAAGATGACAATGACTTTGAAGGGTAAACGTGGATCTACTGTACACTAGAAATACTCGTGAGCTCCCTGTGCTCAGTGTTCTGTGTTTGCAAGAGTGGAAGCTTCCCATTGTGCTAGAACGTACAGCTGTATCAAGTAGCTGTGTACTATCTGAGGTACGAAGTAGACAGAAGAGGTTGTGGAACCATTTCTAGTACGATTCCCTTTTAGCTTGAGCCTTTTAACCAGAGAACTTCTTAACAGAATGAACTAGAAGTTAATTAGAAGAGGAACTTTCAAAAATAGCAATGATGAAGTGAGTTTCTTCATAAGAATGTATTCATGGGTTACTCCCGGGATCCTCAGAAAGACTTCCTGTCTTTCTAGATACTAGATCCTATGGCTACTATAATAGTTACCACTCATGGTGCTGTGCCCTGGGCATTGTTCCAATGTTTTACATCTAGTGAATCTTTTCCTACTACTATGACAGCCCTTTGAGGTAATAAGGGCTCCTACCTCATTATTGTTACTAACTGTAGCCCTCCATTCTGCCTCTTCGTATGGACTTCCATCGTCAGGTTTTAAAAATCAACATTTCTCGTTTTCTCACTCTGGCTTTTATATTACCGTATCTCACAAACTGGAGTGCACGTAGTGGAAGGGAGATAGGATGGAAGTTATCCTTAATATGTTGATTTCTGTCTTTTAGAAATTGGAGATATTGCTGGTGTCGCTGATGTTACAATCAGACAGTCCTACAGGCTGATCTATCCTCGAGCTCCAGATCTGTTTCCTACAGACTTCAAATTTGACACCCCTGTGGACAAACTACCACAGCTGTAAATCGAGGCAGCTGATGTCAAACTCCTGTGAACACTGAACTCGGCCTGTTGTACATAGCCTATACCAAGTGCTGGATTGAGCCTTTCTTTAATAAGGAAAAACAAAAGACATGGTACGCATTCCAGGGCTAAATATTAATTGCTTGGCATTCTGTATGTATATACTAGTGAAACATATTTAATGATTTAAATTTCTTATTGAATTTGCTTTCTTTTGTAGCAACCTAGGAAACTGTATTTTGGAAGATATTTGAAATTATGTAATTCTTGAATAAAACGTTTTTCAAAACTAAAGTTTTTGTTATAATTACATGTTACATGTAATTTATAATTACAAATAATGCATATCATTGCAGCTAATAAAGCTGATAGAGGTTCTTGTTTTGTTTTTTTCCATTTATAGATTTAGGTGTTTTTTTGTATAACAGAGGTTTGGGGAACCACTTTTGACATCAAGAACATCGGGGGGCCTGTGTGAATTATTAACTGTACATATAGAACAGTAAGAAGTGAACTGGACCGTGAAAGGCACTGGCTTGAGAGATATAAAAACATTCCTGTGTTTTTCCTCAGTGAGCTTATGGAGCAGAGAAGATGAAATCTGTTGGCCTACCAACATCAATTTTTGGATGTTACCATTTCATAACTATTCTTACTTACTGATATAAAGAATATTTAAAATGGAGGTTAGTGGGCCTCGGAATGTCTAGTAATTTTTCTAGTAAGCACGCCCCCTGTAGGTGATTGGGATGTGAAGGTGTTCATTGTAAGCAAAGACCAATAAAATGTTGCCCTTTTACCAACTAGTTTACAAGGGGACTTGAATCCATGCTAGACACACACCACTGTAGACCGCACTGCCTCAGAGCAGGTGTAAGGTTCTGACACGTAACGAGCTTAGCACTGGGTTAGAAGTACGTCTCCTGTTGCAGCCTAGTAGGGGGATTCAGCCTCTAGTCCAAAAAGGGGCTTGCGCCTCTAGAGGATCAGACCTTCTCTCGTTTCTGTTGGCCACGGAATGGGGATGACTGCTGGGCCAGGAAGACAAATGCTGTTTCTCCCTTGCACAAAATCTGTGACACGCAAACGGCACTACTCAAAGCCAGGGGAGAACACCAGAGAAGTAAACGCAAGAACACTCACCAAATACAGGATCGCAAGGCTCGTGAGGACTCCAGGCAGAACTCATCCCACCCAGCACGAAACTCAGGACAAGAAATCTTAGGTCAGTGTCTCCCTCGGCACCCCCATCTTTGGTCCCCAGCACCGCACCTCTCCATTTTTCCAAGTACAGACTGAGAGCAGGGGTCCTCCCCTGTTCTCCCCAGTTTCTAGCGACTGACCACAAAACTTCCCATCCACTGAAGACTTTTCACTGCAAGCTGCAACCAGTTAACTAGATCTTAAAATAGTCATTTTTGCTATGATCATAAGTTGGAACATTTGGAAAATGCGTAACGATAGCACCCAGAAGCCACTTAGGAGTGAGCACCGGTACTTTGGTATTTTTTTCTTTCCTGCTGTTGTGCTGTGTTTTATTTTTAAAACATAGTTGGCAGTTCAGGTATACTAATATGATTAGTATTTTCATTTTACTGGCTACAAAAATGTATTTGATAACTAGAAAAATGGAGAAAAGCATAAAGGGGATTAAAAAACCTAGCCCCTACCAGTCTGCCGTGTCAACATTTTGGTCTATTTTTTGTGTTCTATACATTGAAAGAGCTTAGATCAGAACTGATTTTAAAGATTAATCTGGGGGCAGAAGGTTTATTTGGGGGATGTAATTTATATTTTAGTAGATAACCTCTGAAAATAAAATTCTGGTTTTAAAAAACTCTATGCCACCCAGATGGTTTGATCAATTTAACTCAATTGCAGATACTGAAAGAAGTACCTCATCAAGAGCTAAAGTAGCAGGGTCACTTGTTCTTTCCTCGTACCCCAGGCCTCAGAGCATGTGTGTCCTTGATAGGGACAGCTGTGTTTGGAAGTGATACATTGTTAATGACCCTGTTGAGGAGTCATTTCATCTGACCACTAGAACATTTTCACTTAGGGAAGGGGGGCAGTCCACAGCAATGCCACATTTTGGCCTCTGGCCCCTCTAGCGTTCTCTCTAGCTCAATGGGACTTACTCCTTATTTGTCCATCTGCTTCAAGGCTGTTATAAATAGAGGTTTAAAATCCACTCGAGATGTGGGGTGTTCAGTTGTAACTTACTTGATTGCTTAGTACGGCAAAATTAGTAATACTTAGAAATTCAAAAAAATCATGGCCAGGTCTTTGTAACCAGCAAAAGGAGTCTGACCCATATTCTAAACCAGGGATTGTGCATGGTTTTGACTTCCCTCATGAGGTGTGAAAAACTCCCCATACACAGCACAAAACCCACCTTGTTGAGAGCTGATCACACCAAGAAGTTGAAGCCAGCTTCTGTGTGGGCTACATTTTGGCCAGTTACGGATATTCCCCATGCAAGGCAATTTCTGTGACGATAAAGTGGGTCCATCTTAATGCTGTCATCTTTAAACAGTTGAAACCTTGGTTAAGGTGGTCCATTCCATTCCCAGTATTTAAAGCAAGGACTCACTACAGTCCACTTTGACAGTCTTTACTATGACTACAAGTTCGAGGGTTTGATAAGTTTCATGGAATCTGGGGCGCCTGGGTGGCTCAGTCGGTTAAGCGTCAGACTGTTGATTTTGGCTCAGGTCATGATTTCATGCTTCATGGGATTGGGCCTTGTTTCTGGCTCTGCACTGACAGTGCAGAGCCTTGCTTGGGATTCTCTCTCTCTCTCTCTGCCCCTCCCCATGCTCTCTTTTTCTCTCTCAAATGAACATTAAAAAAAAAAGTTTCATGGAATCTGAGTTTGAGCACTCTGGTCCAATCTCATTTTGTAGATTAGAGAAGACTGGAGAAATCAAAAGATGTGTCCAAGTTTACTATTAGGAAAGAGGACAGGCTCGGGTCCCTTGATCACTCAATCTAGTGCTGGTTTCTATTAAACTATACTATTGGGTTTTATTTCATAGGAGGATGCCTCAGGACTGACTTTAGTTGTAACTTTCAAATACAATTCGGTTCAGTTATGAAATTAACAAAATTACTCAATGCAATACTCATATCTGGCTTTTTGGGGAAAGCTCTTCAGAGTGAGTTTCTGAGTTATTTTTGAATCAGCTCAGGTGGCAAGGAGTTAATAGCTAGAGATCGCTCTAGCTCTTTCTCCAAACTAAATGCTTCTTAAACTAGATGCCTCTTGATAGTAAGCCTTTGTGTTCAAACCAACAAACGTACTTTACCCATGGTTGTCTTTGGTTTCTGAGCTAATTTAATATCACAGGTGCAAGATTTACTTTAATTATCAAGATGAACAGCTGAGGGGGTCAGCCTATTACCCATCTGGTCGTAATCCAGCCAGGAGGCTTCTCTATGCCCCATGCCAATATTTCCAATTGTCAGTGGCCCTGACTTTTCCTGTTGCTGGAGTTTTAATCTCATCTGCCAATTGTGGAACTACTGACAGATTCCCCAGTCCCCTAAACACCTCCCTCACTCTCCCCCTCCTGGATATTTCCACATACTTGTTTCATCAGGATCTCACGACTTCAAGGTGTCACTACAAAAGTACCATTCAGCTGATCTCTAGGCCACAGAGGCCCAGTGTCTGGCACAAGCATAAACCTCCATTCATAACCTTCCCTGGCATTTCTCTAGTCAAGGGGACTTTTAACCGCCATCCCGGGAGACTGCAACTCTTGCTTAAGGAAAGAGGAAAGGAGGCGGGCTCACCTGGGTGACTCACGTTGAGCATCTGACTTCGGCTCAGGTCACGATCTCAGTTTGTGGGTTCGAGCCCCACGTCGGGCTCGGTGCTGAGCGCTCAGAGCCTGGAGCCTGCTTCGGATTCTGTGTCCTGCTCGCTCTCTGCCCCTCCCCCATTTGTGCTCTGTTTCTCTCAAAAATAAATAAACATTAAAAAGAGAGAGAGAGGAAGAGGGAAAAAGTGACCACAGAGCTTTTCTTTTCCTCTGCACATTATCAGAACAATTCTCAAACACTGTGATCTGCAACAGCCTGTGGCTGGCACAGCCACTATTGGAAATGATCAATGTTTTCAGACATCTGAGAAAGAAGGAAGATGACTGGAAGGCAAGGTACTTAAGAGGAAGAAAACAGAGAGAAGTGGCATTTTGTTGAATTTAAGATTCTGCCAAGAGGTAATTTGTTTCAAACTGACACAGGTGACGAAACCACAAAAGAACTGGGCCCAGTGCCTTTAGAGATATTGTAAAGCCTAGAGTGTTCTACATTGTTCCAAAAGGCAGGTCTAGGAGGGAGAACTCACCTGAAGCTCTCAGATGAAGACATGTCAGTCATGTTGAATACTTCACTGCAGGTTTTTAAGCAGAGATCTGGTTGCTCTGTCAGAGATTTCTCTGGCATGTTCTTACTCCCTCTGTTGGTTCCTTCTAGCTCTATGGCTATGAGACACCAGAAAACCAAATGATGGGCCCAGAACTTCAACCCCTCCCACACTGCGGTGGCAAAGAAATCTCACCTGCTATGCCATCAGCTTCTTTCACTGTCCTAATTTGTTAACATGAGGGTGATCTTTACACCCTGGAGCTGCTTCTGAGGTCTTCCAGAGAAGCCCCAGGCCTACATGGTTTGATGTCCCTGCACTGACAGCGCAGAGCCTATTTAAGATTCTCTATCTTTGGGGCGCCTGGGTGGCGCAGTCGGTTAAGCGTCCGACTTCAGCCAGGTCACGATCTCGCGGTCCGTGAGTTCGAGCCCCGCGTCGGGCTCTGGGCTGATGGCTCAGAGCCTGGAGCCTGTTTCCGATTCTGTGTCTCCCTCTCTCTCTGCCCCTCCCCCGTTCATGCTCTGTCTCTCTCTGTCCCAAAAATAAATAAACGTTGGAAAAAAAAAAAAATTAAAAAAAAAAAGATTATCTTTCTGCCCCTCCCCTGTTCACTCTCTCTCAAATAATAAAGTTACTAAATAATAAAAATAAAAACAAAATACAATAAAATAAGTTACTGAATACCCACCATGTCCAATATGCAGATAGAAGACAGTAATGACAAACTTAAGATCACAGCTAAACTGTGGTGTCTGGGCTAGGGTCCAGGCCCCTGTTGTGCATGAACTAGGCCCCCACTCCGCTGCTGCTCTGGTCATCTTATGTGTTAAAGTCATACTGAAGAATATGTTTGAAATGGAAGGTTACAAATGAATAACTATAAGTCCCCCATTTAACAGATGAGGACACTGGGGTGAAATGTTCACATGTCACTAGTGAGGTGAAACAACATGTCCAAGGCCACACTACTAGCAGGCGGCAAAATGATGGCTCGTCCCGGTCCTCTTGCCTCCACCATGGGCTGATTTTGAAAATACTCCCTAGTCTCAAAGGACAGCATGAGTGTGGAAGTTCTCTAGATTAGGAGGGAATAAACTTAGAGAAGAGATGATGCTTGTGGGGTGCCAGAGGGACACCTGTGTTATGCTGGAGCCCAAGTTCCTTTGGACAAAGTAGCAGTTACTTTTTTTATTCTTTTGATAGCATAAAACTTGACTTTGAGGAGAGTTCTTTGAATCTCAAGTCTCCCTTTGAAATCAGCTGTTCATGGAAATAGAACAAACACTCCTAAAATTTGTATGGAACCACAAAAGACTCTGAATAACTGAAGCAATCTTAAGACGGAAGAACAGGGGTGCCTACGTGGCTCAGTCAGTTAAGCATCCGACTTTGGCTCAGGTCATGATCTCACGGTTTGTGGGTACGAGCCCGGCATCAGGCTCTGTGCTGACAGCTCAGAGCCTGGAGCCTGCTTCTGATTCTGTGTCTCCCTCTCTCTCTGCCCCTCCCCTGTTCGTGCTGTCTCTCTCTCAAAAATAAAAATAAAAACATTTTAAAAGATAATAAATACATAAATAAATAAATGGACAGAGGAACTGAATAGACATTTTTCTAAAGAAGATAAACAGATGGCCACCAGACACATGAAAAGATGCTCAGTATCACTCGTCAGCAGGGAAATGCAAATTGAAACCACAATGAGCGACCTCATACCTGTCAGAATGGTGACTGTGGAAAAGGACAAGAAATAACCAGCATTGGCGAGGATGTGGAGAAAAGAGAACCTTCATGCAGAGTCGGTGCAGCCACTATTGAAAACAGTACAGGGGTTCCTCAAAAAATTAAAAATAGGACTACCGTATAATCCAGCAATTCCATTTCTGAATATTTATCTAAAGAAAACAAAAACACTAACTTGAAAAGATACCTGCACCCGATGTTCCTTTCAGCACTATTTACGATAGCCAATCTATGGAAACAACTGAAGTGTCCATCGATGGATGAATGGATAAAGAAAAAAATACATACAATCACACACACACACACACACACACACACACACACACACAGAGGAATATTATTCAGCCATAAAAAGAAGGAAATCTTGCCATTTGTGATAACACGGATGGACCTTGAGAGCATTATGCTAAGTGAAATAAGTCAGAGAAAGACAAATCTCAATTTTATGAGAAATTTGGGGAAAAAAAACAAAACACCAAGCTCATAAATAGGACAGCTGGGGGTTGCAGTGGTGTGGGTGAGGGGTGGGTGAAATAGGTGAAGGTGGTCAAAAGGTACAGACTTGCAGTTATAAAATAAGTAAGTCATGGGGATATAATGTACAGCATGGTGACTATAGTCAATCCTACTGAACTGCATATATTTTTTAAATGTTTTAAAATATTTATTCATTTTTTTTGAGAGAGAGGGAGACAGCATGAGCAGGGGAGGGGCAGACAGAGAGGGAGACAAAGAATCTAAGCAGGCTTCAGGCTCTGAGCTGTCAGCACAGAGCGAGATGTGGGGCTTGAACTCACGAACCATGAGATCATGACCTGAGCCGAAGTTGGACACTCAACCAACTGAGCTACCCAGGCACCCCCTGAATTGCATATTTGAAAGTTGCTAAGACAGGTATGTCTTAAAAGTTCTTATCACAAGAAAAAAACTTTTTGTAACTAAGTATGGTGACAGATGTTAATCAGACTTACTGTGGCAATCATTTTGCAATATATACAATGTTGAATCATTATATTGTACACCTGAAACCAATATAATATTATATATCAATTATACCTCAATAAAAAAAGAAAAAAATTGGCTGAATGTAACAAAAAGAGCTGATTTGTTTTGGGGGGATTATAAATTATGACTAAAATTTTATTTATTTTTAGATCAAATGGTAAAACACCAAACTGTTTAGATTTCTTCTCCCATTCAATGTAAGTTTCTTGAATAGAGGAAGTAGACTTTAGTTAAAAAGAGAAACTTCAGGGAAGCCTGGCTGACTCAGTCAGAAGAGCATGTGACTCTTGATCTGAGTGTCGTGAGTTAGAGCCCCATGTTGGGTGTAGAGATTATATAAACAAACAAACAAACAAACAAAAAGAGAAAGAAAGTTCAAACTCTTACTATAAATATGGCTCTGAAAATATTTCAGACGGAAAAATGAGCTGGTTTGGTAAAAGCCCACCTTGTATTTTGTCTGAGTGATCTGAAATAAAGGTGGATTCGATTCTTTTCTTTTGATTGCCTTTAGCTTAAGACTGAAGAAACAGTTTAGAATTCTGAAAACAAAACAAAACAACAAAACTTGCGGCAGGGGACCAGGGGGAAATAAAGGCAACTTTTAGAATGATTTAAGCAAGTCTAAATAAATCTGTGGAGTATAGTATGATTATTAAAATATATAAATTTAGAGGCACCTGATTGACTCAGTCGGTCGAGTGTCTGATTCTTGGTTTCAGCTGAGGTCATGATCTCATGGTTTGTGGGTTCAAGCCCCACGTTGGGCTCTGTGCTGACGGTGTGGAGCCTGCTTAGGATTCTATCTTCTTCTCTCTCTCTCTCAAAAACAAATAAAATAAACATTAAAAAAACATGTAAATTTAATCACTGAGAAAGTATTTCAGGTAACATCCTGAAGAGAAATAGAATGAAAATTTATAGACCAGATGAAGGGTTTGTAGGTCAATGGAGAAGCAGCATGTTAGAGGAATAGACATCAAACCAGGGGAAGAACCTCACTAAATCTCTTGGAGCCAAATTTCTCATTTGTAAGATGGAGCTGAACAAGATAGTAGTAATCACTAGTACTTTATGGCAACTAGTATTGGTGGACTTGTCCAACATTCAACCTCCTTCTAGAATGCTTTCTTGAACGGAAGGCTAGAAGTAAAAAAATTAAAAAATCCCCAAATCCCAGATTTATTTGAAGCTAAGATTTTAGATATAAATTAAGTTCTGACCAATCAGATGCACCCACATGATACTTGAATTCCAAAAGGAGTCAAGTGGGGGAAGACATGCGGCATCCATCTTGTTAGTATATATTGTGTAGCAAAAGCAGCTGCCAGATTCTCCAACAACTGCTAGATTGTGGCATGAGCAGCAACTCGTTCTTGGCCTTGCACCGGGGCTGTGGCTGTTAGTCCTAGTTCAGTCTGGCATCGGCTTCCTTGGTCCTCCCAATGATTCTCTTAGCCATTTAATAGCTGGAGCTAAATCCTTTCTGGAAGGGAGTTCTGTTTTCTGTGAGTAGTAGAAGTCGTGGGGGCAAGGCTGTTCAAGAATGTTATGGTCATGGAAGTTCCAGAGAAGCTTACTGAACAGGGACTATCACTAATTCCATTTTACAGATGAGAAACACTGAGGTACAGAGAGTAACCTGCCCAGGACATACACTGTGATTCATTACTCTATATGGTTCCCCAACTAGATGATTCCAATGAGTTATTTCAAATCCAAAGTTCTAACTCTAAATTTTCTGGATCTTGGGATTAAATAGTGATATAAAATCATAAATCAATGACCGGAGGAAATTTGAGGTCCTAACATTCCCAGAAACAATTTCAGATTATGTCAGACATGAGATGGCTTCAACGTGATACCAGCATATGGTGGTCTTGGGGACGTAAGCTTTTCTTTTCATAGGTTGTGTGGCAGTTAGGCCCAGCACATAGAGCAGGCTCTCGGTGTCTCTTTATGTCTAGAGTAGGAGTGGACAAATGGGTTTGTGCGGTCACTGCAGGCAATCATTTTTTTTTTTTTAATTTTTTTTTCAACGTTTTTATTTATTTTTGGGACAGAGAGAGACAGAGCATGAACAGGGGAGGGGCAGAGAGAGAGGGAGACACAGAATCGGAAACAGGCTCCAGGCTCCGAGCCACCAGCCCAGAGCCTGACGCGGGGCTCGAACTCACGGACCGTGAGATCGTGACCTGGCTGAAGTCGGACGCTTAACCGACTGCGCCACCCAGGCACCCCACTGCAGGCAATCATTTTAAAGCAAAAGCCATTTTCTTTTCCCATGAAGAATTGGTCTTTTTAAAGTACCAATAAGTTCTTGGACCAGTGTGTTCACAGATGAACAAAGAGAAGATGAATGTTAATCCTTTTTGTTTTGTACAAAGGGATAATAAGTGAGCTCCAGTGTTTGACAGACTGGAAGTTTACGCTTACTTTCAGCTTTATAATCGTTCCCTTTTTTTCCCCCAAAAAGTATTTATTGAACAATCAGTTTCTCTAAGTATGTGTTATGTTTGCAATGGGTGTAGAGGTTCATTTGTGGGAATTTTTTCCTTTTGAATTTCTTTCTCCCCATCCATTCATGCATTTGTTCACTTACTCATTGAGTATGGTGGGAATAAGAGCATGAATCTTGCTAGCAGATGAGGTCTGAGTCCTTGCTTTCCCAACCTACTGTGTGCTTTGCACACGTTATTTAACTCTCTTAAGCCTCTGGTTCCTTATTTCAAATATGAGAATACTGATAGTGCTTTTTCACAGGGTTGCTATGAAGATCCAGTATGATCACACAGATGCTTCATTTTAAAAATGAAGGTTATGGGGCGCCTGGGTGGTTCGGTCGGTTAAGTGTCCGACTTCGGCTCAGGTCATGATCTCACGGTCCGTGGGTTCGAGCCCCGCGTCGGGCTCTGTGCTGACAGCTCAGAGCCTGGAGCCTGTTTCAGATTCTGTGTCTCCCTCTCTCTGTGACCCTCCCCCGTTCATGCTCTGTCTCTGTCTCAAAAATAAATAAACGTTAAAAAAAAAAAATTAAAAAAAAAATGAAGGTTATTCAGACTTCAAGATGTATTGCAAAGCTGCAGTCATCAAGACAGTATGGTACTGGCACAAAAACAGACACTCAAATCAATGGAACAGAATAGAGAACCCAGAAATGGACCCACAAACGTATGGCCAACTAATCTTTGACAAGGCAGGAAAGAATATCCAATGGAAAAAAGTCTCTTCAGCCAATGGTGCTGGGAAAACTGGACAGCAACATGCAGAAAATTGAACCTGGACCACTTTCTTACACCATGCACAAAAATAAACTCAAAACGGATGAAAGACCTAAATGTAAGAGAGGAAGCCATCAAAATCCTCAAGGAGAAAGCAGGCAAAAAACCTCTTTGACCTCAGTCGTGGCAACTTCTTACTCAGCACGTTTCCGAAGGCAAGGGAAACAAAAGCAAATATGAACTACTGGGGCCTCATCAAAATAAAAAGCTCCTGAAGAGCAAAGGAAACAATCAGCAAAACTAAAAGGCAACTGACGGAATGGAAGAAGAAATTTGCAAATGACATATCAGATAAAGGGTTAGTATCCAAAATCTATAAAGAACTTATCAAACTCAACACTCAAAAAACACATAATCCAGTGAAGAAATGCACGAATAGACACTTCTTCAAAGAAGACATCCAGATGGCCAACCGACACATGAAAAAAATGCTCAACATCACTCATCATCAGGGAAATACAAATTAAAACCACAATGAGATAGCACCTCACACCTGTCAGAATGGCTAACATGAACAACTCAGGCAACAACAGATGTTGGTGAGGATGTGGAGAAAGAGGATCTCTTTTGCACTGCTGGTGGGAATACAAACTGGTATGGCCACTCTGGAAAACAGCATGGACGTTCCTCAAAAAATTAAAAATAGACCTACCCTACAACCCAGCAATTGCACTACTAGGTATTTACCCAAGGGATACAGGTGTGCTACATGAAGGGACACATGCACCCCAATGTTTATAGCAGTGCTATCAACAATAGCCAAAGTATGGAAAGAGCCCAAATGTCCATCAATGGTTGAATGGATAAAGAAGATGTGGTGTATGTGTGTGTGTGTGTGTGTGTGTGTGTGTGTGTGTGTGTGTAAAGTGGAGTATTAGTTGGCAATCAAAAAGAACGAAATCTTGCCATTTGCAACTATGTGGATGAAACTAGAAGGTATTATGCTAAGCAAAATTAGTCAGAGAAAGACAAATATCATGTGACTTTACTCATATGAGGAATTTAAGATACAAAACAGATGAACATAAGGGAAGGGAAGCAAAAATAATATAAAAAAACAGGGACAGGGACAAAACATAAGAGATTTAAATATAGAGAAAAAGCTGAGGGTTGCTGGGGCATTGTAGGTGGGAGGATGGGCTAAATGGGTAAGGGGCATTAAGGAAGACAGTTGATGGGATGAGCACTGAGTGTTGTACGTAGGGGATGAATCACTGGAATTTACTCCTGAAATCATTGTTGCACTGTATGCTAACTTACTTGGATATAAATTTTTAAAAAAAATAAAAAATTAAAAAAATAAAAATGAAGGTTATTACTTAATGAAGAATATATTAGTATTTATTGAACACCTACTGTGTCAGCCACAGTGCTGTGCACTTGGCATCTACTCTGAATAAAAGTTGCATATGGAGAAAAGAGATATATACCAAGATAAATGCAATAAAGTATGAAGAATCTTTGCAGATTATGGTGGGGGCACAAATGAGGATCTGATTAGTTTGATTTGGGGGGAGATGATTAGAAAAAGATTGTTTTCCTTTAGTAGAATCTGGAAGATGATTAGCATTTTAGGTCATTAGGTATAGTCCCATCACTAAGAGAGAAGATGAGCATCATGAATGCTGGAGGCCCCAAACTGCACGGTTCCTGTGTGAATTATAAGCATTTTGGCAATCCTCATCACTGGCTCCTTACTAGCCACGTGTAAACACATTCCAATTACTTCTGTGTCCTAATCTCCTCAATCCATGGCATTTCTTGCCCTTTACAGTCAAACTTCTTAAAAGATTCCCTCCCATCCTCCTCGTAAAACACTGCAAGCTAATTTCAAACCTGGGCAAACCAGTAGAACAATTCTCATCATGGTCCCAATAATATCTGTATTGCTAAAGCAGGTAGAAACATCTTAGACCTCACCTTAACTGATTAATATTTGATATTATTGTCCACTTTCTCCTCTTTCAAACACTCTTTCCCTAGGCTTCCACGAGAGCCCTTTAATCTTTTCATTGTCTTCCTACCTCTGGCAACTAACCACTTTCAAGTCTGTGTGGAGTGTTCCTATTCTATTCATGCCTTTTGTCCTACTCAACCTTGGATGATACCATCTACTCCTGTGACTTCAGCTACCATCCAGTGACCCTCACATCTCCAACCCTGTTCTCTTTCTGTACTCTGGACTTGGACATCTCAGCATAGGTCATTATAAAACTGATTACAGAATACATATGAATTGTTTTACTTTTATCTGAGGCATTATTAGGTAACTAAACTAGACATAATTTCCAGTTTAAAACAGTCATGCCCACTCTGATTCAGACTGCTGTTTCTTTTACAGGCCTCACCTCAAAGGTCTTCAAGATGGAGTGTCATCCTCAGAGGACAACTTTTATTTATCTGAGAGAGCAGAGAGAGCAAGAAATAGCGCAGGGGTGGAAGAGAGGCAGAGGGGGAGAGGGAGAGAATTTTAAGCCGGTTCTGCGCTGTCAGTGCAGAGCTGGATACAGGGCTCGATCCCACAAAGATGAGATCATGACCTGAGCCAAAATCAAGAGTTGGACACTCAACTGACTGAGCCACCCGGGTGCCCCAACAAATGGCAACTTTTAAAAGGCTATGATTGAATATTCTTATTTTAGGGATAATAACATAATAGCATTTTTTCACCTTAAATAACCAAAGCAACATTAAATAATTCCAAAATATACACTTTATGATAGCACCAAACTCAAATACCTTCACCAAACTAAGAAATGCTTGACAACTATCCCTCAATCCCCCCCTTTAACTTACTTGGATTTTTCCCAGGTCAGACTTAAATCTATTTTTTTCTTTTCTTTTTGTAATATGATATTGCAGATATTCAACAGCCTTTCTTTTTAATTTTTTTTAATGTTTATTCATTTTTGAGAGAGACAGAACATGAGTGGGGGAGGGGCAGAGAGAGAGGGAGACACAGAATCTGAAGCAGGCTCCAGGCTCTGAACTGCAGCACAGAGCCCGATGTGGGGCTCGAACCCACGATCCGGGGCTCGAACCCAAGACCCATGAGATCATTACCTGAGCTGAAGTCAGACACTTAACTGATGGCCAGGTGCCCCAAACCTATTTTGTTTTCATTATCATGATTTAATAGCAAGCAGTATATGACAACTAAATGCTGTGTAAAAGGAATCTATTTTAGTTGATCTAAAATTACCTTTTTCAGTTCCACATTTAACTCATTCATTCCACAAACAGTATACACCAACCAGTAGTATCTGGAAGTATTTTGCATGCTGGGCATATAGTGTTGAACAAGGCAAGGCCTGTGCTCTCATTCTAGATGGAGAAATAAATAAATAAATAAATAAGAAAAAAATTGGATCACTCTAAGGACAAAGCAAAGAACTAAAATATGATAGTGACCGAATATATAGTTACTTTAAAAAAAAATTTTTTTTAACGTTTATTTATTTGAGAGACAGAGCATGAAAGGGGGAGGGTCAGAGAGAGAGGGAGACACAGAATCTGAAACAGGTTCTAGGCTCTGAGCCATCAGCACAGAGCCCGACGCGGGGCTGGAACTCACGGACCATGAGATCATGACCTGAGCCGAAGTCAGACGCTTAACCGACTGAGCCACCCAGGCGCCCCTATAGTTACTTTTAAATAGTTGATAGGAAAAGGACCCTTTGAGATGTTTTTAAAAACCTTTTATTATGAAAACTTTCAAACATATTCAAAACAGAATTTGTAAATTCTTTCTTCTAGGTAAAGGTATCCATTACCTAGCTTTGTCAATTAGTAACATTACCCAATACTTGTTTTATCTACTCTGCCTCTTTTTTTCTTTTTTTGCTAAAGTGTTTTTAAAGCAAATGACAGATATCTTATCATTCCATCCATAAAGAGTTCAGTATCTATTGATAGGGAATTTCAGAAAAGCACATAACCTTGTGGTGCCTGGCTGGCTCAGTTGGTGGAGCATGAAATTCTTGATTTGGGGTCATTAGTTCAAGTCCCACATTGGGGTAGACTTTACTTAAACAAATGCACCCCAAAACCCATACATAACCACAAAATTATCATACCCAATTATCATGATATGCAGTCCATACTTATGGCTCCTCATTTGGTCTCAAAATTATCATTTTCCTTCCCAAATTAGGATCAAAGTTCATACATTGTTGCTAAGATCCATTATTTCAATAGGAATAATGCAAAAAGCCAATATTCTAATTCCAAATTTGTTTCATTTATTAGCTATGACTTTTCTATACAAAGAAAAAAAAAAAAAAAGAACTCTCCCCCTATCAACTATTTGTTTACCCTGAAATATAGAATGGTATAGAAAAGACAGAATGGATGCTTGATTCTTTTATTTATGCATTTTCAGAGTAATAAATTAGAGTGATTATCAATCTGAAGAGGTGACATTTAAGCTGAAGCCTGAATGTGAAAATATAGCTATGCAAGAATTAGGAGAAATAGCATTTCAGGAACAGAGAACAGTTAGTGAAAAGGCCTTAAGGTAGAAAACGATCTTAGTATGTTTACAGGCTAGAAAGGAATTCGTTTTGCCATGAGGGGAGTGATATGGCCAAAATTAAATGAAGTAAGATTGAGAGTTAGTTTGGACCACATTGTGCCTTGTGAGCCAGGGTAAAGGGTGGACATTTTATAATGAAAGAATGGAGACACCAATTTGGAGGATCTGGAGGGTTTGCGTGTTTAAAAGAGAGCTCTGTCTGCTATAAGGGGCAACAGACTTTAGTTAGACAAAGGTGAAAGCCGGGAGACAAGATGTTAAAAAGAAGCCAATGGGCAGGATGGTAACAGCTTGAACTGGAGTGATAATAGAGCAAAGGTGGGAAGGGGGAGTCAACACTGTGTTAACCATTTTAAATTTGATCTGTCGCTAGGCCATCCATGTGTAAATGTGGAAAGGTCACACAGGCAATTGGCTATGTCCTCAAGTTTCCTGGAAGAGTTGGGACTGGAAATATGATTTCAGAGTTAGTGACATATGAATTGTACTTCGAATCCTGGGGTAGAGGATTGTATCAACAAAAAAGGGGAGGATCTTAGAACAGAGCCTGGGGGGTTACATGAGCATCTAGAAACCAGAAGAATGTACAGTAGTTATGCAGAGAAGACACAGATACTGCACCTAGTATATCTTCCCCTCCTTAGAAACAGAACACATACATATGTGCACCAGATAAAATGTATGTGTCAGTCATTCTTGCAGCTAATTTTAGGTAAATGGAACAAGAGTGCAAGTGATGTAAACAACTTGAGTCACCCCAGTAAGGAAAAGGGTGTGCTCCCCTTCCTTTTCCCCTCCTTCTAATGACTATAATGCAAATGTGCTGTGAACCATCTTGGACCACGAAGACTAGGGAACCTAGAAATGGCAGAGCAGTAAGCTAAAAGGAGTCCGAGTCACAAGGATAACCTTGTGATAAATGCAGCCACACCAGCCTCTCCTTTATTCAAGTCATTGCTCTTTTGCATCTCTGTTACACACAGCAACAGAGTATTCTAACTAACTCTATTCTAACTCAGAGTCCAATCATTCTGTGAGCTAATAAATATCTCTGAACCAGCAAAGCTGAGGACCACACTATGAATCTCTGTTAACTTCATAATATGCCAATACTCACAATACTGAATGGCTTAATTTGCTACCTATCCTAATTAGACTATGACAAACTCAAGGGAGTAGTTAGGTAAAGAAAGAGCGGGTACCAAGGAGGCATCAAGGGTCCCTCAGAAATTGGATTGCAGTTTATTTACTTTATCCTAAAGAGCCCTGGACTTGATGAGTTCAGGATTCCAGATGAGCAATAAAGCCACAACTCTCTCTTACACTATTTAGATTGCTAGAAATCTCTAGAAGTCTACAAGTGGTTTACAAGCAGTTTGGTGGTCAGAGAATAATTAATGTGATTATTTTTTTAAATATAATTTCAAATTTATAAAAGGTAAAAGTGGTTATTTCCATAGAAATCCAATTCTTTTGTTAATTCTTAAATATGCACCCTAGCACAGATTGCCTTAGATAAGGCAATAAAGTATTTTCATGTCATTTGCATATTAGTTTTGGTTCATTTGCATTTTTTCATGATTTTTATTGTGTTGCATTATGTCCACATTTCACAAGAAATAAACCAAAGACTCAAAAGTGCTCATCGAAATGTAAAAGTACAAGGAGGCAAATACTACAAGTCAACATAATGCTGTAAATGTCAAAACATTGAACTGGATTCCACTGAGAATCTAAAATGTGAATCTGGGGGCGCCTGGGTGGCGCAGTCGGTTAAGCGTCCGACTTCAGCCAGGTCACGATCTCGCGGTCCATGAGTTCGAGCCCCGCGTCAGGCTCTGGGCTGATGGCTCAGAGTCTGGAGCCTGTTTCCGATTCTGTGTCTCCCTCTCTCTCTGCCCCTCCCCCGTTCATGCTCTGTCTCTCTCTGTCCCAAAAATAAATAAACGTTGAAAAAAAAAAATTTTAAAATGTGAATCTGTACATTAGGACAAGTAAATTTGCATGTGTGATGATTTTGCATAAACAACTAAAAAAAACCCAGAAATTAGCAACTATGTTGACAATCACCTGAAGACTGGATTTTTTTTTAAGATCATTGATCTATCCACCTTGTTCTCATTGGCATGAGACATTTAAATTTTCATATATTTTCAAATAAAATATAGTGATCCCTTTGTTGACAGTTTAAAAACCGCCCTATTAGGCCTGGAACCAAGGTGGTGATCTTGATATTTTGGACTTCTGGTTTTCTGCTTATGCGTGTTCATGATCAGGAAATCACAATGCTGACTATTTGAAGGGAGAAGGGCTATTTTTATAAATTACTCTACATTATTAATATTACTATAAAATACCACGCAGGTATTTAATTTATACAAATGTAACTATACCTACTTGGCATGCATACACACACAAGAAAGAACTTAAATTTTAAAACTAATTTTGCCTCTAAGTATGTCCTCCCTCCCTCCCTCTCTTCCTCCCTTATTTCACCTCTTCATGATTCTATCTTTCAGAGAGAGCATAAGAAGCCATTTTTACGGTCCTTTGGCTGGTCTCAATTTTGCATGCTTTTCATAATAAGTACATCTCACTGTGCTACGTGATTCTAGTACTTAAAGATTTGAGATATATCTATATCTATCTATATCTATATATCAATAAATACATGCACACACATTTTTTTGGTGGGCCAGTGTACAAGAAAGTTCCTAAATGTAACCCCATCACTTAAACCTACACATGAAACACAGCAATGTGCTCCAAAGATGGAGGACACTTGACTCCTTTGACATAGTATGTGTCTCTAGTGTATAAAGAAATAGGGCTACAACAACATCAACAAGCATCAAAATTAGAACAAGAAAACATCAGACAAGAAATAAAAAAGGCATCCAAGTTGGAAAGATACAAGTAAAATTGTTATTTGCAGATAATGTGATCTTATATAAAGAAAATGCTAAAGAGTCAACCAAAAAACTGTCAGAACTAATCAATGAACTCAGTAAGGTTGCAAGATATAAAATCAACATACAGAAATCAGCTGTATTTCTATTCACTAACAATGAGAGATCTGAAATAAAAAACCATCCCATTCACAACAGCATCAAAAAACAATAAAATATTTAGGCATAAATTTAACAAAGGAGGTAAAAGATATTTGCAATGAAAACTACAAGATTTTCATGAAAGAAATTGAGGAAGACACATACAAAAGGAAAGATATCCTATGTTCATGGATTGAAAGAATTACTCTTGTTAAAATGTCCACATTACCTAAAGCCGTCTATAGATTCAATGCAATCCCTATCAATTTCCAATGGAATATTTCACAGAAATAGAAATACCAATCCTAAAATTTATATAGAACCACAAGACTCCAAAAAGCCAAAGTCTTCTTGAGAAAGAACAAAACCAGAGGTGTCACACTTCCTCATCTCAAACTATAGTTGACCCTTGAACTCAAGCAGGGTTAAGGGTGCTGACCCCTGCGCTCCACACATAACTTTTGGTTTCCCCAGAAGTTATTAATTGCTAATAACCTATTGACTGGAAGCCTTACTGATAGCATAAACATTGATTAACACCTATTTTGAATGGTGTGTTATGTACTGAATTCTTACAATAAAATAAGCTAAACAAAATGTTAAGAAAATAATAAGAGAAAATACATGTATAGTACTATTCTGTGTTTATAAAAAAAACTCCGCATATTAAGTGGACCCACATAGTTCAAATAGGCATTGTTCAAGGGTCAACTGTATACACATTCAAAGCTTTAGTGACTAAAATAGTATGGTACTACCATTAAACAAACAAACAAACAAACAAACAAGCAAAAAAACAACACAAAGACCAATGGAACAGAATGGAGAGCCCAGAAGTAAACCGCTGCGCTTACAGTCAACCAATATTTGACAAAAAAGCCAAGAACACTCAACAGGGACAGGCTCTTCAATAAATGGCATTAGGAAAACCGGACAATCACATGCAGAAAAGTGAACCTAGACCCTTATCCTGTATCTCTCGCAAACATTAACCTGAAATGGATTAAAGACTTAATATCTGATACTGTAAAACTTCTAGAAGAAAATGTAAGGAAAAGCTCCTTGACATTGGTCTCTGGGAATTATTTTTTTAGATGTGACACCAAAGCACAAGCAATAAAAGCCAAAATCAACAATCAAACTAAAAATTCCAGCACAGCAAAATAAATAGGTAGCTTACAGAATGGGAGAAAATATTTGCAAACCATATTATTAGTTATATTTGTATATAAACCATATATTCGATTAAAAAATGGGCAGAGTAGGGCGTCTGGGTGGCTCAGTTTGCTAAGCATCCAACTCTTGGTTTCGGCTCAGGTCACGGTCTCATGGTTGGTGAGATTGAGCTCTGCATCAGGCTCTGCACTGGGGACTGAGCTTTGCATCAGGATCTGCACAGCCAATTTGGAGCCTGCTGGGGATTCTCGTTTTCTGCCCTTCCCCTGCTCATGCTCTTTCTCTCAAAATACATAAACTTAAAAAAATTGGCAGAGTAACCAAATAGACATGTATATCAAAACAATGAGATATCACAATCCCTATCAAAATAACACCAGCATTCTTCACAGAGCTAGAACAAACAATCCTAAAATTTCTATGGAACCACAAAAGACCCCAAAGAGCCAAGCAATCTTGAAAAAGAAAACCAAAGCTGGAGGCATCACAATTCTGGACTTCAAGATGTATTACAAAGCTGTAATCATCAAGACAGTATGGTACTGGCACAAAAACAGACACTCAAATCAATGGAACAGAATAGAGAACCCAGAAATGGACCCACAAACGTATGGCCAACTATTCTTTGACAAAGCAGGAAAGAATATCCAATGGAAAAAAGACAGTCTCTTCAGCCAATGGTGCTGGGAAAACTAGACAGCAACATGCAGAAAATTGAACCTGGACCACTTTCTTACACCATGCACAAAAATAAACTCAAAATGGATGAAAGACCTAAATGTAGGACATGAAGCCATCAAAATCCTCGAGGAGAAAGCAGGTAAAAACCTCTTTGATCTTGGCTGCAGCAACTTCTTACTCAACACGTCTCTGGAAGCAAGGGAAACAAAAGCAAAAATGAACTACTGGGACCTCATCAAAATAAAAAGCTTCTGCCCAGCAAAGGAAACAATCAACAAAGCTACAAGGAAACTGACGGAATGGAAGAAGAAATTTGCAAATGACATATCAGATAAAGGATTAGTATCCAAAATCTATAAAGAACTTATCAAACTCAACACCCAAAAAACACATAATTCAGTGAAGAAATGGGCAAAAGACATGAAAAGACACTTCTCCAAAGAAGACATCCAGATGGCCAACCAACACATGAAAAAAATGCTCAACATCACTCATCATCAGGGAAATACAAATGAAAACCACAGTGAGATACCACCTCACACCTGTCAGAATGGCTAACATTGATTGACAACTCAGGCAACAACAGATGCTGGTGAGGATGTGGAGAAAGAGGATCTCTTTTGCACTGCTGGTGGGAATGCAAACTGGTGTAGCCACTCTGGAAAACAGCATGGAGTTTCCTCAAAAAATTAAAAATAGACCTACCCTACAACCCAGCAATTGCACTACTAGGTATTTACCCAAGGGATACAGGTGTGCTACATGAAGGGACACATGCACCCCAATGTTTATAGCAGTGCTATCAACAATAGCCAAAGTATGGAAAGAGCCCAAATGTCCATCGATGGATGAGTGGATAAAGAAGATGTGGCATGCATATATATATATATATATATATATATATATATATATATATATATCCAGTGGAGTATTAGTTGGCAATCAAAAAGAACGAAATCTTGCCATTTGCAACTACATGGATGGAACTAAAGGGTATTATGCTAAGCAAAATTAGTCAGAGAAAGACAAACATCATATAACTTCACTCATATGAGGACTTTGATAAAACAGATGAACATAAGGGAAGGGAAGCAAAAATAATATAAAAACAGGGAGGAGAACAAAACAAAGGAGACAAATACAGAGAACAAACATAGGGTTGCTGGAGGGGTTGTGTGTGGTCTAAATGGGTAAGGGGAATCTACTCCTGAAATCATTGTTGCACTGTATGCTAACTTACTTGGATGTGAATTAAAAAATAAATAAATTATGAAACAAAAACAAAAACAAAAAAACCAATGAAATATCACCTCACACTTATTATAATGAATGGCTCTTACCAAGACAAGAGATAACAAGTGTTGGCAAGGATGTGGAGAAAAGGGAGCCCTTATGCACTGTTGGTGGAGATGTAAATTTGTTCAGCCATTATGGGACAGTGTGGAAGTTCCTCAAAAAATTAAAACTAGAACTACCATAAAATCCAACAATTCCGTTCCTGGGTACTGTTAAAAAGAAAAACACAGGCGTCAAATGGAGATTCTTATGCTATGCTGTATCACCAAACTGGAGCTTAGTACCTATACTAATTGCAGTTTCAACCTTTCTCAGAAATGTAGTCTTAATCAATCAGTCGGGAATTTTCTGGTCAGCACCAATAAGTTGATATGTCACTGGGGCCCTCTCCATCTCTCGAAGGAAGATGAGGAAATCCACCTAATAAAGACCCAACTATCCTCAAAGGGAGATGACCACACCCATCTTTTCTCTTTATGACTTTCTTATCCTGCCTTTAAAAGCCTCTCCTTTTCTGCAGCCCTTCGTTGCTCACCTGTACTTTGTAGAGAGAATGCTGCTTGATTCATGAATAATAAAGCCAGTTAGCTCTTAAAAATTTCATCACTTAAATTTATATCCAATGGAAATGAAAATAGGATATCAAAGAGATATATATATGCACTCCCTTGTTTATTGCAGCATTACTCACAATGGTCAAGATATGAAAACAATTAAAAAAATTTTTTTAATGTTTACTTATTTTTGAGAGAGAGAGAGAGAGAGAGAGAGAGAGAGAGAATGAGCAGGGGAGGGGCAGAGAGAGAGGGAGACACAGAATCTGAAGCAGGCTCCAGGCTCTGAGCCCAACATGGGGCTCGAACTCATGAACCGTGAGATTGTGACCTGAGCCGAAGTTGGGCGCTCAACCGACTTGAGTCACCCAGACACCCCAATATGAAAACAATCTTAAGTGTCCATCAATGGATGAATAAAGATGTGGTATGTGTGTATGTGGATGTGGATACATACACATACACATATATATGGACATATTATTCAGCCATAAGAAGGAAATCCTGCCATTTGGAACAACATGGATGGCCCTTAAAGGTATTTGTTAAGTGAGAGGTATATGCTAGTGGTACAGTGGTAATTATATTACAATATGTAAATGTATCAAATCAACATATTGTACACTTTAAATTTACATAATATTACATGTCAATTATGTCTCAATAAAAATAAATAAAAAAAAAAAGGGAAAATGTCAAGCCATGCTAACAAACAATCCAGTATCTCATAATGTGATGAGCTGTTTGTTATAAGACTTTAATGAAGGTAAAAAAATATATTAAACTTGTGGTTGGAAGACACAAATGGCAAATGTGTGCCTACAGTTGGTTACACATTGTGAGAAAATGAACTTTTCAAACTTCCTACATTCAGTCACAATTGGCTGTACTATTATAAGTTAAATAATTTTCAAGGAAAATTGATTACATGTAATTCTTTACTTAATTTTTAAGTGTTTATTGCATAAGATTACACTATTTGTGAACCACTTCAAATGCTGAATTAAGGAAGTGTTACTGTGTATTTCCTTTGGCTCCTTTTGACACCGACTGCTTCACAAAAGTAGTAGTGTGTTTTTAGAGTTTACAATTACAGGGGTGCCTGGGTGGCTCAGTCGGTTAGGCATCCAGCTTTGGCTCAAGTCATGATCTCACAGATCTAGGGTTTGAGCCCCGCGTCGGACTCTGTGCTGAAAGCTCAGGGCCTGGAGCCTGCTTCATATTTGGTGTCTCCCTCTCTCTGCCCCTTCCTGCTTACACTCTGTTTCTCTCAAGAATAAGTAAACATTAAAAAAAAAAAAACAAAAAAACCTCTAGTTTATAATTACATAAAAACATGGGTACATTAGTCTGATTATATTCCCTTTAAGATTTTAACTCTCTTACTGACTTTAGTAGTAATTACATGTGACTATTTTCCAAGCAGATCACATATAATGGATAGGGAATAAGGAAAGTTTTGTTTATTTCCTGGACTTTCCCTTAGTATGTAAATAGCTTTGCCTCCTATTATCCATTACCCAATCTGAAATCCACATTCTTGTCATTTTTATTACTTTTGCAACAGAGCTGCTACAAGGAAACAATATGTAATTGATAACATAAATGTTATAATTATGAAATTGTTTGGATTGTAGATACTGACGTCAAAGTGATTTAAAAATTTCTTTATCTTTTAAAATTCATGACACTTGTTTTATAGCTAGACCAGAAGCATCAGTAGTACCTGGAAACTTACTAGAAATGTAAATTCTCAGCACCACGCCCCCTACTCCATACCTACCGAAGCAGAAAACAGGCGGTGAGACCCATGTACAAGTCCTTCAAGTGATTCTGATACATTGTGAAGTTTGAGAACCACCAGACTAAGGAAATTCAGTACTGGTTCACTTCATGGTAGCGAGAGGAGTTAGCATGGTTGTTTGCACTCCAGAGATGGATTGCACAGAGGTTCGGCGGGGGTTTTAACAGGTTTGTACAAAGAAGCAAGAGAGAAACAGGATGCTGAGGATATATGTGATTATGATGGATATGGGAATTTCAGCTGGAAAAGAAGAAAAGGGAGGACTTATAGGGGAAAGAGGTATATTACCTGTTATTAACATATTGAAGACTGACCAAGCTGAAGACCTAAAATACCAACAATTTCTACCTATCAACATATTCCACCAATACCATATTCTTTTGCCTCCCCATCAGAGAATCACTATCTTAATTTTTGTTTAACATTCCCTTGCTTAAAAATGAAAAAAAAAATTATCACCTTTGTGTTTGGTTTGGCTTAAACTTTTAAAAATGAGATCATGCTGCATATAGTCTTCTTTGATTAGCTTCTTTCATATATTTTGTTCTTTTGTACTGTTCTCCACAGCTGCAGTTAATTTTCATGGCTGTATAATATTTCATGGTATAAGTATACATTGCTTATTATAAAATATAAAATATTTTATTAAACCATTCTCTTCCATTGATGAACATTTGGGTTGTTTCCAGTTTTTGGTATTACAAACAGTGCTATGAACATTCTTGTTCATGGACCCTTGGTACATATGAATAAAGAATTTCTTCAGGATACACTACTTAGGCGGAATTGCTAGGTACCAACGTATGCAGATGCCCAACTTTACAAGATAATACCAAATTATTTTTCACAAGTGGTTGTATTTCTCTATACTCCTCACAGTAATCTATTGGAATCTCATTGTCCCACTCCATCTCCACCACTCAATAAGGTCAGAATTTAAAATTTTTATCAATTGAATGTGTTCAAATTATATCTCAAAGTCTTGATTTGTAGTTTCTGATTACTGTTTAGAGTGGGCATGTTCATTGTCCATGTGAAATGTCTGTTCACATATTTTGAACTTTTTGACTGTTTCCTTCCTGAGCTCTAGGAATTTTTAATGTGCTGGCTATTATTCTTTCTCTGTTCCATGTGATGTAAATAGGCTTCCACTTTGTGCCCGGTCTTTTCACTTTGATGTCTTTTGATAAAAAGTTCCTAACTTTCTGATTGTTAAACTTGTCAATTTTTCTTACATTTTTGTGTTTTTCTATACACATATTTTCAGTGTTTTAAAGTTTTACTTTTGACATTTATGTTTTACTTCATTTGAAATATTTGTGTCCACTATGAGAAAGAAATTGAGTTTCTTTTTTCATTTCCACATGGGCACACAATTTTCCTACTTCTACTGAGAAAACATGTTTTCTTTCTCCACTGAATTATTATGTTGTTCCTTCTGTAAATTAAAATTTCAGATATATTTAAGTCTGTTTCTTGGCTCTTTTATTGTTCCATTTGTAATATGTACCAGTACCTCAGTAAATGCTACACCTTTATAATTCTTATCTTGTAGGGCAAATTCCCTCTCCTCTTTGTTCTTCAGGAATTTCTCCATCCTTTACTTTTTGCTCTTCTACATAAATTTTAGAATGAGCTTATGAAGTTCCACAAAAAAATTGTTGGGATTCTAACCAGAGTTGCATTGAATCTGCAGAGGATTTTTGAGAACTGACATCACTTCAAAAGATATGTCTATATTTACTTAGGTCTTCTTTAATGTCTCTGAGTTTTGTTTTTTTAGTCTATGTTTTTTTTTTTATTGAGGTATACTTTATATACAGCAAATGAAACAGATCTTAAGTACATTACATTTAACATAATTACAGATTTACTTGGGTTTAAATTCACCATCTTTCTTTGAAAAACTGTATTTTTACAGGTCTTGCACATCTTTTGTTAGGCTTATTTCTAGATAACTTGGTTTTGTTGCTATCATAAAAGTTGTGCTTTAAAAATATTATGTATTCCAGTTGTTTGATGATGGTGCATACGTCACTGACTTCTGTATTTTCATCTTACAACAAGCATCTTGGGTAAACTATGATTGCTACTAAATTGTAGTCTTTTGAGTTCTTCAGATAGACAATCATCATCTGCAAGTAAGCATTTTGTTTCCTTCTTTAATCCCTATCCATGTAGAAAAGTAGTGATGATAGGCATCTTAGTCCTAGTCCTCAATTCTTAAGGGGATACTTCCAATGTTTCCTCATATGAGATGATGGCATTGGGTCTATTTTTGTTGTCTTCTTAAAGTTTATTTTATTTATTTTGAGAGTCAGCGAGTGCAAGAGGGGCAGAGAGAGAGGGAGACAGAGAGAATCCCAAGCAGGCTCTGCAGTGTCAGTACAGAGCCTGATGTGGGGCTTGATCTCATGAACTGTGAGATCATGACCTAAGCCAAAATCAAGAGTTGGATGCTTAACTGACTGAGCCACCCAGGTGCCCCAGTTGTTGTTTTAATATAGATATCTTTGTCAATTTAAGTATCCCCTGACCCCTTTCAAATCAGAAAAGTGACCAGCTTTTTCTAAATATATTACTTTTTCCCCTTTAATATGGTAAATGATAGAGATTTTCTAATATTAAGCCATCCTTTCATTACTAGCATAAGCCCAATTTATCGTGCCCTTTTTATACATTTGGTAATATTTTGTTTAGTATCCTTTATCAGTATTCATGAGTGAAATTTGCCAGTAACATACTCTCTTTGTATATTTTGTTTTCTAGATTATATTGACCTCACAGAATGAGTTAGGAACTATAACTTTTTCACATTATTTAAAAAAACTTTCTATGTGGTCAAAATAATCTCCTTGAAAGTTTGGGAGAGTTCACTTGTAAAACACTTTGGACCTATTTTTTTTGTGTGTGTGGACTTGTAATTTCTGCTTTTAAGTGATTAATGTTAGAGTGACATTATTCACACTAGCTTAAGCTAATATTTTTAGAGTTTTCAGATTTTCACTATTTTTTCATATTTATTTGCATATGTTAATAACATCTTTTAAAAAATCTTTGCTTGTATTTGTATTTTTCATTTATAAATAGCATTTATATCTACTTTCATTTTTCATAGCTATATCTATTAGCATTTTCAAGGAATAAGCTTTTGGCTTATTTCTATTTTACTGTTTTTTCTATTGTTTACTTTCAGTTATTCTGTTGTCCTTTTTCTGATTTCTGAAGCTGAGCAATTTGATCAGTTTTTTAAAACGTTCCTTTAAAAAAAATTTTTTTTAATGTTTATTTTTTGAGAAAGAGAGAGTGAGTGGGGGAGGTGCAGAGAGGCCGACATAATTTGAAGCAGGCCCCATCCAGCCTCTGAGCTGTCAGCACAGTCCGTTGTGGGGCTCGAACACAAGAACCACATGATGATGACCTGAGCCAAAGTCAGATGCTTAACCAACTTAGCCACCCAGGCGCCCCTAACCCTCCTTTCTTAAATAGGCACTTAGTTTGCAAATTTCCCTGGAAGAATTACTTTTGCTGCATTTAATTACGATTCTTTCTGTGAGCCAATAAAGGGTATTTAATATTGGTTTTCAAATCTATCTATTAAAAATCTATGTGTTCCAACCAATTAGAAAATATAATTCGTGTAACTATACTTTGTAACAATTAGAAAATATAATTGGTGTAACTATATTTTGTTATTTTCTACAATTTTTTTTTATGGCTCAATTTTTATAAATGTTCCATGTAATGTGGAAAAGAATGTGGAATCTCTTAATTGCTGGATGCAGAATTCTATATACATTCAGTGGGGATCAAGCGTATTGTTCTATTCAACTCTCTCTTGATTGTAAAGAGTCTATTTTCCAATAATGAAAGTTGTAATCTTCCAACCTGATGGGTATATGATAAGTATTTTGTAGTAGCTCTAACAATTTTTGCTTTATGTAGAGATTACTTTATTAAATACACACACATGATTAGTATATCTTTTTGATGAATTGAATCTTTTATCATTATGTAGAAACACTCTATTCTTGGTGATACTTATTTTTTCATGATGGGTCTAAAATCTGTTTTGATATTAAGTAGAGCTACCATAGCTTTACTTTTGTTTTTGCATTGAATATTTTTACTCATACTCTTACTTTCAACTTCCCTTATATTTTAGACGTATCTTTTTGCTAATATTATAGAGCCAGGCTTTCATTTTAAGAATCGATTACTTTGGCGGGGACCTGGGTAGCTTAGTTGGTTAAGTGTCTAACTCTTGGTTTTAGCTCAGGTCATGATCTCACAGTTGGCGAGTTTTTGAGTTCTGTGTCAGGCTGTGCACTGACAGCAAGGGGCCTGCTTGGGATCCTCTTTCTCCCCCCTCTCTGCCCCTCCCCCGCATGTACACACACACACACACACACACACACACACACACTCAAAATAAATAAAACTTAAAATGAAATTTGTTTTTATTTATTTTTTTTTAACGTTTATTTATTTTGGGGACAGAGAGAGACAGAGCATGAACGGGGGAGGGGCAGAGAGAGAGGGAGACACAGAATCGGAAACAGGCTCCAGGCTCTGAGCCATCAGCCCAGAGACTGACGCGGGGCTCGAACCCACGGACTGCGAGATCGTGACCTGGCTGAAGTCGGACGCTTAACCAACTGCGCCACCCAGGCGCCCCGAAATTTGTTTTTAAATAGTAAGTTTGTTCCATTTATTGTGATTATTGGTATATTTGAAATTATTTTTACAATCCTCTCTTGGTTTGAATGTTATATGCACTATATCCTTTTCATGAATATCCCTGGCATTTTATAATGTATATTTAACTAAAGTTAATTAATACCTTGACACCCCAATGATACAACAGAATATTTCAGCTCTGATCTTCCCTATCTCAGCTGTTTTACTACTACTGTCTAGAATTTCTGTTGACTTAAAACAAAGAAACAAATCATCTGTTCTACTGATTTACCTAAGTGTTTACACTGATTTACCTGTTTACACAATTACACTTGTGATTTACCTAAGTGTTTACAATTTTATTTTTTCCTAAGCGTTTTTGTGTTTTAGATCACCATTCTGGGATCACTTTCATCTCTTCTTGAAGCACTTCCTTTAGAGTAGGACTCCTTTAAGAGTAAACCCTTTAAAAAATACTTTCATTTGGGGGTACCTGGGTGGCTCAGTTGGTTAAGCGTCTGACTTCGTTCGGCTCAGGTCATGATCTTGCGGTTCATGGTTTCGAGCCCCACATCAGGCTCTGTGCTGACAGCTCGGAGCCTGGAGTCTGCTTCAGATTCTGTGTCCCTCTCTCTCCTCCCCTCCCCTGCTTGCACTCTATTTCTCAGAAATAAATAAACGTTAAAAAAAGAAAAACTAAAACACTTTCACTTGCTTTCATTCTTAAACTAATTTCACTTTCTACACAATTCCAGGCTGACATTTGGTTTTTCAATGCTCTGAAGAGAATATTCCACTATTTTCACTGTTAATATTGAAAAGTCAGCTGTTAGTCTTTTATAGACAATTAGTCCTTTCTCTTTGGGTAGTTTCAAGATGTTGTCTTTGGTGGTCTATAGTTTCACTACAATGGTTCTACGTATACTTTTATTTATATTTATCCTTTATGGAGAATATCCTACCTCCTGGATGATTTTTAATCTCTGGGGGAATTTGCAGCCATTATCTCTGCAAGTACTGCCTCCCTTCCATTCTTTACTCTTGGGTCTCCACTCCATCTTCCATATCTCTTAACCTTCTTTTCATATTTTCCATCTCATCTTTTTATCTATTTGAGATTGATTTTTCAGATATATCATTCAGTTCTCCAGTTGCCTCTTCAGCTGTCTAATGTGTTAACACTTCACTGAGTTTCAAATTTGGTCAGTCACGTACTTCATTTTTGGATTTTAAAAATGTTTGTTAATTTCTTTAAAATTTCATTGTACTTGCTTATCCTGGTAATTTTAGGTATATAAATATTTTGTACATAACTATTTTATATTTTGTATCTGAGAATTTGAATATTTGCAATATTTTGGAGGGGATATAGAAATTTACTATTTTTGTTGGCTCTCATTCAAGGTAGTTTCCCATTTCTCATGTGTTGCGTGACCTTTAATGGTGTATTACTTGATCTTAATTTGTGGAAGTCCTATGTTCCCATTCTGGAGAAACTTTCATTCACAAAGTATTTGATTCTACTGGTAGAAAAACAACGACCTGCAAACCAGAACTTGAGCTCCTCTAGAGGATTTAAACATAGAACAAAAGTCTTACTGCTATTGCAGGGTTTGTTATCTTCATAATGGCGTTGCTATAGGAATCCATCCTTGGCAACCTCGCCTCTTCTGAGTGTTTGCATTTCCAAAGCTAGATCCTTGCCATTCTGGCTTTTACCCTTTCCACCTTCCTACTTCTCTGGCCTACTTTGTGGACTCAAGTTCCAATCCCAAACTCTGAGTACTCTCACTCTTGTGCTTGGGCACTCCTCCTTAATTCTTAGGTACTAAAGCTATAGTTTGTCCAGATCCATGCTCAAGTGTGTCTGTTTGTTTTGGGGTGGGAGGTTGCCAGACACCACTCTTACCTTTCATGAGACCAGCAGTGCCTCCAATTATGTGTCTTACTGGCAGTCTTGGGAGCTTCTATTTAGTCATGATACTAGAAGTGGAAATCATGCAAGATTTTTGACACTTTGAAGTTATTTAAGAACTTATCTCTATTTATATATGTATATATTTATATACATATGTTTATAAATACATATACTTATATACATATAAGGCCAATACTTGGAGATACAGCAGATCTCAAAAGATAGCTAGAAAGTAAGAATTTTAATTAAGATTATGATCCATGATTTGGCATTTGATCCTCTGAGTCTCTCATACTCACCCTCAGTTGCTTTGGAAAGATCAGTAACACCTGTAAAATTTTTGTTAGATTTGAATCTCTAATGCAGCTTTCACCTAGTTAACATATAATGGCAATTTCCACTGTGACCTCAGTTTGTGCTACAGGGATAGCACAGACCTATCTTAAAATATTCCTAATAATTCCTAATATTCCTTAAATATTCCATTTGTAATAGTTGAATAAGAGGACTATATAATGACTAGCATTGTTTTCATTTACCTATTTTCTGAAAGGTCAGGTCCTAAAAATAAAGTAAGTTACCTCAAACAAAAGGATACTACTGGTATCCTGAATTACTGGTGCTTGAATTTTAATGTATACTATTCCTCATTTATTAAGATTTTGATTTTTCTTCAACTTTCTATCCACATTGTCTAGCACACAGAAGGCATTATATATATATATATATATATATATCTCCCCACTGAATAAAAGATGCTATTGATCTTACAGAGGTAGAATGCAAACTTTCCCCATTACTACCAGTGAAGTGGACAGTTCGCTCTCAGATTTTGCCCTTCCCCAGGACCAAATACACTTGCAAGAAGGCTAATAAGCAAAGTTAGTCTTTGAGATCTTGAATATAGTAGAGCTAATACACATTTTGACGAACAGAAAGTTTCCAAAAGGAAAAAATACTTAAAACCAAAGTTACAAATTATAATCTATTTATACTTTAATTTGTGCATTTGTGGTAATTTATGACTGCAAAACACTTTTTTCTTAGAATGACATAAAGGCACATTTCATTTCAATGCATAGTGTACCATTCTAAAATATACTAATAATTTCCTTACAAAGTGCTTGAGCAGTCACTTACACATACAGTAATAGCAAAATATATTTACACTCTATAGAGTTTAAAAATTTAAAATCTGACTAAAATATATATATTTTTTAAAAACTACAGAAAATATTAGTGCTTTCTTCAGCTTAATTGTGTGAATATACCCTGCCCTCTAATTTTTTCTTAGTGATTGACTTCAATTAAAAAAAAAAAACAAACTTCTGTACACTGTGTAGTTACATAATGCTATGTCAGGTTTTAATGCTAAAAGCCTATTTTAGACATTGCTTTCTATGCATATTTGAGAACCAGGAAAGGTGAGCAGACTGTACCTCAAAAGTATTTAGTGTTTTTTTTTTTTTTATGTGTTAACACTGTGTAAATTAAAGCCAGACAATTAAGCTAAGATCCCCTCCTGTCCTTTAACAAGGAAATTAACTGGCATTTTAAAATAACTTTAAACAACTTATTGCTCCCTCTTTCTATAAGATTTTCCCCCAAAGAATCTTGGGTAATAATAGAATTGGAAGGAAATAAGAATTCTTGGAAAAATTGTAACTGTTCTCAGAGTATACAAAAACATGCCAGCACACCCTAGCAAGGCTGAAGTATTGATAAACTTTCTACAAATCGATGTGCTTTTATGTTTCTCATAGAATTTAAATTTGAACAATTTTTAAGACATGAGATCACTGTGATTAAATGGCTAATTCAGTATGGTTAGTTCACAACTTGTTATTCCTGAGATATGATGACCCTAACATGCTAAGCACAGAATTAAAGATGTTATTATTGAACTAAAGAAAAATAATGCAGTCATACACGAGAGGAAAAGGATGAAAAAACTAACAACAACAACAAAAAAACCAAAAAACTCCAGGCAAGTGGAAAAGTCATGGCTTGCCAAAAGACTTTCCTCTAAGAGCATTAAAAAAAGCCACAAATGGATCCTCTGAAGAGTTGTAAAAAGTATTTGATCAAATTATTTCAGAGACTTTTGAGGTACAGCTTTAGTGTTATAATAATTTTATAAAATATAGACTGTTTTATCAAAAATATTTATACATTCTGTTACAATATATTGCTTTTGCCCTCAGTAACTGCCAATATAAAATCTGGATCCAGTGGCCTAAAATGTACAAATGCACTTAACGTAAATGCTGGAGTTTGAGGTGTCTGCTTGGCCACTGTACAAAAGTGATGAAGTGGTGAAATTAAATAATAAACCTACAACATAGAATACATTACAACTTGCAAATATACATGTTCACAGCATGTATACAACGATAATCCCTATGTTTTAACAGATATAGTTCCCTTCTACAGTAGATACAAGAAAAAGATAAACTGGGCTGAAAAATGTACAACGAATATCAAAAAAGGAGTAATTAGTCCACTGATTTTGGAAGAAGGTATGATTGAATATATCGAGTGTCTAGACTTTGGGAATGCATATAGGTAATACAGTATCTTGGTTCAGGCTAATCAGAAGTCCTCATTCTTAAAATTTTAAGTAAATGCTGATGTTTAGTTGTTCCTGTTTGCTTCAGCATGGTTTAATAAACAAAAAATTGTTTGGCAAGTAGCTCTGTTGGAAAGCTATGAGGCTCTGTTACATGGTTGGTAAAGATAAGGCGATAAAAATTTTCTCCTAATAAATATAGAAAATTTATAAAACAAGACATCAATTCATTTTTTTTAAAAAAAGAAGCCAAAAAATGTGCACAAACTACCACTACATTTTTTTTTGATATTATAGTAATTTCATTAAAAAAATAAGAGCATTTGCCTTATTCGAACAGATTTACTATGTGTGAACAGTAATAGCATCCCAAACCCTTTTTGTTCTTTTTGTAAAATAGAGCTAATTGAAGTGAAATGATTAATCTTCCTTCCACTTAAGGCAGGCATAAGGCATAGCGAGGGACCGTGGAAGAGTGGTTTTTGGTTTTTTTTTTGTTTTTTTTTTTTAAATAGACTATTGATCCAAAAGTATTCACTTGTGATAGGTTTTCATGGCCGATGTTCATTCCGCTTAAACTCCATGAAACTGTTTCCAGTGCTCAGATTTACGTTGAAAATACATTAAAAGAAGCCACTTTCAAGAAGATTTTACAATAGTACTTTTAAAGAAATCTTCATGTGTTTAAACAAAAAACTCAGAAGCTACTGGTGGCACAGAGAGCAAATGAAGGGTTGCTATTGTTAAGAGGTCTTCTTGTGAGTTAGTTTGCTTGGTTTCACAGTGTCTAGGAACTTAACACCAATCAGCAATGTAGTCAAAATCTCTGAACATTTCTTGCTCCTCTTCTGACAGTATCCTTGGTTCTCGAGGCGGAGTCAAAATAGGTGCTTCTGAGGTAAATTCATCATCAAAATTACTAACATCTTCTCGTCCTCTAATGGTAGGTACGAATGGTGGCTTTACTTTTTTGTCCATCAGAGCACTCCAATCAATTAGCTGGATTACAAAATATAAAATGACCAGTTTAGTTTCCTACACTTAATTTCTATTTTCACAAAAAATTTTAAACTGTCACACTTACCCGGAAAAATGGGTGCTTTTTTACATCCTCTGCATCTTTCTCACCAGCTCCAAGTCGCCGCTCAGGATTTCTTCGTAATAGCTAACACAATATAAAATATAAAAGTTAAAATAAAACCAGTGACTTCGTTGATAAAGATTCTCATAACTTGCAAAGATTTAGATGTTTTTTTTGGTATGTGTTTGTCTAAACCATGCAACATCTATGAACTAAAAAACAACTTCTAAAGTTCTAATTGGGTTCACCCGGGAGGGTGAAGAGTTAAGTCTGGGGAGCCACCCCTGGAGCCAGAGATGTCGTGTCCCCCTCCTCTTTAATTTCCCGTTGCAAACAATAAAGGCCTTTTCTGCCATAAAAAGAAAAAAAAAAAAAATAAAAAAAAGATAAAGTTCCAACTGGGAAATGTCCTTCAATAAAAGAAATTTAACCAGTTTATAAACCATTAGCTCTTACCCTTCTCATTATTGATATGGCTTCTGTAGATAAGAACCTTGGATACCTTACTTCATCATTTACAATACTGTCAAAAACTTCCTCTTCATCATCACCAGGAAAGGGAGACTAGAAAAAAAATCTCTGAGTAAGTCAAAATGAATTTCAATACTGTAAAATCTTATCACCCATCCAAAGTACAGACAAGAACCAAGTAGTGAGGAAAACAAACAAAAAACTTACCAAAACACCAAACAAGAAAAGACTGTGAGAAGCCACAAAAGATACACAACAGATCTATTATACAGAGGATATACCATATACTCTTATTGAAATCTTCATCTTTATTTCACAGATTTTAATAACAAATTTTGTTATATTATACAATATCATTTTTTCACTTAATTTAATTCCATTCTATTTTATTTAATTCACTTTTTCATTTATCTGGCCAGACAGTCAATATTTTGAGTGCATACTAAATAGTAAAAATTATTTAGATAATCAACATTTCTCAAGAAGCTCAATCTTGTGGAAAGACAGAAAAAAATGGGTAAAGTAAATATGGTAATAAGTGTCACCATACAGAGAAGCTCAGAGTTTGTACATCTGAGTTGTACATCTGATATGGATGTACTTTGAATTTCACAGTCAATAGCAAATTAATTAGCAAAACACAATTAGAGATCTGCAGGCATAATGACGGCACTAAGTAGCAGCTGCCAACAAAACTCAAGTCTTAGGGGCATTTCAGTTAGCAGAGTATTATTAAAATGTTGCTCATATTGACAGGAATGACCCTAAGTCATAAAAACATGTTTAAATTACATTCAGTATAACAATTTGATGCACAAAATGATAACTCTCAAATATATTGAAATGTTATTATGAAATATGACTTACTATTTCAGAATTTGAGATGACTTAGATTTGGTTGCTTGTTTCCTGTAAAGTATTAATGAATAAGAGCCAAGCAGAAAGCAGTATCAATGGAAAGGGAAGAATCTTTGACTTGAGGAATCTATGAAAATGAATTTAGAACCCAACCTCCTAAAGCTGAGCTGCCAATCTTATTGCTCATATGTAAGGAAATTTCACACTTTCATTTACTGAAACCTTAGTTTGTTCATTTACGCACTCAAAGTGAATAAATCAAATAGATAAATGAAGTAACTACTATGTGAGATAATATCATTTCTTTCTGGGATTGAGATAGCAGCAAATTAGAGAAAAATTCCTTTTCACAAGAATTCTCAATCAGAATTTCAAGTGGTAATACAAAACACTTTTGTCTATTTGATCAATTTTATATTTAAAAAATGTCACTTTATAAATCCCCGAAGAGTGACGATATACCCACATATTCATTAAGATGTTAAAGTTCCTTGTTTCTGCAAATAGATTATAAATTAACAGGATGAACAATGGAATGCTAACAAGTATGTTTTAAACAGATATAAAAAGAATTCAATAGTCTGTTCAGATGTCAAGAGTGCAACTCTAATATCTAAGTTTACTTAAAATTTCTCTGATGCTTCAATTCTCATTTGGCACCAGGAAGGGGGATCTGGTCCTTCCAGTCCTCAAAACCCATACAAACACAAATACACATTTGAAAATGCATGATATATCCAGTGAATTTTCAAATCTTTGTAATAATAGAGTAATTAGACATAAACTTCAGCCAAACCTGACTTTTATCACAGTTAAAAGTTATTGCTAAAATTTTACCAATGTTAAACTGGTAAATTTAAAACTATCAACTACTGATGAGTTTTAAGTTTAGTTCTTTTCCCAACTACCCTCTTACAAAGGTGCTAAAGAGAAAGGAAACTGCAATAAACAATTGTGAAGGAATAGCTGGATCCACTGTCTTTTATATCCTAGTAATTAACAGGTTAATCAATTAGAAGCTCTTTTTAAAAATACAGAACAGGAGCTTCTTCATTTGCTCATTGCCAAGTTTTCCTGTCACTGTAGAAGAGGAAGCAGAATCAACTGGATCTTAATTCTGTAGTATTCTGCAACAAATTCACATTTTTTGCCTGTCAGAGCTAATATGGAGAGTCAATTTTAAGCAAGCATGTAATTTTTGGTAACCTAATTAACTCTCATACATAAATGAATACATTAAAAAAACCCAAAGCAACAAAACTATTACTTTGAAAAAAGGTGTGGGGTGGGGGGAAGTTCAAGTAGGTCAGAGCTTACAGAAACAACTATTATGAGTACTTCTTCTTCTTCTTCTTCTTTTTTTTTATTATGAGTACTTCTGGCATTCTTAGAAAGCAAAGACCACTGTGGATTAGGGATAAAATACATCTTTCCATCTTAAAACACTGTATAGCAGCTTTTCTAGATAGAGGTAGAAATTTTACTAAATCACTGGTCTTAAGAATAGAAATAAGGTTAGGTGGATTCCATACCCCAAGGTAACAGCATAATGGTTTAGGGATAGGAAACCAGAGAGCCAGAGTTAAGAATTGCAGCTCCATCACATGAGAACTCTGTGACTTTAAGCAAGTTATTAACTTCTTTGTGTTTCCACTTATACACCTGAAAATGGGCCTAAGACTAGTACTGAGCTCATTAAAGGCTGCTGAAAAATTAAATGAGCTAATATTTATAAAGCAAATAGGATAGTGCCCGGCACATGGTAAACATTTTAATTAGCTACTTCTTTTCCTCCTTTCCTAAATATCCACTCCAATATAACATACCAAAGTGGCTGTCATTTGGATGGACTAAAATACTTTATTTATATGAAATAAGTGCCATTATATGACAATACAGGGTAAAAACTTTAGACATTTCTGACATTCAATAATTTGGTCAATCATTTATTCAGCTACTAATTTATTCATGCCTAGAATGTACAAGGAAGGTTTTTGGTACTGGGAAAACTGCAAAACAGTGAACCAAACTCATTTTTTTTTCATCCCAAGATCATCCCAAGATCAAACTGTAAGCAGTTTTCAGTTACTTGTCTAAATATTTACCCTTTCCCAAGTCCAATTTATTTTGACCAATGCATTTATTTTGACCAATGTATAACTGACTTTTTGTTACAGGTATAGAGTACATTCTTTTCATTAGTCTTTCTGTTATTCCCTATGAAATGATCAATTATATATGACCATGTCTTAAATTCATAAAACATAAATAACTACAGCATACTGAAATATAAGGTATGATTTTCTTTTTTTTTTTTTAATTTTTTTTTTCAACGTTTTTTATTTATTTTTTGGGGACAGAGAGAGACAGAGCATGAACGGGGGAGGGGCAGAGAGAGAGGGAGACACAGAATCGGAAACAGGCTGCAGGCTCCGAGTCATCAGCCCAGAGCCTGACGCGGGGCTCGAACTCACGGACCGCGAGATCGTGACCTGGCTGAAGTCGGACGCTTAACCGACTGCACCACCCAGGCACCCCTATAAGGTATGATTTTCAAAGTTCTATAGATAATATAAAAACCTAAAAAACACAGTGAAGGTAATATAGAATTTCAGGCAATTACTAGTATATTATAAATGTGTATAAGTATGTGTAACTTAAGCTCCACTTATGCAGGAAACATATTAAGTCATTTCTAAATGACATATTTTGTTCTTTTCTAATTTCTCTCTCATCTATTTTATACTGCTTACCTCACCAACGAGCATCTCATATATAAGAACACCAAGGCCCCACCAGTCTACAGCCCTTGTATAGGATGTTTCTGTTAACACTTCTGGGGCAAGAAATTCAGGAGTGCCACAAAATGTGCTTGTTCTATCTCCATATCCCATTCCTGAAAAGGTAAAATTTAAGCATTTGTTAGCAAAGAAAAAAGTCTAGACCAACAGATAAAAAATTAGACGATATCCTTAGAAAGCACAATTAAAGTTCCATTTGTGCATGGTGACCAAACTTAAGATATACCAGACTTCTACAGAAAATGTTAAGGACTGGTACAGAGAAAACTGTGCAACAGTAACTCTATTATTTAATTAATGGGTAAAAATAAAGAAGTGCAATTTTCACACTTCATTTTATTTATTTTCTCTGTCATTACAAATGATGCTAAGAAGTTACAAGAAAAAAATTGATTCTGAGCTTCAATTTTTATCATCTTTTCAATTCAATCTTTAAAATATTTTATCTGGTTCATTATAAAAAATAACATTTAGTTGGGAGAATACCAAAATGCAAACCCTTGGATAAGCAAGAGTTAACCACCAAAACAACCTTGAAGAAGAAAAAACAAAACTGGAGGTATCACAATCCCAGATTTTAAGTTATACTACAAAGCTATAGTAATCAAAGCAGTATGGTACTGGCACAAAAACAGACACATATATCAATGAACAGGATAGAAAGCCCAGAAACAAACCCACAATTATACGGTCAATTATTCTTTGACAAAAGAGGCAAGAATATGCAATGGGAAAAAGTCTCTTCAACAAATGGTGTTGAGAAAATCAGACAGCTACATGCAAAAGAATGCAACTAGACCACTTTCTTATACCATACATGAAAATAAACTCAAAATGGATTAAGGACCTACATGTGAGACCTAAAATCATACAGATCCTAGAAGAGACCAATTTCTCTGGAATTGGTAGTGGCAACATCTTTCTAGATATTTCTCCTGAGACAAGGGAAATAAAGCAAAAGTAAACTATTGGGACTACGTTGAAATAAAAACTTGTGCAGAGCAAAGTAAACAATAAACCCAACTAAAAGCCTACTGAATGGGAGAAGATATTTGCAAATAACATATCCGATAAAGGGTTAGCATCCAAAATATATAAAGAACTGATACAACTCAATACCAAAAAACCCCACAAATAATCCAGTTAAAAAATAGGCAGAAGATATGAACAGACATTTCTCCAAAGAAGACATCCAGATGGCCAAAAGACACACTCAATATCATTCATCATCAGGGAAATGCAAACCAAAACTATAATAACATATCACCTCACACCTGTCAGAATGGCTAAAATCAAAGCCACAAGAAACAAGTATTAACAAGGATGTGGAGAAAAAGGAACCCTCTTGTGCACTATTGGTGGGAATGCAAACTGGTGCAGTCACTATGGAAAACAGTATGGAGGTTCCTCAAAAAATGAAAAATAGAACTACCTTATGATCCAGTAATCACACTACTGAGTATTTACCCAAAGAATACAAAAACATGAATTTGAAACCATATATGCACCCCTCTGTTTACAGGAGCATTATTTACAATAGCCATAATATGGAAGCAGCCCAAGCACCCGTCAGTAGATGAATGAAGACTATGTAGCATGCATATGCATACATACACACACACAGACACACACACACACACACAATGCAATATTACTCAGCCATTAAAAAGAATGAGAAATGTTTCCATTTGCAACAACATGGAGGGAACTAGAGAGGATAATGCTAAGTGAAATGAGTTAGAGAAAGACAAATACCATATGATTTCATGCACAAGTAGAATTTAAGAAACAAATGAACGAAGGGGGAAAGAAAGAGAGATAAACCAAGAAAGAGACTCTTAACTATAGAGAACAATTGATGGTTACCAGAGTTGTGTGGAGAGGGTGGAGGGGATGGGTGAAATAGGTGATGGGATTAAAGAGTACACTTATCATAATGAGCACTGGATAATGTAAAGAATTGTTGAATCACTATATTGTACACCTAAAACTAACGTGACACTATATGTTAACTATGCCAGAATTAAAATTAAAAACTTAATAAAATAAAAAAGGAGTTAACCAATGGTGCCATATACACATACAGTATTAATCTTTTAACTAGTTCACAAATTTATATTTCTTATAATTTAGTTTAGTAAATTCTGTTTAGTTCATAATTTTGTTTATTATAACTTAGTAATATATTAATCAAATACACATTCTACATATTGAATATGTCTCAATATATTCTAAAGTGTTAAAAGCTCCTTATAAACATCATCTTAGGAAAGGATTTGAAAGAAAAGCTCTCAAGTATACATTTATAATGACCGAAAATCTCAAATGAACTTGGGAGTCTATGGACCAAGATTTGAAGAGCATAATTAAATACCTTAGCACAGAAGGGTGGAAAATTTGTTTTTGCAAAATTTCTTTAACACTGTCACACTTTTTTTTCTTCAATAAAATATTATTTTTAAAAAGAGCTGATATAGTATCTACATAGGTTCTACACGACCTTTTACGCGACTTGGCCAAGATTAAAAAAATGTTAATTAAGACCAAAATAGAACTAGTATTTCTTGATTTTTATTTTATGCTTTGATAAAAACTAGAGGAGATTACAAACTCCCTATTTTCAGGATAAAACTACTCTTAATTTTTTGTTTCATTTATAGTAGTAGTAGTAGTATGCAATCTGTCACATTTTAGTGTAGTATATATGTCAACTGCAGTAGTTATCATATTTCATTCATTCCGGTAAATTTTCTTATCCTGATATTTTTATTGTCATTTCTTTCTTTTTTTTTTTTTTTTTTTGAGAGAGAGAGAGAGAACACATGAGAAGTAGGAGGAGAAAGAATCTTAAGCAGGCTCCACAAGCACAGAGTCTTATGTGGGCCTTAATCTCATGACTGTGAGATCATGACTTGAGCTGAAAGCGAGTTGGTTGCTCAAAGCGAATGAGTCACGCAGCACCCTTGTCCTGGTATTTTTTTTTTTTAATTTTTTAAACATTTATTCATTTTTTTTTTCAAAATTTTTTTTTAACGTTTATTTATTTTTGAGACAGAGAGAGACAGAGCATGAACAGGGGAGGGTCAGAGAGAGGGAGACACAGAATCCGAAACAGGCTCCAGGCTCCGAGCTGTCAGCACAGAGCCCTACGCGGGGCTTGAACTCACGGACCGCGAGATCAGGACCTGAGCCGAAGTCGGCCGCTCAACCGACTGAGCCACCCAGGCGCCCCCATTTATTCATTTTTGAGAGTGAGAGAGACAGAGCGTGAGCGGGGAAAGGGCAGAGAGAGAGGGAGACACAGAATCCGAAGTAGGCTCCAGGCTCTGAGCTGTCAGCACAGGGCCCAACGTGGGGCTTGAACTCACGGACTGCGAGATAATCACCCGAGCCAAAGTCAGATGCCCAACCAACTGAGCCACCCAGGCGCCCCTGTCCTGGTATTTTTTAAAAAAGGTGAAAGTAGGCCCAGTTGGCTAGGACTTCAAATTGGTTAAACTCCAAGGAAGGAGTTAACAATAGGCTCTTAAGAGTCAGAAAAGTCTGGGTTTAAATTCCTGCTTTGCCACTAGTTAGAAAGCTTAGAAAAGCTGTCTAACCTCAAAGGCTAGTTTCCTCATCTATATGCTGGGGGTTAACGCTACTACCTACCGTCACAAGACTATTAGAAATTAAAGGAGTTCATGCATATGAAGAATTTGGTAAATTTCTTGGCAATTATTAAGTGCTCAAAAAATGTTATTAGCACCTACATGGCAGGTTGATTTGCTGGACAAAGAATCTAGAGACAGGAAAGTTGAAGAAGCTATTAGTTTTTCAAAACAAGATGACAGCTGGCAGTAAGTAGAGGGGAAATGAAAAATTTAAGAAATATTAAGGAGGTAAATGTCAGCACATTTTGGTCATTAACTTGATGTGGAAAGAGAACAGAGTCCAGGATGATAGTACATTTTCAAATAGGGAGACTGTGAGAAGTTTGTGGCACCATCAACTATGAACTGGACTATCTGAAGAAAAGAACCTATTTTTGGTTGTATAATGTTGGAGGTACCTATGCATTATTCAACCAAAGCTGTCTAGTAGATAGTTGAATATTTATGTTAAGAAAGGAATAATAGATTTTGGAATCATTAACCTATTATTTATAGTTAAAAACTAGCAATGATGAACAACAGGCTAAGGACAAACTGAGGAACAAAGGCATTTAAATCAACGGTGTTTAATACAGGAAAGTCCAATAAGAGGAAAAAAAGTATTACTGAATTCAAATTAAGAGGCTGGTGGATAACTGATGGTGATATATTTACAAAGTTCACTCATTTATTCATCCAGCTGCTTATTAATTGAATATTCACTGAATACTTAAGATGTGCCAAGCACTATACTCTACTGTGCTATGAAAACAAAGCCGAGGAACAAGAAGCTTGTGCAAAAGGGGGAACACAATGTTCATTACAATGCAATGTAATGAATTAAATGTCAAGATAACAGTAATTATTTGCTATATGTTAGACACTGTGTCACATATATCCGATTCTTGAAACACTCTTAAACAAGAAGCACTATATTGATTTTATATTTGGGGAAACAGACTCAATGAGATTCAAAGTAACTCATCCAAAGACACAGCAAGTAAGTGGCAAAGCCAGGGTTCAAACCTAGGACTGTATGGAGCCTAAACCTACAGTCTTTATACTTAAGCCACCTCTGATTCATATTTCCCCAGTTTACTTATTTACTTTTGAATATATAGACAAGATTCTGAGATATATGCATATTTTCTTCCTATTTAAAAATGTTAGAAGTTTTAAGAAGCTGGACAGAAGTCATCAGGCCTATGTAATTTACTTTGTACAGTCCCAGCAAAGTAAAAAAAAATTGGTGGCCTAACCAATGCTTTCTCAGAGTAGTGACAGAATTTTATTTATTTATTTTTTTAGAAAGAGAAAGAGGGAGAGAGAGACAGAGAGAGAGAGCATGCGCACATGTGTGGGGGAGAGTCAAGAGGGAGAGGGAGAGAGAATCTCAAGCAGGCACCATGCATAGCGTGGAGCATGGGAGATCATGACTTGAGCCGAAATTAAGAGTCGGACACTTAACCGACTGAGCCACTCAGGCGCCACCATACAAAGAGGATCTTAGGTTTTACATTATGATTTCTGAAAACCTACCCTATTCATAACCACAGAATTCTTAATAATGTGATAATCAGATTACATGAACAGTCCATAATGTCTTAACAAAGAATAAAGTTAAAAATACATTTTGCTTTCCATAGACAAAGTTGAAAAATACCAAAGTACAAAGGAATAGTAATCCATTAGAAAAGGAACTTTAAAATATCCAATTACCTTCTTTGCAAAGACCAAAATCAGCAATTTTCACAAAGCCCTCTGTATCTAGCAATAAGTTATCCAATTTCAAATCTCTGTTCAGGATAAAAAAAACGCAAAATGAAAAAAAATCAATAAAATCAGTAGATAACGTAGGATAAAAATAATTTCAACAGGAGCTGTACTTTTTTTTTTTTTTTTTTACTAAAAATGAGTTTTTCATGTTATGATTTGAGATTTAAATATATTACAAATGTTCACTTTTCTTCCTTTTTATTACTCTACATAATATAATTTCTGAATAATTTTCTCCACTATACAGAAAAGAATGTTTTTTAAAAGGAATGTTTTATCTATTTAAATATGTATTTAAAATTTTTTTTTTTTTTTAACGTTTTTTATTTTTGGGACAGAGAGAGACAGAGCATGAATGGGGGAGGGGCAGAGAGAGAGGGAGACACAGAATCGGAAACAGGCTCCAGGCTCCGAGCCATCAGCCCACAGCCTGACACGGGGCTCGAACTCACGGACCGTGAGATCGTGACCTGGCTGAAGTCGGACGCTTAACCGACTGCGCCACCCAGGCGCCCCTAAATATGTATTTTAAAGCGTGGAAGGAGTTCAAGTATTTTTAACTTTGGTTTTATTAATTTGTTATTTGTGATACTCTGACTTGGACTAAGTTTGAAGTTCTTCTACACACCATCTGTAAGAAAAGACTGTCAAGGTATCAAGAGGGAAGTTTTCACCAGCCTTATTCTAAGAGAATAATGCGAAATAAAGAGAAAGCTATCACTGACCAAAACTGATTAAATCAAAAATTGATTAAAAATTAAGTTAAAAATATTTTATCCTTTGAGAGTAAAACAGGGCCATGAGGAAACCCTCACCTTGGATATATTGTTAGAAGTTTGAATACACTGATGTTTATGGTCTCCTTACTAGCCTTCCTGAATTTGTCTAGTCTAGAGCAATGCTATTCAAAGTGTGGTCCATTGCTTGGCTGCTGGGCTATTATTTGTTGCTAGTCTGCAACTTGATAAGGAGCTTATATTAGTACATAAGGCAACTGTGTCACCAAGTACAGTGTTTAGTTGACAGCAAGACTTAAGGAAGCAGGGTGATGTTTTATACTCTGGTACACGCTACTTATTTTATCATGGACAAATTCTGAGTAGTATTGGTCTATCAAAGTTTTCTGCAGTGGCTCAGTTAGATGTAAAATATTCACCAGAATGAATATTGTTAGTGAATTTTGTTATCAGAGCTCAACTTATAATTTGACTATTTTAATTAGGTAATGGGCAGAAGAATAGGAACAAAGAGGTTCATCACATAATTATTGTGTAACTATTTCTTTCAAAATTGGAGTTTAAAATTTTTAGAGGTCACTTATCATTTGAAAGAGAAAATTAAAAAGCTGGTTAAACACAAAATATCCTTAATTATTTTTAATTCAAATTCACACCAAAATAAGCCATTAGAAAGCATCAAAACTTTACTCACCTATAAACAATTTTGTGTTCATGTAAATACTGCAACCCAAGAACTACACATGCAGCATAAAATCTGTTTGAAGAAATAAAAAGATGTTCAATAAATTCCACTGCTGTTGAATCCCAGTTTATAATTTTATGCTCCAAAGCAGAATTCTGTAGCAAACTAACTTCACAAGTATTTATTTAGTCCCTAGTATATGCTAGACACAGTAAGACATGTCCTAACAATCAGGGATAAAATTAAAAACTAAGAAAAATACAATGTCTACAATGGGAGCCATTAACTTTGCCTGTCGCTAAAGTCCTCAGAGTAGACATTTGATCTGGAAAAATACAATTTACCATAAGGGCAGAAGGACAGTGTAAAAGGCAGAACTCTCAGGGGGGAAATACAGGGCATTCCCTAGGATGGAAAGCAACAGAGGTGTAAAAGGCACCTGTGGTAACCAATAACAAGTTTTTTGTGGCTCAAGTAAAGAATGGGGAAGAAGTGGGAGACAAGGCTGAAATGACAGCCTGGAGTCAAGTTGTGAAGGACCCTAAGTGCCATATTACGGATACTGAAATTTCTATTTTTAACGGTAGAGAATCACATCATTTAGGTCAGAGCAGAACGATCACATTTATGTTAGATTTTTCTGAGGGTAGTATGAAGGCTGGAGTAGAAGTAGGTAGATACCCAGAGGAAAAACAAACAGATGAGGCTATTGTGGTAGCACAGATGGGAGACCATGAGAACCTCCAAGGTAGTGGCAACAAAGAGAGTAAAGAGATGGGTTCAAAAGAAACTTTAAAAGTAGCACAAGACTGGTGTCTCCCTAGCAGCAGAGGATGAGGGAGAGGGAAAAACTTAAGATGACTCTTAAGATTTCCTTAGTGTAAAGAGTAATAGGTAAAGAGACAGAGAAATAGCCAAAGTTTTGTGGGGAAAATGAGGTTGACTTAGGTTGACTTTGAATGGTCTTGGGGCAGGTGAAGAAATTGGGTAAATGGGTTTGGATCTTAGGCAAACTTGAGTCCAGCTAGAATATGAACTCTTGAGGAATAGGACCATGAGGGTCTTTTGCAGTATTTATCCTAAATGTTTAGAATAATGCCTGAAACATGGCAGGCTTACTAAATGAGAAGGGAGGTAATAAATACATGAATTTAAAAATGCAGATGTGTTTTCAGTGCAGAATAGTCTATAAGGAAACACTTAGGACAATCAGGTTTTAATTATGCAAGTAATACATAGGTATTTTCTCTATCAAGTACACATAATACCTCTGGCCCCAAAGCACAATACTTCATTCATCCATCTATCCATCTCACCCCAGTGCCACTACCATCTATAGAGATAACTAACTACTCTTATTGGTTTGGTGAATGTTCTTTGAACTCTTAGAATGCACACGTAGATAATTTAGCTATGTCATGTGTTCCCTTATTTAACAAAAAATGGGACCATAATTTGGAAAAATTTAAAAGTGCAAGTATTTAGAAATATTTAATTATACATTAGATCTTACATAATTATTTGTTGAAAGTTTAAAGAATTTAGCTCAAGTCCCATTCAAACAGATATGATTCTAAAATTGTTTATTTGTATACATAAGATATTGGTTAACTTATTTTGGTAACAAAACAATATTATAACAATTATAAAAATACCTTGATTTCTCTTTTATTTCATTTTTTGTAAACAAATCACCCTAATGACACCCAACAAATAATGGGTATATTGTTTAAAATATATATTTCACCAAATGCTTACTATGCTATGTGTCAGGTATATGTTACATATTTTCACTTATTAGCTTATTTAATCTTCAAATCAAAGCTTTAAATCTTTTACAGAAACATAATGAAGCTTTCAGAGAGAGTAACTACTCTGTCTAAAGGTACAAAGCTAGGAAACAAACTATTTTTGATACCACAGTCTCAGTCAATAAAAATTCACTGATCACCTAGTATGTGCAACCACACTTCCAGGTGTTGCACTAATATACAGAACAGACAACCTCCTCCCTTTTAATGAGGGGAGATAGACAATAAAAAGATAAAAATAAATAGATGATTTCAGGTAGAAATAAAGTGCTATGGAGATAACAGAAAACAGCGTTAAGACTGATCTGATTTGGACATTAGTGATGTAGTGGTATTTTAGATAGGGTACTCAGGAAAGGATTTCAAAAAAATAACCTTTGAGGTGAGATCTGATCTAACCCAATGGGATCTAATCAGAGGGAGGTACTTCAAATTTGAAGTACAGCAATGTAGCATTTTATTCTTTATATTTTAATGTTTATTTGAGAGAGAGACACACACACAAAATGAGTGGGGAGGGGCAGAGAGAGAGGGAGACAGAGAATCTGAAGCAGATCCCAGGCTCTAAGCTGTTAGCACAGAGCCCTACGTGGGGCTCGAACTCACAAACTGCGAGATCATGACCTTAGCTGAAGTTGAATGCCCAACCAAGCCACGCAGGTGCCTCTATTTTTTTTTTTAAGTTTATTTACTTTGAGAGGGAGAGAGAGAGAGAGACAGAGGGAGGGGGAGAGGGAGGGGGAGAGGGAGGGGGAGAGGGAGGGGGAGAGAGAGAGGGAGAGAGAGAGAGAGAGAGGGAGAGAGAGAGGGAGAGGGAGAGGGAGAGGGAGAGGGAGAGGGAGAGAGCGAGCGAGCATGCACTATCAGTGTGCAGCCAGACACAAGGCTCAATCTCAGAAACCACGAGATCATGAACTGAGCTGAAACCACGAGTCAAACACTCAACCGACTGAGACACCCAGGTGCTCTGGAATTTTATTCTTGTATTTCATTGGGCTTAACTGTTTCATCTGTACATGATTTATATTCTCAGCAAAAACAAAAGTTCCTTAAAGGAGAACTGTATTTTAAATTTCTTTAAAAAGGGGGGGGGGTACATATCAAAACAAAAACAAATTCCTATGTGCAGGCGGGACAGGCTAGGCATAGTCCAGATGCTCTGGTTTTAATTTTTAAATATTCAGGAAATGCCTTTTACTTTCTGGCTTCTGTCTCCATTTTGAAAGTTTCACTAACCATCAGAAATAATCTATTTCTTCCTTTTTTTTTTTTTTTAATGTTTATTATTTATTTTTGAGAGACAGAACGAGCATGCGCAAGCAGGGGAGGGGCAGAGAGAAAGGGAGACACAGAATCTGAAGCAGGCTCCAGGCTCTGAGCTGTCAGCAAGAAGCTTGATGCAGGGCTTGAACCCACAAGCCAGGAGATCATGACCTGAGCCAAAGTTGGACACTTAACTGAGCCACCCAGACACCACAAGAAATAGATTTCTTAACTATAGGGAACTGATGGTTACCAGAGGGGGAGGTGAATGGGAGGATGGACTAAATAGGTGATGGGGATTAAAGAGTGCACTTATGATGAGTACCAGGCATGAAATTGGTGAAATCACTATATTGTGCACCTGAAACTAATATAACACTGTATGTTAACTAACTGGAATTTGATAAAATAAAACCTTTTTAAAAAAAAATGACTTCCTATCTTTTGGCTTGAACAACTGGTACTGCCTTTTACTAAGCTGAAGATTAGAAGAGTAGCAGGTTTGGGACAAGTGGGTAAGGTTGGGGGAAATGGGAAAAATCAGAAATTCAGTCTGCAAAGAGAAATACTTATTATCCATATGAAGGGAAAAGTCAAGTTGGTGCTGAATGTTATTAGGGTTGGAAGTTTAGGGAAGAGGTCAGGGCTGGAGATACAAAGTTGGTAAACATCAGCATACAGAGTGTGGCTATTCAGAGCACTTTCCTAAGATCAAATCCCAGCTTCACCATTTAAGAGTGATAAAACTGGGATAACAGTAAGGGGAAAATATATACACATCTATATTTAATCTCAAACATTTCCAATTACTTATTTTTATGCATTTGAAGAAGCACAACCTTCATATAATAGCAAATTAAAAAAATACAGTGAAAAGTCTGCATATTTCTATACCTTTCATTGGAAGCTATATGCATATGAATTTCTTTTATATTCTTTCAGAGATATCTTAAGCACATGCAAAGACTTAATACACATTAACTTATTACCCTTTAAAATGCAAAACCAAATATTTCATACAAATACTTGATAAAGACTCTTTTATATTATGTTTTTTCACTTAACAATGTACTTTGAGTATAGTTAAGTATTTAAAGCCATAGTTCTAAAAAAAGTAAAATAAATAAATAAATAAATAAAGCCATGGTTCTAGATGGCATTTCCCAGGAAGAAAATATAATAGAGAAAAAGAAGGTATTTTACTAAAATGAACCTAAACTGTTCGTCTAAATTATCAAGTGTGATTTAGGGTAATCCATAAAATTTTCAACATGAACAAAGTAAAATAGATACATTTATATGTAGCAAAGAGGTAAATAAGTAGAGTTCTAATATTCTTCGCAGAAATCTATTTTCCATTTGGAAAGAAAAAAGAAACTGAGAGACCTTTTCTCCTTCCTAGCAAAAAAATCTGTCATGAAAAAACTCAGAGAAATGTCCAAAGCATACTCACACAGCTCTTGGTTCAGAAAAGACATCAGTATGAATGTGCATCATTAGGTCCCCACCGGCAGCATATTCCATTACAAAGCAAACATGCTCTTTGGTTTGGAAACATGCAAAAAGGTTCACCAAAAAGGGATGTCTTACACTATTCACAGTTTCAAAAATTCTTTTTTCACACATCAGGCTGTAAGAGAAAACATTTAAAAATCAATAGGTTTTTCAAAAAAAGTTCTGGTTGAAGGTAACATTCTTTAAAAAAATTACTGAACTCTAAAATAAGCAAAGTTCTTACCTATTAGAACTTTAAAACTATAAAATATGCCTTAGTTGCTATAAATGCTTTGAAAAATTTGGTCTACTTGATATATAAGACTTCAACTGAAATATATTAATGAAAACTCAGGGTGCCTTGGTGGCTCAGTTGGTTAAGCGTCAGACTCTTGATTTTCGGCTCAGGTGATGATCTCATGGTTTGTGAGTTCAAGCCCCAAATAGGCTTCTGCACTGACAGTGCAGAGCCTTCTTGGGATTCTCTCTCCCTCTGCCCTCCCCTGCTCATGCTCTTTCTCTCAAAATAAAAAAAGGAAAAAAGAAATATATTAATGGAAACTAAAATATATGATTAGAATGACAAAGATTAGAGTTGACACAACGATAGCATCAGAGTAGCACATACAGGGCTACTGGTTATAGTTAATTAAAAAAAGGCTTACTTAGGGGTGATTTTATTGGGAATTGGTGAGAGAATATACTGACCTAAAGAATTAATTTAAAAAATATAAAATCTGTGGTGAAGGTAATTTCAAGGACAGTATTTATAATTCATAAGCTATAGTATTCAAATATTTTTTCAAATAATATATGAAGTTAAAAGGTAAAGACATGATGCATAGAATTTTAATTTACAAGGCTGACTAGAAAATAAAGAGGTACATTGAGAATTCTATTAATATGCTTCAAGGAAGCGCCTTGAGAATGATCTAATTTGTAAAATCTATAGCAATCACAGGTTTTGCCTTTGTAGCAGCTTGTGACTCTTATAAGCTTCTACAAAGAACAATGATCAAACTTACAGACCCTGGAACATTAATTTTGCCTACATAGCAAAAAATACCCTTCTCCCTTTCCTTGAAAATATTTAGTAAATCAACCTGACTTTAGAACTCAAAGTAGAAGAAAACCAGGTCAAATATTATTCAAATACAAGTTGGAATTAACTTATTAATATACATTTTATTAACAATTAGATTATGTGTTTTTTTTTTTTTAATGTTTGTTTATTTTTGAGAGAGAGAGAGCATGTAGAGGGGAGGTGCAGAAAGAGAAAGAGAACGGTAGAGGATCCGAAGCAGGCTCTGTGCTGACAGCAGAGAGCCCAACGTGGGACTCAAACTCAGGAACTGCGAGATCATGATCTGAGCCAAAGTCGGATGCTTAGCTGGCTGAGCCACCCAGGAGACCCTATATTTATGTTTCTAATTAAAATAGGCACTTTTCTGACCTTAGTGTTTTTAAAAAGTATTAATAACGCTTTTATTTTTAAATTAAAACATTTCTTAGATTTTTGTTACTGTTGCTAATTTCAAAACACCAAACTTTAGCCAATGTTAAGAGGAAGGTAGATCCATTCTTCTTTCTTTTGGGTCTTTTAAGAAGGAGTTATTTAAAATTTTTTTTTTTTAACGTTTATTTTTGAGACAGAGAGACAAAGCATGAACGGGGGAGGGTCAGAGAGAGGGAGACACAGAATCTGAAACAGGCTCCAGGCTCTGAGCTGTCAGCACAGAGCCCGACGCAGGGCTCGGACTCAGGGACCGCGAGATCATGACCTGAGCCGAAGTCGGACGCTTAAGCGACTGAGCCACCCAGGCGCCCCAAGAAGGAGTTATTTTAAAAAGGTAATTTTAAAGATAAGTATTTATTTGTGTATCCAGACTACATTGCTAGGAAAAAAAAATTAAATAGAATTTTGAAAACATTTAAGAGTATACCTGTTGTGTAGAAGGAGCATGGAATTAAAAAAAAAATTTTTTTTAACGTTTTTTTTTTTAACTTTTTTTTTTTTTTTTTTTTTTGAGACAGGGAGAGACAGAGCATGAACAGGGGAGGGTCAGAGAGAGGGAGACACAGAATCTGAAACAGGCTCCAGGCTCTGAGCTGTCAGCACAGAGCCCGACGCGGGGCTCGAACTCACGGACCGCAAGATCATGACCTGAGCCAAAGTCGGCCGCTTAACCGACTGAGCCACCCGGGCGCCCCTGTGTTTATTTTTGAGACAGAGAGAGAGACATAGTATGAGCAGGGGAGGGGTAGAGAGAGAGGGAGACAGAGAATCTGAAGCAGGCTCCAGGCTCTGAGCTGTCAGCACAGAGCCCAACATGGGGCTCGAACTCACAAGCTATGAGATCATGACCTGAGCCAAAGTGGGACACTCAACTGACTGAGCCACCTGGGTGCTCCGAAGGAGCATGGAATTTTTAATGCTATGTTAATATAGTTGTCTTCTGGATTATGAACTGAAACATCTGTTCAGTTTTAAATACTGGCAGTAAATCCAGCTATTATGAAATAGTGTTTAAACTCCATTTAATAAGGTCACATTCTAGACAAACTCTTACCTTCTGATTTCACACAATCTGTTTATAATTTTATACATACTCAGAAACAGGAAACACCACTACAATTGTTTTAAAGCTTTAGGCTTATGTCTACATATATTTGGCAAGGTTTCTAAATGTTATTACAAATTAAGTCATTATTAGAAATAAACTCCTAAAAGGCTTTTAAAAAGTTAATAGCTTTGATTTTCATCACCACCAAAATTTATCGGAAAATAATGTCCAACTGGGATCTAAGACTGATAAGATGGCTTCTAAACTAACAGATTCACAAAATCAACCTAAATTTTGGGCACTGTAGATAAAATATTCAGACAAAATAAAAACAAAATGACAAGATGTTTGGGCTCAAGTAGATGGCAAACACTGTCTCTTCATTGTCTATATGGTTAATATTTATGGGTGAATCACTAATTCTTATGTGTATTAGGTATTAGGTTAGACCTGTGCTGAACATGTAAATGATATAAAAGATTGAGAATTGTTGATCAGAATGCCTCCTAAATGGCTTTAATGCCATTCACAGGAATGTTTTGATGAGGACCAGCAATACTGATGAAGACTGGATACATGTCTCAGACTCTTAGTTAAAGGAGGCAGGCTTTTTATAGACCAAAATTGTCACAAAATTGTCACAATAATTTAAAGCATTTTACAGCACACCAAAAAGTTACGCTGTTAAGAGTTAACTTTTCCTAGCCTTATCTAAATTGTATACTTCCTTTAAAAGTTCATGAAACAACTCAACCTTATTCAAAACTTCAAACTTTATTCCTTCTATCCAGAACATTTCCCTCTAAACTGTCATTTAACTTTTCTCCATATTCCCAAGTATCTTCCATCAGCCAAGGAAGAACACAAATCCAACTCTTTTATAAGGTCTGACCTAAATCCATCAGCACCCCATGATGTTCCCCTTTGAGCTGTTCCTGTCTGTACTGTTTATTTTAAACCAAGCATATCTAGCCTCTTTTATTTACATAACTAATGCACTTATGTCTTATTTTCCTAAGTGATTAGTTTCATCCTAACATTTTTTGTGTACTTCCTTATGTACACAAAGTACACTACCTTACGAAATGTTCTAGAAACTTAAAAACTTGTATAAATAGTTATTTTGGTCACTGGAAAACAGCATTGTTAATAAAGCTAAAATCTTAGGATTGAATCATATTTATATATAAATTTTTAAATATAAAGGTACATATATATGTTTAGCTGTGCTTTTGTTCTATGACTGCAAAATGGTATTTCCAGCTCTATTCTGTTGTCTTGAAATATGAACTGGTAAGAAAAGGAAGCTGAGTGAGGAGGTACTACAGGGACACAAATTTATCATTCTTACTCAGGACTGGGCATAAATGAGACTCACAGAGAATGTTCCGGGAATGGTAGGTGGAGAATGTAATCTTTGTACATGAATTACATTACTTTGGAGTTAGCCTATAATTTTCATTTTAAAAAGAGGTTGATTTGGAATTTTCTATGATCTATTTTTTAAAAAAGAAGGCAGTTTTTGAAGTAAAATAATGAAATCCAGACTAGAGAAAGAAAACATCAAAAGAAAAACTGTCATTAAGTAGCATCAAATATTTTGGAAACATTGATTTAAAAAAAAAAGTCAGGAAGATGTAATAAGATTGAATTCTATGGATCTATTAAAAGGATGAATTAGGAAGTGAATATAAAGGATTCTGTTTATTAGTTTGAGTTGTTTACTATTCAGAATTACAAGTTATAAATATGTATTACTTTTCAAAATATGTTGATTTTTTAATTTTCTATGTTATTTCTTCTTGCCTTCATCTGTTTTTTTTTTTTTTGTTTTTGTTTTGTTTTTTTGGAGAGAGAGAGCAAGAGCGTGAGAGCAGGGGAGAGGGACAGAGTGAGAGGGAGAGAGAAAATCTTAAGCAGGTATCACGCCAGCGTGGAGGCCGAAGCAGGGCTCGGTAAGATCTGATGTGAGCCGAAATCAAGAGTCAAATGCTTAGCTGACTGAGCCAGCTAGGTGCCCTAATTGCTCCTTTTTGCTGCCTTCCTCAAATTTCTATCGAGATTTTCCATTTCTCTGTTTGTATACCTACTGGAGGTTATTTTACTTCCATGTTGTAGAATATATGGATTTATAACTGAAGTTGGGTAAGGGTCACTCCTCAACTTTTCAACAAGGCTGGATTAATTTTCAGTAGGGGTAACAGCCTAGATTCTGGCTAAAGCTCCATCCTCAGATCTGGACATTCTTCATTAATAGTAATATTAATGGTATTCTGTTAGATTTAATTAGAAAGTGTTCTTCTGTAAAGACTTGGCTCAAAGTAGTAACAATGTAGCGGAAAGCTATACAAATCATCAGGATTAACAGAGGTAGTACCAGTACATTATTATTTTTGGAAAATAATGAATTTACCATTCATAGATCTGGAATAAAGGAAACATTCTTCCATAAAAGAAAAATATTTGGCTCATCTATTATTATAGTTATCAACAGACTGACAGTGTGATTAAAGGTTTGCTTTAACCAATTATTTCTGTAAAATAAAAATATAGTTCTAAACATACCACATGGTACACAGAATATTGCGTAAATATTCAGCAAAATTGTCTCTGAATAGTTTTACATATCAAGAGTTTATTTTGATGTAATTGAGGGATATGAAAAACAGGTAAAAAATAAATAGGCAAATCCAAAGGGAAAAATTTCTTTTTTACATAAAGGAAAACTTCATTTTCAAGACCTATCCTAATTCTAAGAACTTCCCATATGATGGAAAAAAATATTAAAAATAGCAATTTAGTATGTGTGTGTGTGTGTGTGTGTATACAATGGCATGTAATATAATTAAGGCAAGCATTACCAAAAAAATATGTTTTAAAAATATGCAGGTTAATTGAAGTTTAAAGATGTTCAGTGAATTGCTCTGGGGTCAAATCCTTAATTAAGAAGGAACAACCAGAAGTAGATAAGTCAGTCTTCTCATTCTTCGTACCAGGCTCTTTTCATGTCCAGGGCTGTCTTCTATTAATATCAACTGATGCTCCCAAGTGGCTTAAAAAAAATCCTGCTTGTAAATATCAAATGGAAGTCTATTTCTGTAATAAATATGCCATTTGTGGGGTGTCTGGGTGGCTCAGTTCGTTGAGCATCTGACTTCAGCTCAGGTCATGATCTCGTGTTCTTGGGTTTGAGCCCCACGTCGGGCTCTGTGCTGACAGCTGAGCCTGGAGCCTGCTTGGAATTCTGTGTCTCCCTCTCTCTCTGCCCCTCCCCTGCCCATGCTCTCTCAAAAAATAAAAATAAAAAGTTAAAAAAATTTTTAAAAAGAGCATGTAAATATGCCACTTGTTATATACAATTTTGTACTTAGTCACTTTGTTAAGAAAGTCTTTCTAAAGCATATTCTCTAACCTAATTACAATATTGTCTCCAAAGTCCTTGCATTTTAAAAATTGTACATAGAGATGTATCAATATCAACTTACATTTATTAAACCCAGAAAGGTAAGATGCTCTGGTCAAAAAATACCGTTTTAAGAAAAATGAAAGAAAAAGTAGATATATGTGCATTTTATAAAGCAGAATACATTAACCATTCAATGAAGTGCAGGTTACTTGTAAATGACATTGTATTACTTCGGTAATATGAAATGGGAAATAGTTTCACCCGACCATAGATGAGTAACAATTCCTATTGCATATAAACACTTTACCGTCTCCAAGTATGAAAAACTTAACAGAAGTGGTTTAAACATTTCATCATCTTTCTTTGGTACACACTAACCTGTAAACTGTCATAAGGAGAAGTTGACTAGAGAGAAAAATGTAATTAATGCCTACCTTATATCAAGTACAAATACATTAAGTTAGATTCTTCATGTATTATAGAAATGGAAAGTTTTGCTGTTCTAAAATATACATCAATTTTCATGTTCTTATGTTAAAACTTTAGAAAAATAAACAATTTTGTGAAAAAAAAACTAACCTGTCTACTTCATCTCGAGCCACAATATCTCCTTTCTTTAAGGCTTTTATAGCAAACATCTCGTTTGTGTGTTTATATTCAGCCAAAAGCACCTGAAATGAGATTAAAATAGGTACTTTCTATTTGAGTTATTACTTTTAAAGTCATTCCAAGAAAACTTAAAAAGATTACCTTTCCAAAATGTCCTCTACCCAAGACAGCACAACATCTGAAGTCTTGTAGATTAAACTGAAACATCTGTTGAGATCTGAAAACAGTATGTCAATTAAAAATAAGGAAAAAGTATGGGACCAAACATGTAGTAGCAAAGCTGTATACATATTCTTTACCTTCTATCCTCAAGTTCTCGAACACCACTGTATCCTAGGCCTGGTTGAGGAATATCAGGCTCATATTCAGATTGAGATTTTGGAAGTATACTATTTCTGTCATTCTCAATAGCAAAAACAGCTTCTGAATCCTATAAAATATTAAATACTCATTAAATCATAGAAACATTAAGAAAACAACTTATTTGGTAAAGTTTAAAAATGTCAAAAGTCAATAAAAATATTAGTGAGAAAAGTAAAATCCAGATAATGGACATTCATTAAGAGTTGTTAATTCTACATTACACTTGCCTAAAAATTTTGAAAAATGAACACATTATCATCACCTTCAATGAATATTCTGAAATTATGTTAACCAAGTTAGAAGATGAAGAGTGAGGCAATATACCATCTTATATCAACCATGTTCTTATGCTTTTAGCTTCAGCAATCTATTCAATCCCTACGGGCCCATGAGCATCCAGAGGTTTTATGTTTCACTCACAAGAAACATAAAAACAGTTCACACATGCAACTTTTAACTGAAATGTACACCTCATTCACTATGATGCTTTTATTGGTAATTCATTTGGCAAAAAGGAATTATACGAGGTTTAAACGCCTTGCCTGTCTCGGTGTATCCGAATCTCTTAATTCAGCAGATTCATCTATTTCTCCAAGGGAAGAGTCACGTGGTGGGGCCGGAGGAGGTTCAGGTTCAAGATCAAAGTCCAATTTGGTTACTGTAGAATCACTTATAGAAGATAAAGCAATTCACCAAAAACGGTAATCAAAAGTATATACTTTAAGTAGCTTTAAAATTAGAGCAAACTTTTTTTTTCTTTTTTTACTTTTTGAAAGTAAGCAGAACACTGATTTCAAAATACTCTTTAGAAAAAATCAGATTTTTAATAGACCCACTGTAAGCAGTATGCATGAATGTTACAGTAACTATTTTATAAAAGCGATGCTTAAAAATCTTAAGACACATACCCAGCTGGAGGTGCTAGTTCAGGGATGCGTACATCAACCACTGGCACTGTAGCAGGCACAGAGGCTTGAGGGCTAAAGGTGCCAGAATGATTTACTGTTGGAATAGCTCTTCTCACTAGTCTTCCCCAAGTGGCAATATTAATATTCATTTGAGGAGCTCTGAGAAATGTTTTGCCTATGGATATTGTGAATAAAGAAAATAGAATAAGTAATTTTTTTATATATTACCAAAAGCCATAATTTAAAAATTCATATTCATTGGTTTATAATTTATGAAGAACAAACAAAATTTGTCACTTAAAAATAGTTCTTAACTATTTGTTATTAAAGGCTGGTGAAAAGTAGTGAAAATAGTTTTAAAAATAAATAGGAAGGAACTGTTTTTTGTTTTTGTTTTTTTTTAAGTCTAGGAATGATATGTGGCTAAGGTTTAAAAAAACAATTCTCTAAAAATAAAAGAATTATCTTTTAGAGATACTAACTGTATTTGTGGATGAATCAATAGGAGGTCTAGGTTTGCTTCTTATAATCTGAGAAAGTAGTATGTGGATGGGCTAGAGTGAAACAAAACTGGCCATGAGTTGAATGCTGTTGAGGATGAGTGATGGTACATTGTACTAGTCTGTTAGGATATGTTTGAAATATTCCTTAATAAGAAGTTAGAAATGAATAAAAGCAAAACAAAAAACAAAGTTGGGTATTACTTTTAATGTTGGTTTTCTATATTTAAGAATACACCAAAATAAACTGTATTTGATTCCTTAGTTAACTACCTTGTTGTTTTGAAAAAATTTTCTTTTGTCTTTGGAGTTTGGGTCTTCTTTCAATAACTGGATTAAAAAAGGTAACCTGCAGTGAAGAAAATTCAAGTTGACATGAATATAGCTTTGGCTTTATGCTTCATGAAATTCACTAAACTCCTAAGTATTGAAAACTTGAGAATCTTAGATATAATTTAAGCCCAACTTCTCATTTTCTAGATGAAAAAACAGACCTAGAGAGGATGATGATTTGTCTTAAGGTAATACACTTGTGCAGTAGTAGCGTTGAGCCAAAGATTCAAGTTGTCTAATGTTCAGCCTAATTCTCTTTCTACTTCTATGTCATGCTGCCTACATATATAATTCCAATTATAGTGATGTACGTTTAATAAAATATATTTATTACCTCTGCAAATAAAGTACCCTGTGGTTCCAAATACAGACACATGCCATGCCGTTGGTTGTCTAAAAAATCTTCTAACCTCAGAAATTTTACAGCACACAGAGATCGCCAATCACGCCAATAAACTGAAATTTCCAGTTCACGTGACTAGGATAATTAAAAAAAAATAAAGATAACAGAGAAGACATGATTGGACACACACTTGAATAAAATATCACAAAAAATATAAAATACAAATACATAAACAAAGATAACACACACAAAAGGTACACTATTTTAAAGAGTGCTTTGTAATGTTTCTCTATTATATATTATTTTAACAAACTTACATATTTTAACTCCAAGGAACAAATTTTTATTTCCACAATCTCTAGCTAAGATATTCCTATTATAAAGAATACACATCTGGGACCAATACAGATGAATGACCACAGAGACTCTTTGCTATGTAATAGCTTCAGTCTTTCAGATTTTCCTTCTCCACTTGGTATCATTTGCTGAGCTGTTGCTGGAAGACCTCAGTGCTCTCCTCAAAGAACCCATTTCAAACTGTCTTATTTCCTTGTCCCCATGTTGAATTAGGGAAAGGTCTACAAATAGCATTTATCCTGCACTTACAGTGCACCCCACACACTGTGCTAAGCACTTTAAAAGTATTATGTCATTTAATCTTCAGAAGAATACCACCGGGTAATAGGACTAGTGACAGCAGGGGCCTGTGCAGGTAGGGGGCAAAAGGAAAACTCAGAATAAGTTTATACAAAAAGATATTCATTTATTACAGCAGCTCCCCCCACCCCCTGGTTCTCCCTGCAAAAGGCAGCAAATTAGCAACAAACCGAATGTCCAAAAACTAAGGGACAAGTATATTATACCATATCCATATGAGGGAATTCTCTATAATCATTAAAAATAATGCTTATGTGGAAAAACATACTTAAGACTTTAACGATTATTTTTATTATTTTTAATTTGAGAGAGCGTGCGCGCATGTGAGCAGGAGAGGGGGCAGAAGCAAAGGGAGACAAATCTCAAGCAGGTTCCAGGTTCAGTGTGGAGGCTAATGCAGGGTTTGATCCCATGGCTGGGGGATTATGACCTCAGTCGAAATTGGGAGTCAGATGTTCAACCGACTGAGACAGCCAGGCACACCCCTTTTTTTATTTTAGTGTGCACAAGTGGGAGAGAGGGAGGGAGAGGAGAGAGAGAGGGACAGAATCTTAAGCAAGCTCCATGCTCAGTGCAGAGCCTGATGTGGGCTCTATCCCACAACCTTGGAATTATGACCTGAGCCGAAATAAAGAGTCGGACACTCAACCAACTGAGCCACCCAGGCACCCCCATATTTAAGGCTTTAACAATCAATTAAAACATAATTACAACAGTGTAGAACACAGCTTGTAAGTTGGGGGCCAAGCCAAACTCTACATATATGTTATAATCGACATACATTCTACTTAGAAAGCACCAGACTTTTCTATGATTTTGCAAACCATCTGCAAGAAGAGATAAACATCTTTCCCCCCTTAAGCTCAACAAAGTAATAAATTACTTCTTTCATATACTAACTTTCAACTCAGGAACTTATGCCTATTACATAAGCTCCTAGTACTTAACAGATCCTGTGACTTTAAATAATGAGTTGATGCAAATGAATATAAAAAACACTTAACAAAAAACAGAACATGAAAAAAAAGTGAGTCAAGACACAACGTGCCAGGTCTCATCAGAAAAAGGTATCTATGGCAGTATGTGAACCAAGGGCCTCTTACTTCATTTCTTCTGACACATAGTTACTGTGAGAGAGAATACTCATCATTAAAGGGGAAGTATGAGTAGAGTAGAATTCTTTTTTAAGATCAGCAAATGGCATTTATTTAAGTTAAAAGTTTAAGTATTTTGGTAAATACACTGAATGGATAACTGAACCAGGGATTGGTAACTTAGACTACACTGTTTCAGACTAGAGGAGAAGAGGTCTACTTCCTCCTATATTATTTTGCCACATCAAGGAGGAAGACCTGTGATGGATCAGACAGACAGATGCAAGGGGCATAGGTGCTGGGAAGTTCTTACTTATAAGAAGTTGTAAGAAGTTCTTGTAAGATCTTACTTATACTTTCACATCGCTAACATCTGACACATGGTTAAATTTATATCTTTCTCTGGATGAGAAGAAGAGGTCCAATCACCTTATTTATATTTATTCTAGCCACTCTGGTAAAACATACCGGCTCATTTCATTCTGCTTTCTCTTCATTCCATGCCTTAAACTGAAGTGTGTTAGAAAGATCTCAGAGTTGAGATGGAAGGTCATCTCAAGGCCTTAAGCTAGCTTTCCTAGAGTTCTACTTTGAGATTTTAGGTATAAATTTATTCACTTTTTGTTACTTTGCATTGTTCGTTGGGAAATAGAACTGTACAATTTAAGGGGGAGGGTGACTGTGATCTAGAGCAGATTATGTTATTTTATGTCAATACTCCAAACACTGTTTCATGGAACCCCAAACCTACTTCAGTCTCTAACATCTGGTGTGATTTGGGTAGGTAAAGTAGGGATACAGCACCTAAAAAGGAAAACACTTTTTATATAAAGACATGTCTCTAATATTTATAGAATTTAAACTGTAAGTGTGACTGCTCATCTGCTGGCAATTTTCCAGATGAAGCAGGCCAGTTCTATAGAGCTAGAACATGCTTTAAGTGATGTCAAACTGTAAGAGCAACAAAATTCTAGATAGTGTAAAACCACCACTACAATAGCTGAGCAGTATAATCTGAGCTACTGATGGGCAGCACTAGTAAATTGTCTCAATTTGTTCTTTATTTGGTCTTACGAATTTGAACCTAGGGTCAGAGAAAAAAACACGGAAGATCTAAGGCACCTGTAAGATTTGTCTCAAGTCTCCTTAAGGCCTTGAAAGTAAACAGAAAAAGGTAAAAAAGACATTGAATCAGCCCTACATGTAGGAGAGGAAGGAGAACAACTTAAAAAAAACTGTGCTTCAAAAAAAAAAAAAAAAAATGTGCTTCAATTTAAAAACCTTGGCACAAATCTAGCATAAAAAGACCTGAAGCACAAGGAAGGCTGAAGTTTCCAAACTGTTCGTGAGGAACTCTGGGACAATGGAGGCTATTTTAACTTTACAAAGTTAACACAGTGACATCTGTGGGACACTGTTAAATACTAGCTCATGGTAAGCTCAGTTTCAACAACCGAATGTACCACATTCCTTTGGATGACATCTTCCTATCTTTGCTAAATTGGGTTTTCAACAACTGATTTTTTCCACATGAAAAATCAATGTGTAAGCATGCTGTGTTCACGCTTTGAGAAGTTATGTAGTATACAACAAGCAGACATACTCCATTAGTAAGTAACTGGTTACGCAAAAATGAAGTAAAAATACTGTATTTTCTTTCAATTTTTTTTCACTCAAAAAGTACTAATTAGTTAGAATATAAGTACTAAATAAATATTTTTTAACTACTCTTTAAGTTAGGTATAAATTATGGGAACCAATTTGACAAATTATATTAGATAAACAAGTTAGGTATAATGACAAATAAAATTGTGACATAAAGTATATATGATATTTTGACATATGTATATACTATGCAGATTCCTCCCATTTAATTAACACATTCATCACCTCAGTAAATTGCATTTATATAGTGTTATTAACTACAGTCACCATGTTATACACTGGATGCTCAGACTTTATTCATTTTATATCTAAAGTTTTTACTTTTTTTTTTTACCAAACTCTCCATGCTTTCCCCACCCCTATCTCTTGGCAACCACTTTTTTTTTTTTTTTTACATTTATTTATTTTTGAGAAACAGTGAGACAAAGCGTGAGTGGGGGAGGGGCAGAGAGAGAAGGAGACAGAATCTGAAGCAGCCTCCAGGCTCTGAGCAAGCGGTCAGCACACAGCCTGATACGGGGCTCGAACCCACAAACCGTGAGATCATGACCTGAGCTGAAGTTGGGCGCTCAACTGACTGAGCCACCCAGGCGCCCCTTGGCAACCACTTTCCTACTCTCATTTCTAGGTGTTTGACTTTGTTTTTTTGCTTTTTTTTTTTTTTTAAGATTTCACATATAAATGATACCATGTAGTATCTGTCTTTATCTGGCTTATTTCACACAGCATAATGTCCGCCAAGGTCCATCCATGTTGTTGCATACAGCAGGATTTCTTCCTCTTTCTCATGGTTGACTAATGTTCCATATATATCTCACATCTTCTTTATCCATTCACCCCTTGACAGGTTATTTCCATAACTTGGCCACTGTGAATAATGCTGCAATGAACATGGAAGTGCAGATACCTCTTCGATATTGTTTTCATTTCTTTTCAATATATAACCAGGAGTGGGATTGATGAATCCTAGGGTGGTTCTATTTTTAATTTTTTGAGAAACCTCCATAGTATTTTTCATAGTGGCTGCACCAATTTACATTCCCAACAACAGTACACAAGGGCTCCCTTTCCTCCACATCCTTGTCTGCATTTGTTATCTCTTATCTTCTTGGCAACAGCCACTCTAACAGGTGTGAAGTGATAACTCACTGTGGTTTTGACTTGCATTTCCTTGATAATTAGTGATGTTGAGTACCTTTTCATGTACCTTTTGACTATTTCTAAAGAATGTCTTCTTTAGAAAAATGTCTATTCATTTTCTATACGTTTTTAATCAGATTTTTTTGCTACTGAGTTATAGGACTTTTTAATATATTTTGAATATTAACCCCTTATCAGATACATGATTTCCAAATACTTTCTTCCATTCTGTAGGATGCCTTTTCATTTTGCTGATGTTTCCTTTGCTGCACAGAAAATTTTTAGTTAGTACTTTTTTTCTTTTTTTGAGAGAGAGAGAGAGAGAGAGTGAGAGACAGAAAGAGTACACACACATGCTCAAGTAGGGGAGGAGGAGAGGAAGAGGGAGAGAGAGAATCTCAAGCAGGCTCCATGCCCAGTATGGAGTCTGACACTAGGCTCAATCTAACAACCATGAGATCATCACCTGAGCTGAAATCCAGAGTCAGACACTTAATGGACTGAGCCACCAGGTGCCTCAGTAAGTAGTTCTTAATAAATGGAATTGTTGGATATTTCCTTTGGCCTGGACACACACTGTATAACAACAACAACAACAAAAAACAAAACAAAACAAAAAACCAGGACACTGAGGATGCTGTGAACCAAGAAAGTTTGGGAACCTCTAATAGAAGAACATGAAAGCTAGGCTCCACTGCTGAAAAGAAAAAAAAAAAAAAAAAAAAAAAGGAGGCAAGACAAAGCAGAGCATGGAATATTCAAGAGCCAAGAAAAGGTAAGACTTTGTAAAGGTACAACATGGTAGATATCATATCAATTGGTCTTCTATTTCTTCTTTAATTGGCCTTCTATGGGCTTCTGAAGACAACACAACCTTGAGAAATATCAGTTAAGGTCAGAGAAGCAAAGAAGCTGCATACTCAAAGAGTCTGAATTTTAATAACTGGCTATTTATGGAGGTGTGATTAAGGTTAAAGAGCCAACAAGGATGAAGCAACTGACATCTAGCAACAGTAGAAATCCATTACCACCCCTTGCCTCAATGTGCACGAGGTAATAGTTGTCAGAATCCAATGAGAACTGGACCTTGGAAAAAGGGACTGTCCAACAGGAGCTGTAGCCATAGTTGAACCAATGCTATGAAAATAGGGAAGGGAAGAGGGAAACAAACACCTTGACTTCTCTCTCCTCCTATCCTTACACCTCCTAACAATGTCTCCCATTTTAAGTCAGAGCCTAGTTGTTCAAGTCCACAGCTATCAGCTTCGAGAGTCAAAGCACCGGCCAGGGAAGGGAGACCACTGGAATCTACTAGGCGCAAACAGAAAACAACCATATCAGGAAACAGCAGTATCTCTTTTCAGTTGAGGAGTCCAATAAGGGTGATTTTCCAGCTGGACCAAATATGACAAAAAGAAGAAAACCCTAGGATCTTTGGGGAAGATGGGAAATACAGAGAGGAGAGTTTGAGACTGAGACAATAGAAAACATAATGTTATGATCTTTGCTTGAAAAGTCTGCCTCCTATATATGTGGGTGATTCTGCTCTTTTTGTAAGAGAGAAGTAAACAATTATGATACAAACTAGTGCTTTAATAGTTATATATAAAACTGCTTCCTAAAAAAAATAAATAAAACTGCTTCCTTTATCAATTCATATTGTATAAAAAGTTCCAAAGACTCCCTATTATTCCAAACCTATTATAAACTTTTCTGTCTTTACATACACAATTCCTATGTCTAATCTTATATCTTATTCCCCTGCTGAAACATATATTTTCATATGAGATTTCACGTTTTTTCCCCTGTACCAGGTTCAATTTTCTCTTTTCATCAAGACTGAATTAAACATCTGTGTTCCTCACAAAGGCATTCTTGACTAAACCCAGCCCAGAGGTCTTTCCCTTGAGTTCAGATGTGTATAACTTTTTATATTTATCCTTCTAGGGACTTGTGTTCTCAAATCTGAGGATTCAATGTTTGTCATTAGTTCTGGAAAATTCTAGGTCATTATTGCTTCAGATCTGACCACTGCTCATTGTCTCCATTCGCTCATTCTGGAATTCCTCTTAGTGTGTTAGTCATTTTCATCCCATTCTTCCTGTCTCGTAGCCTCTCTTTCACATTTTTCATCTGTCTCCTTGTGTTGCATTAGGGCAACTTCTTTAGCTCTATCTTCCACCCACTAACTCTTTTGTTATTTAACTCATCCACTTAGTTTTCAACTAAAAATGTTCTATTTCTGATTTTTGTTAAGTTTTATTTTACTCTCCTTCCAACCCAGCTTCAACAATTGGGCACTAATGGTCCCCCAATTATTTTGAAGATAATCTCAGATGTCTACTATTTGTTTTTTAAAACACTCTGCTTAGTCTTTGTATCACTCATTCTTTGCTCATGTTTTCAAATTCCTCTATTATTTAAATATTTGAAATATTTATTTTATATTCTATAACAAATAATCCCATTATCCATTGCTGCTTACTCATGGTGTTTGTATCTTCATGTATTTTTAAATTCTTGATGCATGCTCATGTTAGAAGAATTCTTCCCTAAGCTTCTGAAACACAATTCAACAGTTTTTTATTTTGTCTCCAACTGTTTTTTTTTTTAAGCCTACCAGACTATAGAGTCCTTTATGGAAAGAATGCTTCTCGCTGTTTTGTTATTTCTCACTGTGCTAAATGTAGGCCTTTGCACATTAAAGGTTGGAAAGGTAGAAGAAAGCTAAAATGCCTATGCTGTGCTACAGAACAGTAACAGGTAAGCCATAAGGAAATAAGTCAGACTCAGTTGTGTGTGGAAGGGTGGGAGCAGGTAAGAAAGAAGACATTTTTAAATTATATATATGATCCCCCTCCCCTCAGATTCTAATGTGTGTCATTTTGGGAATCTATTTGGGAATCACTGTACCAAGCAGAGTGTGTTACCTGCATAAGTAGGAAAAAAAAAAAAAAAGGAAATTATATAAAAAAACTTTGTTTTAAAAATATTTTTGCATTAAGTTATTTTCAGTCATTCTGTTGTATATTTAATGAATACCTATACTAAATACTGTGATGGAAATACAAAGAGACATAATGTATGGTCCTGTTCTCATATGGTTCATAGTTTTGTTGGGGAGATGGAAATGTAAATAAATACTGGCAAAAGAGAGGCATATACAATTGGTATAATGACACAAAAGGGAGAACTGACCAATTTTTCCTAAGGGGAAGGTAGTAGGAAGATCAGAAAAGATAAGAACTGCTTAAATTGTGTTCTTAGATACAAATTATAAGAATAAGGGAGAGAACATAGGAGTCAAAGGGGAAAGAATGTACAAAGTTAAGCATGCACAAAGTATACTGTAGGGATAGGAAATAGTTTCACCTAGTTAACACCTAGAACAGAAGCAGGAATGCTTTGGGAAATAAAGATTAGAAGATGGGCAGATACAAGCCATGAAGGGCTCTGTATGACTTGCAAAAGCATTTGGTCTTTAACTTGTAAATTATAAGCTCCTAGTAAAGGATTTAAAATATAGAGGAGTAGAGGTCAGGTCAGGCAATACAGTAATTAAAAACAAGGCCCCTGGGGCGCCTGGGTGGCGCAGTCGGTTAAGCGTCCGACTTCAGCCAGGTCACAATCTCGAGCCCCGTGTCCGGCTCTGGCCTGATGGCTCGGAGCCTGGAGCCTGTTTCCGATTCTGTGTCTCCCTCTCTCTCTGCCCCTCCCCCGTTCATGCTCTGTCTCTCTCTGTCCCAAAAATAAATAAAAAACATTGAAAAAAAAAATTTAAAAAAAAAAACAAAAAAAAACCCAAAAAACAAGGCCCCTAAAATCAAGATGGCCTAGTGCTGCATTCTTAATAAATTTCTGTAGAAAAAATAGGTTAAAATCTTAGCTCTATACCACTTACTAGTTTTGTGACCTTGGGCAAGTTATTTACTTAGCCTTTTTGAGCCTCATTTTGCTCATCTGCAAAATATGTATAATAATAGTATCAACCTCCTAGGGTTGTGTGAAAATTAAAAGAGTTATTAATACAAGCTCAGCACATAGTGTTCAGTAAATGTCAGCTTTTATTATTAATATTGTGGTATGTGATTAAGAAAATCTATATTGGAAACAAAGAGACAAGTTAGTCCACTATTTAAAAGAACATATTGGTTTCAGGTAAGACCTGGCTTTGATATAAGGTTCTTGTGATGATTCCCAGAACCACTGCTTTCCAGCCGTGTGGCAAAGTTATTTACCTTTTGGAACCTCAGTAATCCCCAAAACAGTGATAATAATTATACATGTAAGATTACCGTGAGGATTAAATGATACTACATGTAATGTGCGTGGTTCAGAACCTCGTACAGAAGTTTTAGTGTAATGTGTAATGAACAATAGGATGAGGAAGAACAGATTGTGAGCACAAACTACTACTTCAAGAATCTCGTCTATGAGAGAGAATCCTGTCAATAGAGCTATGAAGAAGCAAAACAATTTTTTTTTTTAATTTTTTTTTTAACGTTTTTATTTATTTTTGGGACAGAGAGAGACAGAGCATGAACGGGGGAGGGGCAGAGAGAGAGGGAGACACAGAATCGGAAACAGGCTCCAGGCTCCGAGCCATCAGCCCAGAGCCTGACGTGGGCTCGAACTCACAGACCGCAAGATCGTGACCTGGCTGAAGTCGGACACTTAACCGACTGCGCCACCCAGGCGCCCCCTTTTTTTTTTTAAATGGAAGGAAATGTGAACATATGCAGTAAGGATCAGAGGTGAGAAGCAAGGAGGTAAAAAAAATACTGGTGACAGAGTAACTGATGGAACAGGTTTACGACATGAGAAAGAATGGAAATTGGAGGACAAATTGGATGCTTATAGGCTCTTACAGGGTGGAAAGAGACCTCTTTCTCTAAAACCAATGAGGAAGATACAGAAATATTTGCAGGTGATAGGAGGAATCTGAGGAAGCTGCACCCTAATGATCTTAATCTTATGTATAAAATGGAAACAAAGGGGTCTGAGGTGGGATAGAAGACTGGAAGAGATAGGTGAAAGAAAAGCTCCTGATAAGGGGATAAAGATCTGAAATGCAGGACAACATTTACAAGCCCAGCTGAAGTCAGAAACTAAAATTTATAGTAATAGGTATGATTAATATTTCAGCAGCATTCAGTAGATTAAAGCAGAAAAGACAGATGGTAGGACTGATTTGCTGTTGGGGGTTTCCAAGACAGGTCTGATATAAAGATAAGATTAAAGGCTGCTTGATGTGGGAGCATCAGTAAGGGAATGGTTCAGGGTAACACTGGTTTTAGGGTACAGAGAAAAGAACATGAAATTTGTAAGGGGCTGATGGCCCCTTCTTCAGCCTCTTCCTGAAGAATTAAGGATATGAAAAGATTTGATCAAATATCTAGTTCTGTGGTAATAAAGAAGAGACCAGAGGAGTAACAATAATAATTTAAGCTATCATTTACTGCATAATCATTATCTGCACAGTCATTAATCTAGGTTCTTTATCTCATTTAGGGAAATAAAAGATTTGGTGAAAGTGTGACATATCAAATTTAAGATTTCATTGCTCAATTCATTGCTAAAATGACAAGCAGTAAAGGTACACTGTGGCTGAGGTATTCAAAGAAGTTTGAAATAATACTATGTTAAATGGGTTGTATACATATGTAGTTTTTTTGTTTTTGTTTTTAATGCCCCATAATGATGCTGAACTGAAGAACCAAAGCTCTTAAGGAATACTGGAGCGTATCTGGTGATTAAGAGATGTCAGAGATGGAAAAAAAGAAAAAAAAGAAAAGAATGTAGACTGTATACATAATTCACTGTCTCAGAGGATTCAAAGCCTCAGGAGAGTATGATGTGTCATTTAACAGAATTTGGAAGAGGTAAAAAGGGTCAGTATTTTTGTAGTTTCAACTTTTTAAAAATTAAGTTAGGTTCTATGCCCCAAATGGGTTTTGAACTCACAACACTGAGATCAAGTCAACTGAGCCAGTCAGGGTCCTTGTCCATTTTAAGTTAAAAAACAGCATCTCAGCTTAAACAATATGCTCAAAACAGCCAGCTCTTACACAGAAGAAATTAACATGTCTTGGGGCGCCTGGGTGGCGCAGTCGGTTAAGTGTCCGACTTCAGCCAGGTCACGATCTCGCGGTCCGTGAGTTCGAGCCCCTCGTCAGGCTCTGGGCTGATGGCTCAGAGCCTGGAGCCTGTTTCGGATTCTGTGTCTCCCTCTCTCTCTGCCCCTCCCCCGTTCATGCTCTGTCTCTCTCTGTCCCAAAAATAAATAAATGTTGAAAAAAAAAATTAAAAAAAAAAAAAAAAGAAATTAACATGTCTTTGTATTCCTATTGTATGGCTTGTTCCCCCAGGAGGACTGAAGGAATTCAGAGAAAATGAGAAATTACATGGTTATTGCATTTACAATAAACATTAATAAGGATCAAATTTTATAAGAAAATATAAAAAGGGTAATCTGATAAGAATGGAAAGAACATAGAACTATCAGTCAGGAGACTTCATTATAAATCCTAGATTATTGGGGCACCTGGTTGGCTCAGTCAGTGGAGCATGTGAATCTTGATCTCAGTGTCGTGAAATGGATTATGTAATAAAAAAAATAATAATCCTGGATTATTACGAAAAGCAAAAACTGACCCATAAAAACAGAAAAAAACTGGTGGTTGCCACAGGGACGGGGAGTGGGAGATACAGGCTTCTAGTTATGGAATGAATAAGTCACAGGGATAAAGGATAAAAAAGCATAGGGAATATAATCAGTGGTATTATAATAGTGTTGTATGGTGACAAAGTAGCTGGACTTGTGGTAAGCAGAACAATTACTTGCAGATTTGTTGAGTCACTATGTTGTACACCTGAAAATAATGTAACACTGTGTCAACCATACTTCAGTAAAAATTAAAAAAAAAAAAAAAAAAAAGAATCCTGGATTATACCTCAGGCTAGTTATTTTATCCTTAGGCCATAATTTCCTTAGTAATTTGTAAAATGAGGGGGCTGAAGGGGCTGAATTATATCAGCAATTTTCAAAGCTTATTTTTCTTAAGTGGCAAATTTCAAATGATATCTTACCCAGAACAAAACAAAAAAGTCTCCTTGTTGCCTCCTAAGACAATTCTACAGAGCCCTGACCTCCCAGGAACATAATTTGGGCTTTTTTAGATTATTGTAGGTCTAGTTCATTTCCAGAGTATCTTACAACTCCAAAAAGATCTACAAATCTTTGTGTCTTGAAAAGGACAGAAATAGTATAACTTAGTTCCAGAATCCCATAGAAAAGAAACTTGACATTTGAGGCAAAATGCTAGGCATGGACACGTCAGACAGTTTAAAATAACATTTTCTATAAATATTTCAATAAACATTTTCCACAAATAAATATTCTATAAATATGAGGGATAAAGTAAAAGGGTAAAAAGCACATGAAAAAGTAAAACACAAGTAGTTATCATGATAACGAATGTAGTCTCTGCCAAAGAGAAGTTTATAATCAAATTAGGGAAAAGTAACATGCCTATCAGGAGCCTAGAAGCTCTAGTTAGCCTCAGGGATGAATAGCTTTTCTTAGTCATGCATTGTCTTCAAACTTTCAAAGGGAGTACTGCTGCTCCCAAGTGGGAAGAATGTTTGATGAAAAAAAAAAAAAACAAAAAAAAACAAACCAAAAACAACAACAACAACAAAAACAACTTTAGGTGAAGATCACAACTTCACATAAAAAACAACCAATCAAAAGTTATCAGTCTTTGTAGTTTTCTAAGCTTGTAGTCTGGGTAATTTTTAATTATTTTCTTTCTTTCAGGTTTTCATCATCTTCTGTCATTTCCTCCTCTCCTCTGTGTGACTGTTACCTATCTCATTCAAATTGCCATAGAGGAAAGAGCATCCATTTTGAAGGGCACTAAGGTCTAGTAGCAGCTCTGAAATTTATTAATATTTAACTACTCTAGTGCTCAGTTTCCTTAACTATAACATGATGATAACTTTTGAGTTCTATTTTATTTTATATTTGTGTAAGTATGTATATACTTATTACTTTTAAATTCTATTTTAAATATTAAACTCTGTAATGCAAAAACATGGTGACAAGAGAAATCTTCTAACCAGCTGTTTTCTAACAATGATTCTCTTTGAGTTTCATTTTGATATCACTCATAAAAAATCCTATAATTACTTTAAATAGGCTCTGAAATGAAAGAGACACTGCACCAATTAATTCCCCATTACCTACCATGCTCTTCTATTATACTTAAATTCATAGCCACCCACACATCAAAGCCTATGGCTAAGGAAAAAACTAATGCCATCGAGTGGCTAAAATGAGACAAGCAACACAAGGGATTTTATATACACTACCTCAGTTTTTCTTCCTAACTGTCCTGTAAAGATTACAGTTGACCCTTGAACAACACAACGGTAAAGGCACCAACCCCTGCACAGTGAAAAATTTTAGTACAACTTTTGGTTCCCCCAAACTTTACTAATATGCTACTGCTGACTGAAAACCTTACTGATAACATAAACAGTCAACTAATATGTATTTTATGTATGTATAATATACTGTATTCTTACAGTAAAGTAGGCTAGAGAAAACAATGTTATTAAGAACATACAAGGAGGAGAAAATACATTCATAGTAATTTACTATAAAATATCTATGTATTAAGTGGACCTGCACAGTTCAAACCTGTGTTGTTCAAAGGTCAACTGTCTATTTTATCCCCATTTTAGGGATGGTGAAACAAATGCCCAGTAGTAAGGTTATGTACTTTGTCTACTATCAAAAGCTAGTAAGTAGCAGATGGACAATGAACCTATTTTGCCTGGCTTCATTATAGCAAATCTATCCACATTAAAAATGAAAGTGAAAGAAACATTTTATGGCCATAAAGATTTATATGTATTCACACGGTTTAAAAAAAGATACAAATATAATAAGACATAGAAACAGCATCTATTTATACTAACAACCTCAACTTTTATTCCCTCCTAGTGGGCTTGACTGAATTATATTGGTCTATTTAAACAGCTAATTTATAGCATGTAACAATGCTGGTTCTTCTACCCTGGAAGAGAAAATATCCGAGTTGAAAGACCCATCTAGTAGACCTTAACAGTGAGCTCTAGGAAAGTCACTATTGATTAGAATAAACATATACAAACTGAAATCTCATTGCTATCCTTACCCTAATTTTTTCCCACATGTTCCTCCCTTTAACTTCAAAGACAGTTATCAAATCTTTGTTAAATTTCTTCTTCAATAGACTTTTAAAAATCCCATTTTTCTTCAATGGTTCCACATGTAACAGGATTTTCATCATCTCACCATTCCTGCAATTATTCACTGGATAAGTTTTAATAATGCTTCTCTAAGGTATGATCTGGCTCAACTCAAACTTTATTGTTTTTGTTCTCCCCCCCCCCCAACTCAAAATTTTTTATTTCTTTTTGGGAAAACCTTCTTTCTCCTCCTACCTTTGGGATACGGCTTAAGATTTGATTATGAGATTTTTGTTTTCTGTGTTTATAAAGTTTTTCCCACTTTGTGTTAGTAACTCTTCTATTAGCTTCTATAGTGCATGGTACTTACTTCTATCAGATCATTTACCATAGGTAAATCAAATGATGCCAACTCCCCTATTAAAAGCCCTTCAACAGTCTCCCAATTCTTAGTCTACGAAGACCCTAGAGATCTGGCATCTACCTACATCATCTACTTTACACTGATCTTCTGTCTCACAATTTTTATTCTTACAACGTATCAGGTTCTCTCCTACCTCAGGGGGTTGTATACTTTGTCTCCTCTGCTGGAAACACTCTACCTGGATCTTTAAAAGTCTGGAAAATTTTCACACATCAGGTCTCTCAGGTCAAATGTAGCATCCTCAAAGAGATCCCCTAACTACTCTATCTACAGTGGCTGCTACCCCCTCATTATACCACCCTACTTCCTTCTTTCCCTATCCTTGTAGTTTTTAAAAGTTGTTTCCTATTTATCTTCCCTTAAGTATACGGACTTTGGACTTTTGATCAATCATTACCAGCATCTAGAATGGTGCTTGGCACAGAATAGAGAATCGGTGATTATTAAGCTTAAGAGTTCTGTTACAGCAATACGTACATCTCCATAAATCTAGAACCTAGTAAAAAGCCTGGTACATATGAAATGTTAAATAAATATTTGTGAAATGAATAGACTGATCTTACCCACTTGGATGACATTCACTATGATGTCTAATTAGATGATCTCCAAATCCACCTATCCAGCCCTGACCTCTACCTTCCACATCTTTATTTAATTGCTAAGAGCCTAGGTATAGAACCCATCCCCCTCCAATACAGATTTTTTCTAATGATCGTGGCATCATTTGCTTTGCAAACTATAGACAAATTCCTTCCTTCGTACTCCAATCCAATTAGTTACTGACTCATATTATTTTTTCCTGCATGTATTTTTTTCTATTCCTACTGCCAAGTTTTACTTCAAGTTCTCCTGATCTTACAGTTGTAGCACTGGAGTAGCCTCCTGCCAAATTGCTTGCCTTTAGTTCCTCCTCCCTCAAATTCATTCTTCATACAAATTCCAAGATCAACTTTTCCATTACGTGTCTCCCATCCCGTCTCCGACACCAACAAGTATAAACACCTCAAGCCCAGCATTCTAGGACCTTAATATCATTTTAACTGAAATCATCAAAATAAAGGTACATTTGGGAAATGAGGTGGTAGACTCTTACACACTTTCAGATGTGATGGTAAAAAGTCAGGTATGTACTGAAAGCCAATGAAGTAGAAGTTCCTTGAGGAAACCTGCAAGACCTTGTTTATATCGTTCATTGCTAATCTACCCGAAGTGCCAGGAATACAGTAGATATCAATGAATTATATTTGTTGATTAAGTAAATACTTTCATAATAATTTTAATGAATAAATGAAGGATCATAAATGAGAGAATGAATGCCAAGATGAAGGTAGTATTCTTTGAAAATCAGTTTGCTATTTAGACACATGGAGCTTAGTAAATTACTTTTTCTTTTTATTTAATGTTTTGTAAGAACATTAATCAAGTTCTTACCACTTTCAATGATTTTTACATGGATTTAATCTTCACACATCTCAGTGAGGTAGGTAGTATTAAAGCTAAGAAATCTGGTATACATAAAGTTTAAGCACATGAAACATTTTTTGAAGCAGGAAAAGCAGTGATGAGGATGTGATTAGGATGCTGGCCATGAGGAAAGAAAAAAATAAATTGGAAAAAAAATTTTTTAAGTAGAGGCTAGAGTAGTAAAACCACCACCTCACATCATCGAGCACTGTAAATCTGCTTTCACTAATAAATGTAATTTTAAAAATGACATGTATCATCAGCCTAAATACTAAATGATAAAAAGTTTGCTATCTTTCTTATTTTTTAGACAAGATTAGGATTAAGTTGTATTATTTTCTTCCCACACCCCAGTGGATGGATTAGAATCTGAGTAATAAAGTCACCACCATGGATTTGAATCCAGTGTGGACCAGCTTTACCTCTGGATTCTACAGCTACGTATCATATTCTGGCCATTCATGTCATTCATGAAAGCCACTGAGACACATGGAAGCCTGGGTAACTGAGCACATTAGCTCATTTCAAATCCAGCTTTAGTAGTATAACCTACAAACGGTGAATCAGAAGAATCACCTTCATTTTTAGAGTACATCACTAAAATAAATATATTTCAATACTAGCTCTCACTTGGTTGTCTTTTATGTTAATACAAAAGGTACATTCAAATCACTGCAGAAGCGAAAGCTACTGCAGCACTCTGATGTTCACCTCTGTCTTAGTGCAGGCTTTTATACAACTCACCAGATGAGAAACATCAAAAAAAAAAAACCCCTAGGTTCTTCTTTTATTGCGTTAAAAATAAAACTTCCCAGGGGTGCCTGGGTAGCTAGTCAGTTAAGCGTCCGACTCTTGATTGTTGGCTCAGGTCATGATCTCACAGTTCGTAAGTCTGAGCCCCTACACTGGGCTCTGCACCGATAGCTGCGGAGCTTGCCTGGGATTCTCCGTCTCCCTGTCTCTCTGCCCCTCCCCACTCGCTCACACCCTCTAAGATAAATGAATAAGCATTAAAAAAATAAAACTTTTCAAAGTCTTCAAAGACATAAAATTTACATTCAAAATGAATTATAAATATAATGAAAATTTAAGTAAAATGTTTTTCCTCTTACCCTGTCCAGTTCCAGTGTAAACTTCTGGTCCCATGACTGATTGGAAATGGGTTTCCAGCTCGTCTGACCAACCACAGTATTATCTAGCTTCAAAACTGCACAGACATCATCTGTAATTACAATTTATAAACTTGCTTAAATATTTTAAAACTTTAAAATAGAAGCATCACTGTTTAATAGGAACAAAAGTCTTATGAGCCTTTAAAAGTAAGATTTTTCTTAATACTGAAGCTTTTGAATCTTAAATGGCTACTTTTACATGTACACATACTTCCACCAGATGCTCCCAAATTATCCTCTGTGTTTGACAAAAACACAGAGATCAAATGCTATCTATTTTGTATGTTTGTATATCAATAGTAATCATTCAGTTTTCTCCCTCTACACTTCTGTTTGTAGAGTTTGTCACCTTAGACAATTTTTGTTTCCACACTTTCCCTAAAATCCCTTTCTAGATGAAGGAAAACACTGACATATGCACCTCTGTACCCTGTAGTAGGTTTAACTGTCACGGGCCTTCCTCCCCCAGTGCTACCTTTATAACATAGTTTATAATCACATTTTAGAACATCTGCAAAGTGCTTCATAAACCTATTGCATATTGCTCTTACCACTTCCACCTATTCCCCCATTTGTTTGCTAACTGAGCCACTACTAGTAAACACGTTTGGTCCTGTGGTTAGTTATCAAGATTGAGAAGTGTCACGATGTCATTAAAAGATAAAGATGTGACAAGACTCAGAGCCTCTGAACACTTTCAGTTTGGCATAGATTGATCCTGAGTATTTCATTCTTCCAAAAGAATTAATGTCACGTGTCATTCAGTTTTCTAACATAATTTCAATAAATTTGGTTGCCTTTGTTTCCTGTCAGTATAGCTTTCGATATTTTAAAGTTAAATTATAGAAGTCAGAACATAAAGCTTTTTGTTCAACTTTGGCTCTTTCCCATTGCTAGCTGCATTATTAAGTTCTTTGTACAGGCCCTTTAATTTGTTATAGGATTTTTTAAAAAATTTGGTTACTGAACTGGACAAGTCGTCGGTTTTTAGGAGATTTCGACTACTTCCACTTTTACTTTTACTCGTTCTGCTCATGAAAGATGATCTGGTTTCACTTGGACTCCAACCAGGTAGTGCAACCGATGTTGCTTTTGACCGTCCAGGGACATTCTCTAGAATATCTTGACAGCCCATGAGACGAACTTCCAAAGTACCTATCAGCATGAACAAATATCAAATAAGAACATCAATTTTTAATAATATAGAACTATGTCTTTGTTACTATTCAGAAAGGATGGGGAGAGATCTGCTAAAATAACAAAATCTCTTCTCCCAGAGGATCTGTGAGGTAACTAATCATCCTTCCTGTTTTAATTAGAGAAACCTATTGAAAATTCTTAATAAAACTGTAAGAAATTTTATGGAAAGAACAGCACCTTCCAATAGCTGTCCAAAAACTTGTTCTAAAAGAAGTTACATAAACTTCTTCTATGTCTGAATACTCATTTATATACTTACATGGAAGAATTACAAAATTATGTGGACAGACCATGTGGGAAGGAAAACAAAGCCAAATATCAACATAAACATACAGAAATTAGAAACAAGGAAATCTGACTACATGAAAAGCAGCTAGCCATGTTTAGTAGTTACGTAGTTAATACAGAAAAAGACTTTACAGGGTTTTTTTGTATAAATAAATGGGTTTCCTGTTCTATTTGAGATGTAAAATAATATTAACTTTCTAATAGTGTAATGAGTCAAATAATTGACTATAATTATCTAAGCATAATTCTGATTTCCTTAGGCAAATAAATACTGAAGGTGTTCAAATGAAAATGAGTAACTTTAAGGCTATCTAAAGATACGGTTTGTCATCATTTGGGCTAGATTTAGTACACTAGAAGTTAGAAATGGTGCTATAGTATTAAAATTTTAGATAATGCACAGAGAATAACATTTTAGGAGTTATTTAAGTACTCCTATATATAACATTTAGGGATATTTCCTGGTCCCAATGAACTTAAATAATTAAAGCTGAACTCGAAAGTGAAAAGACCTGGATTTATACCCAACTCTTAAAAAAACAAACAAACAAACAAAATACGTTAAAAAAGTGTTAAAGACATTGGAGGTCAGGAAATGAAGAACACTGATCCTCAAGAGATGGCAAACAAATGAGATGAACCCTAAGACTGCTTGAGTTTACTGCCTGGAATATACCTAGGACATAGTGCAGGGAGGGGAAACTCAGGTGCAACCAAGTGGACTACCTGTGTGAAGGAAACGGACCGGAGAGTATGACACAGAACTGATCAAGGTGGCTAGAATTCACAGGCAGAGTAAAAGAGAGACAACAGCTGTCCAGAGACAGAACTAAGATGTGCAGAAGGTTCCCCTAATCAAGAATTCAGTCTTGCCCCAGTAGTAGAGAATAATTACTCCTACGTTAAATGATGTTCTGGTCTGTATAACAAATCTTAAAAGCAATACCCGTAACTTAACTGTGACCTAGAACAAAGCTCAAGAATATTTATAGGAATACAAAAATATCCAGCACCCAAAAGCTAAAACTCGCAATGTCTAGCAATCTAATCCGAGACTACCAGGCATATTTGTTTTCTGTTGCTGGATTACCAATTACCACAAATTTAGTGGCCTAGAACAACACCCATTTATTATTTCACAGTTCTGTAGGTCAGAGTCTGGGTGAGTTGTCTGTACTCTCTGTTAGAAATCTCACAAGGCTGAAATCCTCATATCTGCCAGGCTGGGCTCTTATCTGGAAGATTTGAAGAATCTGCTTCCAAGATCATTCAGGTTGTTGGCAGCCTCCAGTTTCTAGCAGACATAGGATTGGGGTCCCTATTTCCTTGCTAGCTGATGGCCAAGGGTTGTTTTCAAGTTCTAAAGGCCATGTGAATTCCTCACTACATGCTAGCCCCCTCTATCTTCAAGCCAGCAATGGCACATACAATCTTTTTCATGATTCAGATTATTCTTCCCCTTCTGCCACTGGCCAGAGAAAATTCTCTGCTTTTAGGGGGTTCATGTGATCATATTACACCAGCCCAGATAACTGCCCTTTATATTAACTCAAAGCCAACTGATTAATAACCTTAGTCACACAGGCAAAATCCCCTTTTCCATATAACATAGTATTATCACAGGAATGATGTCTCATCGTATTCACAGGACAGGGGTTCCAAGGGTCATTCTTGAAATTCTGACTATTATACCAGGAAAACAGATAAACAGAAAAGTAAGAAACATAGTAAGAAAAAAAGATATCAAATGAAAATCAATCCAAAACTGACATGAACACATTCACGCAGTGATCATAATTATAGTCCATCTGTTCAAAAACTTGAATAGAGACATGCAAGAAATCAAAAAGACCCCAAACAAAATCCCAGATATAAAATTACCATGTTAGAGACTTTAGGAAAAATATACTGGGATGAGATTAGTGGCAGATTATACATTGCAAAAGAAAAGGCTAGTGAACTTGAAGCTAAAGCAGTAGAAATGGTAAAAAAAAAAAAAAAAATAAGAGAAAGGAAAGACTTGAGGGGTAAAAAACACAACAACAACAACAACAAAACAAAAAAAAACAGTGCATATATAAACTAAGTTTAACTTCAAGTGGCCCAATATGTGTACAACTAAGTCCCTGATGAAGAGCAGAGACAATTGGGACAGAAATATATTTGAAAAAATAATGGCTGAAAAATTTCCAAATTTGATGAAAACTATAAACCCAGTAAGTATCCAAGAATTTCAAAAACACCAAGCAAAAGAGCAATAAGTAAATCACATGAAAGCACACGATAATAAAATATCTCGAAACAAGTAATACAGAGAAAATATTAAAAACAGCCAGAGAAAAAAAGATACGTTACATACAAAGATTAGGATCACAGTGGATTTCTCATAAGAAACAATGAAAGCAAGACACATAAGCAACAATTTTAATGTACTGAGAAAATGAACAAGCAAATAAACTGTGAACTTAGAATTCCAGACCCACTGAAAATATCTTTCAAAAATGAAGACTTTTCAGATTTAAAAATGGGTAAAGAATCCATTTTCAGTAGACTACCATGATCCAGCCATATCATTCCTAAGTATTTACCCAAATGAAATCTACATTTACACAAAAACTGCATAAGGATGTTATTAGTAGCTACATTTGGAAAAAATACAAAGTGGAAACAACTCAAATATCAGTTGCAGGTGAATGGATAAACAAATTATGGACTATCCATACAACTGAATACTATTAATAACAGAAAGGAACTACTGATAGACATAACATAGATGAATATTAAAATAGCTATTCAGAGTGAAAAAGGTCAGAAATCCTTCTCTTCCCAAAGAAAACAGTATATACTGAATGATTCCACCTATAGAAAATTCTACAAAATGTAAACTAATAGCAAGTGACAGAAATAGGTCAGTGATTGCCTGGAGTCAGATGTGGGTAAGGAGAGCATGAGAAGAGCAGGAAAGAGGGATTACACAGAGGCACACAAGGACACCTTTGGGATGATGGATATATTAATTATCTTGATTGTTGTGATGGCTTCACAACAAAATTTATGACAAAAATCTTCAAGTTATACACTTCAAATAAAACTGGATGTTGATGATGGTGGCACAACTATATACATTTCCTAAAAATCCTAAAACTAGGGGCGCCTGGGTCATTCAGTTGTCTCTGCCCCTCCCCCACTCATACTCTGCCTATGCCCCTCTCAAAAATAAACATTAAAACATTCTTTTAAAGTTCTAAAACTATATTCTTAACAAAAAAAATTTTTTTTAACTTTTATTTATTTTTGAGAGACAGAGAGCATGAATGGGGGAGGAGCAGAGAGAGAAGGAGACACAGAATCAGAAGCAGACTCCAGGCTCTGAGCTGTAAGCACAGAGCCCGACGAGGGGCTCGAACCCACGAACTGTGAGATCATGACCTGGGCTGAAGTCGGATGCTTAACCGACTGAGCCACCCAGGTGCCCTAAAACTGTATTCTTCAAGTGTGTGGATTCTATGGTATATAAATTATGTCTCAATAAAGTTACTAAAGTTGGAGGGGAGCTTCAATTTTTATGTTTGTTAGGCTATGGAAATATTCTGTAACTATAAAGTGTTAAAACAGATTAAATAGATATTATTTTAATTTTAATTCAAAAGAAACAACTTGTTGTGTTTGTGTGTTTTATTTCCTTTTTTGTTGTTAAACTGGCAAACTTAGCTCATTTCCATTGTAAATGTTTAGCTGTAAAAGTCATCCTGGGGAAACTGAAAACATCTGGTCACTACTTCAAACCCTGGTAGCTTATTAAATATTTTAGTAATTTCAATATATTAGGAGATGACAATGCTCAGCACCTGCTTTCATTTAGGAAAAAGAAACCTGGAGGGATTTAAGAACTTTAGTAACCATCTAGAAGTTTCTTTCCTTTATGAGGTGACACAGTTGCAATTGTGTGTAACCATATTAGAAATACTTTAAAATATTTTACTTTTATAACCCACAATATGAAATTTTTAAAACAAGCAATCCAAGAAGTAAATGTCTGTATTCATAAGCAGTAGCTATGAATTCCATTAGAACAAGTAAATGTTTTTTTTTTAATGTTCTGAAAAAACTATTTTATATCCATTTTACTAATTCAGTATTTCATCTTGGTACAACTGAATAAGAAGGTATCTTCTATCATAAAAACAAGTAAAAGTCTCAAAATGTGGACCAAAAATTCAATTATACCTTATTTCAAAGTAGCACCAAATTTGCAAATTTCAATTTTTATTCATACAACCACAAAAGAAATCAGAATATAAATGAGACAAACCACAAATAGCATGTAGTGAAAAACTCAGGAGGGTAAATGTTCCTACTACTTATCCAATATAATTCTTCATTGTGTATAATCCTTTATTAAGACCAATAGTATTTCTCTTTCTAGTTACTCTGTCTTTAGCTTAAGGTTCAACATGAATTCATTAAAAGGTTCAGTAGGAATTTAAAATAGTATTTTTAAAAACCAAAATGTCTTGGGGTGTCTGGGTGGCTCAGTCGGCTAAGTGTCTGACTTCGGCTCAGGTCATGATCTCGCAGTTCGTGAGTTTGAGTCCCGCGTCAGGCTCTGTGCTGACATCTCAGAGCCTGGGGAGCCTGATTCGGATTCTGTGTCTCCCTCTCTCTCTGCCCCTCGCCTGCTTGCACTCTGTCTCTCTCTCTCAAAAATAAACATAAAAAAAAATAAAAAAAAAAACCCAAAATGTCTTAAGAACTATAAGATACTTCCCTTTATGCTGACAATTTACATCACTTTGAATAAAGTTCAGTAAGGCAATGAAGAACAGGAAAAGAGAATGGAAGAGGTTAGAATTGGGGAGAGAAGTCAACAGGAATAGAAAGGGAAAAAAAATTCCAGCTGTATCAGATGTTTTCTAAAACATGGCTTTATTACTTTTCTAGAAATATTGTTGATTTCCAAATATTTGACAACCATATTTTAATCAATGAATCATTCAAAAATTCTAAAATATTATTAATGCATTCAGCACTGAGTCATACAATGGCAAAAGCTTAAGTGCAGTTCCTTCCTTATTGTCAAATAATCTTTACCAAGTTTCTCCTGAAACTATAAATATCCTGTGCTAGGGGCTAGAATTACATGTAGGCAGACAACAAAGTCTTTGTTCTTCACAGGTCTATATGCCAGTTTTGATTTTAAAAAATACAGTAAGAAGATGGATAACAAGGCAGATATTAAACAGGGACTGTGCACAAACCAGTTTAACTGTGATAGAAAATTCATAATAGGAGTTACAGAAGATGTGACTAGAATGATAAACACTTTAATAAATATTTAAAACATTTAAAATAAAATGGAGCATTCTGACCAAAGATTCCCAAGCTTTCTTGTTTCATGGTACCCTAGTGTACCAATTTTTTCACTGTGCTCCTAGTCTGAAAGATATACCTAACAGTTCTGTTTCATAGAATATTGTAATCAATTATTTAATAACTATAAAAACAATACACATAACTTGAAAGAAAAGGTAATCTTATTTCATTCGTAAATAACCATAGTTATTTCCTAATGGGATGTTTACACTGAGCACTGTACAACTTCTCAAACTCTGGAATTACACTGGAAACCGCCACCTTCTTTTCTACTCCATGTTGATTTTCACATGGTATTTATTGTATCACAGCAATGCAGGAAAACCCTGTTTCATCAACATTTATGACTTCACTCGAAGCACCATCTCCTGCTAAAACTAGAACTACTTTGAGCTAGTAATTTAAATGGTGACTGTAGGACGTGAAGTAACACTTTACTTTGAGGGCTTCCCTCAAAAAAGTTAAAATATCCTGTTGTACTCTGTTTATTCATTCTGGCATCCCAGGATACCTCAGATTTAGAAACTCAATTTGGTAACTGTAGGTTTAGACTGATCCTATTAGTGGCAACAGCACAGTTTAACTATAAATTTGTCCTTCAAGTTTTAATATAGAAGTCTGACATAAAACTGATTAATGATACCCAAAGCTACCAGAATGTGATAGCATGCTATGCAATTCTGAAGAACACTTTCACATCTTCAAAATACTCAATGACATTATTAAAGTAAAGCCCTTGTTGACATTCACATTCATATGGTAATTTAAGAATTTCCAGGGGTTGGGGCGCCTGGGTGGCGCAGTCGGTTGAGCGTCCGACTTCAGCCAGGTCACGATCTCGCGGTCCGCGAGTTCGAGCCCCGCGTCGGGCTCTGGGCTGATGGCTCAGAGCCTGGAGCCTGTTTCCGATTCTGTGTCTCCCTCTCTCTCTGCCCCTCCCCCGTTCATGCTCTGTCTCTCTCTGTCGCAAAAATAAATAAATGTAAAAAAAAGAATTTCCAGGGGTGAGAAGTCAATGTAACAAAAATGTCATAATCACATGGACCATAAAAACCTTTGTAGCTGATAGAGAAAACGGTGGGGCAACAAGGTCCTAAAGCAATTTCTCCACAGAAACACAGGAAACAAACAAAACAACCAAAAATTACCAAAAACTGTTAGAATCAAGTGTATGAGAAATGTGGAAGATAGTCAAAGGTTTACTGCAACCAAGCAAATGCTTACTTAACAAAAACACAGTAAGTACTCAATAGGAGACTCTGTAGCACTTTAACTTACCCTTGCCTCATCTTCCTTCTACCCACATGGTTTATTGATAATTTTCAAGACAGCAGTTGGAAAAGAAGACCTCATTCTCAAGGAAGTGTGGTTGCCTGCTTTGAATGAACTGAGGGCTCTCTGATGAACTAACACAAAAGTGTGCCTTAAAAAAAATTGTTTTTTGCCTTACTAGGAAATCTCTCAGGGCAGAGAAATAGCTAAGTGGAAGGCATTTAAAGGCAAATAAACCAGTCATTGCAACCTGAGGCAAAAGATATCAATTGGGACAAACAAGATATCCCAAAGAGTCTTGGAAGAGAACATAGGGAGTGGGATGTTTTGGGGAATAAGGGCTTTGCAGTATTTCCACTGAGAAACTAGAAGGCTAGAGAGAAAAGGAGGCATCCTCAGAAAAGGCCTGAGAAAGTCCTAAGTTCTCACATCTGGCTGATCTTCAAGTTTTGTGCCAGCAAAGGCAGAGTTGTAAGATGCCTGGGTGACTGTTGGGGGTATGCCCCCAACACACAAACACAGAGCCCAGCTACAAAGACAGGCAATTTTTTTTCTTTCTGCCTGCATGCATGAAAAGAAATGTCTGTTAAAATACTAGCTGACCACTAGTCTTAATAAAGACTTCAGTGACCATACATGACAACAACTACAGTGTTTACAAAATCATTTATAAAAGCCCCTAAAAAACTATATCCCACACAAACAAAGAAATTCTAGAGAAAGGGAGTGTCTTCCAGAGTTACACATTATAATATTCACAACATCCAGTTTTCAATCAAAAATTAAGATGCAACCTGGAAAATAAGGAGTATGGCTGGGGTGCCTGGGTAGCTCAGTCGGTTAAGTGTCCGACTTTGGCTCAGGTCATGATCTCGCGGTCCGTGAGTTCGAGCCCCGTGTCGGGCTCTGTGCTGACAGCTCAGAGCCTGGAGCCTGTTTTGGATTCTGTGTCTCCCCTTCACTTTCTCTACTTTCCCCTGCTTGCATTCTGTCTCTGTCTCTCTCAAAAATAAATTAAAAAAAAAAAAAAAAAAAGAGTACAGCTAATTGACAAGAAAGGCAGAAATTAATAGAAACTGATGAAGCCAAGACACTGGATCTATTAGACAAGGACTTCATATCAACTGTCTTACATATTGTCAAGGACCTACAAAACAGAACAAGAACAAAACCAAAACCAAAACCAAACGAAAGAAAGGAGAATGGTGTTTTAACAAATAGAGAATATTAATGAAGACATAGAATTTATCAATAAGAACCAAATGAAAGCACAATACTAAAATTTTTTAAATTTACTAGAAAATTGCAATAGATTTGAGCAGGCAGAAGAACTGGCAAACTTAAAGACAGGTAAATTAAAAGCACCCAGTCATAGGAGCAGAGAGAAAAAAAAAAAAGAAAAGTGAGTATAATTCCATGTTATTTGAAGCCAATGGGTAATAAAGAACATTGCATGAAGAGATATACTGATAAAAAAATTACAGCTTTTTATAATAGGAAAATAGAAACAAGAAGATGAAATCACATTTTTAAAGAGCTGAAAAGGGAAAAAAAGTGAAAGGGCAGAAAAAGATATTCAGTGCAAATAGTAATAAGGAAAAGACAGTTGAGGGAGCTACACTAATATCAGACAAAATAGACCTTCAATTCAAGATTCTTATAGGAGATAAAACAGGACATTATATTTTGATAGAAGAGTCAATCCATGAAGAAGATATAAAAATTATAAACATAAGTGCACTTCACAGCAGAGCCCCCAAAATACATGAAGCAAACATTTACATAATTAAAAGGAGAAATAGGCACAAAAAATAACTGAGACTTCACTAACTGACTTTCAGTAATGGACCTACTAGAATGGCAATAATCAAAAAAAAAAAAAAAAAGAAAAGGAAAATATCAAGTGTTGGGTAAGGATGTGTGCTCTTAAGAACATAAAATGATGCTGCAGCCACTGTGGCAAATAGGTGACCACGCCTCAAAAATATAAACATAAAATTACCACATGACCTGGTACTTACATTCCTAGGTATACACCCAAAATAAATGAAAACAGGTGTTCAGACAAAAACCTGAACACAAATGTTCATAACAACACTATTCACAATAGTCATAAGGTGGAAACAACCCAAATGTCCATCAATTAATAAATGGATAAACTTAGTATATACCCACATATAATTGAGAACTATTTACCATAAAAAGGAATGAAGTACTGATATATTCTACAAGGACAAACCTTGAGAACAGTACACTAAGTGAAAGAAGCCAGACACAGAGGCCAAAAATTATATACTTCCATTTATAGGAAATATCTAGAATAGACAAATCTACGGAGACAGAAAACCAACAGTGGCTGCCAGAAGCTGTGGGAATGGGGAGTAACTACTTAATGGGTACGGGGTTTCCTTTTGGGATGATGAAAATGTTCTGGAACTACATGATGGTGATAGTTTTGCAACACCATAAATATAGGAAATACTTCTGAATTGTATATTTTTAAATGGCTAAAATAATAAAGTTTATGTTATGTGTATCTTATCACAGTATTTTAAACATCTGTGCATACTTCTTAAAAGTACTCATACTTTTTATTCATTTATTAAACCAGGACCCGACGTACACACAAAAAAAAGTGCACCCAAAACAATTAGGAGATGTATGCAACCTACCTGTTAGTGCTGCTGGTTTGGACAGTGTACTATATTGGTTCTGTGTAGATATCATACTTTGACGTGGACTTAGTGTTGGTGATGCAACAAGTGAAAGCTCCTCAATGATAATACTGCTTTTGGGGTGATTCTTGGGGAGTTCATTTAATCTTTGCTCTAATGAATACTTTAAAAGGTCCAACTTCTGACTTGATTCATTAAATCTTGCTTGGGCCTTTAACAGGGAAAAGACAATTGTTGTCATTTAAATAATTACATTCTCTGAAAAATGTATTTATTAAGTTAAAATATTTATTTAAAATTACTTCTGAAAGTGCTTTTCTGTCTGTTACTTTTCCTGAGCCAAGTAATTTCATTACATTCTTTGCACCTTCTGCTACTGCAAATTCTATCCTAAAATGATGCCTTAATTCTTCCATCCGAAGTTCGAGAGGACTTATGACAGGTTTTGCTAGAGGGGGGAGAAAAAAAATGCAATTGAACCATTTATTTGGTATTTTCATATACAGTGATTAAAACTCATGAAAAAGAAATGAATTCTTACAATGTAAGAGAAAAATTAGTTAAGTAAAAAAACACTGAAGTAATACTTAATAGATACAATGTTGAAATAAAGAGCCTTCCATTTTAGCCATCAAAACTCAAAGACATAAGGCCTCCTCCTCCTTAATTCTGAACCACTGCTTCTTTACTACATGATATTTATTAAGCACTATAAGCCCATAATAATAAGCATGACAATTTATCTCTATTCCATCACCATTATCAAAAGCCAATTCATTGGTCTGGACTGCCTGAAGAATCTGCATTCGTATCACTTCTATTTTTGTCTTGCTGTCCTGGAGCAGCTGCTGAGCTGTGCCATGGAGTTTCCGATCCTATTAAAATAAGTTTGAAAAGGTAAGCATATGAAAAGACAAACAGAACATTTTCACAGCTTCTAAAATAAAACGATTATCAGCAAGTGAAAAACAGAGTTAAAAGAGCACACTGTAAGCGCTATAATAGATACACTTGTAGATACATTTATTTTAAAAAGCCATCGAACGAAACAGCTATAAATGAGAAAAACAACTTCATTTAGTTAAGACAATTTGTGAGAAAGCAAGTAAATCTTATTACTGTTTTAAAGAATTCCAAATTCACATTTGTAATTTTCTCTGCTTTACACAAAATATAAAGGATTTTTTCACACTATGTTCAATAATTCTCAGAAGCATTGCATGTGACAGACACCTCAGTGACTAAACCTAAATATTTTAGAAAATCTCTTCCTCTCTCATAACATTACAGTTAAATTCTTATGAAGCTTCATATATGTAGGGAAATTTTTAAAGTAACTAATCATAGATGGTATTTGTGTTCCCTTAAATCTGATAAAGGAAACAGGAAATAGCATTTGTCAACACTGGTGAGATAATAAGAAAGGTCCCTTGACACTCTTGAATGTCAAAAAAAACCAAGACATTCTCAATAAAGCAAAGGAGGAAATTATAGTGAATAAACTTCTGTTATCTCTTAAAACTTCAAGAAAGGTCCAGAATTAAGTGAAATAATGTTACTGTCATACCAGTTTAATTCTGACAACAATGACTGTTACTGACAGAGAGTAACAAAAAACTTACCATTTTAGGAATTGTGGTCTGCTAAATAATGATCCACCCAAAGATGTCCATGTCCTAATCCCAGAACCTTACGAATGTTACATAGCAAAGGGAAACTAAAATAGCAGATGGAATTAAGGTTGTTAATCATTCAACCTTAAAATGTAGAGATTATTTCCAGTTGGGCCCAAAGTAATTATAAGTCTCCTTAAATGTGGAAGAGAAAGGCAGAAGAGGAGGGCAGAGTAATATGAGAAGAAATGGACCCACTGTTTTTGGCTTCAAAGAGAAGAAGGCCATAAGCCAAGGAATGTGGGCAGCCTCTAGATGCTAGAAAGAACAAAGAAACAAATTCTCTTCTCCATCCTTCAGAAGGGAATGCAGTTCTGCCCATGCCTTGATTTTAGCTCAGTGACATCCGTTTGAGACTTTTCAATTACAAAATTGTAAAATAATAAATATGTATTAAGCTACTAAATTTATGATAATTTGTTGCAGCAACCATAGAAAACTAATACAGCATTTTTTCCCAAAAGTTTCATATGCAACAAGTAACAGAAATTAAAACCATCTGCTGCTTAGATTGTTATATTAATTGTCAAAGTCTAGTAGGCTTCAATCCACAAAAAAATGATAAAACTATGCATCAAGTTAGAAAGTACTTATTCATAAGAAAAGCCAATTGTTGCTTACTATTTAAGCATCTCTAGTTTTATCACTATGGCAGTCAGTACTGATTTGCAAATAAAATAGGATACAATCAACCTATATTCTCTAGAAGAGTTCAAGACTAGAAGCTAAGAGACAAGCATCAGATGTGCAGCATCATTTCAATAGAAACACACACACAGAGTCTATTATGACACTGAATAAAAGAGGAGGAAGGAGATGTGGGGTGGGAAAGATAATATTGCTATTATATAAGGGAAAAAAAAGAAAGTGAACATATTTTATGTTAAACACCAAACAAGGTTAATATACAGTGGGAGAAAAAGAATTTGCAAATTTATGAATTCTTCTTCCATTTCTTTCTTGCTCCTAAGGCCAGTCAATTTAAGAAAGACCTCTAGTCAGATTTCATTCTTTATTAAATATTTAGATTTCACACCAAGGAGTTGAGCCAAATAATCTACTAAGTCTCTTAAATATCATTTTACACCATGAAGTGTACACACATACACACACGCACACACACACACTGCATTTGTTAATTATGCTTTACCATTACAGATACTTGCTTGAGTTTGCTGCTTGGCTATGACTAATTATATGCTTTTATGAATATACCTATTCACCCTTCAAATTTAAAATGAAAATACTTTTATTTTAATTCCTCCTCCTTTCCACTATTAAGTACATCAGAAAAACTGAAGATTTGAAACAGCTTTTCTATTCCTTTGAGAACTTACTGGAGTAAGAAAAAAACTTAGTATTCCAAAGCTCCTAATTTAGTGGGGTAAATATGTTTTGCAATCAGATAGACTGGGCCCCAAATCTTACTGTACTTTTAAACCTGGGCTTGTTAACCTATCTTCTGCAAGATTTAGGTTTCTTGCATAAATTACACAAATGGGGATACCATTCTTTAAAATATGAAGCTTTTGTAAGCACTAGATAAAACTAAAATCATATTGCCTAGCACATGATTGGCATTAAAAATGTCCCCTTTTAGAGCAATAAAAATGATTATCTTATTTCAATGAAATCCTAATATAAATGAATAACTATTAACAAACTATTTAATGCTATGCTTTTCAATTGAGCTACTCCTTTTATTATTTAATCAGTATATGAGAAGACAGAAGTCATTTACTTCTTTGGAAATACTTTAACTATTTCAATTCAACATGTAAAGAAGAGCATTTTTAGTTCATTTTAAAAGTAACTGTATTTTCCCAGACTTTTGGAAGATCTGCACAGATGTCAAAGTATGATGAAGGCTTTTAAAACTGACACTGGATATTACCTGTCACAGGCGATTTATAGTTACTACACGTCAGTCTTATGCTTTCCAGCATTCAATAAATTTTTAATGTCAGTTTTATGCTTCTAGGCATTCAATGGATTTTTACTGAGCACCTAATATATATTCAAGGCAAGAGACAAGGTAGGTCCAAAGTATAAGAATTGGTTTAGGCATTAGAGAAATACTGGCTTTTATGTTAATTAAGGCTTTGGAAAGATTTTTATGTTTGTTAGGTTGAATCATATGAAAATGCCAATATCTGACTAATTTTGAACTAAAAAGAACGTTACATGGTTTATATTAGTAATTAGCACTCTATAATGTCTGATAGTTATATTTCAAATGTATATTTTAATCATAAGTTAAAAAATTTGTAATATTTTCAAATTATATAATTTATTTTATAAAACAAATATTGTTTTGCATGTCATAGTGGGACATTATAACAAATACACTCCATCACACAGATTTCAGAAATAAGTAAACCAATAATTATCCTTATTTTTCCATCACATATTGATGGATTATTTTGCATGTACTAAATGTTACATCCAGTGAAAATACAAAGATTAATCAGGATGGTACCCTATAAAACCTATAGTTTAATTGAACAGATACAGATAATTATTGTATGTATCAGAATGTTTAAAGTAGTCAAAGTAAATTCAAAGGAAGATGGGATCAATTTTCACTGAGGGGATCCAGAAAGGTTTTATGGGCTGTTAATACAGATGAGTCTGGACTATATCAAGACTGGACACTTAAGGGAGTGAGGCCTGGATATATGGTCAGGTATTTTCAAATGAGAAAAAGGTCTGAAAATACCTGGATACATTTTAAAAGGTTAAAAAGAACCCCATATTTTAATAAATAGTTCATCTGCCATCTGAAAACATCAGTGGAAAACATCTCTTCAACATGTCTTATCAAAGCCCTCATATTATTCTGAAAACCAATGGAGTTAGAGTCATGAAATTTACATTTTAATGTTGATAAAGATTATAAAGATGTAAACTGTGGTAGTAGTAAAGCAGGGAAAGAGACAGGAGAGATGGAGGCTGCCATATATACATACATATGCATATATATATATATATATATATATATTTTTTTTTTTTTTTTTTTTAGAGACAGAGACAGAGAGAGAGAGAGGCAGAAGGAAGAGAGAGAATCTTAGGCTCTACGCACAGTGCAGAGTCTGATGTTTGGCTTGATCTCACAACTGTGAGATCATGACCTGAGCCGAAATCAAGTCTGACCTTAACCAACTGAGCCACCCAGGTGCCCCCAAAGGACTGCTATTTTACATAGGATAGTAGTAAAGAGCTCACTGAAGTGTTAGCATCTACCAGAAACTGTAATGGAGTGAGAGATGAAAGCATTTGGGAGAAGAGAAATCTAGGTAGAGACACAGTAAATGCAAGGCCTCTGAGGTAAGAGTGTGCTTGGTATGTTCAAGAGATAGCAAAGAAGCCAATATAGCTTGTAATGAGAGAGAATGAAAGTGTTTTAGAGAAGATCAGAAGGTATCTAGGGTACATCATGTATGAACTCACAGAGCCACAATAAGGACTCTGGATTTTGTTCTAAGCATGCTAGAAAGCCAATGGAAGGTTTTGAACCAAGAGTGTGAAAATACATGACTTGGCTTTTAAAGGACAACTCTGGCTATAATGTGTACTAGGGTGGCAATTTTGTCATACAGAATTCAATAACCAGAGTCTTCAAGATGATTTTTACCACCAAAATAAATTCATTATCCCTGTCCCTAAATTTGCTCCCCATTGTGAATTACCTATACTTATGAAGGGCACCACCATCCACCAATGTGCCCACATAACCAATCTAAAAATCATCTTTGACTCTGCTTTCTTCCTTATAGCCAGACACCACATATTTATTCTACCCAAACAGCTTCATTCTGTCTTCTTTGCTTTTACTGCTGTTACAAGAGGAATGAAGCATGTTTAACCTGGACCCCTACAGAAGCCTACTTAAACTTGCTGTCTATATACTGGACCCTTCTCTAATTAATTCTTCAAGTCTGAGAAAGATGAATGTGAACTTTCTTAACTTTAAATCTGATCATGTATTTACTGTCTAGAAGTCTTTCAGCAGCTCCATATATCTTTTAAGATAGAATCTCAACTGCTTAATTTTGTCCAAAGTACTTTATTATCTAGTTTGTCTTTCAATTATGCTACACCTCTCACTACACCTCACTCACTTAAAGCTCTACCAGTGAAAGGAAAAAAAGTCTTGTTGGAATCACTTGAAAGACTTTTCCCCAAAATAAATGTGCTTTTCTGGAGATTGAGATTTGTTTTTCCAAGAGGGCATGGCCTTCCACTGAAAATGACTGCTAGAGCTAATATTCTACCTACCTCAGATATGTTGGGAAAGAAATAGGTTAAGAGTTTCTGCTACAGCCATACAAAAGCACTTCTATTTCTTAGAATAAGCCATGCTATTCAACAGTTCCTTACTCTATCTGCTGGGTTTACCCATCATCTTCCCTAGAAAGTAATTCCCTTTTAAACTCCAAATCATCCTTAAAATCTCATGCTAAGACTTTAATGATTTCTTCTGGTAGTTAAGTGATCCTTACCCACTGTTTCTAAAGTAACTTGGACAAATCACTATTATATAATTATTTACAGGTGATATCTCCTTTTTGGACAGTAGGGCTTTTGAAAGTGGAATATTACCTGTTAAGTACCTATTATAAGGCATAATTTTATTACATTCATACTCCAGAGCCCAGCTGTTAAGACCTTAATAAATTAATTAAATATTCCACATAACTTCAATTTACAATTTTCCCTAATCTCGTAGAGATATACTTTGACCTTTTGAGAGGTTTAAAGATGAGAAAGGAAAACAGCTAAGACCAAATCTAGACAGAAATAACTGGCAGGTCTACGTCAGAGACTACACAAGCTGTTACATGCTCTGGACCTCCACCTGACCCCTTCCCTAATTAACAAATCTCCTAATTAAAAATAAAAGGCTATTGGAAAATAATCTTTTGTTTTAGCAGGATGCTCATAGTTCTGTTCATTTTGGACCTGTATTTATCATAAGTTATCTATTTGTTTTACTTTTAATATGTCCATAAACCTGGGGGGTGGAATGGGCAATTACAGACCACTTTAAGAATAGTGAAACCTGGGGCACCTGGCTGGCGCAGTCGGTTAAGCGTCCGACTTCAGCCAGGTCATGATCTCGCAGTCCGTGAGTTCGAGCCCCGCGTCAGGCTCTGGGCTGATGGCTCAGAGCCTGGAGCCTGTTTCCGATTCTGTGTCTTCCTCTTTCTCTGCCCCTCCCCCGTTCATGCTCTGTCTCTCTCTGTCCCAAAAATAAATAAACGTTGAAAAAAAAAAAATTAAAAAAAAAAAGAATAGTGAAACCTATGGCCTTCTCATTCAGCCATTCATTCAAACACACTCCATTTTCCTTTAACTTCAAAGGGTTCATAAACATCTCAATCTAATCCATCAACTGTATATTTAAAAATCTTATTCTAGAGGGTGGTAGCTGGATAAATTTAAATATACCCATGCACTCACAACTCCAAGAACACTACTGCCTTAAAACAAAAAAGTCCAAATTGATAAAAATGAAAAATGCTCAAAACTAAAGGTCAATACTAAAAATAAAAACACAGAAAAAACAACGTGCTATCATGTATTATATATCAAATAGAAAAAACTGTATTTCTCTAAAGATAAAAATTTATTTGAAATATGGCATATAATCTAATTTTAATTACTAGGCTTAAAAAATCTTATTAACATATGCACATTTCTCTCTTTTCAGCATCTTCCCAGATTTCTTTGGGTGGGTAGGTAGGGTGCATAACTCCAAGTAAAAAATTCCACCCCTGCTCCTCCCCAATTTTAAATTCTTAAACGAAAACACACACACAAAAACCTCCCCAAACACAAATAACTTTAACTCTGAAATTACTTAAGAAATACCTATAAATATTAAAGAAACATTAATTTTCAGAGGCAAGATCTTTAAAATAATTTAGTTAAGAATACCAATGTAGATTTTATAATAAGTCCACCTTTCTAAGACTTTTTAGAAATTCTAAAATTATAGAACCTTAGATTGGAAAGAACCTTTACAATAATCTGGTTCAGTGGTTCCCAACATTTTCTCTTCTACATTATACCTCAGAACAAGGACACATTCTCATTAGTAACAACTGTTCCCCATAAAAATGATTCTCAGTGAGGAGTTACATGCCCATACCAGATTCCCCAAGAACTCACAGGTCTAGTCCAATCAGTACTGCTAGAATGTCCTGTCTTTTCATTTGTCCTTTCCTAAAAACCCATGATAGAGTGATAGAAAACTCATTAGAGCCTAAATTTTTAAAAGTAAACTTTTTGTCTTAGAACAATTTCAGATTCACAGAAAAGTTGCAAATATGGATGGTCCTTTACTCACATAAGTAAATTTTTTCTTGATTGATTTTGGTAGGAGTAAGCAATTTTAAAAATATTATTTTAAAAACTATTTGTTTCCAACCTATTTTATTGTCAATACTTTCAAATTTGGAGGCTAAATTGGTCTTAGAAATCAAAAAACAGTGTTTAAACAGCAAAAGCACAGTAAGCACAAAAATGCAAAAACTGTGGCACTACACAGACCGTGAAAAGGATACTTGTTTACAGGGTAAGAGCTTACAGAAGAAGGCCGAGCACCTTGTTTGACCTCAGCTGTGAGCATGCACATCAGACGATCACATTTTTCATCCCTCTGTGCATGTTCACGAATGACTGTGAAGGTGCCGCAAGTACTGATGCTGGGGTCACAAATAAATTTTATCAGGTGGGTGAATTCACACATATGGAACCTACAAATCATGAGGATTGACTGTATAGGTTTACATTTATAATTTATAGTACTTACCTTTGAAGAGCCATTTGAATACATCTGTATCATGTTCTCTGCACCTTGTTTTACTTTAAGTTCTATATCCAATTGTTTTTGTAAAGCCATCAATCTATTATTGCTAGTGGAACAACGAGGGTCACTGCTAGGGGTATCTGGAGTCCTTGGGCAATCTGTAAATTAAATAGTTATGTCAAAATTACTAGGACAAATTACTGTTTAAAAATGAATGTTAATATCTTCAAAGAATAAAGAATTACAGGGTTTGAGATGAGCTTAATGTCACCTAAATGGAATCTCTTTATACTTACAGATAATGTAAGACTACAAGCCAAGAAAATGTTCAAGTAGAGTTGCAGGATCATCTGCCAGGGATATACTGAGTCTGAAACTGAATTAGAGCATCGCCCCAAGTTTTCTCAACACTATTATGTTTAAATTAAATTAATTTGACTAATCTATTCAAAATATCCAACAATTAAACTAAATCTCTACTCATTACCTGACTAGAGAGCAAAGCACATTTAAACATTATACAAATTCCTCTAAAGTAATTCTTTTTAAGTAGAACTAAGGATACTTCAAATACAATGCCAGCATTCTTTATAGTAATAATCTAAGCACATATATAAAGGACTTCACATTTTGTTTTCTATTAGGAGGATGTTCAGTCACAACGGAAAATGTTTCAAAGATACTGACTAATACCACACTGCTGGTAGGGGGATATCCAAAAATTCAAGTCCATGGCTTCTCATAAAGCATACGTGGTGCTTCTATTTTAAAACAAAAACAAAAACTTCAGCTAGAACCTTCTCATTATTTTGAATAATCCATTATCATTGAAATACTAATAATACATCATGAATACTAAAATTCATCATGTTGAAGTTCATTATTTTGTGTTTTATCTGCCCTAGGTCTCTTGTCATAAAAAAAATAAGCTAGAAGACGAGAGTACTAGACCTGATTTAGTTATAAGTATTGGCAACCACTGGAAAACTGTCTAAACTGCAAGTTACTTAACCTTTGTGCTTCAGGGTTCCCTTCTCTCCTCTGTAATAAAAGATGGTGTGACCAACTGATTTTAATGAGTATGTTTTATATTTGGCTTTACATTCCTTCAAAAAATTCATTAGTTTAAAAACATTTCAACATAATTTGTTAACTGACTTGCAAAAATACAGGTGCTATGCTAAATAACGACATAAAATACAATTTTATCATTTATATACTATGTTACAAAGTGTACGTCCTGATGTAAGTGCTCTATAAACTCATCCATCCTCATAAATAGCCCTGTAATGAGCATTGCACCCATATTTCAGAAACAAACAAACAAACAACAAAAAAAACTAGGGTACAGAGTAGTTAAGAAACTGGCCCAAGGTCATATATCTAGTAAGTTACTTCCATACCAAAGTCTACCTTAATAATTCCTGCGCTAAGCTGCTTTTTTGCCATTTAAAAACATCGTAAACAACTATGCTAGGTTCTCGTGTGTGCATACTTACATATATGACAGTATAATTACACACACACACAAATACATATATGTACGCATATTAACCTTAAATTTAAAATAACTTGAGACAGATATTATCCACATTTTACACATCAGGAAATAGGCAAAGTTGCACAATTATTGAACTGAGATTCAAATTCAAGAAAGGTTTCTACTGTAACTGAATTTCTTGCATTATAAATGAGCTGCTCCAAAAGGTGATTTTGTAGAGGACATATTCTTATAAAAAACTGATATTAAGTATAGACAACTTTTCAGATTAGGCTCACAAAAGAACTACTTAACATATTGCTATGGACAGAATATTTATGTGTCCCCAAAAACGCATATGTTGAACCCCTAGTGTGATGGTATTGGGGGTGAGCCCTCTGGGAGGTAATTAGATCATTAGGATGCTCTTTCTCTGTCATGTAAGGATGCAGAGAAAAGATGCTGCCTACAAACCAGGCAGAGGGCCATTACTAGAACTTTGCCCCTGCTGGCACTTTGATCTCAGTGTTCCCAGCCTCGAGAACTGTGAAAAACAAATGTCTGTTTTTTAAGTCACCCCATCTATGGTATTTTGTTGAAGCAGCCTAATTAAGAGTACCCAGGTTTGAATCTTAGTTTTGGAACTGAGATTCAGTACAAACCAGGTCATAGAAGGTAAGTTACTTAACAGCTCTGTGCCTCACTATCCTTACTGTTAAAAAAGTAAAAATAGCATCAAGCTCACAGGATTATTATGATTGAATAAGTTACATGTACAGAGCTTAGAAAAGGGCATGGTGCATGATATTCAATAAACATTAGCTAGTCATACTCACTGTATGAAGTATAAGCATATCTCCTGTTGAGGCCACAAATGAAATTCACATTAGTAATGACTGAACAGTTAAGTGTATTCAGATCGTGAATAATTAGGTTTTCTTTGTTTTTTTAAACTTTTCTTAACATAAATGATAAACGACTCTTGAAAGAAATCATAACCACATAAAATATGGCATACAAAGTTAATTTATAGTAAGCACATTTTAAAAAAGAACTGGGATGCATTCACAGAAGGCTCTCAGTTGAGAAAAGTGTGGAAATGTGTTATCTGTAAAATAGTTGATGGTATTTAGTTTAGGATGAGAAAGAGAAAGGATTCTTGTTAAATATCTGTCTATGAAAGAAACTGTCCACTTATAGAGAATTAGGGCAAGAGAATTAGAACAAATGGGTAAAGGTAGTGAGGGCAAAAATTTTATCACAGAATATAAAGAAATTCTTTACATTTTGAATTATTTAACAATGAAATAGTTCCATTAAAATGCAATAAAATCCTTGTCTCTGGAGGCATTTATACAGAAGCTAGATTATAATCTGTAAAGGATGCTGTATGAGAAATTATTGCACATTAAAATAGGTTGTACTAAGGCAGTGAATGATCCATTGATTCTAACAGTCTATGAATTTGTAACAGTATTATAATATCTAACACTATTTTTATAGAAAAGTATTGTCAGTTTTAATAAGGATTAGAAGAACATGAGAAATAATATAATGATTAGGAGTCTGGGCTCTGGAGGTCCGAATGCCTGGGTTAAAATCCTGTGGCTACTGCTTACTGGTGTGGTCTGGGTCATACATTTACATCTCTGTGTTGCAGTTTCCTCAGCCACAAATTGGGGGTTATTGTGAAGATAAAGCCTGTACAGTGCTTAGGCCAATGTTTAGGGCTCAATAAAATTACATGTCAGGGCACAGTTAAGTAGCTGGTATTTCTGCTTATTTAATCTTCGAAGGAATTCACAAAGTTTTGTAATATAACCTCACTTTACAAATAAAAACAACCAAAACTTAATTCAAGTAATTTGCAAAAGTCAAAAAGTGTATGCCAAGGCAGAAATTTAACCTTAGATAGGTCTTGTTTTATAAAGCCCATTTTTTACTCCTTTAGAAGTTAGAGAAACACTTTTCTGTCCTCCTCAGATTTCACCTATTTTTCCTTTTTTCTTAAAAAAAATTTTTTTTTAACATTTATTTATTTTTGAGAGACAGAGAGATAGAGCATGAGCAAGGGAGGAGCAGAGAGAGAGGGAGACACAGAATCCGAAGCAGGCTCCAGGCTCTGAGCTGTCAGCACAGAGCCTGATGTGGGCCTCGAACTCACAAACTGCGAGTTCATGATCTGAGCTGAAGTTGGACGCTTAACCGAATAAGCCACCCGGGCGCCCCTTTTTAAAAAAATTTTTTTTTAACATTTATTTATTTTTGAGAGACAGAGAGAAACAGAACATGAGCAGGGGAGGGGAGGAGAGAGAAGGAAACAGAATCCAAAGCAGGCTCCACGCTCTGAGCTGTCAGCACAGAGCCTGGTTTTTCCTTTTGTTTGTTTGTTTGTTTTGTTTTGTTTTTTTTTAAGTTTTTATTTATTTTGAGGGAGAGTGAGTGAGCATGAGTGGGGGAGAGTGAAGGGGACAGAGAGAATTCTAAGTAGGCTCCAGACTGTCAGCACAAACCCCGAGATCAAGAGCTGTGCTGAAACCAAGAATCCAAGAGCTGGATGCTCAACCAACTGAACCACCCAGGCGCCCCAATCTATCTTTCCTTTTAATGAGCTACTTTTCTTCTCTCCAGTTTCCTTTTTTACAGGTTATGGTAAATTACAGCATTATAAAACATATGGTTGCCGGTATATTTGCTAAACACTTTTCTTCACATAAAACACATTTCAAAACAGGGGCGCCTGGGTGGTTCAGTTGGTTGAACGTCCGACTTCGGCTCAGGTCACGATCTCATGGTTTATGAGTTGTGAGTTCAGGCCCCGCGTAAGGCTCTGTGCTGACAGCTCAGAGCCTGGAGCCTGCTTCGGATTCTGTGTCTCCTTCTCTCTCTGCCCTTCCCCCACTTGTGCTCTGTCTCTGCCTATCAAAAATAAATAAATGTAAAAAAAAAAAATAAAAAAAAACACATTTCAAAACAGCGTTTACTAGAATTCCCCATTAATGTTCTCTTTCAAAAAAGGCAATTTTTAAAAATTTTGTAAGATGAAATTATTTTTCCACTCTAAGAACAGCAAATGTTGAATTTTTTTTTTTTTTTAAATAAAATGTTTATTTTTGAGAGAGAGGGCTGGGGAGGGGCAGAGAGAGACAGATACATAGAATCCAAAGCAGGTTCCAGGCTCTGAGCTGTCAGCACAGAGCCCGATGAGGGGCTCAAACTCACAAGCTGTGAGATCATGATGACCTGAGCCGAAGTCTGATGCTTCACCAACTGAGCCACCCAGGCGCCCTTGAATCTATTCTTAAGTAGACAGCTCAGAGCCTGGAGCCTGCTTTGGATTCTGTGTCTCCCTCTCCCTCTGCCCCTCCCCTGCTTGCGCTCTGTTGGGCTCTCTCTCAAAAATATATAAAAGCATTAAAAAATTAAAAAAAAACAACCAACTATATGTTATACAAATTCACTAAGAAGGCTTTAATATAATGTTTACATAGTAGAATCAGAGAGGTCCCAAATAAAGTCCCACCTTCAGAGCTAGGCATTAAAGGCTGTATGCTGACTAGGTCTAAGTTAACTTTCCATTACTGTTTTTCATCAAACTCTATGTTCACTTAAAAAAAAAAAAATCTCTATCATCCCAGAATGCAATGCACTTGACTTCCTCCATACTACTGTTAACTCAGCTTAGGCATTACTTTTTTCTTTGCTAACCATCCCCCAATCTGATCCCCCTTTTAATATGTTTTCAAAGCATACCTTCTTCCCATATGTGTGTGTGTGTGTGTGTGTGTGTGTGTATATATATATAATATAGTGTTACAATAATCTATTTTCATGTCTGTTTTCCCTCTGAGACTACAAGCATCTTCAGTGCTGGGACTTATACTTAGCTTTTTTAATGGATGAGTTTAACACCAAATTAGATATAGAAAAATAGCAGATTACTCATGAAAAATAAGGAAGTTTAAAAATGAGGTGGGGGGAATACAAAATGAAAGATTAAAAGACACAGAGAGCAAAAAAAAATCTAAATCTGTGTTTCAGGAGCAAAAAAGAAAAATGATTCAAAGACATTATGTGAACAGATAATGACAAATTTTTCAGAACTTATAAAAATATCAATGCATAAATTCAAGCTATTCAATCAACTTCAGACAGAAATATACAGAGGAAAAGAGTACACATGGACACATCATGGTAAAACTTCAAAAAATCAAAGACAAAGAGAAAATCTTAAGAGCAGCCAAGGAAAGGGTACTTTTAAGGAGATACTGTAGATTAACAACAGACTTTTCAAAAATAGTAATGAAAGCTAGAAGAAGACAGAATGACAGTTTCCTTACAAGATACAATTATCAAGCTTATATTGCAAACTCAGTGAAAATACCTTTCAAGAATAAAGAAAAAATTAAAGACTACCAAGATGGAAAGAATGTCACAACTATAAACTCTTAAAAAGAAAACTCTAAAAGTGATTAGAAATAGGTATATCAAAAGAAAAATAAGGAATGAAGAGCACAGAAAATGGTTTACTGCGAGAAACCTTAAATGACCACTATGTATCAATCAATAATAAAGTCATGTAAAGGTTTCAAGAGGCTAGAATAAAAAAGTAGACATTCTAAGGCCTTTGAATTGTATGGAGATGGGAAAGAACAGTGATTAACACTACAGTCTCTGATAAGAATGCATTTTGTACTGTCTAAATTAACTAGAATTTCCAAAATAATTGACTCATGTTTCAAAATACTATAAAAATGGCAAGAAAGAAGAAACACTGAAAGCACAAAATATAAACCCAAATAGATCAGTAATTATTTAAATATAATGGACCAAATGATCTAGGTAAAAGACAAAGACTTTAGACTGATTAAAAGATTTGTCTAGGTAAAAATGAGTAAAATTAAACTCAACTATATGTATTATTTACAAGAGACATATCTAAAACATAGTAATACAGAAAAGTTGAAAGTAAAAGACTAGAAAAAAATATTCAATCAATAATCCCAACCCCAAACTATATATACAACAGACAAAAGATACTTTTCAGGCACAAAAATAATTGGAGATAAGAAAGTCATTTCACAATGATAAAAGGTTCAATTCATCATAAAGACCAATCAATCCTAATTAGTGGGTGTTCAATAACATGGATACAAAAGAAAGTAAAACTGACAGAATTCAAAAGAAAACAGCAATTTCACATTCCATTAAATATTAACAGTGTTTAGGGGCGCCTGGGTGGCGCAGTCGGTTAAGCGTCCGACTTCAGCCAGGTCACGATCTCGCGGTCCGTGAGTTCGAGCCCCGCGTCGGGCTCTGGGCTGATGGCTCAGAGCCTGGAGCCTGTTTCTGATTCTGTGTCTCCCTCTCTCTCTGCCCCTCCCCCGTTCATGCTCTGTCTCTCTCTGTCCCAAAAAAATAAATAAACGTTAAAAAAAAAATTTTTAAAAAATAAAAAAATAAAAAAAAAAAAATAAATATTAACAGTGTTTTTAGTAATTAATAGAATAAGCAGACACAAATCCAGTAAGGATGCAGATTTTAACACTAACAACTAAATGCTTAACCTATAAACATACTAAGGATAACACGCAACAACTGGAGAATGTGCTTTATTTTTTTGGCACACACAGAACATAAAACAAGTATCAGCACAAGGCACTATAGTAAAATTAAAAAAAAATCAATAAATAAAGGATAACTGGGAAGTCCTCATGTTTAATAAGAAAAAAACACTTTAAAAAATTATTTATTTACTTTTGAGAGAGACCACATGCAAGCAGGAGAGGGGCAGAGAGAAAAGGGGAAAGAGAATCCCAAGGAGGCTCCACGTAGAGCCTGGCGTGGTGCTAGATCTCCCAAACCCGGAAATCATGACCTGAGCTAAAGTCAAGAGTCAGATGCTTAACCGCCTGAGCCACCCAGGCACCCCTCACATTTTTTTTAAGAGAGTGTGTGTGCAGCCAGGTACCCCAAGAAATGCACTTTTAACCAGTTCATGAGACCACAAAGACATAATGAAAATGAGACAATATTTCACGGGTGTCTGGATGGTGCAGTTGGTTAAGTATCCAACTCTTGATTTCGGCTCAGTTCATTACCTCATGGTCGTGGGATCAAGTCCCATGTGGGGCTCCACGCTGAGCATGAAGCCTGCTTAAGATTCTCTCTCTCCCTTTCCCTCTGCCTCTGCCCCTCCCCTACTTGTAGGTGCAGTCTCTTTCTCAAGAAAAAAAAAAGAAAGAAAAAGAAAAAGAAAAAGAAAAAATATTTCAAACTCATTAAAAACTTTAGGTGATATCGGCATCATGGTGTCACAGATGTTCCTCCTTTTTGTCTTTCTTTTTTAACAATAAATTACACATCCATCTATGTGGAATTTGTGGTATCTAGCATCATAGGCCAAAGGACCTGGGAGCCATCTTATCCACATTAGCATCCAGTAATAGGCAGACAAATCTTGGTAACCCAAAGAGAATCAAAGACTTAAACATAAGACCTGATACCATAAAACTCTTAGAAGAAAATGTAGGAAAGAGCCCTCAACAATAGCCATGACAATAGTTTTTTGGATATAACACCAAAAACACAAGCAACAAAAGCAAAAATAACTTCAATCCATATCAAACTAAAAAGTTTCTGCACAGCAAAAAACAATTAACAAAATGAAAATCAACATACAGAATGGGAGAAAATGTTTGCAAATTATCTAATAAAGGGTTAATATCCAAAATACATAAAGAACCCACACAATGCAATAGTAAAAAGGAGAAAAATCTGATTAAAAAGTGGGTAGAGGAACTAAATTTTTTTTTTTTTTTTTCCCGGAAGAAAGCATTCAATCATCAAGAAGACAAGAGGTAATGAGTGTCCTCAAGGCTATGGAGATACAGGAACCCTGGTACACTGGTGGTGGGAATGTAAATTGGTACAGCCATTATGAAAAAGTATGAAGGTTCCACAAAAAATTAAAAATAGAACTACCATATAATTCAGTAATCCCACTCCTGGGTATATATTTAAAGGAAATTATACTCACAATAGCCAAGATACGGGAAAAAAAACCCCTAAGGATCCATCAATAGTAGTATGGATAAAGAAGACACAGGGTGTGTGTGTTTGTATTTATACACACACACAATGGAATATGTATTACTCAGCTATTTATGACAACATGGATGGACCTTGAGGACATAATGCTGAATGGGGTAAGAAACATAATATGTGTATTATCCCTTCTATATGGAATCTAAAGAAGCCAAGATGTGACAAAACAGAAAGTAGAATGGTGGTTACAAGATGCTGGAGGGTGTGAAAATCGAGGACATGTCTTTAAGGGTACAAACGTGGAACTGGTAAATAGGTCCTGGAGATCTAATGCACAGCAGAGACTAGATTTTAATTGTTCCCACCACATAAAAGATGATAATGATGTGACTTGATAAAGGTGTCAGCTAATGCTAGGGTGATAATAATATTACAATATATAATGTATCAAACCAACATGCTATATCCCTTAAACTTACAAAATGTTACATGTAAATTATATATTAATGAAAATAAATTTAAAAATTTACATATGGAAACTTCTATGATGCAACTAAGCAATACTGAGAGGATTATTCATAAGCCCTGAACACATATATTAGAAAAGAGAATAAATTTAAGATGCTAAGCATCTGTCAAGTTAGTTGTTTTTGTTTTTTTTTTTTTTTTCAGTTTATTTATTTATTTTGAGAGAGAGAGAGCAAACAGGGTAGGGGCAGAGAGAGAGGGGGAGAGAGATCCCTGTGTATCGTCAGCACAGAGCCTGATGTGGGGCTCGAACCCATCACGAACCATGAGATCATGACCTGAGCCAAAATCAAGAGTCAGAGGCTTAACCAACTGAGCCACCCAGGCACCCCTCAAGTTAGTTTAAAAAAAAAAAAATCCATGTAATTCCAAAGAGAACAGGAGAAAGGAAGTATTAAGGTCAGAGCAGAGATTAACAAAATAAAATACACAAAAGAAAGGATCAGTAAAGTGTGTGTGTGTGTGTGTGCACGTGCGTGAGAGGGGGGAGGAGTGAAGGGGGCATAATGTTAATATGGGAAATCTCAGAAAAGTGATCAAAGAAGAAAAATGGAGAACATACCAATATTATCAATGAATGAGGGAATGTTACTATAGATAAATGTGGACTTTAAATGAATAACAGATGTTATAAATTTTGTCAATAAATTTGAAAATTAAATGGACATCTTAAGAAACTAATGTCACCAAAATTAAGTTAAAAAAGGATAACAATTACCTATAAAATTCAAAGTGCTATGAAACACCTTAAACTAAAACGTTAGAAAATATTTGCAATCTGTAAGTACCTGATGCTATAGATTGACTAACTTCATACTCCATCTTCAATCTTCTTCTCTCTTGCTTAAAATAAGAGGCAAGGGGGAAAATAAAACAAAATTTCTCAGTCTCACTTGCAGTTGGGGGTTAGGAAGAAGGCAGTGCATGTTGCATGTGACCCAATCCTACTGCAGATACAAGTATGACATCTGTAGGTGTATTTTTCTGAGAATGGTTTTGCTTTTCTGATAAAAAGAGACTTGCTAAGCTTTCATCATCCTGGTGGAATAATACTTGGATTTTAATAAGAGCTCAAGAAAAGCCTGTGAGGTAATCCTACAAAGCAGGCAATCAGATCAGAAGAAACCTAAAAACAGAAAGCTCAAAAAGTGCCATCCATAATGGCTGAATTATTTGTTGATTTGTCTTTGGCTTGGGATGACTGTGGGGAAGGAGAATGGATATTCTTTAAAAATTCCTACTGCTCTCGGGGCGCTTGTGTGGCTCAGTCAGTTAAGCATCTGACTTCGGCTCAGGTCATGATCTCACAGCTCATGAGTTCGAGCCTTGTGTCTGTGCTGACAGCTTGGAGCCTGGAGCTTGCTTTAGACTGTGTCCCTCTCTCGCTCTGCCCTTTCCCTGCTCATGCTCTCTCTCTCTCAAGAATAAATAAACACTAAAAAAAAAATTCCTACTGCTCTCACATAGGCCTGATGCAGGAAATCATATCATCTATGTGGCCACCAAACAGTTAGTTTAAATTTATTTTAATTGGCCTCAGGTTGATAATGCTTCTAGGCATCTTACCAAAAATATGCAAATCTTCTTTTAAAAAAATGCATTTTAAATCCAGACTTAAAAGAATTCCCACAGATAAAGTTCCAGTGAAAATGTGCACACAATTAGAAATCACAAAGCTCAGGTAGAAAAAAATTCACCACTAGTGAGAACACTACACTGTAATGTGGCAAAAATTTCACTTATTATCATTATTTTCTACCACATGTGAAAAAGTGTATCTAATAGGTAAAACTAAATACAAAGGATATCAAAAGAATGACCAGGACAAGAGACTATAAAATATTAACAAAACAGAAAGTCTAGTATTAAAAATTATATAAAATTAGAAATACAATATATGTGAAAAAGAGCAAGCTGGTCACAGGTAAAAAGAATATTGGAGAAATGGAGAGGATTTGAAGAAACTGTCAATGCATCTAATTGGAGTTCTAAAATGAAAAGTTGAGAGTATATAGGAGATGCAATATTCAAATAAAAAACAAGGGCTAAGAATTTCCCATAATTGATGAAATATATAATCTCAGATTCAGGAAACCTAACAAATCCTAAGCAAATCAAATAAAAGGAAATCTACACCATTTTATTAAAAAAGCAGAACACTGCAGACAAATATCTTAAGAAAAGCTAGGGAAGTATCTTTTTAAAGTGTATACCTTCAGGACGAAAAAGAAACAAAATAATTCTAGAAGGAAGGTCTAAAAAGCATGAGGAAATGGTGGACAAAGAAAATGATAAACATATGGGTAATTATAAACCAACAATGACTATATGAAACAATAATTACATCTAATTTGTGGAACTGAAGATAAAATGATAGAACTAGAATATGGACAACAATGGCATATAAGTTAAGTGTAGTTAAGCAGACTGGATTTAAAGTATTCTAAGTTTGTTGTGTGATGTGAAAAGAGGGTATCCCATTCACAGTCTAGCTGACAAACAGAAACCACACTAGATATTTTGAACAAAGGGAATTTAATACAGGGAACTGGTTACATCATAAATATCTAGATATTATGCAAAGGAGGAGGGACAAAACAGTGATAAAATTAAAGAGTTTAGTCAGGTGTACTGCTTTGGAAGTCACCAGAAAATATGATGTAGTTAAAATGTCCCTAGGGAGGAGATTTTCCAGAGCCAGAATGAGGAGTAAAAACAATTTGTTAGTAATTTCACCAACAACGTTTAGAGCAAAAGATACGCTGTTTTTGGAGCTTTTAGTATTTTCTCCAAAACCACAACTGAGCAGTTGGCTTCCAAGATGAATTAGAGTTCTAGAACATAGGAACAATCCATATCCTTAGAAGGCTCCTGATTACTTAAGGTCCAGTCTTAAACTGGCTCCTTCATTTGGAGGTATATAGTAACACAGCTGACCCTGAGTCTTCCCAACCCCAAGAAAGCTTCCTCAGACTTTATCTACATCCAACAAGAGGTTTCATGTTCAGAATTAGAAGAGCTTAGGTGCTCATAACTGACCTTTCGTCAAGCTATTAAAATGCCTTATTCACAAAACACCCTAGAAAGGGCATATATGGTCTATCCTCCAGGTTTTACAAATGAGAAAAACAAGACTTAGAGGGGATGCAAGTGGTGTACAACCATACAACTATATAATGGTCCAACTTGGATGAGATCTCAGATCATATAACCTTTGATCTTTATTTTATACACAGCTGATGCCCAGTGATCAATATTCATTAACTGGTACTTAGACAGCCAGGATGGCTGATTATGGAATAAGTCTATTTACTTATTGCATTAAAAAAGATAGCACGAGGGAATACTGTTGAAACAAACCTAGCCAAATCTAAATTAATAAAAGTAGTAGTATGCTGAAGCACTCTATCTCCCTCACAAACTTCCATCTCAAGTCTTAGCTACTGTTCACTCACCATCATTCTGGTATTTACCTGGTATTTATAAACTGATATTTTAAGAATAAACTGCTCCAGAATCTTGCCATGTGTTACAGTTATATTAACTGTTTGTATTTCCCCCCAAAGCCAGCTTTTTTATTTAAACAAAATGGCTCACCTTATATAGCCATCTCAACATGCTCAGACTATATGTCTGAGCTAATGCTCATGTATTATTAATGGATGCTTAATCAGTTATTTTGTGTACTCAGGATGGCCTCTAGTCATGTCATCAACTAAAGTAATGTCACTGAGAACTTTTTCTTTTTTTTTTTTTGAAGTTTCCTTTCTTTTTTTTTTTTAAGTTTATTTTATTTTGAGAGAGGGAGTGGAGGGGCAGAGAGAGAAGGAGTGAGAATCCCAAGCAGTTCCATGCTGTCAGCCCAGAGCCTGACATGGGGCTTGAACTCACAAATGTGAGATCACGACGTAAGCCGACATCAAGAGTCAGATGCTTTTAACCAACTGAGCCACTCAGGCACCCTGCTGAGAAATTCTGTAACTAGTAAAAACTCTGGTTTAGCTTTCTTAATATTTTATAAAAATAGCATGGATAAGATTGTGGGCTGTAACATTTTTTTGTTTAATAACAAAAAACAATTTTTTTGTTTAATAACATTTTTTGCTGAAATAAACAACGTGGGCATGAAAAATTTCAGAACTGCTTGTACCTGTTATATTACATCTTAATGTCTGAAAACTGTCCTTGTATTGCCTGGTAGAGAAGACTTCTTCATTCTGTACATAACTCTGTACCTAGGGCATGCACAGTTCTTTCATAAATTCTCCTTAAGATAGTGCTACCTTATCTTTCTTCTTTCCTACCTCTGACAACAATAATGTGTGCCATCAACCACTATACATCTGTTGGACTGGTTAAAAAATATATTAACAATACCAAGAGCCAGAGAGGATGTGGAACAACCAGAGCTCTCATATATTCCTGATGAGAATGAAAAATGGTATAGTCACTCTGGAAAAGATTTTGGCAGTTTCTTATAATGTTAAACATACTCTAACACATGATGTAGCAATCACAGTCTTCAGTATTTACTAAAGTGAATAACATGTTCACACAAAAATCTATTAACAGGTAGATACAGCAGCCTTACTGATAATTAACAAAAACTGGAAAACTACCCTAATGTTCTTGGTAAATGGATAAACAAATTGTGGTATATCTATACAATGGAGTTACTACTCAGCAATAAAAAAGAATGAATTATTGATAAATGCAAGAACCTGGATGAATCTCAAAATGCAATATGCTGAGTGAAAGAAGTCAGTCGCAAAAGATTATACACTTTACGACTCCACTGGTAGGACATTCTTGAAAAGCAAACTATATGGAGGCGGGGAAGGAAAAAAACAAAAAAAAGAGGTCAGAGTGGGAGAGAGCCAAAGCATAAGAGACCCTTAAAAACTGAGAACAAACTGAGGGCTGATGGGGGGTGGGAGGGAGGGGAGGGTGGGTGATGGATATTGAGGAGGGCACCTTTTGGGATGAGCACTGGGTGTTGTATGGAAACCAATTTGACAATAAATTGAAAGAAAGAAAGAAAGAAAGAAAGAAAGAAAGAAAGAAAGAAAGAAAGAAAGAAAGAAGAGAGAGAGAGAGAGAGAGAGAGAGAGAGAGAGAGAAAGAAAGAAAGAAAGAAAGAAAGAAAGAAAGAAAGAAAGAAAAAGAAGGAAGGAAGGAAAGGAAGGAAGGAAGGAAGGAAGGAAGGAAGGAAGGAAGGAAGGAAGGAAGGAAGGAAGGAAGAAAGAAAAGTAAAGCAAACTATAGTGATAGAGAACAGACCAGTGGTTGCCAAGGAATATGGAATGAGGAGAGGGTGTGACTCCAAAGAAACAGCACTGTTCCTTTTTCTGATTATGGTGGTTAGATAAACCTAGCGTATACTAAAATTTATGAAATGGTATACCAAAAAAGAATCAATGTTACTGTGTATTAGTTTTTTTTTTTTTTTTAAGTGTATCATTAAAGAATTCAAAGGTTAGGAATCTATGAGTCATGTAATCTCATGATTTTAAAGATGAGGAAAGAAATCCAGGGGTGTTATAAGTGACTTGCTAACTACTCAATGGCAACCCTTTCCTTAAGAATCCAAAATTTAATACAAAGTATGTTTATCTCAAAATGAGAAATTCAGTGAGAAATAAAAAATATGTAGAATCACATAACAAATCAGGCTACATATTTCACACTTATATTTAACACATATAAAAGTCAATTACAATTTCTATGCCATACTTAGGTAGACAGGTCAAGAATTTAAAAAAAATTAAATTTTTACTTCTATTCAAGAAACACTTCATAAACTTCATTTGGAAAGAAAACTCCTTTAATATAGTTATTATCTCCAGAATTTAGAGGAATTTCTAAAGTTAACTCTAAAAAAACTCCAACATTATTGGTTCTATACCAAATCAGTATTTCCCTTCTGGATCTTCTAGATATTAAAGAAAATATCCATTACTTTAATAGGTAAAAATCAGTCTAAGTTTGGTGAAGTATGAGAAGATGGAAATGGGAAGAAGTATAAGAAAAGGAAATAAGATGAAAACGGGCTTATACTATACAAATTACCAGCTATACTTCACAAAATATGAAATACATTCTTATCATCTTCTCTAGGGATAATACACAAAAGTGAAATATTCAAGATACTGGTTCTTTCCCAAATATTTCCTTTTGGAGTCTCCGGTGCCAACTAAGACTTAGATTACCACTCCACTTGACAGAGATCCAATAATCTTTTTCTTAAGGTACATTCAACCTCATCTAATAGTATCTTTATAACTTCTATGTGGGCTAGTTCCAATGAGACTATCTTAAAGTATACAAAAGGTAAACAGTTATGGGCTTGAAGAAAACATCAAAAAAATTAATTTCTTGCTATTCCTAAGAATAAATGAACACTCAATATATTTTACCAATAGCAGTCCCAAATGATCAGATCTTGATATTATAATATGCAATATTTCAGAAAGTTTTATAGTTAAGTCTTGAAGTTCATCTGATAAAACTCCTTATTTTACAAATAAAAAGCTAAAGATTAAGAGTTAATTATTTCAGAAGTAAAGTGAGAGCGGGCCTAATTAGGTACAGAGTAATTATTCATATAATGCAGACTTAAATTATGTCCCTTTTCTTTGAGCATTAGGCTTGCATACCTCTAAGATGAGAGTTATTAATATTAATAAACACTTGTTATTAATCCACATACTTTACAGGACTGAAAGCAAAGAACTACATTCTTGAATCTTCCTGTCAGACCTAATTAAAGTAAATGATTTTGTTTACCTTAATATGCAATTTATTTTTTTTTTAATTTTTTTTTTTTTAATGTTTATTTATTTTTGAGACAGAGAGAGAGACACAGCATGAACGGGGGAGGAGCAGAGAGAGAGGGAGACACAGAATCAGAAGCAGGCTCCAGGCTCTGAGCCATCAGCCCAGAGCCCGATGCAGGGCTCGAACTCACGGATCGCGAGATCGTGACCTGAGCCGAAGTCGGACGCTTAACCGACTGAGCCACCCAGGCGCCCCAATATGCAATTTAAAACACAGAAAATTTTATGGCAATCCGACCTAAATTTAATTTTGAACTACTTTTAATCCTGTCTTTTTTATTGTTTTTTACTGCTATTAAATAAGTGATGATGGAAAAAGAAAAAAAAAACAACTTATTACCAAATTGTATGAATACGCCATTTGCAAAGAACAATTTTTTTAATAAACTCAAAGTCAGGGAAGGTTTCACAGCGATAACCAAATTGGCTTCTGAGAAAGGAAAATAATTTGACAGTAGGACCTAAAGCTCATTTCTTTATATGAAACTCTAAGAAAGACAAACCTAAAGTTACAGACGATATAATAGTGGCTGATTAAAGCCAGGGATGCAGACTAGAGATTGAGAATTAATGTATACAAGACAACCAATGAAGTGATGGAAATCTTCAGGATCCACTGGTTGCAGTGACAGTTACCTAGGTACATACATCTGTTAAAACTCATCAAATCATATACTTAAACTATGCATTTTATCACATGTAGTTTATATTTCAGTAGAGTTAGTTTTTTAAGAGGGACTGGGAAAACGAAATAGGCTATTCTTCATGTGGCAAAAACTCTTCAATATTCCAATTACAAGGTAGTTATCAGTACTCTGTGAGGAAAAAATGTTTTCTCTAAATAAACAGAGTTTAAAGCGCCAGGGCTGTTTCTTATTTTAGACCTCTCCTAAAGCAGTCTAATGGGCAAAAAATACAGAGCTCGGCAGAGTTCCAACAGAACAAGCTATTTCTAAGTTTATATGATATTGCTAAGAAAAGTATTTTCATAATATAAATGTCCATTTATATACAATTATTGAATGTGTGGGTAAGAGAATAATATTAGATAAGGAGTTGAAGAGTTCTTAGCTAACTTTGTTATTCTGGGGAAATTAATTCACATCATTGGTATGACTTCAATTCTAAAATAAGAAGACTGGTTTCTCTATGATTTCTGTTATTTTTAAGATTCAACTATTCTTACAAGGTTTAAATCTCTACATAGAGAGTCTCCAATGAAATTCCTAAAGTCCTAGATGTTGAAACTGATACATTAAAATAAGTTTTATCAAGTACGCTGAATATCTGAAGTATTTTATGCAACTTTTTAGATTGGTAATTTGAGGTTCTTAGTCAAATTCATGTACTAGTCAAATTCAATTTTGCTTATATCTGTTATTTCTTATTAACTAATCTCAGAGATTCTAAATTCTAAATTCTATGAATTTAGATAATTCTAAATTCTCAGAGAATTATAAATTCTAAAATTTCTATGCAGTTGGATACATTACTGTAGATATATACCACTCCTTTTCTCTGCCAATGAATACATTGAAGGTTACAGAGATTACAAACCTTGCTCAAAATACCATCTCTGCAAAGACAAACTATTAGACAAATGTGTCTTATATGATTTTTTTAATGTATAAAGCTTTAGGAAGAATGTATATATTGATAAATATTGATACAAATATAGAAATTTTTTTCAGGAAGGATATACAACAAAAAGTAATGCTCCTTTTAGGGAAAGAGCTTAGGGTAGAGAGAGCTAGTTTTCTGTTTTTACTTTCTGTACCACTGAAAAATTTCCAACATGAACATTTGTTAATTCCACTGTTTAAAAATCTTAGGTTGAACTTATGGGTTAGATTTTCCTTTTATTTTCTATATTTAAGGAAAAAAAGTAATGTTTGGTTTTTAAAATTTTCCTCTTCCTTTTCAAATGATATGCCTGTTGGCTTAGTTGTTAATTCAGTTGCTTCGAGCACAAAGAACAAAGGTCATAGGTTTGATTAATTACGTTTGCAAAGAATAAAAATATCCCTCGGTCACAGAATACATTTTTAACTTTAAAAGTCATCTGGCAAACTCGTGTTGCTGATCACAAGGATGAATCAGGTAAGAGCATGTGGTTGACTCAGTACAAAACATTAATCTTGGAAAAATAACTCTAAGTGATGTCTTACTGACAGAGGGTAAGAGAGTAGACAGCAAAGTTACTCATCTCTAAGTAAACGTTTCAATTTTCATATCCATCAAGCCACTGTATTTCTGAACAGAATATAAACAAGACTTTAACTATCAGAGAAAATACAGTCCCTGTACTTCCAGAAAAACTAAAAACTATAGCTTCACAAAGCTTACTAATTTCAAAGATGATATGCTTATTAATGTACTATAAAAACATCAAATAAAATACATATATACCTGTAACATCTTCTGGATCTGATACAACAATATGTGCATTTAGTTCCTGTAGCTTGTGATGCAGTTCTTCTAATTTTTTATTTGATTTTTTCAAAATGTTGTCCACATAAGCCAAACTTTTTTTATCTGTTGTGACTTTCCTCAGATTTTCAGCTCCTTCTTTGATTTTCAGTTCTTTCCTTATTTCTCTCTTGATTCGATCCTTGATGTCATCCAATTTCTGTTGCACCATTGTATCTGAAAAGTCTAATTTTTGAACAGCACTCACATTCTCAGAAAATGGAAGACTCCGGGAATCTCCCTACAGGAAAAAAACAAAAAAAATAAAAAACATACAAATGTGATAGTTTAGGAAAGTTAGCTGCTCAGTAAAATGTGCAGCATAAGAACAAAACTGTGTATTCAGTGATTCTTTATTAAATACATTATACCTAATTACATTTAATTCTTTTCTTAGTAAGCAAGAGACTAGTTACCTTTATTATTGCCATATAAGAGCCTGTTAAAAAACTCTGCCGACTCACTAAATAGCATTACCTGACAAATTTATATTAAAATAAACACATCTACACACAAAGGCATCTTAGGGTTGTATAAAGACAGTGGATTTCTGATATCCTATGAACCCAAATTAGACCCTAACACCTACGCTATGAACCTTGAGCAAGCTACTTTTTTTAAACCTTTATTTATTTTTTATTTTTTCTAATGTTCAGTTTGAGAGATAGAGAGAGAGAGAGAGAATGATTGAGCAAGCAGGGAAGAGGCAGAGAGAGAGAGGGAGACAGAGAATCCCAAGCAGGTTGCACGCTGTCAGGGCGAAGCCTGATCTCATGAACTGCAAGATTATGACCTGAGCAGAAATCAAGAGTTGGACCGTTAATCGACTGAGCCACGCAGGCACCCCTTGAGCAAGTTATTTAACCTTTCAAATAAATATTCAGTTTAATCATCTGTAAAATCTACATAATATTGCCACCTTTCAGGGTTATTGTGATAATACAAAATATTTTATGTGTAGATTCAAGCACAATTCTTGGCCCATTGTACAGTCACTCAATAAGTAAAAATTATTATCAAATTCCAAAGGTAAGATATAATTTTATTTGATCTTCTATTTAAAAAAAAAAAAAAAACTTTAAAAAACTAATAGTGGGGGCACCAGAGTAGCTTAGTCAGTTAAGCTTCCAACTCTTGATTTCAGCTCACGTGATGATTTCAGTTGTGAGGTTAAGCCCCACATAGGGCTCTCACAGAGGGGTTGGTGGTGGGGGGGTGGGAGGGGGGAGTCTGCTTGAGATTCTCTCTCTCCTTTTCTCTCTGCCTCTCCCCTGCTGGTACGTGCACGCACATGTGCTCTAACACACACACACACACACACACACACACACACACACACACACACACACACACCAAATATTGGCAAAAATAAAGTTATATCCTTATGATCATTTTTTGGATAATGAATTAAATGCATCAGGATTCAGATAGACTATATACAGAACTCTATATATTTCATGGCTAATTATCCCAATTGATAATGTGATTGACTATAAAAACATCATTACCAGAAAATATGTCTCAATTATGTCTTACTGATAGAAGCTAAGACAATACACAGTACCAGTTATTCATCTTAACGTAAAAATCAGATTGGGTAAGTACATCTAATCTACAAACCAAAGTTATGCCCTAGCTATTTGTATATCATTTGCTATTTTAAATTCCATTACTCTAATACAACTGGTTTTTAAATTTTCAACTTCTGAAACATAAAACTTAGGGATAATGTTTACTTTGGGGAAGAGGTATTGAGTTCGTGGTTATAAAAGGTTATAAAAATGAGAAACATTTCACTATGCACCCTTATGTAGCTTTTGAACAGATGCAATTAATTAAAAAATTTTCCTTAATTTCTTTGAGAATTCATCATAACCATATAAATAAGTTCTATTTAAGTTACTAGGTAAAAATACTTTTTACATCTAATTCTTAACCTCTAAAAACCAGGTTATCTTGCAGAATAATGAGTTAATATATGAGAAGATATGGGATCTTGGCTTTGGACCAAATTACCCTGTGCCAAAGGGCATACTATGCAAAGAATGTAGTTGATAAATCTGTTCTTAAGCTTTTTAGGTCCAAGAACCGCTTTGGAACTCTGACAAAAAACAGTAGGACAAAGAAAATTTCATGTTTGTATATATAATTTCCAGGTTCCATGGATCTGAGATTAAGAATTCCTAGGATAAGGGGCACCTGGGTGGATCAGTTGGTTAAGTGTCCGACTCTTTCTTGGTTGTGGCTCAGGTCATGATCTTACTCACAGTTGTTGAGTTTGAGCCCTGCATCTGTCTCTGCATTGATGGCGTGGAGCCTGCTTGGGATTCTGTCTCCCTCTCTCTCTGCCCCTCCCCTGCTAGCTCTTTATCTTTCTCTCAAAATAAATAAATAAACTTAAAAAAAAAAAAATTCCTAGGATAAGTGATCTATACCTGATTGGCCATAAATTTCTGATCCTCAACTATGTGGATACAGAATGATCTTGTATCTGGGTCAAAAAAAATGTCTACATTTTTCACTACTTATAATGGAATGTAAGTCCTATTATCCATTTATTCAGTTTCCAAAGCTGTGAATCTACCTTTGGCTGGTTATCAAAAACAATAGCATATTACTACTGTTAAAAAATAAAATGCCAAATTTCTGCTGTCTAGATTCAGGTGAAGTGGATTGAGGCAAACAATGCTCAGATGAAAAAGTTTAAGCTAACTTCATTTCTGTAGATATTTTTATTTCTATCCTCACAGACTTAGAAAATATGAACTGCTTTCACAAATTTGTGCTTTAATATTATGTACTAAGCTAGAGACTCCCTAAGTTTCTTGGCTCATGGTGACCTTAGTGCATCAGTAATTTTTACCATATGCCCCACAGGCCAAGAGAAATATGTAACAATTCTGTTTACTAAGTACTAAGATCCTAATTACTTAATAAATAGTTAAATTATGATAACTTAGTAGCTGATTGAAATAACACCAGTTGAGGGGTGCCTGGGTGGCGCAGTCGGTTAAGCGTCTGACTTCAGCCAGGTCACGATCTCGCGGTCTGGGAGTTCGAGCCCCGCGTCGGGCTCTGGGCTGATGGCTCAGAGCCTGGAGCCTGTTTCCGATTCTGTGTCTCCCTCTCTCTCTGCCCCTCCCCCGTTCATGCTCTGTCTCTCTCTGTCCCAAAAATAAATAAACGTTGAAAAAAAAAATTAAAAAAAAAAAGAAATAACACAAGTTGAAAGAAAACGTTACTCTTTTTTTTTTCTTTCTTTAATAACCACACTTATTAATGGACTGTGTCTGACAATTGGGTACCTTCACAATTTCTCAACCCTTGAATTCAGATTGGACACTCCCAGCCTCATTTCCTGTTCCTCCATAAAGGGAATGTAGATAAATCTAATATTGAAACCTGAGTCCAGTTAGTTCACATGATACTCAACAAATGGTGTCACTGTGTTTCCCCGGAAATTTTAAAATACACTGCAACATCCTGAGAGTCTGCTGAGGCACCCCAGAGAGCCTTGTTGCACAGTTTGGGAACTGTGGTAGTAAAATATAAAGGCTGTTAAAAAATACTGTTACACGAAAATGGCATTAATATTTGATGTGAATCCTTGAAGGCCTTTTGCCTACTTCAACTCATTTCTTTTCAATTTTCTCCCTAAATTCCAATTCTATCAAGCTACAGAATTTACTGCTGGACACAAACTATCTTGGCTCAGCTACTAATGCATGCTGCACCTTTGGAAAGTATCACCTTTCCTGCAGAAATCAACCATTTCTTCCTAGTCCTTTCTCTGCTAACTTTTACTTTCTATCAAAGTAGATCACAATTCTTCATGGAAAAGAATTTCCTGCCTATACCCTCTTAGAATTTAGATTAAATGCCTCTCCTCACCACCCCAAAGACTATGATCAATTTGAAGGCAGGCTTAAACCTGGCAGAGTAGTTCTGTTTTGTTTTCTTAATGATTTGTCCACTATTTAATATTTTTCTTATAGAAGTCAGGAACTGCACTGCTGAGGAACTCAGGCTTTCCTCCTTCTGATAAGGAGAACTACTTATATTCCAGGAAACTCAAAGGCAAAATTGATATTCAACCACAGCAACTACATTAGCTAAAATTCGATACAGACCATATGTGGTTAGCATGTTTGTTTCCTCTTCCTTTTTGCATAGGACTAAATTTTTAATAACCATATTTCACTCCCATCTTTTGTTGTGACATGGCTTAAATATTTTTTGAAAAGGAGTGTAAGAGATGTCTACAATATAATCAATAATTTAAGATAACCAAAAGTCCTCTGACAGTAGATAAGAAAGGTTATAGTACTTTCTATTACTACTTTCCTAAAAATTTTAGTTGCAATACACTGTGAAATTTCCTGAAAAATAGAATTTTCTTGCATTTGGAACATGTGAGATATTTTATCTATTAAATTATGTCCCTATCCTAAAAAAATAATAAAATAATTATAAATGTCAGAATCAGTACTAGGCGATGAAATAATATTCCTGACACAAGTAAAATAAATTAGCCTCAGAAAATAAATATTTAACCAGTGAAAATCTTCAGTGATAATCTTGGTCTCAGTAGGTTCTTCTATAGGCAGTAATAACTGTCTCTACTATCTACATTATATTAATTTACGTTTACAAGCTTACCACTTTCATCCTCCATTCACAACTGTTTTCTACTCTGTAAAATTTCATGCTTACCCCAAAATTAAACAATAGATATCTTTTTTCATCTTTTCAAAACACAGTTAGATGCAACCTCTAATCACAAACTCTCTTAAAAAGTCATTAATATACTCAGAAAGTATGCAGATAAAAGATTTTTAAAAGGAAAAAAATGAACTAATCTTAAGCATAAAATTAAACTCGTAAAAGTACTCTTGATGCTCCACCAATCTATACATGAAAGAAACCTCATAATTCTCATATCTTTTATCACTGAAATCATAAGCTAGCCACTCCATGCTAGTCAAATTAATCTAACACTTTGCTGTTTATATTATTTTGCCTTTGTCTTTCTTTTTCATGCCCTATTTATGTTACTATCAATCTAAATTCACCATCACAAAATACTTGTTAAAAAAATATTTCATGTGTTTCATGGTTAATTCTACCTACTTTATATTTTATATCATCCATATCCTTAATGCAGTCATTCAAACAGATGAATCAAATCCAAACACAAGGAAACTATCAGTGAAATTAATACCCTCAGGATTTATAGAACAATCGAAATTATTTTTAGGTAAGCAGGTTTCAAGTGGCTACATAAAGGAAATAATAGAGACCTCATTGAGTAGGAAATGAAAAGTAAAAATTACATGGATTTCAAAGGAATCAAAATAAGTTAAAATCTCAGTAGATACATAAATAGCAGATTGAACCAAGATAATGAGTTAGTATACTGGCAGACAGAAAACTTAGGAAATTTCTGATTCATCACACACAGATATGAGAAATTAAAAAAGCATGGAAGATAAAAATGAGAAGATCCAAGATCCATCTAGTAAGAGCTCCAAAATGAGAATATGGAAAATGAGGAAGAAGTACTGCATGAAGATAACTGAATGAAAAGTAAACAGAGAAAAGGCGTTTTATCAACAAATGAATGACAATTAGAGCAACAGACGTCTTTTCCTTAGTGACAACAAAGGCCCCCCCAACCCATCAAACTTCTATAAGATTTTGAGCTTTTATCTTTTTTTAACGTTTATTTATTATTGAGAGACAGAGAGAGACAAATACCACCAGTATTGTATAGTCTACAGTATATTTGCTATTTAACGAGGTTATTTTGAGTCAGTAAAATTCTACTGTAAAGGGTAAGACTACACATTCCACTCTAGACCATACCATGTGTAAATAAAGTATTTCAAATACACAGATGTGTTAATATGTATTTAATAAATACAACTATTTTTACTTCATAAAATAAAATTTTGATCTGTAGACTAAAACATAAATTGGTATTTTCCTTTCTTTTCTAATGTTTATTTATTTTTGAGAAAGAGAGTGTGCATGTGCATGCGGGAGAGGTACAAAGAGACAGTTTCTGCGCTGACAGTGCACAGACCAATGTGGGGCTCGAACTCAAAACAGAGATCATGACCTAAGCCAAAATCAAGAGTCACTCAACCTACTGAGCTGCCCGGGCACCCTGATATTTTCAATTTACTACATTTTAACAAACTTCCAGTAAAGTTAAGAAAACTTAAAATAGAACCAGATCAGATTCAAAGAACAAAATGAAAAAGTCTGTCACTTATGATCAAATACTTCATTTAGGGAGAGATACGAAAGGATGTTTACTCCTCACTGGCCAAGTTCCCAGAGAAGAAGTGAAAAAGCTGTTACTTTCCCTACACTATAGAAATATAAAACAGTCTGACCTGATAGATGCCAAGAAATGCTAGAGCACCCAAAAAAGTCACTGGGTACAACGGCTCATACAATGTTTTAGCTAGAAGGAACTTCAAAAATCAAGTAGCCTAATTTCCTTTTAGTTTTGAGGAAAGCAGGTTCAAAGCAGCTAAGCAATTTGCCTAAGGTCACAAAGAAAAGTCAGTGACCTGGCTGGGTTCACAATGCCAGTCTTGTGATTCCTAATTTGGTGCTCTTTTACTCCATACTGCCTTCTTAGAGATCTTAGGAGTATCCATTTCCTTATATTTGAACTACACCTTGATCTAATTTGCATTAATTAATGGATATTAGGTGCCTTAAATCAGGAATAGTGGCAGGCCATACTTCTCATCTCTAATTTCATCCTAATCCAATCTGTGTCTCAGGGGAGAATACTCTCAACTGGAAGCAAGAAACCAGTTCTAACACCAGCTCTCTGTCACTAGCTATATGCAACCCCAAGCAGGTTATCCCATCTCGCTGTTCCTGTTTGCTCATCTGCAAAATGATGTTTGACTTTCCTATCTTCCAGTTTTTAAAAAAACTACAGTTATTCAAAATGTTCACTGAATGCTAGGCAATGGAAAATAGCAGTCTACTTTTCTTTCAGATATTCAATTTATTAAGGTAGACAGACATGAAAAACATACTCTGAAGAAGCAACATAGCTTTACACAAATGTAATAGGCCATGGTGTGGGTGGGTGGGTGGGTGTGTGTGTGTGCGCGCGCGCGCATGTGCATGTGTTTAACAGAAAGCTCAGCTGGAATATAGTATGATGGCAAGAACTAAGCATTTGGAGTCAATCTGGTGATGTACAAATTCTGATACTGCAACCATGTTAAAGCTTCAATTTCCTCACATGAAAATGCAATTATTGCAACTACCTTGACTGTATCATTTCTAAGTCTCATAATAGATATGCCTAAGACTAAGAAGTACGCTTTCATAGTAACAGTGCAGTTCCTGGCACACAGCACTGAAGCAGATAGTACTGGATGCCTACATAATATCCATCCTCCCTTTATCCTTACTGAGAAAATTCCCACTCTGCTAAATGCAACAAAGTACACAGATAAAATTGTCACTTCATTAGACTTTCTAGCTGCTAGAAGTAGCCATATGACAATTTTTGTCAATGAGAAGCCAACCCAGGATTTGGGTGAACCTCTCTCTCATTTTGCTTAGACTGCAGATCCAAAGCCTGAAGGTGCAGGAGCCATCTTCATGTGACAATACGGGACAAATAGGACAAAACCCAACAAACTAAAGATGGCAAAGCAGAGAGAGGTCCTGGGACCCTGCCGGCTTTACTAAACTGCTACACAAGTCCTACCCTGCCTACTTTGGATTTCTTGTTTTAGATATAATATAAATCCCTATCTGACCAAGGATCATTAGGGTCCTGTAAGCAATACAAAGACTTTGGCTTTTGGCTTAGGCAAATAAGTGATATGCTATGACCTCCTGCGTTAAGAGTAGATTTGAGGATTGGGGGAAGCAGGGAAAAGCAGGGAAGCTATATGCTCTATGAAGCTCTGGTAGACCACTGCAAAATGGTCTCAAATGATTCCTGCCTTCCTGCATTTACACTGTCTTGTAGTCCCCCTTTCACAGTGATTCAACACCAGTCTTTTGACTTATTCTGACAGTGTGATAGAAGTGACATTGTGATGATGAGGAAGGGGACACAAGAGGTCTCATAACTTGTGTTTTCACTCTTGAAACCTCAAATACTATTTACAGAAGTCCAGACTACTCTGCTAGAGAGAGAGAGAGAGAAAGGCCCTGGAAGATGAAAATGACCATGTGGACAGACGCCATGTGGAAGAGAACCAAAGCACTCCAGCTGTTCCAACCATTCCAGCTGAGACACCAGACATGTGACTGAGGCATTCCAGTCCAGGTTAGCCACCAGCTGAATACAGCTGCATAACTGAGCACAGGCAAGACCAGAAAAAAAACACCTAGTATACGCAGAGAATCTTGAAAGTTTGTGACACTATAATAAATATGTAATTGAAGCTACTGTAGTAATGAAGGCAAGAAATAATGATCGCTTTAAGAAGTCTCTTCAATAACAATAATTATTAATTACTTGTTGTGACTTCCAAGATATAAAAAGTATAACAATCTAATGTGGGTGATGGGGATGTCAATAACATTGTCATTATGTTAAAAATTGTTTTTCCTTTTCTTTCCCACTTTATGCCCCCTGCTCCCCACCTCCACACTTTGAGAAGGATGTAGATAGAGACAACAATCCTCTTCTTTCAAAAAAACAAAATCATCACCTTTCAAAACAGATTTGCTTAAAAAAATCCACCTTACTTCCTCACCATTCCTGTCATAAAACTAACCATAAACTACATGTAGGTCAGAGTACCCAATCCTTAGATTCAGTGATTGATTTAGGATTAGTCATGGATTGAAGTAGTCCTATTCAGAGGTCCTTTTCAGGGATTGATAAGAAAGTCCTTCTCCAGAGAACACCAGTTGCAAAGACAATAAAAAAAGCTATTAAAACTATTGACAAAGAGAAGTGCATTCTTTTTTTTTTTTTTACTGTAAATCATGCAACATTGTTTTTTATTATAATGCATGGGTTTTAAAAATTATTTCCTCAATCTCTCCATACACAGGCAAAAATAAGTATACCATTTAACATATCGGAACTTGCAAACATTGATCATTGCCTAGAGAAGGGAAAATTATCCCTAAAACATGCTTAACCAGGAGGCCAATTCATCATGATAGACAGGCTGTCTGTCCCCCATCTGAACCTTCATTTGCCACCATTCAGTAATCTTTCTTCAGGCCCAGATCAGCAGCACATTTCTTCCCAAAAATCATTAAATGTCTGAGAAGACTTTCATCATCATCTGCTACAGAAATCTGAGATATAAGTTTCTTGGCTATCACCAGAAAATGCATTGATGCTTCACAGGAAATGTCACGGAAAGCAAGACACTGGTCATCCTCAAATATGACCAGTATCATATTGGCTGGGATTTCCTTGTGAATGATCTCAAAGAGCATCTTGCTACCAGGCCAGACGGCCTGAGCCTTGGAGATCTCATCAGCCATCTCCCAAAAAAGTTTTTCTTATCATAGCCAGCAGAAAACAAAGCTAACCCAGAAAAAAGTAAAGATGAAAATTAAAGAGAAAAAAACCATGGAGGACACAGGCTGAGCATCTAAATCCAATCATGTTTAAACATACTCCCATACCCCTAAACTTTTTAGTCATAGTGCTAACCAATTCCTCTTTTGCTTGAATTTGGTTTGACTTACGGTTTCTCTTATCACAAATCAGAGTCATAAATAATACATCTGGCTTCCTGCTTTGAAACATGAAGTTTAATCTAATTTAGTAATGACAACTGCAAATCCAGATCTATATATGTTTTCATTATCAAGATCAATATTCCTTATTAAGTATTTGTGTACACTACTACTTTAAAATAACCTCATTTTATACCATGAAACTGAACCTAATGGGTCAGATTTCTGCCTCTGTTCCAAAGGATGCTGTTAGTCATTTTTATTTTTGGTCTTATTTTGCATACTCTTCTTCCTTGAGCTTTTGGGAAATGTTTCTTATCTCACTCAAACCATGTGACTCTAGAGAAGGTGTCAATGTTTTTAATGTGATTCCATAATCCCTGGCCATGGTTGAATGATCTAAGGATGGACATCTGACTAAGCTAAACCATAGTGTTCCATATCCTGGCCAAACATGACTAATTCATTCATCTCACAAATATTTACTGAATACCTATTATGTATGCTAGATGCTGTGCTGCATACTGAATACACAGTGGTGGGACAAAAAAAGGATATCTATATTGTATTAAAACTATATAATGACCCCTCCAACTCTAATCCATAATCTATATGCCTCATTCTAGTCTCCTTCCCTTGTTCGTCTGTAAATTCTCTTCTACTAAGAAATCTGGCTCCTACTACTGGCCATCCACTTTAATTATTCAATTCCAGCATACATTTACAGCAGGATCAGAACTGTCCACCCATATCCCTATGGAAACAACTTTATCAACTACAGTACAGTGCTTACATGTACTTCCTTTGGCTTTTAGTATTGCAGATTCTTTCCATTTTCAAGGTTACCTAGGTTAACACCTTTCCCCACCACTCCTTTCAGTGAGGTTGTTTCATATGTATGTGTAATATACTTTGATTCTCTTGTAACAGCCTGCGTTCCTTTCTCAGATCTCCGATCTCCTAAATGATACTTTATAATCATGACCTTACTCCTTAATGATACACCTAGTGCCCAGATCCTGGTTTCTAATACTAGTTTCCAAAAAAAGAAACAGGACTTCTTGGAGAAACGGCTGATTCTAGGAGTAGGAAAGATTCAAAATGAGCCTGGAGCATCTTGTAGTGCAAGAAAGTAAAGAAATACTCAAAACAAAAATCATAGCCATTGATGGAGCTATGTCAAAGGGACACAAGAGCCAGCTTGAAGAACCCCCACCTGCCAAAACTAGAACAATTTTAGCAACAAAATAAGGTAGTACTGGATTATAATCCAAAGTATAAAATAAATATCTATGAGTCCATACTGGTATAAATAAATAACCAAATAAATTAATGGTAAAGGAGAGAAACCTCCTGTATATAAGAATTCAACATAATTTTTACACACACACACACACACACACACACACACACACACACACACACACACACTGCCATCAAAGAAGAGGAGCCTAACCCCCTTACTCCTTATGTCAGCTGTGCATAGTGACTTCCTTCCAAAGAGTACAGTATGAAAAGGAGGAGGGAAAAAAAATAACTTTATAGTCAGGAGAAACCTGACAAACACTACCTCAGCTGGGTGATCAAGGTCAACATCAACAGTGATAAGTCATGCTGGTATTATGTAAAATGGTACTTTAACACTGTAATTTACCTTTCGAAAACCCACAACTCTAGTCTAATAATGAAAAACACCAAATTCTAATAGAGGAGCATCTATAAAATACCTGACTGGCACTCCTCAAAACTGTTGAGATCATTTTAAAAGGAAGAAAAAGAAAAAAAAAGCAAAGTCTAAGAAACTAAAACAGCCAAGGAGAGCCTAAGGAGAAGTGGCAACCAAATGTAATGTGGCATCCAGATGGGATGCTGGAACAGAAAAAAATGAGAACTAAAGAAATCTGAGTAAAGTATGGACTTTAATTCCTAACAAGATTCATTAACTGTAACAAATGTCCCATATTTACATACAATGTTAAAAATGGGGAAGTGAGTCTGGGGTATGTAGAACTTCCTATTGTCTTCTCAGTTTTTCTATAAATTTAAAACTGTTCTAAAAAATGGTAAGTATTTTTTCTTTTCATTTTTTAATGTTTATTTTAATGTTATTTAACATTTTGAGAGAGAGAGGGAGACAGAACGTGAGCAGGGGAGGGGGAGAGACACACACACACACACACACACACACACACACACACACACACACACACACAGAATCCAAGCAGGCTTCAGGCTCTGAGCTGTCAGCACAGAGCCTGACGTAGGGCTCGAACCTATGGACTGCAAGATCATGACCTGAGCTGAAGTCAGACGCTTAACCGACTGAGCCACCCAGGTGCCCCAATAAGCATTTTTTCTCAAAGAAAAGACAGGATCCTTACAATCAAAAAGCTTACATCTAGAGAAAAGACACACATTCAACAAGTAAACCACAATTAAAAACTGTGATAACTGCAATGAAAAAACAAGATAGAACAATGAAAAACCCACCTATAATTTGATTAAAACATTGAGGAAAGCCTCTCTAAGACTCTCTGAGGAAGTAAATTTTATTCTGAGACCCAAGAGATGATTAAGAGTTACCCAAATAAGGTGAAAGAAAGAAGCACCCCTGCTTGAGAAACTAGAACAAAAATCAGACTTGTCAAATTTCTGGTTCTGGACAAGATCGAACAGGCTCATTTCTTTCTACTCCTGCCTGATAACTAACTACAACTAAACACTCTGGTAATAAAACAGCAGACAATTCTAAGACTCTGAGAGGTGAAAAAAAGGAAAACCAGTTAGAAACTTCAGGTCTTGAGGAACACAAGGTGGTAAATTCTCTGGGTTTTATTTTTATCACAGAATTATCCACCTGGGTATCAGACAAGAACCTCCAAAGCCAAAGTTAAAAAAAAAAAAAAAGGTGGGGGGTGGTGGGGACATCTGGATGGCTCAGTTGGTTAACCATTCAACTCTTGATTTCAGCTCAGGTCATGACCTCATGGTTCATGGGATCAAGCCCCGCATTGGGCACTATGCTGACCAGTGCAAAGCCTGCTTGGGATTCTCTCTCCCTCTCCCTCTCTGCCCCTCCCCTGCTCATGCTGTCTCTCTCAAAATAAATTAATTAAAAAAAAAAAAGAAGACTCTCAAGAAGAGTCTGCTCTCTCTCTCTAGAAGAATGGTGAAAGGGAACAGCTCAGCAGGACAGAAACCTTTTTTTCAAAAAATATTTAAAACATTTATTTTTGAGAGAGACAGACAGACAGACAGTGTGCGAGTGGGGGGGAGGGGCAGAGAGAGAGGGACACACAGAATCCAAAGGAAACTCCAGGCTCTGAGCTTTCAGCACAGAGCCTGATGTGGGGTCGAACTCACAAACCATGAGATCATGACCTAAGATGAAGTTAGACCCTCAACCGCCTGAGCCACCCAGGCACCCTAGGACAGAAACCTTTCTGACAACACCCACCCTATTCGACCAAGCACCATCTGGAGGAGCCTGGACTTAACTGGTAGCAGCAGATAGTCCAGAGTAGAATGGCAGACATCAAGCACTCTGAGGCAGTGCTCTCCTTCTCAGCCAGTAAAGCTGAAGTGAGTATACTGAACTTCTGCTCTTTGACAGCACCAGGGCCCAGAATGGGGCTCCTCTTACCCATCAAGGGGGAGGCATCAACAGGGACCAAGTAGGGAGTGTCGTCTCCTTCTCCAGAGCCTGAGGTAGCCTGGTATGTAGCTTTCCTTCCCTGACAAGGCAGCCCAAGTAGAGACTAAGCACAGAATACATACTTTAACTCAACAAGAGTAGGCAAATGAGGATGATGCTCCCTTCCCTCAGCAGAGACCTGCTCCCACGTCCAGTGGTAGAAGATAAAACAAGGTGAAACTTCCATCTCCCACTTGTATGGTGTCATCATCCAAGGAAAGAGATTCTGGGCTTTGCCCCTCATTGAGCAGTAGCAGGTAGTCTGAGACAGCAATTGTCTCCTCCAATGGTGTGCGGTCAATGAAGACCAAGTGGGGACCATGCCAATTCCACTCGTATCTAGCAGGAACAGACAGTCCTCCTCACTACCCCAAGAAGAGAATGGAGTAAAAGACAGATGACCTTGGAGGAGAGAGCTGGAGAAAAGAACTCATTAAACCTGCCTAAGAAGTCCTGCACAGAACCAGAACTTGGCAGAACCAATTCACACATCAAGCTGACCAGAATTCATATGCAAAAAGGTTTGAGAACCAAAGTATACCATAAAACCCAACTTTTTGGAATAGCTTTCAAGTGGTACACAAAGCACACAAGAATAATACTGTGAGGGCTTTGGAAAGAAAATTATCATTGGAACCAAAGCCCACAAAAGTAGGCCAGAATCTGTGTGCTAAACCTAAACAGTAAGTGCTTGCTAAAATAGAAGATTTAGATACAGGGACTCAATATAATAGTCAAAATGTCCAGGATAACAATAAAAAAAAAAAAAAAAAAAATCACTCACCAAAGAACCAGGAAAGTGATAAACTGAATGGTAAAAGATAGTCAATATACACCCCAAACTAAGATAAATCACATGTTGAAATGAAATTACAGGATTTTAAAGAAATCATCATTAAGAATGCTTTAACCAAAAATTTTTTTTGAAAAATTGAAAGCAATGAATAGAAAACCTCAGCAAATAATAAAAGATAGGAAAAATAAAGAAAATTATAAAATTAAAAAACAATTAAAATAAAGAGCTCACTTGGGGCATCTGGGTGGCTCAGTCAGTTAAGCGTCCACCTTCAGCTCAGGTCACGATATCACAGTTCCTGAGTTTGAGCCTGGTGCTGGGCTCTGTGCTGACAGCTCAGGGCCTGGAGCCTGCTTCAGATTTGGTGTCTCTCTCTCTCTCTGTCTCTCTGCCTCTCCCCCACTCACACTCTGTTGCTCTCTCAAAAATGAATGTTAAAAAAAAATCAAAATAAAATAAAATAAAAAGCTCACTGGATGGGCTCAATTCTGGATTGAAGATAACAGAGTAAAGACTCATTAAACTTGAAGACAGATGAGTAGAACTTAACCAATATGAACAACAGAACAACAGAAAGGAAATAGATTGAAAAAATAAATAAACCACAAAAATCTAACGTTTGTGTTACAGAAGTCCCAAAAGGAGAAGAGAAAGAGTATGTGTCCGAAAAAAATTGGAGGAGGGGCGCCTGGGTGGTTCAGTCGGTTGAGCATCTGACTTTGGCTCAGGTCATGAGCTCATGGCTCGTGAGTTTGAGCCCCACGTCGGGCTCTCTGTTGACAGCTCAGAGCCTGGAGTCTACTTCGGATTCTGTGTCCCTCTCTCTCTCTCTGCCCCTCCCCTCGCTCATGCTCTGTCTCTCTCTCTCTCTCAAGAATAAAACATTTAAAAAGTTTTTAAATTTAAATTGGAGGCAAAATGGCTAACTTCCAAAATTTGCCAAAAGGCATAAATCCACAGATTCAAGAAACTGAGCAAGTCCCAGAAAGGATAACCCTATGGTCATCTAAAAAAAGCCAAGATATATGAAATCAGACTTATGAAAACTACAAAAAACCAAGCAGCTTGAGTTCTAAAAGCAGCTATAGAGAAATGATGCATTTCTTAACAGAAACCATAGACGCCAGAAGAAAGCAGTATAACATTTCAAATGCTGAAAGAACTGTCAACCTCAAATTCTATACCCAGTGAAAATATCCATCAGGAATTAAAGGGAAACAAAGACATTCTCAGACAAAGACAACTAAGAAAAATTGTCAGCAGCAGTCTTAATCATAAAGAATGGCTAAAAGAAGTTCTCAAACTAGAAGAAAATGATAACTGCAAGAGGTTTATAACTTTAAAAAGAAAGACAAAATGAATAAAAATAGGGCTAAATGTAATAGAATATCATTTTCCTTATGAATTTTTATGATCATCTGATGTGCTCAATGTAGAGTAAACAAGATAATTTTAACTTTAAAATGGGGAAAGGGACCTAAGTAGAAGTAGGATTTCCACATTTCACTCAGTGGTAAAATGCCAATACCAACAGTATCCAAAAAAAAGTTACACATGCACGTCGTAATACCCAAAGGAACCACTTTAACGAATAACTGGTGATATGCTCCAAAACCTTATAAATAAAAATGGATTCTAAAAAATGTTCAGGTAGCCCACATGTAGGCAACAAAAGAGAAACAGAGGAGGAAGAAACAGAAGGAACAAACAGAAAACTAATAGTGATGTAGCAGACTTACGCTCTTACATGTCAGTAATTAATTTTAAGTGTAAAGGGCCTACATACAAAATTTCAAAAAGAGAGATTGGCATAATGGATTAACAAGTATGACCTGGCTAGAGGCTATTTATAAGACCCTAACTTTGAATATCAAGGCATAAGTAGACTGAATGAAAAGGATGCCATGCTCTTATCAAAAATAAGAGCAACAGTGGCTATATTAATACCAGGAGAAGCAGACTTCAAAGTGAAGAAAATTATCAGGGAATTTTAGAAGAGAGTCCTTACAAAACAATAAAACGATCTATCCACCAATAAGGCATAGTAATGTTAAATGTGGAAACAACAGAGCTTTAAAATAAAAGAAACAAAAGCTGATAGAATCCAGAGGAAAAACAGAAAAAATATACAATTATAACTGAGGATTTCAACTCTCCCCTCTCAGCAAAACAGAACTACAAGATTGAAAACCAGCAAGAAGACAGAAGAACCAAACACCACCATCAACAAGATTTAATTAACATTTACAGACTACTCCATCTAACAAGAACAAAATACATTCTTTTCAAGTGCTCATAGAATATTCACCAGAATAGAACAGAACCTGGGTCATAACACAAACCTAAACAGGGGCGCCTGTGTGGCTCAGTCAGTTGAACATCCAGCTCTTGATTTTGGCTATAATCTCATGGTTCATGAGTTTGAGTGTTCCATCAGGCTCTGTACTGACAGCACAGAGGCTGCTTGGGATTCTCTCTTTTCTCTCTCTCTTCCCCTCCCCTGTTCACTCTCTCTCTCTCTCAAAATAAATAAACATTTAAAAAAAGTTAAAAAAAAAACCTTAAATAAATTTAAAAGAATTTAAACATAAAAAGCATGTTCACATAAAAGAATCAAGCTAGTCAACAGAAAGAAAAATTTTAAGCACTCAGAAACTAAAAACACACTTCTAAGTAATCTATAGTTCAAAAGAGAAGTCTTCAAAGAAATTTTTAAAATACACAAAGCTGAATAAAAATGAAAATATAATGTAACAAAATGTGTGGGATGTAGCCAAACTTGCACCTCAAGGAATAAAAAAGAACAAAATATACCAAAAGCAGGTTAAAGAAGGAAACGGTAAAAAATAAGAGCAGAAACCAATGATATTAAAAATGACAGGGGCGCCTGGGTGGCGCAGTCGGTTAAGCGTCCGACTTCAGCCAGGTCACGATCTCGCGGTCTGTAGTTCGAGCCCCGCGTCAGGCTCTGGGCTGATGGCTCCGAGCCTGGAGCCTGTTTCGGATTCTGTGTCTCCCTCTCTCTCTGCCCCTCCCCCGTTCATGCTCTGTCTCTCTCTGTCCCAAAAATAAATAAACGTTGAAAAAAAAAAAAATTAAAAAAAAAAAAATGACAGAGGGAAAAAAAAATCACTGAAACAAAAGTTAATTGAAAAGATCAATAAAATCGATAAACCTCCAGCAAGACTAACAAAGGTCAAAAAGACACAATGTACGATATCTGGAATAAAATAGCAAGTGTGACTATAAATATTAAACCATTAAAAAAACAATAAGAAAACACTAAAATCATATCTACAATCTGAATCAACAACTTAGATGAAATCAACCAACTCCTTGAAAAGGATAAACCACCCAAACTCACGTAATATAACTAATGTAACTATTAGACAATCCTTTACAGAAAATTCTCCCATAAATTTAGATGTAAAAAATCATAAAAAAAAAAAAAAAGCCAAACTGAATCCAGCAATGAAGAAAATTATATATTATAACCCAGTAGGGTTTATTCTTGTATGGAAGACTGGTTCAATATTCAAAAATCCATCAATATAATCCCCATGTCAAAAGAATAAAGATGAAAAATCACATAATCCTACCAGCTGATGCAGAAAAGGCATTTGACAAAATTCAACAGGCATTTATAATTAAAAATATGGAATAGAGAACTTCCTGAACTTGATAGAGAGATTCTACAAATACTTACAACTAGCATATGTAACTGAATGACTAAATGCTTTCACCTAAGATCAGGATCAGGATAAGGACATATGCTTTCAGCAATGTTATTTAACACAGTATTGGGCATTCTAATCACTTCAATAAGACAATAAAGGGCATGCAGATTGGAAAGGATGAACCAAAATGTTCCTATTAACAGATAAAATGGTCATCTACATTAAAAAAAAATCCCATGAAATTTACCAGAAACTTCCACAATAAAATAGTTCAGCAATATTACAGGTTACAAGAACACTCAAAAACCAGTCATATTTCATGGCCTTTTGTAGCAACATGGATGGAACTGGAGAGTGTTATGCTAAGTGAAATAAGTCATACAGAGAAAGACAGATACCATATGTTTTCACTCTTATGTGGATCCTGAGAAACTTAACAGAAGACCATGGGGGAGGGGAAAGAAAAAAAAACAGAGCGAGAGGGAGGGAGCCAAACCATAAGAGACTCTTAAAAACTGAGAATAAACTGAGGGTTGATGGAGGGGTGGGAGGGAGGGGAAAGTGGGTGATGGGCATTGAGGAGGGCACCTATTGGGATGAGCACTGGGTGTTGTATGGAAACCAATTTGACAATAAACTTCATATTTAAAAAAATCAGTCATATTTCAAAAAAAATCAATCATAGTTCTGTGGATTCACAATGACCAGGTAGACACCAAAGTTAAAAACACAACACCATTTACAATCATCGCCCGAGTGCTCCTGTGAGGTGATCCACAGTACCCATACCTCTTTCTATCACATCCTTACTTATCGTGCCTTACTTTGTCTTCCCTGCTTCACAATAAGTTAAACTCTCTAAAAGCAGATGAAGTATCTGTTCACAGCTGTGTCCCTAGCACCATGTCTGCCACATCCTAGCTAATCAATAAATATTTTTAAGGATTAAAAAAAAAAATGTGCTTCAATTTCCATAGCTAGATTAACAATCCCCCATATCCAAACCCAAAATTCTACCCCTTTCCTAATAAAAAAAAATGCTAGTTATATAAAAAGTTTCAGGCAAAAAGAAAAAAAAAGTACTGGGAATACAAACAGTTCCAGTCAGAAATCAAAGTAATCCTCACATTTTATAATATGGAAAGAGCTTTCAGTCACAATTGTTCTTTTCTATTAAGTCACAAGCATATTCAAACACAAAAGAAAATTATACAGTGAGCAAAATATGAATTTTGTTAGTAACTGTCTTCTTAATGACTACTTGATTTTCCTGTTATTTTATCTTCACATTCCAAATTCTTAGACCCTTATATGCTTAAAATAGAAATAACTTTATCTTGTCTGCATTCTAAACCAGAGCAGAGGGCTTGTATCAAGTGACAGGTACTAGAGCTACCGGTATTTCTAGCAACATATAATCACCATTTTAGTGTTCAATGTTATCAATTTTCCCCTAGTAGTGATTCTTAAACTTTTTGTGTATGTGGAGTTGGGGTAAGGGGTGGGGGGCACAGATCACAAATCTCTGGGATCCTGATGAAAGCAACAGACTCTCAGAATACTTCATATGTGCAACACAACACATACACACAGAATGGGAGGAAGTTTCAGGGGGTTCACTGATCCCTAAGTTCATCCAAGTTCATCCCAAAGTTCAGAACCCACAAATGTCAAGCCTTTTGTCAACCAATAGCTGTTAGCTATTTCTTAAGAGCCTAACATAGACTTTTTAGGAAATATACCATATTCACAAAAAGGCACACAATAAGACCCTGATTAACTTCCTGGAATAAAAATTAACCATGTTAAAAATATAAGTAACTTCAGAAATTATAACAAGCAGGGCTCTGGAAGACCAGAGAAACAGATCTTCCTCACTGCCTAGATTCTGTTTGTTTGCACACCTCTGAAGATAAAGCAGGGGATCTTCTTCATTCTGATTCTCTTCCATTCCTAAACTTCCCAGGAGATAATACATACAAGTTCTGTTTTGTGCTCATGGTCCTAACAATATAAGAAATAAGAAGAATAATCTCATACACCTATTAGTGACCATTATACTTTAACTGACACTCTTAAAAACAGAGTAAAAAAAAAAAAGGGTTACTTATACATTATATTTTTCTTTCATCTCTAAACATGAACTAAGTCATTTCCCCTAGCCAGTACTTCTCAATAGGGGCTTTATCACCACACAGGGCATATCTGAAAAATGTGGAAATTCTGGTTGTGAAGATGACAATAAGACCGAGGCAGACAGGTGGGGAAGTGACTCAGGCAGAGGCAGAGAACTGTGACAGAAAGCAAAGACTCTAATGACAGAAAGCAAAGAAAGAAAACTATAAGAATATCAGAACTAAGAACAAAGGTTTTTGTCTCAAAGGACTTAAGTGATTAAATCAGTAAAACATCAAAATCTTCACCGTTTCTGGCATTTATCACCTATTCAATTACCAGGAGGGCCAACATTATTACCATTATCACTAAATAGAGCCAAAAAATTGGGAAGGGATAGTACAATATCAAAATGGAGAAAAGACAGAACCAAAGTTAATTTTTTATGTGTCATGCTTAATTGAGAACATCTGATATGTCACAAACCTACAATGTACTAGAGTGTTAAATATTTTTAAAATAATAAAACATAAACAAAATAGATAACATAGTAGCATATCTATTCCAAGCATAGTAAGAATTGGGGGTTTAAATAAAGAGATACTAAGAGAAACAATTACAAAGGAAAAGTCCAGAGATGCTTTTGTGGTTTGAAAATATACAAAGAAGGCAACCAAACTAAGATTACAAACAGACAAATGAATAGATGGACAGACAGGGAGAAAGAAAGGAAGGAGAGAAGAGGAAGGAAGGAGGAAATCAAACTTGGGACTCTCATTTAATGTTTTATTTACTGATTAGGTTGAAGAAATAGGAAGCAAGTTGTCAGTTACTCAGAGTTGGGAGGTAGGGAAGGCAACAATCAACTATAGGCCATACAACAGAACATCCCAGTGGAAGTAAAACCAGTTAAGTGCAAGAAAAGTTAACAGCTATTTACAAACAGAAACAAAAGAGCCAAGTGACTTGGTTGAAACAAGTTAAAACTTAGTGCCTGATAAAGTGTTACATGGGCAATTTGATAGAAATATGGTATGTGAAACTGAGTGCAACCTTGCCACTGTCCTTCATGTCCACTGATGACACAAGGAAAAATATTTATAATTACCATGAGAGTGAATCTCAGAGCTAGAGATTTCATCAAGAAATAATTTCTGGTGTAGAAGTGATAAATACTAGATATAGTAGTTGGGGGTGGAGGGGTGGGGAGGGGAAGAAATGCTAGAGACGTATCCTCTTTCAACTGCATTGGTAATCTTTATTTCTTTAGCTGAGTGAATATAACAGTGTTTTATTAACCTCTATACATCTTTTGTTATGCTTATATTACTATTTTTTAACAAAACAAGAAAGGAATAACATACACGAATGAATGAAGAAAGAAAGAAAGAAAGAAAGAAAGAAAGAAAGAAAGAAAGAAAGAAAGAAGAGAACTATCTAATAGTAAAGACACTGGATTCATTATTGCGGAAGTAGTTACAGAAATCTGTAGAAGTCCCAGAAAGCCATCTAACATAGAGTAGTCCTCTGTCTGGAATTTCAACACTACAGGTACAAATAAATGGCCTCTCAACCTCTTAAAACTGTTCTACTCTGAGAGCGCATTTTCTTGAAAACATGTTAAGAATGTTCAGTAAATTGGTGCAACCACTGTGGAAAATAATATGGAGGCTCCTCAAAAAATTAAAATAGAAATACCATAAGACCCAGTAATTCCACTACTGGGCGTTTACCTCAAGAAACAAAACACTCATCAAAAACATACATACATCCCTATGTTTATTACAGCGTTATTTACAAATAGCCAAGATATGGAAACAAACCAAGTGTTCATCAATAGATAAATGGATAAAGATGTGTTTTACACACACACATACACACACACGAATACTACTCATCCATAAAAAAAGAATGAGATCTTGCCATCTGTGACAACATAGATGGACCTAGATAGTATTATGCTAAATAAAATGTCACGCAGAGAAAGGCAAATGCCATATGATTTCACTGATATGTGAAATCTAAAAAGCAACTGAACAAATAAAAAACAAACAGACTCTTAAAAACAGAGAGCAAAATGGTTGCTCTCTGGTTGCCACAGAGGAAGTGGGTGGGGGGATGGGTGAAATAGACAGAGTTAAGAGATAAAAAATTCCACTTACAAAATAAATAAATCATAGAGATGAAAACTACAGCATAGGAAATAGTACTACTGTAATGAAATTGTGACAGATGGTAACTACACTTAATTGTGGTGAACACTGAGTAATGTACAGAATTGAACCAATGTCATACATCTGAAACATAACACTGCATGTCAGTTATATTTCAATAATAATTTTTTTAAAAAAGAATTTTCAAGTTGAAATGCCATGTTACTGGGTATATTTCAACTTGTAAGAAGTATTAAGTATATTTAAATTTATGCCCCAAATTATATACAAGCTTCTCCTAGAATTCCTAAAAATAAAGTCTTCTAGCTATTATTTAAATTCTTAGTAATATCACATTAATTTTTTCCTCTTATTGGAAAGTTGGTGTCCACAAATATTAATATATCACAATAAAACAATTAAGATGGCACAAATATATTAAGGGTCAAGTGAAATCTGCCCATGTTGGTGTCTTAAGTGGATCCTAACTTAGCCTTAATTTAAAATACTTTACATTAGGGGGCACCTGGGTGGCTCAGTCAGTTAAGTCTCTGACTTCAGCTCAGGTCATGGTCTCACGGTTCATGGGTTCGAGCCCCGCATTGGGCTCTGTGCTGACAGCTCAGAGCTTGGAGCCTGCTTCGGATTCTGTGTCTCCCTCTCTCTCTGCCCCTTCCCTGCTTGCATTCTGTTTCTCTCTCTCTCTCTCAAAATAAAAAAATTTTTTTTAATTAAAAAAAATAAAATACATTTCATGCTATATTATATTAATATGGTGTTTTTAAAAATTTATAACAAACTCTGATTATTACCCATCTGAAGGAATCCTACACATTACATTCTTAACAATTCAGAATATGGTGTATTTAATTCTCTTCACAAATTTTATAGTAGTATAATTATATAACCATAAAATAATTATATCACCAATATAATAATCATAATTGCAAGCACATTCCTCCTACAAAGGTCATATTCTATGAGGTACTACAAAACCATATATGGGAATGGGTGGGAGTAACCTACAGTAGCCTGATCAGATACCAATGATAATCCAGCTTTTGACATATAGATACTCTCTGATCTATCTTCTGTCCTATACCTTAGCATACGGGTTTGCTTTTAAAAATTATTTCATTCAGCAACAATTTATTAAATATTACTATGTGTGAAGTCCTATTCTAGACATTGATGATACAAAGATTAAGCCACACTTCTGATAAATTGGTGGCTGAGATCGAAGTTCACAGTGTATCTACTTTAGTAACTTATTTAAAAACTATAGTCCTATTACCTTGAAAAATGTGATTTTTAAGCTCACAAAATATCACTAAAATATATGTGTAAAACAGAAATAGTTTTTATTTTTTTAAGTTTATTCATTTATTGGGGGGGGGGGGCACAAGTGAGCGAAGTACAGAGAAAGAAGAAGAGAGAATCCCATGAGGGCCAGAAAAAGAAAAAAAGAGAGAGAGAAGTGGAACTCTCTCTGAGCTCAAACTCATGAACCGTGAGATCACAACCTGAACTGAAGTCAGATGCTTAACCAACTGAGCCACCCATGCGCCTCTAAGTTTATTAATTTATTATTTTTAAAAATTTATTTTAATGTTTATTTTTGAAGGAGAAAGACAGAACGTGAGCAGAGGAGGGGCAGAGAGAGAGGGAGACACAGAATCAAAAGTAGGCTCCAGGCTAAGCGCTGTCAGCTCACCAAAGCTTGAACTCACCAGCCATGAGATCATGACCTGACAGATGCTTAATCGACTTGAGCCACCCAGGCGCCCCAAAGTTTATTTATTTTTGAGAGAAAGCACACATGCACATGAGGGAGAGACAGAGAGAAAAGAGTCCCAAATAGGCTCTGTATGCCAGATCACACCTGCAGTTGGATGCTTAACCGACTGAGCCACCCAGGTGCCCCTAAAACAGAAATAATTTTTAAACCAGTAATGTGTCACAAAAATTTACTCATTTTTTTTTGTTTGTTTGTTTTAAATAGGCTTCATGCCCAGCATGGAGCCCAACACAGGGCTTGAACTCATGACCCTGAGGATCAAGAGTCAAGACATTTGACCAACTGAGCCACCCAGGTGCCCCAAAAGTTACTTGTCTCAATAAAACTAAGAAGGCCTTACGAAATAGGTTAAAAATGATTTCACCACATTATTTCCATTTCTCTTACCAAGCCTACACATATATAAGTATACCAAGTACAATAATTTTATAAGTCAATGAACTCATACATGTTTGTATTAGAACTGTAGAGGGCAATGACAGAAAATTACATAAAACACAGTTCTTCCTCCTCTAATTTTGATTAACAAAATTCAAACCTCAAATCTTATTTTACTCCTATAGATTTGAAACTTGTGGAAATTTCATCTACTTACTGAACAATTATAAATTATCACATTTCTATCTGCAGTTATAAACTGTTCTGAAAGTATTTGAAAAGTATTCCAAGGGTGCCTAGGTGGCTCAGTCAGTTAAACATCCAGCTTCAGCTCAGGTCGTCATCTCACAGCTCATGAGTTTGAGCCCCGCATCGGGCTCTCTGCTGTCAGTACAGAGCCTGCTTTTGGATCCTTTGTTCCTTACTCTCTCTCTGCCCCTCCCCGGCTCATTCATTCTCCCTCCCTCTCTCTGAAAATAAACTTTAAAAAAAATATATAAAAGCATTCCAAATACATATATTTTTTATTAAAATGCATTGTATATCCAGAGCAATAACTTAAATACCTATGGTTTAATTACTTCATTAATATGGGTATCATTTTTTCACCCTAATCACAGCTCATATTTAGTATTACTATTGGTAAAAATGGTATCTCAATCAAAATTGAGGGGCACCCTGGTGGCTCAGTCAGTTAAGCATCCGACTATTGATGTCAGCTCAACTCATGATCTCATGGTTTGTGAGATCAAGCCCCATGTCAGGTTCTACGGTGATAGTGAGAAGCCTGCTTGGGATTCTCTCTCTCCCTCTCTCTGCCCCTCCCCTGCTGTGCTTGCTGTGCTCTCTTTAAAAATAAACATTAAAGAAAAAAACAAAACTAGAATTGAAAATCATCTCTATTTTAATAGACAGCGTGTGCAAATCTCAGGCTCTCACATGCCTCCAACACAGAAACGTGTTTCATAACCAAAAATACCTAGAATGATCAAGCAAAGGTGGGATGTTAAAGGCAACAGAAAAGAGAGAAATAAAGATTATGAATAGGATGGGGTGTCTGGGTGGCTCAGTTGGTTAAGCGTCTGACTTTGGCTCAGGTTATGATCTCATGGTTCATGAGTTCGAGCCCCTCTGACAGCTCAGAGTCTGGAGCCTACTTCGGTTTCTGTGTCTCGATCTTTCTCTGCCCCTACCCTGCTCGTGCTCTCTCTCTCTCTCTCAAAAATAAACAAACATTAAAAAAATTTTAAAAAAAGATTATGAATAGGAAATCTTAAATTCATGGTCTGTCACTGTTTTGCTAAGACCCATAGCAAATTCTTAAGCTGTGCTTCCACTGTTTTGTTTCCAAAATAGTAATTGGTTCTAATTTTAACTCAAAGTTTACATTATATTCATTTTTGAATCCTATAAACAACTTTTGCTTTAATCATGATTTGGGATTGTAGGCTTCCTTTTTTTCCTTTATTATCCTGGTTCAGCAGTTCTCAGTATCCAGGAACCTTGAGGTGTCCCAATATCTTGGTATAATTTTTTTTTTAATGTTTATTTATTTTTGAGAGAGAGAGACACACACACAGAGTATGAGCAGGGGAGGGGCAGAGGGAGAGGAGACACAGAATCCGAAGCAGACTCCAGGCTCTGAGCTGTCAGCAGAGAGCCCGATGTGGGCTCGAACTCACAAACTGCAAGATCATGAGCAGAAGTCGGATGTTTAACTGACTGAGCCACCCAGGCGCCCCAGTATCTTTGTATAATTAATGTCTATCTTCCTCTCCATATTTTAAGTTCCATAAGAGAGGGAAGTACATTTGATCACTATTAAATATTTTGATCATTATTATATTACCAAGCCTCATATTCCTCATATTATTCATGCTTTGAATATATAAAATAGTAAATACTTGTTGAATGAATGGAAAAATGGCTGCTCCAAGTTGACATACTAAACAAGAATACTGGATCAAAAAAGAAGAAAAATAAACATTCTAACCACTAAGGCCATTTGGTACAGTAATAAGTACTATATACCTCAAAAAAAAGTCCAATTTTCTATGTAAATCAGGGAGCAAAATGTGACAATATACCACATAAATGTAATTTCCAAAAACAATGTTAAAAAAAATCAATGTTCTAGATTTAAAGGATTAAGATTAATTAATTTGGAAAATATATTTCATCCCCCATTGATGAAGCATTATAATATGATTCAATATTTAATAAAACTACATGTTAATCACAATTCAGAACTGGTAATTTTGAAGTATGACTTATTACTGTATCACAATACATCCAGTCACATAATCCAAAATGAAGTACCAACTTTTCCACTGGTATAAGCAGCAAAGGAAGATAAAATAGCCACATAAGAATTTGAGCCATCTTACTCTCTATTACCAAGTGGAACAAAGTTTATAAAATGACTTATTCCACTAGGGGTGAGGTTAGGTAACAAAAATCAGTTAATACCCATAACTAGTTTCTTTATTTCTATTCACATTAACAAAAGAACTACTACAGGTTAGACAGGTTGAGCCACAAAAACCATAGTTAGAGGATAACAAGCAGGCTGCCATTGCAGATCGATGGGATGTCACTAAGGCATTATGTATCAAAGAAACACTTAATAATGAGTAATTGGGGTCCTCCCGCTCCCCAGGATGGTAATCAGTGTTAGTGCTAGTCACGGACTGCATGAAACCAAATGGCAATCAGTTTTGTTCCTAGATACTACTTAATACTGTCTAATAAACTGGCCTTCCTTCAAATACACAAAATAAGTAAAAATGCATCAAAAGTAAAATACAGGAAAAATTATAGACCCATGTACCCTATTATTTCAAATATGAATTATACATGGATTACTTCTGCCATTGTCTTGAGCATTCTGGGATAAAGAAATGTGAAATATTAGAGTTGCTTTCCCTCAATATTTTGGTTAAAAGAACAGGCCCAGGTTATTAATACAAAAACATTCAGAATGGACAATAAGGATTATCTTAGCAACTGAATTTAGTTTCTAGAGCTCCACTGTCAGTTCAATAATCACTAACCACATGTGGCTATGTATATTTAAATTTAAATTAAATTAAATTCAAATGTCAATTCCTCAGCGTACTAGCCACAATGTACATATGGCTAGTACCTACCATATTAAACAGTTACCAAAAGGATATATAACCTTTCTTTTTTAAAAACTGAAGTGTGGTTGATATACAATATTATATTAGTAGGTGTATAACACAGTGTTTCAAAATTTATAGACATTAAGAAATGATCACCACCATAAGTCTAAAAGGACATATGTATATACATACACACATACACATATATAATTTCTATCATCCTAGGAAGTATTATTGAACAGTGTGTTCTAAAGGATAGAGGCCAGGTCCAATGTTGCTGTGTATATACTATACACACATACCTGCTTACCTGTATGCAGAGTCACTGCCAATCCCAGTATGTGTATGTCCCTTACACTCACCTGTTCCACTAATTTATGTTACTTGTCTAGACCCTGAAGTCATGTTAGTTGTGACCTCTGCTCTACAGTTTATGGACATTTAAAAATTATTTTTTCTAAGTAACATAAAAATTAATTTTGATCAGTTTTCTAAAGCTGTAGGTAGTGTTACTTAAAATTATATGGCTCCATTTTGATATATAATCCTTTCAACAATGCAAGCCCTTAACTACTCTTTTTATGCAAATGAAAGGTTGTAAATAAATTTTCATGTAGTGTCTAGTTGGCAATCATAAGATTGCCCAGATTACAAGAACTAATCACCATTTATAATGACTTTCTCAAAGACAAGTCTTAATAGTGCAACTTTTGAAACAGAATAAAAAAGTTTCTCTGGGAACTACTGAAATGAAAAAAAATGTGTTTGTTTTAACTTCACAATACTATCACAATTCATTTACTCTTATTTGATTACGATAGCAGGAACACAACGGGCATTCCAATTGACTGAATTAATAAATTATATCCTTGCCTAGATATTTAAAAAACTTGCTGCAAGTATCATCAGGTAAAAACAAAATGTTAGTATTCAAATAGTGAACTGTGAAATTCTGGTTTGGTAACTTTTCCTGAACTCTTTGCTATTTGTTTCTGATATTTGTATAGAAGAAAATCTACAGTGAGAGGACAATTTTCCTTTCATTTAAATCTGCATTACTCTCTTGGTTATTGAAGGTTTTTTATGGTATCTACTAAACTATTTTTAAAAACTTATTCACTTCCCTCAGCTTCAGTCACTTACTATTATACCAGCTCATTAATTGTAATTGTAGTAAGCCAAGTTACTAACAGAAAAACGAAAGTTTCTATTTTCCAAAGAGCTGGAATATGAACTGGTATTCTTTCTTAACTCAACTCCAGTAATTAAGCCCCAAAAGATATCTCTTTCAGAGTTCTTAACAATATCACTCCTTTCTTTTTCCATAAAATCAGAACAGTCTAATTTTTTATTCTTTAATATCAGTTCTAGCTGAAAATTGTTTTTAAATTAATGCAAGTGTCAAAAGTTTTAGTATAGAAAAATTCATTAGATTTTCAAAAATGAGATTAGATCAATTTCCTATTTACTTTTGATAAGAAGTGCATAAACCATTATTCTTAGAAATAAAAGATCTTATATTCTTTTGGCTTCAAGTCTTTCAAATAACATACTCAAGGATTTAATAGTCTTTCTTAAGTTACCTAAAAAACGCTAGATTTAAATGCCTTCTCAAACTCAAGCAATTTTTACCAGGTTAAAATTCGAAACACAGCATGTTCAAAAACTGTTTCAAACATTTAAAAATATCTTGTGATAGATCAACAAATTGGTATGAATAAAAACATACAATCCAGAGCGATATAGGGAATGCTACACACATACACACACAACATGCCCCTCCAGTTTTTGAGACGGCATTTGAGGTTATCAGGAAAAAAAAAAAAGCTTCATCTAATCTCAGTGATAGTAAAAGTGAGTAAGAATACAGAATTTCCAGTTAACAGTACTGTATATATTTGAAATATCTGAAAGCAGCTAAGAGAGTAGATCTTAAAAGTTCTCATCACAGGAAAAACAGATTTGTAACTATGTGTTGATGATGTTTAACTAAACTTACTGTGGTAATCATTTCATGATACGTGCACATATCAAATCATTATGTTTTACACCTAAAACTAATACAATGTTATATGTCAGTTATATGTCAACAACAACAAAAAAGTAAAAATCAAAAAAATAAAACAGAATTTCTAGGGTAAGTTGTTTTAAGATCTCAACAGGAAGAAACCAGACAAATTATTACAAATCATTTGCTATCTTCTACACCTGAGATCAATTAAACTTCAAGTTCTATAGCACAAATGTTCCTAAGAGAATAATGGACACGAAATATGACTTAAAACTTAAACTACTTTTCTGTAAATCTTTGATATATACAGACACATGACAGTTTATATATTTTTAATATATTAAACTTCTAAGACATCACTTAACTTCACTTGAAAAACTGGCTTATTTAAAATTCATCCAGGGCAAAATATTTTTAACATGTTCCAGTTAGTGTGAACAAAATCCTGTGAAGTCACCGTAAAAATGTCTTTAAACAGACATTAATAATTTTCTAAACAGAATAAATTTCCTTATTCAAATATAAATACATTTCTATAATCCACAAGAGACTTTCCATCTTCTCTAAAATCAAGGTATTAAAATAGACCTGTACATTCATTATCCAGTGCTGTTTAATAAACTGTCGTGATGATCAAAACGATCTATGTATCAATGCTGCCCAATATGGCAGCCACTAGCCACATGTGGCTGAGCATTTAAAATGTGGTTAGTGTGACTGAACAATTAAATTTTAAATTCTATTTATATTTAATTAATTTAAATTTTACTAGCTACATGTGGCTAGTGGCTATAGAACCGAACAACACAGACTATCAAATGATCATGACTAGGTACAATAACCTCCAACAGTGCTATACTTATTAAAAGAAAAGCACCACAAGGAAGCAACTCAAGTATCCACTGATGGACTGGTGGATAAACAAAATGTGGTATATACATATATGGAATATTATTCAGGCTTTAAAAGGAAGGAATCATAGCTAACAATCTTGAAGACATTATGCTAAGTGAAATGGGCCAGTCACAAAAGGACATACACTGTTTAATTCCACTTACATGTCAAATTCATGGAAACAAAAAGCAGAATACTGTGTGCCAGGACCTGGGGAGTGGGGTAATGGAACATTAGTGTTTAGTGGGACCAGATTTTCAGCTGAGATAAAAAGAATTCTGGAGATAGTGATGATAGTTGCACAACATGATGAATGCACATAATGCTACAGAACTGCACACTTAAAAATGGTTAAGATGACAAATGTGCATATTTTACCGTAATTCAAAAACAATTAAGCATCACAATGTGACCAAATAAATACCTCTGATAGAACAGCTAACTGGAAATAGAAAGTCAACAATAAAGGAAATAAAGTGCTTCTCAGAGAAGGAAACATTATATTTGCTGAGAAAAAGTTACAGGAACCCTGCCATGAATCAAGCTGTACTGCATTACCACACCATAACCAAGATCTGAGGATTTTACTTCTACAGGATCAAGCTGGACAGAGTATATTGGAGCTCTTTTAAAAAGTCACAAGGCTAGACAAAGTAAAGTCAAAAAGCTGAATTGCAGAGTGTTTGGTGTTTTGTTGTCTGGTTTGATTTGGTTTTAGGCACTGTCAACAGAGCTGGCCTCGAACAAGTCACACACTGAGCAAGAAGAAAAACAAAACCTAGAAATATATTCAGTTATTTGTTAACTGTGTCCAGTTATTTTTAACTTCTTTAGAAGACTATTTTAGTGAAAGGGCATAATAAAAGTACAACTCTCAGGTTGTCAAGAAAGTAGCAAGGAAAAACTAGGGTAGGGATAAGAATACCACCATAAATAAAAAAATAACACACACAAGAAAGAAGGATAAAATTAATGTGGAACACAAAAACAAAAGCGATCATCCTTTTCCTCAAAAATCTATCTGAATGTATTTAGGCCCAAATGCCATGATCAGTAAGAGTGTTAACACATTACAGCAAAGTATTTTAGGAAAGCTGCTAGATGCTCAAGTGGAAAAGGCTTATAAAACAAAGTTTATTTTTAGGCTTTTTAAACACCTTTTTAATTTGTAACACCTTACCCCCATAAACAGACATAAATGAGAAATAAATGCAGACTAAACTTTAACATCAGAGAGAAATATATTATTCCTTTAAAAGATATAAAACATGAGTATTTTTCCAGTTCACTGAAATATCTCATGCATATAAAACACTCACTTTGCAAGTGTATATTGTAACATGACTGACCTCTTTTAATTTATAGAATTGCTTCCTTAAGCGATTTTTAAATTTTACATACACTTTAAACCACGATAAACTCTCCAGAAGTTACACACTACTTCTGATGGAATCACCACACCTATACAGCATTTTTATATTATAAAAGTACTACAGAGGTGCCTGGTTGGCTCAGTCAGTTGAGCACATGACTCTCGATTTTGGCTCAGGTCATGATTCCAGGGTCATGGGCTCAAGCCTCAGGCTCTGTGTTGAAAATCTCTCTTTCTCTCCCTCTCCCCCACTCCCCTGCTCCCACTCGCTCTCTTAAAAAAAAAAATAAAAAAAAAATACTACAAAGAAATTTGTACCATGAATACTTACAACTAGATGGCAAATTATATATTCCCTTTTATACTCATTCTCAGTTCCCTTGAAAAAAAGATATTTGTCACATTCAGTTTTAACAGTTTTGAAAATGTTTAACTATTTTTTAGGTATACTAAAGAAAGAAAAAACCACCACCATGAAGTTAATAAAACTAGAATTGTGTGGAGTACTAAAATAAGGAATAGGAGTCAGAAGGGCTCCAGTTAAAGCAGACATTGGCTGAGTAAACATGAACACCTGAAAACTGGGTATAACAATCCCTCCCCATTCCTAACTCAGGATCATTTTAAGAATCAAAGAAATAATACATGTCAAGGTGGCTTATAATTCAAAAATGCTTCATATAGAGTGATATTACTAACACTACTCATAGTTTTTCAACATGACTCTATTTTTTTTAATTTTTTTTTTTAATGTTTATTTGTTTTTGAGACAGAGAGAGACAGAGCATGAATGGGGGGAGGGGCAGAGTGAGAGGGAGACACAGAATCGGAAGCAGGCTCCAGGCTCTGAGCCATCAGCCCAGAGCCTGACGCGGGGCTCGAACTCACGAACCGTGAGATCGTGACCTGAGCTGAAGTCGGACGCGCAACCGACTGAGCCACCCAGGCGCCCCAACATGACTATTTTATATGAGGTACCTTTATAACTGGCTCCTTCTCTATAATTACCATTATATTATACTAAAAGAATTATCCACCATTTTGTCAACCTCAAAGAGGTTGCTCAAAGAGAGCAAAAGGAAAGTTACCCCATTCCCTCTTCCCCCACTCCCTTTTTATAGACTCAGTACAGTGTTTTTAGGGATTTGATAAAGCAAGAATTTTGCTTTAGATCTGATATTTAAAGTTCCTGTTGGCTACTCAACCATCCTTGAAAAGACACACCAAAACTAACTGTAGGATTTTGTATAGAGTTTTACGAGTTGGTTTTTTTTTTTTTTTTAACGTTTTATTTATTTTTGAGACAGGGAGAGACAGAGCATGAACAGGGGAGGGTCAGAGAGAGGGAGACACAGAATCTGAAACAGGCTCCAGGCTCTGAGCTGTCAGCACAGAGCCCGACGCGGGGCTCGAACTCACGGACCGCGAGATCATGACCTGAGCCAAAGTTGGCCGCTTAACCCACTGAGCCACCCAGGCGCCCCAGGAGGTTTTAATACAATAAAAACATGTACCAGAACAACAATTTATAGTAAAATGAACACCCTCCTGATACCGGAGTTCAAAGATAAGATTTCTATAGCAACAAAATAGAAAGTCAGTTATGCTAACCAATAAGCAATAAACAATTGGACATTTACTATAATATACACAAACTTCAAGCATTTTCAACTACAGAGTTGGTATTATTTATTAATATTCAGAAGTATATTACCATAAATCTGTTTCTCTAGTGCTGAAATGTGCAGGACCATTCTGGACTTTGCAGATGCATAACCTTAGTTCAAATTTATAAAAAGTCCAAAAGCTTCTGAGAAAGAACAAAATAAGGATCTGGACTTAAACAGTTTCATGAAATAACTGGTCTATAGCTCCATATTTGCAACACATATTTTTTGCAAGACAAATAACACACCACAGATTTTCTTTTTACTTTTAAGTAGGCTCCATGCCCAATGTGGGGCTTGAACTTATGATCCTGAGATTAAGATTTACATGCTCTACTGACTGAGCCAGCCAGGCAGCCCCAAACCACAGATTCTTAAATGAAAACTCAATCGTAGAAGTTCATCATATATCAACCTATGATTTCTTTAATTATTCTTACCCACCTAATTTCAGCATACTGTTATTTTAAACGAAGACAACCACGGAAATACACACACTTTCAGATAGCTATCCTCATTATACCCTCTATGATGCAAAAGAAGAAAGAAGGGAAAACAATTAGCCTATGAAGCATGACCAGCTCTCTAGGTCCCTAACACCCAACTTCAACTAGGCTGTCAGCCTAGTATTAAACTAGGGTTACTAGTTTTAAACTAGTATTAGCCTAGTATTAAATACTAGCCTAGTATTAAATAGTAGTATTAGTAGTAGCCTAGTATTAAATACTAGCCTAGTATTAAACTAGAGTTACTATTTACTATATCCCAGGCACTCTATGTATACTGTACATCATTATTAAAAAAAAAAATACTGGGGTACCTGGGTGGCTCAGTCAGTTAAGTGTCCAACTTCAGCTCAGGTCATGATTTCATGGTTTGTGGGTTCGAGCCCTGCATCAGGCTCTGTGCTGACAGCTTGGAGCCTGGAGCCTGCTTCAGATTCTGTCTCCCTTCCTATCTGCCCCTCCCTCACTCACGTGTATGCTCTCTCTCTCTCAAAAATAAACATTAACAGGGGCGCCTGGGTGGCGCAGTCGGTTGGGCGTCCGACTTCGGCCAGGTCACGATCTCGCGGTCCGGGAGTTCGAGCCCCGCGTCAGGCTCTGGGCTGATGGCTCAGAGCCTGGAGCCTGTTTCCGATTCTGTGTCTCCCTCTCTCTCTGCCCCTCCCCCGTTCATGCTCTCTCTCTGTCGCAAAAATAAATAAATGTTGAAAAAAAAAATTAAAAAAAAAATAATAAAATAAACATTAACAAAAATTAAAAACAAACACAATAACCTTCTGAGCCAGAAATTATCCCCATTTTTATAAGAAAACTTGTCTCATGTTGCTAAATAACACTTACCAAGCCAGACAGCTAACATGTGTTAAATATGAGATTTAAACCTAGGTTTATGGGGCACCTGGGTGGCTCAGTCGGTTAAGCATCTGACTTCAGCTCAGGTCATGATCTCATGGTTTGTGGCTTCAAGCCTTGCCTTGGGTTCTGGGCTGATGGCTCGGAGCCTGGTGCCTACTTCAGATTCTATGTCTCCCTCTCTCTCTGCCCCTCCAACACTCACACTCTGTCTCTCTCAAAAATAAACATTAGAAAAGAAAAATTAAACCTAGGTTTATAGGATTCTAAAACTTGAATTACCTATTAGACCAGTGATTTTAACTAGGCTTTGAAATTACTGATTAGTAAATTCCAAGAAGAAATTTGGCAGATACATATATATATATATATATATGGTTACTGATTTATTATATTGCCAGTTAAGACATTACAATTATCTTCATCATATTTTAAAGTTTATTTATTTATTTTGAGAGGGTGGGGAAGGAGAAAGGGAAGGGCAGAAAGAGAGGGAGAGAGAGAGTCGCAAGTAGGCTTTGCGCTATGAGCCCAGAGCCCAGCATGGGGCTAGATCTCACCAACAGTGAGATCATGACCTGAACCAAAATCAAGAGTTGGGAGGCTTAACCAACTGAGCCACCCAGGCATCCCATCTTCATCACCTCTTAAGAAATAGTACTTTTTGACATCAAGAAAGGAAGTAAAGAGAAGTAGAATGGTAAAATCTCAGAATGGAGGACAGTCCACCCCTTTAGTTAAAAATTCACAATTTTATATCAACATATACAGCAGAATACATACTCATACATTGTCCTTAGTGTGAAAATATCATGAACAGCACTGGTCCCTAACCCAGTGGTTATTAACATGCTGTGATTACTGGAGTAGAGATGCATTTGGGATAAAAAGAAGCACAGAAAAATGCCAAAAGAAAGAGGAACTACAGTATGTGGGTTGAGAGGAATTTGTGCTCTCAAGGCAGTGAGACCTGGATTTCATCTTGGTTTAGGCTAATTATGTGACTATGGAGAAGTTATTTAACTTCTCTAAACTTTAGCTCTCTTACCTATAAAGTGGAGATAATAGCTCTACTTCAGTAGAATTGTCTTAAGTGATAAAACACCAATATGAAGTTGTAATTTGTTTTTAATAATGAAGCTTATTAGTTTTAATACTTTTGCTTCAGTTATATCAAGACACTGTCACTCTGCCAATAGAAAATTCTCAGTCTGAGATGGAGAACTCAATTATTATGACTGAAGAAAATAAACTTATGTACCTGTCAAGTAGCTTTATCTAAAGAAAAATGATGCGATGCAGTTATGCTTCTTCATAAATACTAAAACAAAAGCAGAGAAAAGTTTAAAGTAATAAATGTAAAACCTGAGGATTTTCAGACATGTGACTTATTTATTCAACAATAATAAGTAGCTGCTATGAACAAGTTACCCTGCTTAGGACTAAAGAGATAAGATATCCTCAGTAATTTATAATAATAAGTTTATAAATAATAATTTATAAGATATCCTCAATAATTTTAAGCACTCAGCTAAGGAGAGAGAAATCAGGTAGGATACAAACAACTATAGTGCAATGCAATATATGATAAATATGAGATAGAAAATTTCCTGCTTAAGTTTTGAGGACAGGTTACACGTGACAAGGGGTAAGGGGAAAAAAGGAGAATCTGAATTGGGTCTTTAAAAAAAAGCCTTCCAGTAGATAGAATATAGCAAGAATATATATAGGTAAAAAAACATTACTATTCATGGAGTGCCTGAAAAATAAGCTACTTGAATGAAAAGAGTCAAGGATTAAAAGGTAATTTGTAACTACAATAATGACAGCCTTCAGTGCTAAGCTAAGGAATTAGGGCTATATCTCTCAGGCAGTAAGGAGTCACTGAGCGCTGGAGACAACTATTGAATCTGGCAGTGGTACATAATCTAAATAAAACAGAATGAGACTGAAGAGGCAGAGGTGGAATATGAAGATACTGTATTGTCCAAATGATAATGTGGGCCCAAACTTGGACAGTAGCAAAGTAATAAATGAATTCAAGTTGCATAATTAGAAAAATCAGCTGAAGAGGCTGAGACAGTAGTCAAATAAAAGTGACCAGCAGATTTCTAGCATAGGCAACCAGAAGAATGGTAAACTTTAAAAAATATAGAGGGGCACCTGGGTGGCTCAGTCGGTTGAGGGTCCGACTCTTGAGCTCAGGTCATGATTTCAGGGTCATGAGTTCAAGCCCCACATTGGGCTCTGTGCTGGGCATGGAACCTACTTAAAAGAAAAAAAAATATGTAAAAATATAGAGAAGTCAGATGTAATAAATCAGTTATGAATCAGTCACAGAAATCAGTCACTTATTTTATTCAAGCATAAGCTATAGGCCAGGTGCTAAGTACATAAAGATGAGTAAGACCTAATTCTTATACTGAAAGGGAGAGACAAGGGTGCTGGGTGGCTCAGCAGGTTAAGTGTCCGACTCTTGATTTTGGCTCAGGTCATGATCTCATAGTTCATGAGATCAAGCCCTACCTCTGGCTCTGTGTTTATGGTATGGAGCCTATTTGAGATTTTTCTCTCTTCCCCTCTCTCTCTCTACCCTTCCCCCCCTCAAAATAAAATTTAAAAAAAGTGAGGTACACACATAGAATTTAACAATTAACTCCTATATTGGGTGATATACTCAGTAACAGGAGCTGCAAAATGGGAAGGAGGCAAATTTACCAATGGATCAAAATGTTATATGACCAATCACTAAATTTACTTATCAAAAATGTATCTTAAAGAAAATTTCTCTTAATTATATGATATGAATATATTCATACATTCAGTGGATGTAGAATTTTCTTGGTAGAATTTTAAGCAGTGTCCAATTTGTCAAAAGTTTTCAGGCAGATGATCAATACTGCTTTTTTTTTTTTTTTTTTTTTTCTAGAGATAGAGCTGGGGAGAGGGCAGTGGGAAAGAGAGAATCTCAGGCTCCATGCACAGGGCAGAGCATGATGCAGGGCTTGATACCATTATCCAGGGATCATGACCTGAGCCAAACTCAAGAGTTGGATGCTCAACTGACTGAGCCATCCAGGTGCCTCAATACTACTATTCTTAAAGTCAGAAACAGTAAATACAAAGAGTCAGAGGTATAGAGCAGTGTCATTCCAAGAGCTGCAAATAGTTTAATACGACAGAATAACATATGGGGAGAAAACTCTGAAAAGACTGAGAATAGCTGGATGATGGAAGGTCTGTTATATTTTATTATATAATTAATGGGAAGTAGCTAAAAGGGCTTAAACAGAAAAGTGCTTTCTAACCTACAGTCCCTTCTTAGAGAACAGCCCCTATTTCTAACTCACAGAAGAGTCCCTGCAGTCATACTGCACTTATCAGTGCTGAGAACTCCATCCCTCCATTGCCATAGTTGACCAGATCAGGTGTACATGTTCTATATGGGGTCAATCAAATTTCCTCATTAAGAATTTAGAATTGTGGCATAGAATAAATGAGTCAAGTAACTGTAGATATTAGACTTACAGAGTTCATGGAAATTCAGAAGTTGGGAGTGCCTTTTGGGGACCACATGAAAGAAAACCAGTATACAGGAAATATAAAGCAATGCACATACTTAAGAAGAGATATGAGAACATGTAGCCCTAGAAAAGGAAGCCTTTAGTTTCCTGTTCAGTACTCATGGGACATGGCTATATATCCCACCTTTGGGTTAAGTGCGATGTCCCTGTAGCCTTCCAATGAATCCAATTATTGTTTAAGCTAATTTAAATGGCTTTCTATTCCCTGCAACCTTGACAAAACAAGGTGATTAATTCTGGTGGTTAATCTAAAGAGTACAGTAGAGGAAAAACAGGCTAGAAACAAGCAGAACATTTAAACTAGGGAGGGAGTTATTAAAAGAAAAGCAATAGTAACAAATATAGGCAGATTATGATGAAAGAAAGTAGCCAATATTGTACAGGGTCCACAAAGTTTAGTTTAAACAAGAGAGTTTCAGGATGCTAAAGCAGTATCAATTGCCCCAAAAGACTAGAGGAAGTAGAAGGTCACTGATGCTTTTAAGAGAAGAATTTCAACAGAAAAATTGGGACAGATGTAATATTTTTAAAAGTTAAGAAATAAGTGGCATAAAATAAACACAGCTAAGAAATTTCCTTTAAGGAATGTGAAAATTAAAAGAAGCTTGAGGGGACAACAGTATTTTAAAAAAGCATTTTCTTAAACAAAGGAGAGATGTGAACTTATTTCTGGGAAAAGAGGGGAGAATGAAAGCCCCATCCTGCAAAGAATGGAATGATATTCCAAAAGAAGCAGAAGTCTAGGAAATTATAGCCTCAGGTCAATTTTTCCTTAGAACTGAGTAAGAAATCTTAGACAAGAAGAAAAGTTGGGGAAACTCAGATTATTAAATACTATGTATCACTTAGTAGAGGCAGTGACTAGGTGAGTCATTTGCTGAGAACAAAGCAGCAGGAATAGATCAGACTTAAGAAAATATAGAAGGTTTAAGCCACAACTGGGGAATGTGATGCAGAATTAAGAGGTAAATCAAGGGTCTTACTGACCAAAGGCTTCAGAGGATATAACAAGAAACAGAAAAACCATAAGCTGGTACTTATCTAATGATTTAGATAAGGATAACTTCAAGTATAATTCATCACATGACCTAGTATGGATGTACCCTTAACTTACAGCTTGCAAAAATTAAATAAGGCTATTCAGAAATGTTTCTGCTGTAAAAACTGAAAAATGTTCTATTGTAAATTTACATTACAAGAAATATTGATATATATTTCATATTTTAAAAATTAAAAAATAACTCAGACCTTTATTTTACTCTATATTCAAAAATCAACTCCAGATGTATGGACTTAAATATAAAAAACAAAACTCCACAACTCTTAGTAGAAAAATAGGTGACTGTTAGATCCAAAGTAAGGAATAGTTTCTTACACAAAAAGCAATTATAATAAAAGATCGACAAATTTGACTAAAATCAAAACTAAGCCTTTTTTTTTTTTTCCCCCATCAAAAGATACCACAGCACTGACAAGAAGTGCATTTAAGATTCTAGGTCTGGGGGCTCCTGGGTGGCTCAGTCAGTTGAGGTTCAGACTCTGGCTCAGGTCATGATCTCATGGTTCATGAGTTTGAGCCCCATACTGGGCTCCTCCCTGACAGTGTGGAGCACCTGCTTGGGACTCCCTCTCTCTCCCTCTGCCCCTCCCTGCCTCAAAATAAATAAATAAACTTAAAAAAAAAAAAATCCAGGTTTGTAGAGGTCCCTGAGTGGCTCAGTCAATTGAGTGTCTGACTCTTTTTTTTTTTTAATATATGAAATTTATTGTCAAATTGGTTTCCATACAACACCCAGTGCTCATTCCAAAAGGTGCCCTCCTCAATACCCATCACCCACCCTCCCCCCCCATCAACCCTCAGTTTGTTCTCGGTTTTTAACAGTCTCTTATGCTTTGGCTTTCTCCCACTCTAACCTCTTTTTTTTTTTTTTTTCTTCCCCTCCCCCATGGGTTTCTGTTAAGTTTCTCAGGATCCACATTAAGAGTGAAACCATACGGTATCTGTCTTTCTCTGTATGGCTTATTTCACTTAGCATCACTGAGTGTCTGACTCTTGATTTTGGTTCAGGTCATGATCTCACAGTCAGGAGATCAAGCCCAGTGTCTAGCTCTGCATTGAGCGTGGAGCCTGCTTGAGATTCTCTCTCTCCTTCTCCCTCTGCCCCTCCCCTACTTGCTCCTGCATGCTCTCTCTCTCTCTCAAAAAAAAAAAAAAAAAAAAGATTCCAGGTTTGTAAATACCAGTAAATTCTGCAATAATTTTTTTATATCCAGCATTAAATCAACTCCAGCATTAGATCAACTCCAGCAGTTTATTAACAAGGTATGCACATAACTGTCCAGCTTATTCTTTAAAGAAAAAATATTAATAATTAATAATAGTTTGTACGGAAGAGATATGTATGGAATGGGAAAAACCAGCAGCTGATAAACTATTTACATATATAATTTTCCCCACTTTTTTTGGTCATGAATTTATTCTTTAATTGACTCAACTAACTTTTGAGTCCTTAGTATGTGATACAACATTTTATACAACTTTCTATGGTTGTTCATTTGGACAGTTTGTGAACCACAGGTCAAAACTGTATAACTTTACCCTTTCTATACGAAATCCAGAATAAGATATTAAGTACAGCCTTGCTGATCACAATGATATAAATTATTCTAAATATTTGCCAAAAAGGTAAAACATTTAAAATTGTCCCTCCCACAAACTCCCTGAAAGAGAGTGAAAAGACAAGTTACAAACTGAGAGAAGACATTCACAATATACACAAAGGATTAATGTGAAGAAAATAAAGAGTTTCTATAAATCAGTAAGAAAAACAGAAAAACAGGCAAGAGACATGAATAGGAATTTCACTGAAAAGGAAACATAAAGGGCCAGTAAACATAAAAAGAAATGTTCTACATTAGTGATGATCTGGAAAATACAATCAAGATGACAATGAAACAGCATTTTACACTCTTCTGACTTGTAAAAATTAAAAGACAATATCAAATGTCAGAGAAGATGGATAATCAAAAGCCCTTTCATCTCAATATATTGCTGATATGAACATAAATTGGTACAATCATACTGGAAGTTGGGCATTCACTTACCCTGTGAGATGGCAATTCTACCTTCATGTATATAACGAATAGAAACTCTTATATGTATACAATAGGAAAAATGCACAGAATATCCAAAGTAACACTGGTCACCACTACAAAAACTGGAAAGTAACTAACTGCTCAACAAGGGAGAGTAAGTATTCAAATATTCAACAAGGGAAAAGTTGATGAGTATTTTACTCAGTGAAATATTACACAGCAATTAAAACGACTGACTACAGCAACATGCAATATGAATAAATCAGCAGTCACAGGTGAAAAATCAAGTTAAGAAAGATTACATTCAACACAATTATACAAACACAATTAAAACTAAAGACATCTTTTCAAATTATATATCTAGCAAAACTAAATATAAAGGAAGAGAATGAACACAGGACTCAAGATGATCTTTACCTCAGTTAACAAGAAGGTGAAGATAGGGGGTGGAATGGAGAAAAACCACATGTAGGTTAAGTTCCTAGCTTCTAGGGGAGGTGGGGAGTGAGTGGTGGTCCCTGGGTGCATATTATAATGATAAACAGGTGGATAATTAATCCAATGCAGTGTACCTAAGGTTTAATAAAAGGAAAAAAAACCCCAAATTTAATGAAATTTGTTCAATGAAAATTCTTAAACAGGCAAAACAAGCACCTCCTTAGACAGTCACTAAGGTAGCAACTACAGGAAAGGGAAAATAATATGATTAGTGTGTAAAACATAATATTTAACAAATATATGTATGATATTTAGACATGTAAGTATGTCTTGGATAATCTAAAATAAATTCCAAATTCTATCACAATTTTCCAACAAGTTAAGGTGTTTGTGAGCCAGGGAAGCAAAGCTTTAATTAGAAAAAGCAAACCACCTCCAAGTTTCTAAAATAGATCCTAATAACATACGTTATGTAATTTTTTTTTTAAGTTTAGAGAGAGAGAGAATGCACAAGTGGGGAAGAGGGGCAGAGGGGGAGAGAGAATCTCAAGGAAGTTCCATGCTCAGCATGGAGCCTGATGCAGGGCTTGGTCCCATGACCCTGGGACTATGACCTGAGCAGAAATTGGGTCAGGCCCTCAATTAACTGAGCCACCTAGGCACCCCATGTTATGTAATTCTTATGTATCAGTTCATCTTTATAATGTGACGCTAACATTTACCTTCAAATCTAAGGTATTTATCATCAAATATACTCCTCCCATGCTTTTCTATTCTTCATTTCAATTTTTTTAAATGTTTATTCATTTTTGAGAGAGAGAGAGAGAGCATGAGTGGGGGAGGAGCAGAAAGAGAGGGAGACACAGAATCTGAAGCAGGCTCCAGGCTCTGAGCTGTCAGCACAGAACCCGATGCAGGGCTCGGACCCACAGACTGTGAGATCATGACCTGAGCTGAAGTAGGCAGCTTAACCGACTGAGCCACCCAGGCGCCCCTCTGTTCTTCATTTTAAACATATAATATATATGTAATATTACACAGTTTACTTTGTGAGATTGCAAAAACCATATATGACATGCAGCTAATTTCAAATAAGGTTTTATTAGATAAAATTAAGAGAAACTAGACATATATCAAGATAAATGTTTTCTATTTCTGCTTCTCTAAGATATTAGAAGCTACTTTTTCATTAGTATGTTTTCCCATTCGAAATTTTAAATATCTTTTTAACGCTTTTAACTACCTTCCAACTTTGCTGCCAAGTTTGAACTCTGATGTATATCAAAGTTAATCATATTATATCTGATGTATATCAAAGTTAATCATTAAGTGTTATATGACTTTTTTATAGAGTAAAATAGGTTTTTGAAATATAGTAGACATTTGATAATTGTTCGACACAGTACATCTTACAAGGAAATGATGCAGAATTAACCATTCTATTTAAACATCATGCATACATCTGGAAGTAACATTGTTTTAAGTAATACTTATCTTTACAAACTACTACTCCACTCTTTTTTTATTTAAAAGGGGGCACACAGGAATAACCTGATAAAAGGCATAAAAATCTACTGTTGCCAAATGTGAAAAGCAAAAAGAGAAGAGCCCAAGGTATAAGATGCAAAGCCCTGAGGTAAATAGACAACGTCCAGAAGGTGCCCCTCTACCTCTCCGTTTTAACAGGGATCATACGTGAAGATAAGTTGTACAAGACTAGAAATAATCTGCATTATACTAGAGATGACAGAAAAACATAATCCATTTGGAACCCATCATTTTGTAACACTAGTTTCAGCACACAGACTTTTACCTAAGTAGTAAATATTTGGTAAGTTATTTAAAGACATGCCTTATTCAATAAGGTATGCTGCATTTTATTCAAAGAGGCAATAATAAAATCTAAGCTGGAAAACCACATTGTATCAATTTATTATTCAAAGAATTGATGCTATGTATCACCATTGCCTATTACTATGTCCATACTGTACTTCTTCACTTACCTTTTACCTCAACTGTATCTCACAGTACTGACTCAAAATCAAAATACTTTGACGTAAAATAGTCAATAAAGCTAGTAAGATCCACGTATCTAGAACTAGTGGCAGGAAATTTTAACATATGGCTACTTCTATCTTAAAATCCTTCGAACCTCTTCTCTTTAATGTTTATTTATTTTGAGAGAGAGAGAGAGAGAGAGAGAGAGAGAGAGAGAGAGAGAGAGAGAGAACAGGGAAGGGCAAAGTGAGACAAAGAGAGAGAGAATTCCAAGCAAGCTCTGTGCTGTCAGCATGGAGCCCAATGTGGGGCTCAAACTCAGGAACCACAAGATCATGACCTGCATGGACAGTGCAGAGCCTGCTTGGGAATCTCTCTATCCTTCTTTGCACCTTCCCTGCTTGTGCACACATGCATGTATGTGCTCACTTACTCTCTCAAAATAAATAAATAAACTTAAAAAAATAAGATTCTAATAAGTGGGATAAAGGGAGGAAAAATATTAAATCAATACACTGTATGCCTTAAAGTTACAAAATATTGTATATCAAATTTACCTCAGTTAAAAAGGAGGGGTGGAAACATGAAATTGATCAAAATGCCATGGGATTTATAAATTGGAACAATTTGTCAGTTATCTCTGAGTAACAGAACCATGAGCACCTTTTATTTTCTTTGTGCTTTTCTGTACTTCCAGATTTTCTACAATGAACATGTATTATGTTTATAACGTAAAAGAATTCTAAAACTCATCTTACCTATCCTGCTTACTTTCTCATACTGCATTCCTCTAACCCACCCTAAAATCTTTATTCTCCCAACAGAGGGGCTTTCTACTTTCCAACATAACTGCAAACTTAGATGTCACCCAATTTCCCACCAAATAGGTAAAATTTGTACAAAGGTATAACTAGTGCAAAAATCTCTTCTGAACTTTTCAAGGGAATATTGTTGGGATAAGGGATTAGAAATGAAAATTTAAAAAAATTAAGTAATTTCTTAGGGCAATAGTCAATTTCTCTTAGAAAAGTCAAAAGACATTTCGTTGTAGGTGACAAATGAAGGATGTCTTCTCATTAATGTATTGTGTGCCTACTAAGTGCCAAATACATAGCTTGGTTACACATGAGCTTAAAATTTTAAAGCAAAGTTCATTTTATGGATAGACTACAGAGAAATGCAAAATCTTTGGGAAGGATTTCTGCAAACATTCAACAACTTGCACCAGAAACAGTAATCATTAAATGATGAAAACCTGCAAAAAGGTTATTTTGTACTGTTAGTTTTTGTAGACTATTACACCTTATTCCCAACAACAAAGCACTGCTGAATTACAGACTACCAATAGAACACAGAAATCATTTTTCCTTGTAGCCAATATTTTCATTTTGAGTTCTTTATATAGTTTTCATTAATCCAGTTTCCTTAAAAATAAACTTTAATTTCTTTGGCCCCACCAAAAATATCTAAGTTACTACCTCAAATAAAAAATAAAGAGAACAGGATAAAACAAGTTAGTTATACAAGATAAAAATTAGAAACTGCCAATTAAGTTTATATTTTTTAATAGCCTTTTTATTTTTATGATAGTAAATATTCTTCTTTATACAGTGAAGCCTCTAGCCATCAAAGTTTATGTGTACTTCATTAATGATTCCTTGTTAAATAAGCCTCCTAAATTACTAGCAAGAGTTAGAAACATTACTCCATAGAAATATTACAATAATTAATAAGGAAAAACACTATGGTTTCAGGTTTTGTTTTTCCACAACTAAGGGTTATTAATAAGCCAATTCCAACTCAAGTAGTAAAGTATTTCAAATTCTGCAATATAATTTGAAAAATAACTTTAAAATGTTGGATATACAATGTTTCTAAAAATAAGTATCAATTTCATTAAAAGTAGACTGTAACATGTAACTTTCAGAGACAAGTATTCCCCTAGACAAGATATAGCAAAGTAACAGTTTTTAACTACTAAACAGCAGTTTAAAATTTGCTACATAATTAAATACTTAAAATCAGTATGTCAGAGAAGCATTAAGAACTCCATGTTAATTTCTCAATTTAAATAAATTCAAACAACTTAGATGCTTTTTAAAAACTAGTTCTCCAGGGGCGCCTGGGTGGCGCAGTCGGTTAAGCGTCCGACTTCAGCCAGGTCACGATCTCACGGTCCGTGAGTTCGAGCCCCGCACCGGGCTCTGGGCTGATGGCTCAGAGCCTGGAGCCTGTTTCCAATTCTGTGTCTCCCTCTCTCTCTGCCCCTCCCCCGTTCATGCTCTGTCTCCCTCTGTCCCAAAAATAAATAAACGTTGAAAAATAAAAACTAGTTCTCCAAACACACTTGATAAATATTTGGCTACTATCTACTAATTCCATGACCCAATGAAATAGTAAAACATCTGAACAGATGGATATACAGTACTTGATGAAGCAAATTTTGCCAACATTTATCTTACATGCTGATATAAATAATGTTCTCAATTTAACACACGTAATAAAGTTCATATGCAGTAACTTTTATTAAAACTGGGAGTCAAGGGGCACCTGTTGCTGAAGTATCTGAGTCTTGATTTCAGCTCAGGTCATGATTTCACAGTTCATGGGTTTGAGCCCCACATGGGGCTCTGCACTGTCTGTGCAGGGCCTGCTTGGGACTCTCTCTCTCCCTATCTCTGTTCCTCCCCTGCTTGTGCTCATGCTTGCGCTCTCTCTCTCTCAAAATAAAAAAACTTTAAAAAATTAAAAACAAAAACAAACTGGGAGTCAAATACATCAATAAAAATGCTTTAGATATACTTGTCAACTCATAAGGTAACAATATAAAACCCATTCTTTTTCTGGAAGAGACTTTTTTTTTTAAAGTCTAACTTTAGCTGTTCTCCTACTTTGATCCCATTTTTTAAATAGTCGTATTTAAAATTTCTCATCTTTTTGACTTGCTTCCTTCTTGTCAAAATTGATCTTATTAAAAATCCCTGTTATATTTTAATACACATAAAAATATATTTTCAGGTCAAGTGCCAAAATGAGTGTATTCTATGACAACTTTCTATAAAATACAAATAAGGATGCCAAATACTTTATAATTCTGAAGAAATTCCATTCAAAGAAAAATGCTCCTGTCCATTTTCATGGATTTTTTCCCAGTCAGAACCAAAGTATGCTTTTCATATTTCAAGACTAGACAGTGGAAAGCATTTCCAACATGCTTCAAACAAACTGCATTTAGAAACCTTATGTGAAGTAATAAAACAATAAATTCCATTCATTTAGCAAATATGGTATGCTGTAACACCTTATAAAAGGCTAAGAGTAACTGGAATACTACATAGCAACATGTCCAAAGACAGGAAATTCAAAGCTGATTCAAAGGATTCCAAATTTGCAACCCTGCACTGGTACACCCTGTTGAAATCTCTACTTTCGTTCAGGAAATATCGAATATTACAACAATGCCTTCAAACTTACATTTAGCTTAACAACAAACCAAGCTTATAAAGGGATCTATTGAAAAATATATTTAAACAGCAAAAAATTTAGAAGCAGTTCTAATACTCAATTTTGGCATCATCAAGAATCAACCCTTCAGGATCTAGATTCAATCTTTTTAAAAGAATTAAATGCTCAACGCACAAAAAGAAATGTAAGTATATTTTTCTTCTAAGTCCTATCTCCAATAATCGAATAGCTAATAGCTAGAAGAGGTCTATAGCAAAACAAATCAAAATAAATCTTAGGTCAAAAACAAGCACAAAATTTTAAGCCAAATGTGAACGTCTCTGGAAAAGTCCAAAGTAATAAAAAATAAACTCAACACAGTAGTGTAGGTACCCCTGTACATCACAGACTTAAGGACAAAAATCGTGCCTACATCATTAAATATCTAGCCGTAAATGGAAAACAAGGATACTGCTACTCGACATAGACTTAAGTAACGAAGGGATCTATTTTGTCCTCGTCTCCTGCAGACATGTGGTGCCCAACACTTTCCCTTAGCCCACTGCTTGCTCATTTGTAAACAACTTCTGTAGCTCTTTCTCTGGTGTTCAAACGGGAGGGAAAATGAAAGCCTGAAAAGCATCAGCATCTAAGTTTCCAGATCTGAGTAGGGAGCAGTAGACAAGAGGACCATACAGCTATCATCTGGTTAATAAAAAAAGAAAGAAAGGAAAGGAAAAGAAAGAAAAGGGGTGGGGGGGAAGGGCAGCCTTCATATTCAAGAAATTCGGCGGTCACCTGAAGAGGGCTAGTGAAGTTAGACAAGCATTTAGTGAGACACGGTTTTTTGTTTTGTTTTGTTTTTTTAAAACTTGTCCGGGGGCTGGAAGTTACGGGGGCGCTCTTTGTGCGGAGTCTGAGGGGAAGGGGAGGGACGAGAAAACAGCTTGGGAGTCATTCAAAGGAGTTTAAGGAGCGGTGTACGAGGGAAAGGCGGGGCGGGGCCTGGCCGGGCGGAGGGAGGGGGCTGCAGGGGCGTCCGCGGGCGGCTCTGACACCAGGGAGGGGGCGGTGAGCTGGCCGCTCCGGGGACCGGGTGGGAGCAGACTCCGGCTGCAGACAGCCGACACAGATGGGGTCCCACTGGCAGGCAGAGTCAAATTAAAGGGGTGGCAGGCCAGAGCTCTGGTGGGGGAAGAGAGTCCGGCTCCCGAAGGAAGCGGTTCCCGAGTGACATCCCCGAGTTTCCGCACTTAGCGGGCTAGGGGCGCGGCGGCCGCACGGCGTCCCTGGGCCCCCGACCCCTCGCCAGACTTTCTCCCTCTCTCCGCCAGCGCCTCCCGCCCGGGCCGCGGCCCTTACCTGCAACTCTGTGAGCAGAATCTCCCCCCGTTCGGGGTTGGACGCCATTGCGCTCCGCTCTGGACTCCGCACCTGGCCGCGGCCGCCGCTGGCGAAGGGAGAAGGCGGGACGGGACGCGGGGTGGGGGGTGAGGAGCGGGGAGCGAAAGAAAAAAAGCTAGGGATTCATGGAGGCGCAGCCCCTTCTGGAGGCGCGGCTTATTTCGCCCGGTTCATGGAGCGCGGCGGGGAGCGAAGGCACTCGGAGCGGGCTCCCCCTCGCCGCCCGCCCGCCGCCGCCGCCGCCGCCCGCCCGCGCCGGATTCTGTTCGTTCAGTCGCTCCCTCTGGGTGACGCCAGGAGCCGCCTCAAGCTTCTCCTTGCGGGGCGCTGCGGCCGCAGCTGCAGCTCCTCCTGTCGCACCATTTGGCTGTCACTGCGTCGCAAAAGCGGCCTCACTTGGCGGCTGCCAGAACACGTGACGGCCGTGGCCGCTACCTCCAGTGGCGAGGGGGAGGTGGGGCGGAGAGGACCCCGAGGGCGGGAGCATCGCGGGGGGCGGGGCGCTTTCCGACCCGGCTCCGCGGCGGCGGCAGCCATTGGACCCCGCCGGGGTGAAAACGAGGGGAAAGGACTGGGCTCGCGTCTCTTGGGAGGCGGGAAGAGGAAGAAAAAATACGCCCGCTTTTCTGCTGCGTTTAACGGCCCCACGGTGAACAGTATAACTCAGGAGCTTTTCCCCCCAGCGCCACTTCTTTTTTCTTGTTGAAGTTTAGGCCTAACGTTAAACGAGCGCCTTTCTAACCTCTATACTTAAAAGAGTTTCGGGGCTCAAATTTTATCAATTATTCTCCTGCCCCTTATCGACCCAAGCTGCTAATCTTGCCTTTTTCTCTCTCCCACCCCCAGCGCGCCAATCTGACTAGTAAGGTGCACAGCTAGCTAAACTGGGGTGTGGTTTGTACTTTTCAAGAAATGTAAGCGCTCGGTATCTCTGGCAGTCCTTAACCCACAGCCTTTAAGATGCCCTTTTCCCAAGGGCTGAACTACTATGGTTTGGGCTGTGGAGCTCCACTAAGTGCAGAATCTGATTAATGAAGAAAGTGGGGCAGATCATCCCCGCGAATTGGAAAAAAGGCCAACTTTGGATGCAGTAAACATCCAAGCTAACCTATGAGTAATATAGTTAAGTAGTGTACGTTTCGTTTAAGAAAATGACAGTGTAGTATTTGGGAATGTCAATAAAGTCTCCAACAGGTAGCTTTTGTTTTGTCTCAGCAAAATATTCAGCCTGGATATTCTAGGCAGCCGCCTAACTTTAGATTGAGACTGGAATACAGTGGCTTTGTTAAAAGCTACTTGGAGAATGTTAGGGGTTATTTAGTGAGATAGCTACTTGAAACGCATAATAGGCATACTTCTTAGGAAGTAGAATATTATGTATTTATCTTACACTCCATGTGAGCTCTGCTGGGCTAATGCTAGGACTTGTGTTTATCTTTTTGTCTTAAGTCTCCTGCATTAATTTGACAAACATTTGTTGAAGATAGAGTTTAATGACCACTATGAGTTTCTGAACTCCAACTCAATATGTGATTAGAAATTTTTTTCTAGTGTGTATTTTAAAATTTTACAACATCTTATGTGTTTAATGCATTTCTTTGATTGAAATGATAATTAAAATATATGCAATAGCAACACTTGGAAAAGCCAAGAGATAATTGCCCTTCCTTGTAACTAAGAGCCAGTGTTACAGGCCCTGGAGTTACAGCTAAGATTAAGACAGGCCTTGTTCCTGGAGTGATTAAATTCTTTGGAGAAAGACTTGTGTCCAAATAAATATGAGGCAGTTTTAAATGGTAGGCACAACATGTTAGGGGAGCACTGTATTCAGATATGTATACGCATATATAATGTTAGCGTGTTAAAATATACATAACATGAAATTTACCATTTGAACGGTGTTAAATGTACGACTCAGTGGCATTAAATGCATGCAGATATATTTTGCTTATTTTTGCGTTGTCTTACTCTTGAATGGATTTGACATGGCCGACATGCACATAGTTGGTGCTTAATGGTGGAATTAAAAATTACCTATGTAAGAGAGTGCCTGGCTGGCTTAGTGGTAGAGCATGCAACTCTCAGGATTGTAAATTTGAACCCCAGGTTGGGTGTAGAGATTACTTAAAAATAAAATCTTAAAAAAACAAGTTACCTATTGGGCACCTGGGTTGCTCATTCGGTTAAGCAGCAGACTGTTGATCTCAGGGTTGTGAGTTCAAGTCCGGCATTGGGCTCTGCCCTGGGTGTGAAACCTACTGAATGAATGAATGAATGAATGAATGAATGAATGAATAAATAAATAAATAAATAAATAAATAAATAAATAAATAAACCTGTGTAAGGACTTAGAAACACAGTCAATGAACATTCTTTTAAAAATAAATTTAAATATGAGAGAGAGTGTTCAATTTTAGCACTCTGAAATTTTAGAATTAGAAGAGACTTAAAATGTCTAGCCTAACTCTTGGGGCGCCTGGGTGATCATTTGGTTAAGCACCCGACTTCGGCTCAGGTCATGATCTCACAGTTTGTTAGTTCAAGCCCCACATCAGGCTCTGTGCTGACAGCTCAGAGCCTAGAGGCTGCTTTGGATTCTGTGTCTCCCTTTCTCTCTGCCCCTCTTCCGCTCGCAGTCTGTCTCTCTGTCTCTCAAAAATAAATAAACATTGGGGCGCCTGGGTGGCGCAGTCGGTTAGGCGTCCGACTTCAGCCAGGTCAGGATCTCGCGGTCCGTGAGTTCGAGACCCGCATCAGGCTCTGGGCTGATGGCTCAGAGCCTGGAGCCTGTTTCCGATTCTGTGTCTCCCTCTCTCTCTGCCCCTCCCCCGTTCATGCTCTCTCTCTCTGTCCCCAAAATAAATAAACAAAACAAAACAAAACAAAAAATAAATAAATAAATAAATAAACATTAAAAAAATTTTTAAATAAAAAAAATTAAAATGTCTAGCCTGACTCTTAATATATGTGAATGAAAATAAGCCATAATTGACTTAACTAATAGGGAGCATGGCAACATTATTTTACTTAGTGGCAGAGATGAAGACCAGAACCTAAATATAATTGCCAGTCCTAGACTTCTTTTAACCTACACCATGCTATTATAAGTACTTTAAAATAGAATCCTCAGTTATACTGAACACAAAGCATTATAGTCCCTCATTTTTTCTGCCACAGAAAAAGACTTCAAACTGTACATATTTCTAGGGGTAGAGTATTGATAATAATTTTTATATATCACATGTAAATATAAGTAACAAATACAAAAAGTTTTTAAACTTATAGGAATTCTGATTAGGTATGCTGAGGAAAATAGTGCATACAGAAGGGAGGCCAATACAATATCAAAACTGCTTGAAAATCTGGAAAATCTGATGGTTTAAACAATAAATTAGTTTAAGCTAAAAACTACTACCCAGCTCATAGTCTCTGTTTAGGAAAAAAAAAAAATGTAATAGGGCATGGGACATACTTATCAGAATGAAGCACACTTGAAAAAGTTTTAATGGAAACTCATATCATGTTGATTTAGATATGTTGTATTTAGTCTCTATTTGCAAATGGTTTTCAGGAATCCTACATATGTTAGCTCCAGTTATGTTCTAATTTATATTAACAATAAAGAGGAAAGCTTTGTTGTTGTTGTTTTTAACAAATGTCCATGTGAGAAGTTAAAGACCAAAAAATATCTGGATTGTATCACTGGCTATGTGGGTGCTTTTAAAAGTTTTTCATAGATATCGAAAGGTCTTTAAGAGGTTAAAGTGTCCAAGGTGCCTGGGTGGCTCAGCTGGTAGACCACATGCCTCTTGATCTCAGGGTTGTGGATCCAAGCCCCATGTTGGGGGTAGAAATTACTTAAAAAATCTTATTTAAAAAAAAAGTGGAAATGACTGAACATATAGAAAGTTTCAATTAATAATAATTAGAAAATGTTATTTTATATTTTACTTTTTAAGTGAGAAAAAAATGTTACAGAAAACATCCTAGTAGAGCTGAACTTTATTTTGTTGTTATTTTTGTTCTCTTGGTGAAAAACAGACATTCAGATATTCAGATGATAAGGCTCCTCTTTTCCCTTAGATCCCAAATGAAATGAGATAAGAACTGTATACCCAGGGAAAGAGTTAGAAACCTTTACTTTGTGAGCCACAGTGTTTTTATTGTCTTGTGTTTTTCATTTCCCTTTGGCTCTTCCTTAACTTTTATTAAAATGTTTTTGAAAATTCTAGCTTATCCCGAGAACATTATGGAGAATCAAGGAAAGGGTTTTTTGTTTTTGTTTTTGTTTTGTTATCGTTTTTCAATGTTAGTGTTGATAGAAAAGAGAGTAACCCCCTACCTCCAAGGGATCAAAGTGAAGTAGCAGTGGTAATCAAAGTACCAGACTCCCAAAGGAGAGACAAAAGTCAGGGAGACAGAGTCAGAACTACTTGGTCACCAAGCTTTTCTTAAGGAGCCCCCTATAGGGATGTTCCTTGTATGGATGAGGATAATTTTGAGAACAAGATGGTTAAAGTCAAGGCCACAACAGAGTCAGCTGTAGTGACTGTAGCAGATACTTTTGGAGTATCTGTTTAGCTTCTTTCCTGGAAATTTCCCTATCCCCTGAGAAGAAGTCTCTGTAGCCATGTTGATTGGGCTTGACCTGGATCTTTCAGTAAACTATGGATGGACCTCAATAGAACGTGTCTAACTTTAGCCAGCAAGATTCTCACGCCACGAATTTGGAAATAAAAAATATTGGAATACTGATCAACTGGTGGCCCTGGAGTGGGAGGTGTGGTGGTTCAAGAACTAGAGTGACCTTTTTTTTTTTTCTTTTCTTTTCTTAGTGAGAGAGTGCATGAGCAGGGGAGAGGGGCAGAGGAACAGAATCTTAAGCAGGCTCCATGCTCAGTGCAAAGCCTGACACAGAGCTTGATCCCACAACGCTTGGATCATGACCTGAGCCCAAATCAAGAGTCAGGCCGTCAACAGACTAAGCCATCCAGGCACCCTAGAAGGGCCATTTTCTGTCATATGTTCAAAGATGCTGAAAAATCTGCTCTTTGGAAAGAGAAAAGAAGTTCTTTCTTCCTGTCACTGGAAATATAATGGTTACTGAGGCATATCTGGTCTTTGTCTTACAATTTAGTTACAGAAAATTTAGCTAAACTTATAATTAACTTATTATAAGTTAAACTTATTATACAAGTTATATTATTAATATATATAATATACATGATATATAAACGTAATATATATTATTATATAAGTTAAACTTATAATTTAAAGAAACATAATGAGAAAGAAGGTGAATTCAGGGTACTTTGAACATAGATCAGGCAGTCCTTTCCTGAGTATTTCACATTTCAGCTGAGATCTCACTGGTGAGTAAATGTTAACTGGGCAAAAAAGGGTATAAAGAACTTTCCAAGGAGACAGAAGAACATAGATAAAGTTCTAAGGCAGGAGAGAGCAACTTGTGTACGCACTGAAAGGCTAACCTATCATGTAGGTTATGCTGAGTAATGAATGATTCCGAAAATCTCAGTCTCAAAAATCCACAATATGGTTTATTTATCTCTCATGCTACATGCCACCATGGCTGTGCTCCATGTCATCTTCTCTCTGAACTCAGGCTGAGAGTAGTCTCTATGTGGAACATTGTCATGGCCTTGGCAGAAGGAAAAGAAAAGTGATAAATCCCCCACGAGTTCTTAAAGTGTGTGCTCACATTTCACTTTCCCTGTTCATCAGCAAAACCTTTGCCATTCCTGAGAGTAAAAAGGGGCAGGGTTATATAATCCTCTGACAGTGAGGGACATAATAACCAGAGGCACCGAATGTGGGCGAAGAGCAATCCAATTCCATACCATGCTGAAGATTTTGATGTTTGTCCTAGGAGCAATAGAAAACCATTGAATACATTTTCCATTAAAAAAAAATCTCTCTGGCTGTAATGAGAACAACAGGTTAGAAATGGGTGAGAGTGGTTTTGGAGAGAAAAATTGGGAGGTCATTTCAGTTTTCCAGGCAAAAAAGGATAGTACTTTATAATAGGATCATGGCACTGAAAATGGGGAGAACCCAATAAATGTATAAGATAGGAGGATCTAATGGTGTGCAAAGAGAAGCAGCAGTGAGAGACTATGTAATCCTAGGATGGTGGAAGAAATGTAGCTGAATTGGTTTCTGAGGTCTTACCATTTTCTGGCTCCTGTCTTCTGGGAAGTCCAGCTACTCATCTCTGTTTGTTCTCGTGTTTTCTGGACTCTCCTAATGAGTCTCCCTCTTTGTTTAAACTAGTGTGTGTGTGTGTGTGTGTGTGTGTGTGTGTGTGTGTGTGTGTGTGTGTGAATGTGTTCAAGCCAACAGCCCTAAATAGGCCATTGAGCCAAGGTGAGAACCATCAGTGAAAAGTGGTAAAGTGATATACCCTGGCTATACTATAGAAGGAAGTAGGAACAGTTTAACTTGTGTTGTCTCCTCTTCCAACGATTCCTTCTCTACCCAGTGTACTTATCATTCCCCCAAAGACCCTGACACCAGCAAATGTACAAATTTTAAACATCAAGTATATATTAAACCTGATACGAACCTTCCCACAACACTTTCCTGATACATCTATTTGGGCACCTATATTTCATTGTGAAGTCTTGTATACAACCTTGTTCTCCTGCTAGACTTAAAGCTACTAGAAAACATCCATATTTCTTATATGGCCTATAATAGTATCTCTTGTGAGTGGATAGTGTGTGTGTTTCTGTATGTTTTCCAGAAATATTTTAGTATAACCATCAGCTAGGGACTCCCCTGTCCCTCAGAAAATTAGTTAACCTTGTTTTATAGCCTCTAAAGTTGAGCCTCGTTTCCCCAATTCAATTTTTGGAACTGTGACTGGTTATTTACACATGGTTGCCTGCTTCTCTCTCCCTATAACATACTCCCACAGCACTCCCCCCACTGTTTATGTCCCTTGGTTATGCCTATATTGACATGGACCTGATGCTCAACCCATTACCAGTTACCCAATACCAACTGTCATCAAGCATCTGTGAATTCATTAACTTGCACCAAAAATTTAAGAGCAGTCACACTATGGGATGTGATGCCTTTCACTTTGAATCTGAGCCTACCTCTCTTTTTCCACCCTCAACAGGTTAACAAGAAAATTCTGTTCCTTTTCTAGGCTGTTATGGTTTGACTATACTCAGGTTCTTCTGATTCTTAACTGTTATTACAAATAAGATTGTTTGGGGTACCTGGATGGCTCAGTTGGTTAAGTGTCTGATGTCGGCTCAGGTCAAGACCTCAAGGTTGGTGGTTTCGAGCCCTGTGTCGGGCTCTCTTTTGTCAGCACACAGCCTGCTTTGGATCCTCTGTCTCCCTCTCTCTTTGCCCTTCCCCTGCTTATGTGTGCACATGTGTGTGCTTTCTCTCTCAATAAATAAGTAAATAAATACAACATTAGAAAAAAAATTGGAAAGTTCTCCCCAAAATATGCATGTTCTCCTCAAAGAGATATCAGAAAATACCATTTTCTTAGCGTGGTACCTAATCACCAAATGAATGGTAACATTTTAGGTTTTACGTATTTGAAGAACGAAAAAGAAAGTAAGCTTTTAACAATCATTGAGAAGTTAAACTTTTTATGTTAACCGTCAGGATCCATTTATACTCTTAAAAATCATCAGACTCCAGGGGCGCCTGGGTGGCTCAATCATTTAAGTGTCTGACTTCAGCTCAGGTCATGATCTCACAGTTTGTGGGTTGGAGTCCCATGTCAGGTTCTGTGCTGACAGCTCAGAGCCTGGAGCCTGCTTCAGATTCTGTGTCTCCTTCTCTCTCTGCCCCTACCCTGCTCGTGCTCTCTCTCAAAAATAATGCTAAAAAAATTATCAGACTCCAAAGAGGTTTTGTTTTTATGGGTTATGTCTTCTGATGTTTACTGTACTAGAAGTTAAGAGTGAAGCATTTCTTTTTAATGTTTATATTTGAGAGAGTGCAAGAAGGGGAGGGAGAGAGAAAGAGAGAGAGAGACAGAGAGAGAGAGAGAGAGCTGAAGCAGGTTCCAAGCTCCAAGCTGTTAGCAGAGAGCCCAGCACAGGGCTCAAACTCACAAAATGTGAGATCATGACCTGAGCTGAAGTCAGAGCTTAACTGACTGAGCCACCCAGGCACCCCGAAAGTGAAAAAATTTTAAAACACAGAATATACAAGCTCATATTTCATTGTGAGGACCTCATCCCACATCATACAACTTCTGAAAAACTCTTCCTTGTACCTTGGGATAATAAGAGTGAAAAGGCAAGTAACATCTTAGTATGGTGAAAATAAATTTGACTTTGCAGATCCCCTGAACCACGCTTGGAGATCTGCTGTTCTAATTTCGAAGGCTGCCTGTGATGATTCTGGATTAGTAAAGCTTTGCTACATGTGAATATAGGAATGTGATGCCTGTGCTTCCAGAGTTTAAGATCTACTATCGTGCCAAAATAATCACAAGCTTTTGGACTTTCATTTGAAACATTGGTGTGGCACGAGACGTTTCAGTTGTCCTTATGAAAATGGAAAAAAAAAAAAACATAGGCGTGAAAAAATTTATGTAAAACCTGACTGTTTACTAGTAGTGCTTCCTTTAAAGGAAAACTCTTTTACAACTGTGAATAGTGATAAAAATTAATAGGTACAAAGAAGTTGTACATCAGTCATACCATACATCTTAAAGGGTTTGTCCCTGGTGGATGACAGGGAGGTATCTTTTCCTACAGTCATTTCTTAAGCACCCAGCTGTTAATAATGTGTATCTAATATCTGAATTAGGGTAAAGCTCAACTTTTGTAGCGAAGAGCCTCCAAACACATGGTACAGAGAACACTGAGATTTATTATTCTATCACACATGAGGATTACACAAAGTAAGCAATCCAAGTCATCAGACTGGCTCTGCTCCATGAGGCCATCCAAGGATCCAGGTTCCTTCTATCTTACTGTTGTACTATCTGCTTTGGCATTATTCTCAACTGCCTGGTTGAAGATGGGTCAAGGAACTCCATGGTCTACCTTTATGAAAGAAAGGAGAGCACAGGGGATCTAATGTCCTATGTCTTCAAGCCCAGGCTCAAAATTAGTACACATCATTTCTGCTCCCATTCTGTTGTAAAAATATCCTCATTTGACCACATCTAGCTTTAAGCGAGGCTGAGAAATGTGCTTTCTAACTAGTCATGGACCCCAAAACAACTCATTTACTGAACAAGAGAGGCAAGGTGGACATTGATAGACAATTCACAGTATCCATCACATAGACTTTTTAGCCAATGAGTTTTGCAATCAGCAAAGTGTTCTACTTCTCAAATTTGAATATGAAAGCTCCAAATCTATATCAGATTCTCTGGGTCTTAGAGTAAATAATATTCATTGTATCTGTTAAAAAAAAAAAAGGACCATAGGTTGTTTTTTTTTTTTTTTTTAACACTCATAGCAAGCGTTCCTATGTTTAATTGATTGCTGTCTTAGACTATTCCCTGTAAAGTTTCTTAGAACACAACCGCCACTCTCTGAGAAGCCAAAGCATCATAGTGAGGGCATATGTCGGTGTTCTGCTCAAGAGTCTCAGCTGAGCCTAGGTTTTAAATCATCCCAGCCCAGGCACCAGACAGGTGAGTGAAGAAGTTATCTTGGTAACAGACCTTCCCTTCTCAGATATTCTAGCCCCCATTTGTTCAAGTCACCAGATGTTGGAATCATCCTATTTGAGGCCACAGACATCATGGAGGGAAACAAACAATTCCTGCTATGCCCGGTCTAAATTCTCAAACCAAATTTGTGGGCATAATAAAATGGTTTGTTTGTTTTAGAGGCAGGGGGAACAATAGATATACACGGCAACATAAATTGGAACACACATTCCAAGCTGGATATTTAGATAAGCCCCTTTCCAAAACTTGTCACTAATAGATTTTTTTGAAATATTTAATTGAAATTCTCCAAACAAATCAATTAAAAGAAAGTTTAGCTTTTCTAATTTATTCACTCATTTGACAATATTTATGGAGTACCTGTAGTTTACTGGGGTTATATCTATAAGCCTTAGGTCCCAGTTATAATCACTCTTATGTTTCCCAAGTAGATTTTAAGCTTCTTGAGTGATAAAAATAATATGTCAGACTTCTATAATTTCCACAGCATTTAGTAAATGTAAAACTCATTATAGGTAGAAAGTACTTGGTGAGAATTTGTTTGATTGATAATTTTTTTTTAATTTATAGTAAGCGTATAAATATGTTCCCATTCTTCGTGTTCACATTTTATTCAGGTATTCAGTTTATTTAGGATTGCCTGAAAACACGTGCATTTTCTAATTAAAAATAAGAACTGCTAGTTATAAGTACTTATAAAATATAAAGATGGCTTTAAAATGTGTCACTTTATAATGATTCTTATGAAGGGTTGCCTATTAAAGATGCTATTTTGGAAAAGAGTATTACAGTCATTTGCATATTTATTTTTATATGCTGGTAGTTCACATGATCTGTGTATTACTTTTACAGTTTAACTGTAAGCCTCTCACCAAATGAAATTTTATTTTTAAAGTATCTTATCACCACACACATATACGCAAGCAGTTTGAATGGTGTAAAATATAAGATCCACATTTCAATTGCTTTAGTGTGCTGCCTATCACGACGAGAGCTTCCAAAAGTTCTTCTTTATTAGAGCAAAATGTGGATGATTCAAATACCATGCTTCAGCTGCCTTCATCATTTGAATGAGATAAACTCTCAGCAAGATGTATTCAAGAAACTATGGTTCACACTGTGTTATCCTGCTATAAAGCAATCTGCTAAACATTTCTGAAGCAATTTAGACAGCTGTGACTTAGTTGCAAACAATGTGGACACTTAATCTATTGACTTGAAATCGGGGCTGCGAGAAGATATTCAAGAGTTTTCTCATGAGTTCATTTTCTACATGGAAAAATGCTTCCTATTTTTTACATGCTAAGAATGGAAAGCTCAAAACTATAATAAAACAAAGAATGAAAATGATTGACCTTACAAATTAATTTTTATTAAAGGCCATATAAGATTGTAGGTATAATGATATTATTCCACCTATTGTAAGTATCAACAGATTTTAAGGGCTTTTGCTCAAAAGAATATGATGTGCTTTTAAATTTGTTCTGGGTTATATTTATCTTAGTATAAATTCTTCATGGATTTTGGTCAGTGCCTTCCTATATTATCAGCATCCTTTTTTTTTTTCACAGTTTTCTTATGTTGATGAAGTCTGTATTTGGAGTAAATAATTATTCACCTACGAAATGCATGCCTTCCTGATTTGAAAAACATCTTAAAAATAATTCTTTGACTGAGATAGTTAATAAAATATGTTACATTAATGAACTATACTATAAACTTTGATATTGAGCAAACCATATTAAAATTTGAAATTCACTGTGTATAATATATTCATCAATATGTAAATAAAGACAAAGCAGTACAGACACAGTTATCAAATAAGGGAAAATTAAATGCTCATTTAAGATGTTTTTGGTCAGTTTTTAAAAATTTTTTAAAAATATTTATTTTTGAGAGAGAAAGAGAGACAGAGCATGAGTGGGGGATGGGCAGAGAGAGGGATACACAGAATCTGAAGCAGGCTCCAGGCTTTAAGGTGTCGGCACAGAGGGCACAGAGCCCGATGCAGGGTTCAAACTCACAAACCGGGAGGTCATGACCTGAGCCGAAGTTGGATGCTTAACCAACTGAGCCTCCCAGGTGCCCCTTTAGGTCAGTTATTTTAAAAGATTTTTAAAGATCATTTATACTGTGATTATGTCAAAGCTCACTGTGTAGATGTTATTCAGGTATAAGTATATAATGTTAAAATTCAGTTATATGTGCTTACAATAACAAGTAGATAAGCTCAATTTTCTCATTTTCAACTTCTTGGTTTTGCATTATGTGAATAGAGTTAACAGAATAATAAAGCAAATAATTTCTTACAGTCTGTTGATCACTTAACAGCTTTCACATTATCTCAAATTTTTACTTTTGAACTGTCTTTCTAAAACCATTACCCTAACATAGTTTTCTCCTCTCAACAGTTCCTAATATAGACTAGCTCTTCTAGTTAATGGCAACTCTGAATGAGTCATTTTTCATTAGCACCTGTTTACTTGCCCCAGATACCAAGTGAAAGGTGATTTCAATTTGGACCTTCTATCACTTAAGTGTTCCGAGAATTTAAATTCCTTAGCTATAATAATACACTCAACTAACTTGTTTTTCCTTGAAAGGTAAATGAGTCCACAAGCTATAACGACTTATATGAAAAGCAAAGCTGACTCAGGGTGTTAAAGTTTTGGTTTGTAATCTGTATGCAGGACAGCCTTTGCCTAAGGCAGTGTTAATGGATTAAAGGTAGGATATTCCTGGGAAAGATATGATATGTGATAGTCAGGATTGTCTACATATTCATTCCCTCTACACTTGCTGTGATATTGATGTGGTCTCTTTGATGGACATAGTGTGTAGACAAATAGAAGTTAAATCTTGAAGTGGCATAACATGTTTTTCAATATACCATCATTTTTTCCCCTGACTTAGGCCCCCTGCCCTCCCCTACTCACCTCCTTTATTTACCCCATATGGTTAGAAATAACTTGAAATGGATTGGTTAAGTAAGACATGTAGAATATGGGTAATATCCCACAGCTACAGCTTCTATTCATTTGAGGGTTTGGATTTATTTTCTTGAGTGTATATATATATATATATATTTGTTTAAAAAAAAAGCCTATAACTGAGGTGATTTGTACCTAACCCATCCCAAGAAAACAGTCCTCACCTTGAAATTTTCAAAAGAAAAAATATCCATATTTTCCCTCTAAAATTGGTCTTAAAAATCTTCCTTGTCTCAAATCTATACATTTTTTTCAGTCAAATTTGTCAGTTTTCCAACTCAACTTTAAAAATAGGATACGGGCGCCTGGGCGGCTCAGTTGGTTGGGCATCCGGCTCTTGGTTTCAGCTCAGGTCATGATCTCACAGTTCACAAGTTTCAGCTCACATCGGGCTCTGCACTGACAGTGCAGAGCCTGCTTGGAATTCCCTTTCTCTCCCTCTCTCTCTGATCCTCCCCTTCTCTCTCTCTCAAAACAAATAAACTTTAAAAAATAAACAAAAATAGAATAGCCATCTGATTTTTACATTTAATAATTGAAATTAAGAGAAATAATTTTCATATATGTATATATTAGAATTAGATTAATTGGACGGTTTATTCAGCTCTGTCCAGCAATTGTCAATGTTTACATTGTGATCCACATTTAATTTTCTTAAATATCAAGGGAATGCTTTAGGACCCCATTTGCCTCTTCATCTGAGTTATCTTATGGATCTGATCAATATGATGAGCCAAGGTACAGAAAAAAAAGTTCATTTCCACTTCCAACAGGCAGAGTTGAAGACTTGAGCTCTAGCTTTAGTTCAAATTGCCCTACAATTTTACTGTTGTTGCATTTACCTGACTGTGTTGCACTATTTTGTACTTCCCAGTCTGACCATATTGGCATCTGTTTAACTGAGCCACAAATAGTAAAATAGTAAAGACCAAAGAAGCAAAAAGGATGAAACAACAGTAGAACATAGGAGTTAAATAGAACACATACTCAGTTTTACCTCCCTCTAGGGAACCTATAGTAGCTCTAACTTTTACTCCCTAAGACTGAAGTGAAGATTCTCTTTCTGCCTACCTGTTTGCCTTGACCAGAATACTTACTGGACCCAACCATCTCATTTGACAAAAACATAATTTGTATGTGTGTGTATTTGCATGGGTCAAATACATTTTTATGTCAATAGTAATGATAATATTATTGTTAAAACAGTAAACATTTATGCCAAGTACTATTCTAAATGCTTTATATTTTATCCCCCCAACAACCCTATAAAGTACTACTAGTCCTTACATTTTATAGGCGAGGAAACAAACTCAGAGGAGTTAAATGAAATACCCAAGCCTTCAATGTTGTAAGAGACAGAACTAGGATTCACAGCTGCCTGGCTCCAGAGTCTGTGCTCTCTCAACCCTAGCATGGACCGATGCAGCTATGAACACAAAAATCCATTTACTAATGGGTTGAGGCAGAAGACATGTACAGAAACCAAACAAGAAGAGTGAGGCAATTCCTAGGAAAATAGGATTTGGGACATCATTATATTAATTCTAGGTTTTCTGTCATGTCCTCAACTGAAGTGGACACCACATTGAATACTTCCTCAGGTTATTCTTTTTCTCTGTTACACCCACTCATAGTAGTCATTCAAAATATTTATGCTGATTCATCGTCTAGGAAGGCCTGGCACCTTTCAGAGCTAGAAGACAACAAATAAGGAGTAAGTCAAGAACTTACTTTTTGACCTCGGACCCAGTGGTCCAGTCTCAGAGCTAGGTTTCAAGCAAACGAGGCCATACTTTGAAGACTCACCTAATATTTATTGACTACATATTCCTTTATAGTAATAAAATCTTCCTCTTTGATAACATGCAGCAAAACTCCTTTTTATAGACGATTTTGGGGGATAATATTACAACCTGTTTTACATGGGATAAAGCTTCCTCTGGAGATATATTTTATTCTACTCCTAGTCTATTCAAATCTGTGTACTAGATAGAATGTAGTATTTTACAGTAAAATTACTCAAAGGAGTTAGGGGATCATTGTGACCCTTTTATCCCTACCTTTTCATTTCAAACCACTTTCAGAGGCAGGAACACCATCTGTACATTCTACTAGCACGTGAAGGACATATGAAGGGCTTATTTTCATATCCCCAATGTACTACTTTTGAAATATACTCTCTATTACTGTGATATTTTTCCTAATTACTCATTTCTAATTATATTCACAAGTCATTATTAATAATGACATCTTACTTCCTTATTCAGTTAAGCATTTGCATAATGTTTTTTATACAATTAAACATTAGCACAGGTATTTTGGATTATACACTGCAGGAAACTCTTTAAACTTTATACTTGAAAGGGCATATTTTACTTGTCTCACTTAAAACTATAAAATTAAGAAAATTCAGCAATAATCTTGAAAGGTCTTCTTTAAAAATATATTGAAAATAGATTTAGGGAAAAATGTTATGTGAAGACCACCTATTCATTCAGTATTGGCTGGAGATCTTGAATTTTAATGTAGCTGACACTAGATTTAGTTTATAAGACTAGTTAGGATCATCTTTCTAGTATTCAAATATTCTTACTCTGTATATTTAAATTTCTTTACTGAATTAATCTAATTTTGAAATTCAAATTCAAACCAAGGCTCCCTGGTGTTTTGTGTCTCATACTATAGGCAATAAATGATCACCAGTTCAAGGCAATAATTTATCTTCGTTCTACCTATTTATGGTTAGCACAGTATCTTTGACCCTTAGCAGCTACCTCAGTGATTTTATCTACTTTTCCAGCTTCTAGTAACATCATGGAGAGATAACTCCCAATATAGAATTCTAGACTGACCTCTCTCATTAACTTCAGCCTCAAACTTCCTATATCTTACTGAATATTCTGAGTATATCTCTTGAATATTTCATGTTCACCTCAAACTCAAATTATCTAGAGCTGAGAACATCACCTTTCCCCTTAAATTAGTCTCCCTTTCAGGTTTTCTTTTCTTCTATGAAGATTGTCTTCATTCTTCTGGTTATCCAAGCCTAAAATACTTAAGTGACGTTTGACTCCTATCTCTCCACTCCCTTCCCACCTAACTCATTGTCCATTACCAAGTTTTGTCTGTTACTTACTTCATTAGTGTTTCTTACATCCATCGCTTATTTTTCTATTGCTGCTTTCTTTGTCAAGATCCCCAATATATCTCATAGACTCATAATATCTCATATTAACTATCCTCCTAAATCACAGGATATTTAGATCAGCTATTTCTACAAAATCGGCTGCAATTTTCTTCTTCTGGGGTCTGCTTACTATTGACAACATGAGCATTAAATTCTCTGGGATTTCCCCAGCACTTTTTTTCTTGGTTGGTTTTCTTTTTTTCCATTGTTAGGGCTAGCTGCTATACCTGAATGCCCAGATTCTTTCTGTTTTTCTATTCATTAAATCTTGTAACAGAGCCCACATCTCTGGCAATACCATCTCTCATTTGGGATTCTCATCTAGCCTTAGATCCCTTGTGTTTACAGTTTTCTCCTTTCAAATTACTGGAGGAGTGAGCCATGGTGTCAAAGGTAGATTACTCTCTCTCTCTCTTCACCTGTAAGCCCCTTGTCTCCAAACCCAAGTTCAATCTTCTCTTCCTAATCAAAAAGTGGGACTTACTTTCCCAAGAGACTACTGACATATACTAAAGTTCACAGGGGCCCAGTTGGCCAACACACTAACCTCAGTTGGCACTTAACATAAATAGTGAGATCGCTTGCATGTTTAGTGATGACAAATGGTTTCTATTCCCTATCCCATTCAGAGCTTTACCATAATGTCTATCTGCTTTGGGGTTACACTATCAACATTCTGCTGCTGCTACACATAAAAGATGAAGTTCAAATATGTGGCACATTCATAAATGTAAGAATATATATTCAGAAATAGCTTCAAATTATGTGAATTAACCAGTAATTCTGGCCCTTTTTCTTCTAATTTTATAAAGCATGCAAGTATTCAAGAGAATGTTATCATAGGAATGATCCTAAATCTTCTCTAAAAAAAAAAAGAAAGAGCACTATTAGCACACTTTAGAAGTACATCTATATCTAGGAAGAAATTACTTGGGGGGGGGGCACCTGGTGACTCAATTGGTTAAGCATCTGACTTTGGCTCACGTCATGATCTTGTAGTTCATGAGTTTGAGCCCCACATCCAGCTCTATTTTGACAGCATGGAGCCTGGAGCCTACTTCAGATTCTGTGTGTGTATGTGTCTCTCTCTGGCCCTTACCATTCATGTTCTCTCTCTCTCTCAAAAACAAATAAACAGTAAAATATATTTAAAAAAATAGAAATTACTTGGGATATACCACATATCCTTTACAATAGATAGATACACCATTGTCCCATGACCTTGATGTAGACAACATTGCCATTAGTGGGTCAGCTATTTTTCTTTTTCTCCACAAGCTTTACAAGAAAGAATTGGTTAGACCTCGTGCTTAAGCTCAGTAGGGATGTATTTAAGTGAAGAGATCCCTTTATCTTTTGATCAGGGACCATAGTCTCAAAACCTATGGGGGATAGGGGTGTTATATATATGAGTGAAGTAGGAAAACAATACTGTGAGCTTGAGGATAAATGACACCGCACACAGAACACAGCCTGGGAGATATTAAGGAGTGATGGGGACTATAAAAAATGGTAGAGTCTTCTGCCCATCTAAAAAATGTAGTTGCTGGGGCGCCTGGGTGGCTCAGTCGGTTGAGCGTCCGACTTCGGCTCAGGTCATGATCTCACAGTTTGTGGGTTTGAGCCCCGTGTCGGGCTCTGTGCTGACTGCTTGCTCAGAGCCTGAAGCCTGCTTCAGATTCTGTCTCCTTCTCTCTCTGCCCCTCCCCCACTCATGCTTTGTCTTACTCTGTTTCTCAAAAATAAATAAAATGTAAAAAAAAATAAAAATTTAAAAAAATGTAGTTGCTACACAAGGATGGAAGTCATTGTTAAGGACTGCAGAGCAAAAAAGATGGAAGGAACCTGGATCCCTGATGATCATGGAGCCACCATACCAATCCAGGACTTCCTACCGCCACACCCAGCTGCTAAGTCCAGGGAAGTGACAGCCTTGGGAATACCAGACCCAGGGATCAGCAAGACTTTCCTCATCTCTCAAGTCTTGCTTTCCTCTCCTTCTCTGTGTCAGCTTTGGCATCTTCTAGATTGGTTCTTTCCACATGGTGGGGAAAATGGCATCAGCAGCTTCTCATTTGGCACTTACATGGGAAGCAAAATCATTAGCAGGCTTCAGTCTCCATGCTTGGATTTTATGATCCAGAAGTAACATTGGGACATTCCTCCGCTCCTAACTCCAGCAGAAAAGTTCTGAGGAGGCCTTTGATTGGTCTAGGACAGTTACACGTCCATCCCTGAACCACTGTGATTGCTCCTTTCAGAACAAGGAGGTGGGGGAGGAATTGCCTGAAGGAACTAGGAGGAGGCTGGACAGATGATAGTTCCCATCGTCCATCGCATCTCCTCTATTGTCACTGTCTTTTTAGTTCTGTCTCCTTTACTTTGTAAGGGCCTCGAAGGCAACAACTGTACCTTATTAATTTTGTATCCACCTAGCCAAAAACAGCACATGGCATATAGTAAACCTTCAGTAAATATTTGCTGACAAAAGAAATGAATAACCAAAGCCAGTCAAAGAATTTTGAGAACTCACGACAAAACTCTGAGCAATAGGTATAACCTACCAGCATTGAGCAGTGGCATTACAACACTAAGCCAGGGTTAGGTTTGGGAATTTTATACAGTTGTGGTGGAGGCGGGAACTTACTGCAATGTGGCCAGTTCATGTTGAATAAACACGTGATTAGCATACAAACTTGTGTACACACCAAGCAAATATTTTTTAGCAGGAAGTTCCTGAAAAGTATCTCATAATTTGTAACAACAACTAATCTTGTTAAAATTTCCAAAAAGCCATACTTCAGAACGTATTTCAGGATGAAGGGAAGGTAAATCACTATGAGAAATCAGTTAGACTGCCCCAAATGATAACAGGTAATTTAAATTCAGAATGGCTGGAGAACTGTGAGATCATTTCACAGACAAGTCTCAGTTTTATCAACCCTTTTCCAAGCACGAGCCTGGGTGGGACAGCATAATTTAACAGGAGAATTGTGCCAAGAAAAGATAAAAATAAAAACTAACATGAATCAAGTTCAAAATTGACTTGTTTTGAAAGAGTTTGAGGATAGTGTGTGAGGGAGGCTGTGGGGTAAGAATTGCTGTATTCAGGTTTAAGTGTATATAGAGACAAGACACATGTATTAGAGTACTAGCCACAGGATCAGTTTTGAAAAAAGCTAGTTTTGAGGCAATCAATGTTAAACTTGGGGAATAAATCATTTGTTGAAAAGGTAAGTAGGACCTGGGGCATGTCGGTGACTCAGTCAGTTAAGCATCCGACTCTTAGTTTCAGCTCAGGTCATGATCTAAAAGTTCATGGGATCAAGCCCCGTGTCAGGCTCTGTGCTGGCAGAATGGAGCCTGCTTGGGATTCTCTCTCCTTCCTACTCTCTCTGTCCCTCCCCCCCTAGCAAAGTCTCTGTATCTCTCAAAATAAATAAATAAGCTTAAAAAAAAAAAAGGAAAGGAAAGGTGAGCAGAACCTGACATAGTGCTGTGGAAAGGGTAGAAGTAAAACAAGTGACAGGTATGCTTTAAAGAAATTCACTTTAGGAGCACCTGGCTGGCTCAGTCAGAAGAGCATGTGACTCTTGATCTCAGAGTCATGAGTTCAAGCCCCACATTGGGGGGTAGCAATTACTAAAAAAATAAAGTTTAAAGAAATTTATTTTACACTCAAATATTGAGTAATATTTCTCTTCTATAGTGTATAAACTATCCCTGCATTTGTTAAACTACTACACTCTGACTCAGTTGTCAGATGTTTGGTTTATGTTACATATTTAAAAAGTAAAGATGCGCTGAGCTTATTTACACACCAGATGTTATCCTGATCTTATGTGATGTTATTAAGGGTAATAGTATCATATTGTATTTGTCTTAGTATTCTTAGCACCTGATAAAGTTCACAACCCACAGTAGACCTTTAATACATTTTTACTGAATGAAAGATTTCTTAACTTCTGCACTGCTTTACATTTTCAAAGAAGTTTCACATGCATGATTTCATAAAATCCCATAATAACCATTTGAGGTATTTATAATAGATTTTTTTGGGTGAGAAAATAGATTCAAATTAAGAAAATAACTTCCTGAGTCACAAAGGTTTTGAATCCAAATCTATCTTTCTTCTGGTTTAGTTTATTTATTTATTTAAAAAAAATTTTTTTTAACGTTTATTTATTTTTGAGACAGACAGAGACAGAGCATGAACAGGGGAGGAGCAGAGAGAGAGGGAGACACAGAATCTGAAACAGGCTCCAGGCTCTGAGCTGTCAGCACAGAGCCCGACACGGGCTCGAACTCACGGACCATGAGATCATGACCTGAGCTGAAGTCGGACGATTAACCGACCAAGCCACCCAGGCGCCCCTCTTCTGGTTTAGTTTAGTTATGATGTCTTCTTTCAATGAATGAAATATATATATATATATGTATATATATATGTGTATATATATGTATATATATATGTGTATATATACATATATATATACATATATATATACATATATATACATATATATATATACATATATATATATATACATATATATATATATAATTTTTGAGACAGAGAGGCAGAAAGAGAGGGAGAGAGAGAATCCCAAGCAGGCTCCATGCTGTCAACGTGGGGAGCAGGGCTCAAACCCATGAATCATGAAATCATGACCTGAGCTGAAACCAAGAGTCAGACACATAACCAGCTGAGCCACCCAGGCACCTCATCAATGAATTATATATTTTATTTTATTATTTTATTTTTTTAATGTTTATTTATTTTTGAGAGAGAGAGAGAGAGAGAGCGAGCACGTGCAGGGGAGAAACAGAAAGAGAGGGAGACAAATGATCTGAAGCTGGCTCTGCACTGAGAGTGAGAGCCTGATGTGGGGCTTGAATTCATGAGCCGCCAGATGATCTGAGCCAAAGTCAAACACTTAACTGACTGAGCCACCCAGGCGCCCTATAAATGAAATATATTTTAAATCACAACACATGCAGAGATATACAGACATGTATGTGTATCTAGTTTTTGTGTGTTCAGTACCACACTTTAGGGAACTAACGGTTGTCATTCACATTATTGTATCCCTCTGGTCAGTGGGGTAGCAAAATGATCCATTTCCAGCCAGTAATAGTACTCTGATGGAATTGTTTGGCTGAAGTGAGGGTATTATCCAAGCTATGTCAACCTGAGTTCTTCTCCAGGCTTTTTTTAAATTTAGAGGTGAAAGGAATTATTGCCATTTGAAATCACAGAGACTGAACAATGTGAAGGTGGGTCTGCTTTGGCCCTGGAGAAAGAAAGGCTAGTTGTAGTTGGCAAAAATGAAGCAAGCCGACTGTGAGATGGAGTGGGATAAAGCCCCTGGACTGGTCATGCCTAATGGGTCAGCTCCACCCTAGATATGTTAAACCATATGAAATTGCCATCTTTGGTTTAATATCATTGTTGTTTGGCTCAACCTAATTTGCAAGTTAAAAGACCACACATCAATCTTATCCGGAATCTTATGTTTCCAGCTCAACTCTTTTCTTGTGATAAATGGGAACATGAGGGCCTAGAAATTTCAAAGGACTTGTTCTCAAGGTTAGTAGTAATGCCAAGTAATGCAAATATTCTGCATTTCAGTCCAAGGCCCATTCCATTAAGCATAATGATTCACAATTTTAAATTAGTCATTTCCCAATTGTGTAAACCAGTTGTTTCTCACTTTTTTTTGGTTTTGTTTTTAACTTTGTATTTCTCCCCTCTTAAGCCTAGGGAAATATGCTGTTGTGACTCAAAGCAGGCAAATTTATGTGCTATAAACTTTTCCAGGAAAACTCATCTCCAGGCTTTGACTAAAACCATGAACTTTAAAACCAGAAGAAATAATTTTATTCAAGTTAAACACATGGTTTTTTTTTTTTTATTATTTTTTTGTTATTTATTTATTTATTTATTTAAATTTAATTTAATTTTTAAAAAAATTTACATCCAAATTAGTTAGCATATAGTGGAACAATGATTTCAGGAGTAGATTCCTTAATGCCCCCTACCCATTTAGCCCATCCCCCCTCCCATAGCCCCTCCAGCAACTCTCTGTTCTTCATATTTATGAGTCTCTTGTGGTTTGTCCCCCTCCCTGTTTTTATATTATTTTTGTTTCCCTTCCCTTATATTCATCTGTTTTGTCTCTTAAAGTCCTCGTATGAGTGAAGTCATATGATTTTTGTCTTTCTCTGACTGACTAATTTCAGTTAGCATAATACCCTCCAGTTCCATTCACATAGTTGCAAATGGCAAGACTTCATTCTTTTTGATTGCCGAGTAATACTCCATTGTGTGTGTGTGTGTGTGTGTGTGTGTGTGTGTGTGTGTGTATCACATATTCTTTATCCATTCATCCATCGATGGACATTTGGGCTCTTTCCATACTTTGGCTATTGTTGATAGTGCTGCTATAACCATGGGGTGCATGTGTCCCTTCGAAACAGCACACATGTATCCCTTGGATAAATGCCTAGTAGTACAATTTCTGGGTTGTAGGGTAGGTCTATTTTTAGTTTTTTGAGGAATCTCCATACTGTTTTCCAGAGTGGCTGCACCAGCTTGCATTGCCACCAACAATGCAAAAGAGATCCTCTTTCTCTGCATCCTCACCAACATCTGTTGTTGTCTGAGTTGTTAATGTTAGCCATTCTGACAGGTGTAAGATGGTATCTCATTGTGGTTTTGATTTGTATTTCCCTGATGATGAGTGATGTTGAGCATTTTTTCATGTGTTGGTTGGCCATCTGGATGTCTTCCTTGGAAAAGTGTCTATTCATGTGTTTTTCCCATTTCTTCACTGGATTATTTGTTTCTTGGGTGTTGAGTTTGGTAAGTTCTTTATAGATTTTGGATACTAACCCTTTATCTGATATTTCATTTGCAAATATCTTCTCCCATTCTGTTGGTTGCCTTTTAGTTTTGCTGATTGTTTCCTTTGCTGCGCAGAACCTTTTTATTTTGATGAGGTGCCAGTAGTTCATTTTTGCTTTAGTTTCCCTTGTCTCCAGAGACGTGTTGAGTATGAAGTTGCTGTGGCCAAGATCAAAGAGTTTTTTGCCTGCTTTCTCCTTGAGGATTTTGATGGCTTCCTGTCTTACATTGAGGTCTTTCATCCACTTTGAGTTTATTTTTTGTGTATGGTGTAAGAAAATGGTCCAGGTTCATTCTTCTGCATGTTGCTGTCCAGTTTTCCCAGCACCACTTGCTGAAAAGACTGTCTTTATTCTATTGGATATTCTTTCCTGCTTTGTCAAAGATTAGTTGGCCATATGTTTGTGGGTCCATTTCTGGGTTCTCTATTCTGCCCCATTGATCTGAGTGTCTGTTCTTGTGCCAGTACCATACTGTCTTGATGATCACAGCTTTGTAATACATCTTGAAGTCCAGGATTGTGATGCCTCCTGCTTTGGTTTTCTTTTTCAAGATTGCTTTGGCTATTTGGGGTCTTTTCTGGTTCTATACAAATTTTAGAATTATTTGTTCTAGCTCTGTGAGGAATGCTGGTGTTACTTTGATAAGAATTGCATTGAATATGTAGATTGCCTTGGGTAGTATCGACATTTTAACAGTATTTGTTCTTCCTATCCAGGAGCATGGAATCTCTTTCCATTTTTCTGTGTGTCTTCTTCAATTTCTTTCAAAAGCTTTCTATAGTTTTCAGTGTATAGATTTTTCACCTCTTTGGTTAGATTTATTCCTAGGTATTTTAGTTTTTTTTGTGCAACTGTAAATGGGATTGATTCCTTGATTTCTCTTTCTGTTGCTTCATTGTTGGTGTATAGGAATGCAACTGATTTCTGTGTGTTGATTTTATATCCTGCAACTTTACTGAATTCATGAATCAATTCTAGCAGTTTTTTGGGGGAATCTTTAGGGTTTTCCATATAGATTATCATGTCATCAGCGAAGAGTGAAAGTTTGACCTCCTCCTGGCTGATTTGGATGCCTTTTATTTCTTTGTGTTGTCTGATTGCAGAGGCTAAGACTTCCAATACTATGTTGAATAACAGTGGCAAGAGTGGACATCCCTGTCTTGTTCCTGACCTTAGGGGGAAAGCTCTCAGTTTTTCCCCATTGAGGATGATATTAGTGTTGGGTCGTTTATATATGGCTTTTATGATCTCGAGGTATACTCCTTCTATCCCTACTTTCTTGAGGGTTTTTATCAAGAAAGGATGCTGTATTTTGTCAAATGCTTTCTCTGCATCTATTGAGAGGATCATATGGTTATTGTCTTTTCTTTTATTGATGTGATGAGTCATGTTAATTGTTTTGTGATATTGAACCGGCCCTGCATCCCAGGTATAAACCCCACTTGGTTGTCGTGAATAGTTTTTTTAATGTATTGTTGGGTCCGGTTGGCTAATATCTTGTTGAGGATTTTTGCATCCATGTTCATCGGGGGGTTGGTCTATAGTTCTCCTTTTTAGTGTGGTCTCTGTCTGGTTTTGGAATCAAGGTAGTGCTGGCTTCATAGAAAGAGTTTGGAAGTTTTCCTTCCATTTCTATTTTTTGGAACAGTTTCAAGAGAATAGGTGTTAACTCTTTTTTAAATATTTGGTGGGAAAAATAAATAAATAAATATTTGGTAGAATTCCTCTGGAAAGCCATCTGGCCCTGGAATCTTGTGTTTTGGGAGATTTTTGATTACTAATTCTATTTCCTTACTGGTTATGGGTCTGTTCAAATTTTCTATTTCTTCCTGTTTCAGTTTTGGTAGAAACACATGGTTGTTTTTAAGGCAAACTTCACACATGTAAAGTTCTGACTGCTTTTCTCTTCTTCCTTTTTATTGGATCTTCCAAATGAACTTCTCAAACTTCAGTGTGTACAAGAAACATCAGGGGTTACTTTTTCAACATGCAGATTGCTGAATCCCCACACCACACACTGGATCCACCCACCTGCTGGAGGTGGGTCCCAGGCATCTTCATTCTAGCAACCTTGCTGGGTGTTCTTATACACACTGAAGTTTAAGCAGTAGTGACTTAAATATTGCCTTCCTCAGGGATTCTGTCCCTGAGTCTGTTTCTCAACACTCAAAGGAGAGAGTGCTGAGAGCACATTCCTAAAAAAAAATCACCATATTGTCACAGTTACCGTTGGGCTGCGATGTATTGTGCAGTTGTGTTGGGCTGGAAATGGTCAGGAACCAGTGTTCCGCATGTGGTGCAACTCATCAATGCTCATTTTTCAGGTTATTACCTATGCATATGTCCTGCTCAAATCTTTGTCCCAATCAACACAAGATTTCTAACAACCAACCAAGCATTTCTACCTCAAACCCTACATATCTTACAGCTCATTTTTATCATTTTTCGCAAATCTGCTTTTCTTTTTATATTATCCACTTCAGTTAGTGACACCACAACCCACATAACTGATGAAGCCAGAACACTCAGATTTGTCCTCACGTCTGTGTTTTAACTGTCATCTAACTCATCACCTAGTCTGTGTTGAACCTAACTTTCGAACATCTCTCAGATCTGTTTTCTTTTCATAATTCTCATTGCCATTGCTTTAGGGTCCTCCCTTAGATGCTTGTCCTCTCTTCTGGGCTTTAGAAAAGACTTCCTAAAAGGTATCTACTCCCATTTTCCCCCGTAATCCATCTTTCACACTGCCATTGGAGATACATTTCCAAAATGCAAATCAGATTTTGGCATTCCTAAATCCGCTCCCTATTACCTCCCAGATAAAGTCCAATCCATTTGTATGACATATAAGGCCCTTTGCGATCATGTTTAACTTTCCAGAGTAATAGTCCTTTGCTCTTCCTGCCAGAGCTTCTGATTCAAATCTAATAGTGTTAGATTTCATTGAACTATCAAATATTGCGTCATTTTCGTCATTTGAAGATGGCCCTAAAAATAATATCCTGTTAGTGTTTATAAACTGTAAAATTTGGGGCTTTCATAAAACCTTTTGAAAACTATTAATGCATAACCAAACCAAGGACTCCCCGTGAACATGAGCAAAATTGTGCCCCTGTTTCTATGCAGATAAGATATGTTGCTTTATCCTATAATTTATCTATATGTAAAGATACGTTCTCATCATTATGTGAAAACTGGAAGACTTTCTCTACTGGGTCAGGTCAGGATGAACCTGATACTCTAAGCACAGCTCCTGAAAAGTTAAAAAAAGAAAACTGAAGGAAGAGAATATTACTCCCCTGTGTTCAAGGGGAGCACGAGTTTTGTTCAAACCCATACCAACTCGAGCCCCTGAATTGTAGGCATTCCAGGTATTTCTACTGTAATTATTCAACTAACCCTTTCATATCTATTTCCAATTTTGCATGCAGCATTTCTGAGTGTCAGTGCTCTGTACTGCTAGTGTAGTGATCTTACAGGTCAAGAAATGATATAAGTAAAGTGGGAAAACAATAAGACAGCCAATTAGGAAAACACAGTTTGCATTACAAATCTGTATGCACACTTTCATAAGATTAGTTCACTTTAAGACGATAGGAAGCAGTCATTAACATAAGTGTAATAAATTGAAAAAAGTCTTAAGTAAGAAAAAGCGTATTACAAATGAAAGAACAAATAGGATTATAGGAAAGGAAAAATATACTGGTAAGTACAAAAAAACGGGGTAATTGTCATCAATGGAGTCTAGAAGGGGGAGAATAAAAATGTCATACTGACCAAGGACAGTTCATGAGGCCACAGCTCAACTAATCCTGAATACACCATTAAAGAATAGCTATACTCTTTTTTATTTTTAAATGGAGCATGGAATAACTCTTTAGGCTCTACTGTCATCTTTAGCACTACTATTGTCTTTCCCCACCCTTTCTTAATGTTTTCTCTAAAAGGTTATACTAATCTTAAACTCATGTACCTAATCTCAAATCTCAAGTGAGTTTGTCCCTCTCTATTGGCATCGGTTTGAAAATTATAAAGACTTGTGTTTTAGATGCTGGGAATCTCTTTGGTAACTGTTTTCAGAGCTGGTTAAGAGGTAGGTTTGAATTTGATCCAACAAGATCCTACCTTATTTCCAAGTTGCTTCTCTTTGTCTTCCCTTATGAAACACAGCAGACACAACTGACTGGACCTGGATGGTTACTGGGTATAATAAACACCCTGTGTCCCTCTTTCACTAAACACTGTAAGATAAACACTGTTTCCAGCCGCTCACTATCTGGACTATAATGTTCTTTTGTTTGTATTCAGGAGTAAGGTGAATTATTTGCTTCTCAACTGTGGAAAGCTTAGCCACTAGTATCTTCAACGTTTATTTATTTTTTGGGACAGAGAGAGACAGAGCATGAATGGGGGAGGGGCAGAGAGAGAGGGAGACACAGAATCGGAAACAGGCTCCAGGCTCTGAGCCATCAGCCCAGAGCCTGACGCGGGGCTCAAACTCACGGACCGTGAGATCGTGACCTGGCTGAAGTCGGACGCTTAACCGACTGCGCCACCCAGGCGCCCCAACCACTAGTATCTTCAAAAACAGTCCAAGATCACTGAAGTCAGCAGTATTCTTAGAATCAAGCAGCACAGTAGAAAAATTTAATAAATTATACTTTCAGAACAGGAAATTTGACAACCTCCTGTGTTAATCCATTTTAATGATTAATAAATCTGCTGTCTAAAACATTGCCATTTATGGCATGACTTCAAGTTACAGGTTAAGCCTGTTTTATCTTGTTTTGTCATCAGCGTACATGGCCACTCTCGGCCACTGTCCTGTTATTATAGAGCCTTTCCTTTATCTTGTCTGTAATTCCATTTTCTAATCTTTTTTTTAACTGTATATGTTTCTTTATAGTTCTCATGTCACCTTAGGTTCTAAGATCTTTACCTTGTTCTTAAAGTGGTGGCTGTCCAAAAAACCACACACACACACGCACACACACACACAAAGACTTGACTATAGAGAACAAACTGGTGGTTGCAGAGGGAAGGTTGGGTGGAGGGATGTGTGAAATAGGTGAAGAGGATTAAGAGTACACTTATCGTGGTGAGTATCGAGTAATGTGTAGAATTGTTGAATCACCATATTGTACACCGAAATTAATATAACACTCTGTTAATTATATGGAATTAGAATATATATGTGTGTATACATATATGTGTGTATATATATATATATATATATATATATATATATATATATATATAATGACTTTGGGTGAAAAAAAGTGATACATAGCTAATGTGTCAACCAATAAATATGGTGCCTGCCAGTGTGCGGACAAATGCCTCATAAACTTCAGAAAATATTTGTATAAGAAGCTTTTCATGGTAAGGAGAATACCTTCAAGGGAATTAACCGGTTAATTGGAGCCAGGAACGGAACTGCAGCAGCTAACACAGGATACTAAGTGTGGATGGGGAGGTTTTTCAACAATGGAGGTCATGGTTAGAGAGGAAGGTCATTCACCAATAGGGTCCAGGCGCAAAGAGAAGGCACAAATGTTCTTTCCCGGGATATTTGTTGTTGCTGTTGTTTGTTTGTTAGTTTGTTTGTTATTTCCCCTGAGTATCTAGTATAGTAAACAAACTTAGAGATTTAGGTGTAGCTCCTCAATGTACTGAGTAGGAAGTGGGACTTGGATACAATGTGCCTTGTCCTTCATAGTTAAAATATTAGGAAGGTTGCTAAATTACTATGCTGTGGCATCAATCACTATTTATTTGGAAATACAATGGACTTAAAGCTCTCTGAGAAAAAAAGTGGTGGCTGTCAGAATTAGCAGATGTCATGGTAGAGGATTCACTAGCACTGAACACACAAGGAAGCCGACCTGATGGTCCTTGCATACCAGATTCCAGTGTACAGATCAGAAAAAAATGCAGTGCTTCATTGCTCTTTCATGCTCAGCTAGTTATTCACTTTGACCCTACATGTTTCACTAACATGCATCTGTACAGCCACAGTCCCTTTCTGACTTTCCTTTTTGATAGTTTAGTTTGTCCTTGTTTGTGTTGTACCTGCCCTTACTCAGTACTTCATTCCTTGTTTCTAACTCTTCTCCAATTATCCAAGGTCATTTTGAATTCTGGTGCAGCCTTGTGGGTAATGGTTATCCATTGCCTGAGATAGTTGAGAGCATAGCTTTTATCCTCTCATCCAAGTCTACCCTAGGCTCACAACAATTTACTTAATATATCTGCAGGTATCAGTGAGAAAATCTAAAGGGGGGAGTTTCACCCAAAACAGCAACTAACTACATGAAATACCTAGAAGCCAATTTAAGAAGAAACACGGAAGACTCATATAAACAAACATGCAAAACTACTGAGCTATAAAATCATTTTTTGCATAGGTGTGTTGTAGCTGAGAAGGACTTAGCATTCTCCCAAAGGCATTATGGTGAGCTAGTGAAGTGACTGAATGCTTGCATTCCTAGGGGACAGGTGGTGAAGCCCTAACACTGTGACTTTTTACTTATGAATAGACAAAGTCAAGGACACTTGGAGGGTACTGTGTCACCTGCAACCCAAATTACGATAGGAACACTAATTACAATGAGCATTTGGTCAGGTTGCAATATTTCTTGTAGGCAATGATTTCTGTTTTACTTTAAGAGAAAATATAGGCATTTTTCTCTAGAAATTAAAAAGAAACATTATGAACTTTCACTGATAGATTTTTTAAATGTGATTAATTATTTAAGGGCAGTAAACAGGCTTAGAAAATTACCTTAAATATGTAATAAATTGGACATTTGAGCCTTAGTGTAGTTAATTTTTTAAAGTGTTCATGTCACTCTTTTTCATTGAAACCTTTGGTGTCTGGAACACCTAAAGCAATGAGTTTTTGAGATAGCTTAATTTTCCCTAATAGTTCTAACAACAATTAATTTTCCCTAATAGTTCTAAAATATGTAACGTTTTTAGATGGACATTTTCCTTGGACTGTTGTATGTTCTCCTACGTTTGTGAGCAGAACATTCAGAATAAAACTTAACTTTTACTTGATGTCACAGGTTAAAAAGAACAAAGGGGAGGAAGGACCTTTTTCTAATCAAATCCTGGTTCTGCCATGTAACACCTGTGCACTTGGGTAAGTCCATCTATCTCTCCATGCCTTAGATCAGACATAACCTCAGCTATTTACTTTTCCAGGTTGTTGTGAATACATGAGAGAGGAAACCAAAGTTTGCATTGTATGCTATTAAATGTAGCAGTGTTGTTTTAAGTTGAATTTGGGATTCAAAAGAGAAAGAGAAGTAATGAGAAGTAATATAATTTTTTTGGAGTGATGGTCATGTGTCAAGTACTTCATCTGTTTTGTCTTCTTCGATATTCATAACAATATTTTTTTTAAGTTCATTTATTTTGAGAGAGAGAGAGAGTGCACAAGTTGGGGAGGGGCAGAGAGGGAGGGAGGGAGAGAATCCCAAACAGGCCCCATGCTGTCAGTGCAGAGCCTGATGTGGGGCTTGAACCCACGAATCATGAGATCATGACCTGAGCCAAAAGCAAGAGTCAGATGCTCAACCAACTGAGCCACCCAGGCACCCCCGATATTCATAACAATATTACAATGTGGTTATTATTATTCCCATTTTATACATGAGATGTTAAAGCTCAGAAAAGTTAAGTAACTTGCTCTTTGTAACAAAGATGAGAGAATGAGAATTAAGTTGGCAGGACATTTTCTTCATTTCAGGAGAGGTAAATAAAAGGCCAGAATTTATCATGGTCATCACCTGGGCAAAACTAAGATTTAAACATAATATTTTTTACTGTTCGTTCATTGGGGTTTTTGTTTTGCTTTTTTGTTTTTGATTTCTTTACTTTTCCATTTTTTTGGGGGGGGGGAATCTGTAGAGGCAATGGCTGACTAGATATTTCTTTCTTTCTTTTTTTAAAAAAATATTTTTAAGTAATCTCTACATCCAGTGTAGGGCTCAAACTCACAACCTGGAGATCAAGAATTGTGTGCTCTACCTACCGAGCCAGTCAGGCACCCCTACGTGCTTCTTGATGTTACAGAATTACTGTTAATTTCAAAAGTATTATAGTGATATTATGGTTGTTATTTTTTTAACAAGTCATGTTATGCGCTGAATGTTTGTATCCCCCAAGATTCATACGTTGAAACCTCCCCTACCCAGGGGATGGTATTAAGATATGGGGATTTTAGGAGATAATCAAGGTCAGATGAGGACATGAGGGTGGAGCCCTCCTGGATGGGGCTGATGCCCTCATAACAGCAGGAGAGAGCGCCCTGCCTTTCTCTGCTTTCTGCCATGTGAGGACTTAACTGGCAGTCAGCAGTACAACCTGGAGGAGGGCTCCCACCAGAACCTCACTGCACCAGCACCCTAACTGCAGACTTCTGGCATCCAGAACTGTGAGAAATAAATTTCTGTTGCTTGTAAGCTACTCAGTTTATGGTATTTTGTTACAACAGCCAAGCTGATTAAGGCAAGTTCTTTCTTTCAGAGGTTCCTTCTAGAAAATTGACCAATGAACAGTTATGATTTCTGGAATTCGTTTTAAAAATTTCTTGGAGGTGAAGGGGATTGATTGTGGGTTGGGGGTATACACAAAACAAGGCCAGCATGAGTTACTAAATTATGAAACTGGGTGATGAGATTGGATTCTAAGTCCCCTTGGTTCCAAAGTGCATCCACTGTTTTATCAGGCGGGACTTCCAAACACCCTCTATTACAACACCATATTTCTTGGGTCTCCTCTAAATGAAGTGAAGCAGTGATTTTTGAAAACCACATATTAGGATGCACTCTTCGTGTGCAGAGATTTATCCCCCAGATGAAGCTTCCGAGTTATTGTTGATGCTGTGTGGTTTAGTTACAGAGGCTGCAAGTGATTCCCAAAGTCTTCACATGCTACTTGTGGGAGGGTTCTCTCTATGGGTGGCTAGCTGCTGTTGCCGCCACACACATACTTTCTACTGGGCGTTCTACGGCTTCTCAAATCCGAATTGGAAATTATCTGCTCACACAGAAGTGGAGTTACTATCTGGGCTGCTTCCAAGGCCCCAGCAGTAGATGAGTGTCATGAATCCAAAGAGCACCTTAGTGTGTCCCTGCCAAGAAAACTTGAATTGCCCCGCAATCTTACAGTTGGTTTATGATAAAAACTTGATATTTTCCAAGTTTGGGCAACAGTCCTAACAATGATATTGGGAATGGCGAGCAGTGAACTTGGAAGAAACTTTTCTAATCTATCAGTAATGAGAAAAACCTTGATCAGCTGTTCTGGAGGAAAGATGAATTATCTTTCAATTTCTTCTATAGATAATATTATAAAATCACTATGGTTTAAAGATGTTATCAGAGAATATGCAGCCAAAAAATATAGGAAGAAAGATGATATATTATGTCGTAAAAGTAACTAGTGAAATATGTTATTTTTCTGGATTTGGCAGTGTTTGTGGTGTTTGTCAGCTTTGCAAAATTGGTAATCTCTTATTGTTCTTTTTCTTATTCTACAGGAATACTCATTTTTGAACTTAAGTGTTTTATATTCATAATTTTGGATTCTTTTTCTTAAAAGGCACTCCCAAATCATACTAGCATTGGGTAACGTAAAACCTGGACCTGGAGTGCCTGGGTGGCTCAGTCAGTTGAGCGACCGACTTCGGCTCAGGTCATGTGAGTTCAAGCCCCATGTCGGGTTCTGTGCTGACAGCTTAGAGCCTGGAGCCTGCTTGGAATTCTGTGTTTCCCTCTCTCTCTGCCCCTCCCCAACTCATGCTCTGTCTCTGTCTCAGAAATAAATAAAAATAAAAAAAAAAAAACAACCTGGACCTACTCTGGTACCCATCCCATTCTCTCAGAATCATTTGTACACTGAAATTTTTTAAATACTGATTTTGTCTTCCTGTAGGAAGTTGACAGAGCTCCCCAAAAACTTTCTAGTTCTTCCTTTCTTGGTAGAAAGGGAGACTTAACCTGAAAAGTTGGCTCAGGATGTTGATCCCGGTGGAGCCTGACAGCGGTACGCCCGTGTTCTCCTGTGTTCATTTGGCTTACAAGTGGGGGTGAGGGTGTATATTATTGCAGCTTTCCTCTTTCCTCATCTGCAATATATGTTTGATCTGGGCTGAGCCACAAGACTTACTGTGAGAGCTGGTTCCTTAGTAAGCAACCCCATACAACCAGTGACTCTAGCTCTCCTGGGGGTGGGGCACATGCCCTGCCATCCTAATGAGATTTATAGTGGCTTCTCTCTTAGCTTTCCCCTTAGCAGAGGCCATCTGCATATGCTCTTCAGACTCCAGAAGAAATCCTGGCCCCTACATCATGGCCCCTGGTCTCTAGAGCACACATGACTCTCACAGAACTTGGCATTTCCTCCCAGGACACAGGCACACTCAGCCATTGACTCTCATGACCTCTGAGCTACATCATAATCATTGCTAGACTGTAGTCAATGCTGAGTAAGTTTTAGGTGTACCTGGGTAACTATTTTCCGGGTTGAAAATTAGGGAAAACATTGTGAAAATATTGAGCATCTCTATGAGGTTATGAAAATAAATGCTTAAAATCTGGAGTGTCCAGAAGTATATAATTAAAGAGAAGTTTGCCAGTGTTTTAAATGACCCCAGATTATCGTGCATTTTAAATTTGCTCAGCTGCCCTTCACACATTCTTTCTTCTCTTGCTGTCAGATTACTTATGGTTATTTCTTGCTGCTGTCTATAGGCCGGCAAGTTATCAGCACTTCTTCACAGTAGCTAGTGGTCTTAAAAGTAAGTCTGGAGCCCAGCTGCTTGGGTGGACACCTCAGATCTGTCACATGTAACCCTGGGCATGTTACTTAGCCTTTCTGCTCTCCAGTTTTTCATGTGTGAAATGGTGGATAATAACAGCACCTAGCTCATGGGGTTGTCATGAGGTTTAAGTGAAGTAGAACTACTCAGAATAATGCCTGGAAAATAATGGGTGCTCAATAAATATTTGTTATTGTCATTCTCTTTCTCATTTGTTATCTCAAATCTGCTAAGGACTAACACACCAGATAATCAGGGTTATTAAAACTCTAAACAAGATAAAATTAAATAGTCTTTGAATGAATACCTACCCAACTAGCCCATGAGGAAAGTGAACATTACTGCAGCTGTCCCATTCAGGCAGAAAAAGCTTTAATGAGGTATCATGCTGTCAAGACGGCTGCTTACCTGACTTGTTTCTTCTGATCAACAGAATCGTGACTCCTGTTATTGGTTTAGACAGAGTATTTTAATGTTATGCAAAAGTATTCTTCACTTAAAAAATTTTTTTTAATTAAATAAGTTTTTATTTTAATTCCAGTTAGTTAATATACAGTGTTATATTAATTTCAGGTGTGCAATATAGTGATTCAACACTTCCATAAATCATCCGGTGCTCATGACGACAAGGGCACTCCTTAATCCCCATCACCTATTTAACCCGTCCCCTTACTCATCTCTCCTCTGGTAACCATCAGTTTGTTCTCTATAGTTAAGAGTCTGCTTCTTGGTTTGTCTGTCTTTTTATCCTTTGCTCATTTGTTTCTTAAATTCCACATATGAGTGAAGTCGTAGGGTATTTGTCTTTCTCTGACTGACTTATTTCACTTAGCATTATACTCTCTACTTCCATCCATGTCATTGCAAATAGCAAGATATCATTCCCTTTTTGTGTTTGAGTAACATTCCATTGTATGTATACACCACATCTTCTTTATCCATTCATCAGTCGATGGACACATGGTCTGTTTCCATAATTTGGCTACTGCAGATAGTGCTGCTATAAACATTGGGGTGCATGTGTTCCTTTGAATTCATATTTTTGTCTCCTTTGGGTAAATACCTAGTAGTGCAATTGCTGGATCATCGGGTAGTTCTAGTTTTAACTTTTCGGGAACCTCCATACTTGTTTTCCACAGTGGTAAAAGTATTCTTTATTCCAAATCTTTTAGAATGACAAAAAAAAATTACGTGAAAATGGTTCGGCCTGAAACATAAGCATATAACTTACAAGTTGCTATATTAAACATAATGATGCTCAGAACAAACTTTAATGTTCCGCGTTCTGACGTGGATCTCTAGTATTCTATCTCTGGGATTGTTGGCACCTATAGTCAGCAGTGGATAAAGGAAAAGCCATTCAGTTTCGATCCCCTTCTTTCATCACCCTGGTTATCATGAGTTTCAGAAACTGTTTCACTCATTCTAGCTTTCCTTCTTTTTTGCCTTTTCCGGGACAGGCCCATGTAACGTTGACATTTCCAGTGCACAGTCAGCTTCGGCCTGATTCTGAGACAAGGCTTTGTCCTGGAGATGAAAGTGAGCACAGACCATGATGCTCAGCAGACGGTAGTCTCTCTCTCACTCCCCCCCCCTGCCCCCGCAAAAGATTTTATTTTTAAGTAATCTCTACACCCAATGTGGGGCTTGAACTCACAACCCCCAGATCAAGAGTCACCTCAGCTCTACCAACTGAGCCAGCCAGGTACCCTTTTGGAGTCTCTTACTAAGTATTTATTAAATGAATGGATGATTGCTCTGGCTTTCACTGAAAGAGAATAATGAACATCATCTAGAAAAACTCCCCCAAGTGTGCAGAAAATGTTGACCTTAAACTGTTGTCATTTTCTTTGCCACACTATCAAACATCACCCTGGTTCTTCCGGCCAGGCCCGTATTGTTTAATGCATACACAAGCCATACTTGTGCTGTTTAATGTGTACACAAAGCCATCTATACATGAGGACATCTATACACAAACTATGTGACACTTGTTCTGGTGGGTCAGAGGTATTTTTTGCTTGGCTCAACGGGATGGGTCACATTGTTCACCAGCAGATTACAGATAGGAGAGTAGCTGATGTAGTTGTTAAGCATGTTAAAGTCTGTGGAAGTTGAATTTCTAATTCATTTTGCTTGAAATTCTGAATTTTTATTTGCCTATGGCCCATCTTTTCACACAGAGCTTTAAATACACTAATAGCAAGATGTTTTTATTAAATTTTCTCGGTCAGAGATTATAATAAATGTCCAAACATCTGATGAAAAAAGAAAAGGGAGCAGATAAGAAATAAATGACTTAAAATTGAGACTCAATTCAAAACAAGCTTAACGTTTTGCCGGGAGTGAAAAATTCCAAATTTAGTTGCTCCATCTAGTGGTGAACCGTTGTATGACTTTAGTGAAGAGCTTTTAGTTTTTCACAGTGGACGTTTTATTCCAACTAGTAGGTAGAAAAAAAATGTTTAATAGATTCCCAGTCTTATTGACCCACTAAAATGAACAGAAAATTGCTCCACATAAAAAGAAAAGATCACTGCTTAATGAATCTGAATAGACTTAAAGACATATTTACTAACCAACTCAAATTTCAAATCATGGTTCCTTTCTCAGTCTAGGACCTCGCATCAATAGTGCTATCTGTACCTATTACTGTATTTTTAATCTGTATATCATCCTGAAAATATAAGACAATTTAGGCCTAATCTGGATTGGTGGAGAGAAACGCTGATAGAGAGAGGAGCTCTTCTGCAGTTAATAGCATGAGTTGTTGACCCAGGCCTTAATAAGGCCCGAAAAGTGCTCTGAATTGTGTGAAAAATATCAGTCCAGTCAATAGGTGAAGGGGATTAAGAGGCACAAACTTCCAGTTGTAAAATAAACAAAAAATAAAGATTGCATGTCGACCTGAATGTAATGAATTGTTCCCGTTAACAGGGGCTCTAGGTCAGACTACTTGGGTTCCAATTCTGACACTAGCACTTATTAGCTGTGTGGCCTTTGTACCTCAGTTTCATTGTCTATAAAATGAAAATAATGCTACCCCTCACATAGAATTGTGAGGTTAAACTAGATACTGCATGGAAAACACTTGGAACTATATCTGATGCAGAATAAGTGCTCAATAACATTTTCATGATATTATTTTCTAAAAAAAATTTTAAGTTTATTTTTTTGAGAGAATGAGACAGAAAGAGAGAGAGAGCGAGACAGAGAGAGAGAGAGAGGATGCCAAGCAGGTTCTGCACTGTCAGCGCAGAGCCCGATGTGGGGCATGAACTGTGAGATCATGACCTGGGCTGAAGTCAAGAGTCAGATACTTAACCAACTGAGCCACACAGGCACCCCTATTATTATTAGTTTTTAAATGCTTACTTATTTTTGAGAGAGACAGACAGAGCATGAGCGGGGGAGGGGCAGAAAGAGACGGGGACACAGAATCCGAAGCAGGTTCCAGGCTCCGAGCTGTCAGCACAGAGCCCAGTGTGGGGCTTGAACTCATAAACCGTGAGATCATGACCTGAGCAGAAGTTGGACGCCCAACCAACTGAGCCACCCAGGCACCCCCATTTTCCTGATGTTATTATTAACTTTGTGTTGTGTATTCACAGATTTCGTGGTGTTGGTTTTGTGTGTAATTGAATTGTGTCAAGTAATCAGGTGTCCATTTGGTAAGCCATTTGGAACCTCTGATTTCCCTGACTCAGTGGAGTTGTTCTCACTCTAGGAGGGAGTCTTCACTGCAATATCTTAACTGTAACAGCAACCCATATCCCATTCTGCAACATTATTTATATGGTCAGTCTCTCACTTCCCAAATTCAGCTTTGCCTCCCAGAATTTCAGCACTCACCTGGAAAGTAGAGATGGCATGCTTGCTCCTGGGCATGCCCACAGTTTGTTCATTTTCTCCTCAGGACTTCAAAGTCATGGTTTAGCTTTAGTCTTTCCTGAGAGCAAACTTTCCTCACAAAAAGTGGAAGGACAGATTCCATGAAGCTAATTGCATACATATTCTAGGAAAATAGCACACTGCGTTGACAGTATTAGAGTACATTTTCTTTTACCCTTAGAAAGTTGTCTGTCATGAAATACCTCCCTTCTTCCAGGGTCTAATTGTAGATGCTTCTAAGAGCATGGGCTATGGAGCTGGAGGTGTGGAGTTTTAACTCTTAGCTCCACCATTTAGTGGTAGAATAACCTTGGAGAAATTATTGACTTCTGTGGGCCTTTGTTTATTCATTATTAGGTACAGGGGAAAACATAGAAGCTATTTCAAAAGTTGTTCTGCAAATTAAATGAACTAATATGTATAAAGCACTTAGAATAATGCATGGTATGTGGTAAGTGATATGTAAGGGTTAGTTGTTGCAGAGTTGTTATTAGTGGATATTCCTTATTCCGTGGAGGATAAACTGTTGTATATTTCTAGAGATTCCAAATTCAGCATAATCTAAGAGTTATTCTTTCACTTTCACCCTTTGTGACATTTTCTATATATTCTCTTCCTGACTCTGGTCTTGAATTTTGTCTTTTCCCAGTCTTTTCTTTACAATTTTTCCTCTTCAATGGTAGTGTCCACTTCAGAAACTCTTTTCTCCTGTGAAGACATTTTACTCTCACCCCTTTACTTCTTACCAAGGAATTTCTCAAGGACATAAACTATGTTTATTCTTTATATGTTTCTGATGCTTTGCACAGAGCTCATAGTTGCCCAATAAAGATGCATGGATAAAATATATAGAAACACTAGCTTGCATTTGCACATCAGGTTTGTGATTGCCTTAGAAAAGTATACCTATAATTATAATTATTGTCCTTTACTTAGTAGCTATCAATGCTAGGCACTATACTAAGGGTTTTAGATAGCATGACTCATTAAATGGCATCAACAATTTTAGAGGTGTAAATCCTATTAGTTTCATTTTACAAATTGGGAAGCAGAGTTTTAGAAAATATAAATTGCTTGTCCAAAGTGACAGTGTTAGTGGCTAAAGCCCCTTTCTCATGAAAAAATCCTCTATTGGTTACTGGACATCTTCATGTTTTATTCCTTCTACTATGTTGGTTTAGGGTGAGGCCACAGTTCTCTGGTCTTCCATCTCCTGCAGGTAAATGGTTTTGCCGAACTCCCCAGAGCCACACATTTGAGAGGTTGCAAATTCAAATACCATAGGAGGCACTCAGAGAACAGCGTTTGTTGTGTGAGGGTATGGGTCGTGTCTTGAAAATCCAGAGTTTCCCCCATCCTGTCACCAGGACCTGTGAATTTGCTGTGAATAATGTTGGTTATAGACTCTCCATCCTCCCCTCCTCCCATATCACTCTAGTTCAAGTCCTTGTTACCCCAAACCACTGAGACTGTTGCAAGAGTTGCTTAAGTCCTCTCTGTAGGTCTTGTGTCTTCCTCTCCTTCTGCTAATCAGAGCAAAACAAATTTTTGAAGTTGTTAGCTCCCTATTAAAAAGGCTTTATGGTTTTCCACTGTTAATTACTGAGTCCAGACTTAACGTTTCATTGTAGACCAGCCAGAATATATTCACACCTAACACTCCATTCTTATACCTTTACGCAAATCCTCTGCTTTTGTCAGAATGGTCCCCCGGCAGTTCCTGAAAATGCCAAGCACAGACTTTCTTTTTCTTTTCTGCTTATGATCTTTTCTTAGCTTCTTCCAGTTAAATTAATCTTATCCCAGATTCCTGTTCTATACTAGCTTTTTGTTTTTGTTTTTGGTGAGACAAATGTTCGCCTTTCTTTCAGTCCTTCCTTTTCTTTCTTTCTTTCTTTCTTTCTTTCTTTCTTTCTTTCTTTCTTTCTTTCTTTCCTTCCTTCCTTCCTTCCTTCCTTCCTTCCTTCCTTCCTTCCTTCCTTCTTCTCTTTCTTTCCCTCAGTATAATGCATTTCCTATACCGTTTTGTAGAAAGGCAGTAGAATATAGACTCTGGAGCTAGGCAACTGACTTCAAATCCTGGTGCTACCACTTACCTTTCTGGTGACCTGAGTCAAGTTACTAAACCCGTCTGTGCTATAGTGACTTCTACCTTACACTGAAGATAAAATAATGCCTGTCTGACAAGACTGCAGAGAGGATTAAATGAATCATTGCATGTAAAGCAACGTGTGGCATAAGGTAAGCACTAAATCATTGCATGTAAAGCAACGTGTGGCATAAGGTAAGCACTAAATAATGATGATGACGATGGCGGTGATGTTATTTGCTCTTTTATGTGTACTACATTCTTTCATAACTGATTTGTAAACTCTTTCAAGTCAGAGATTTCCATATATCCTTGCCTTGCCAGTCAGGAGACTGGGTGTATCACATTAGGCAGGTCTTCAACCTTAAGACCCTTTTTTACTTTTGTGTAAAATGGAAAGAATTTTTTCTTACATTAGTATAATGTATTAAAATTGGTTTTTCATGTTGGGGCGCCTGGGTGGCGCAGTCGGTTAAGCGTCCGACTTCAGCCAGGTCACGATCTCGCGGTCCGTGAGTTCGAGCCCCGCGTCGGGCTCTGGGCTGATGGCTCAGAGACTGGAGCCTGTTTCCGATTCTGTGTCTCCTTCTCTCTCTGCCCCTCCCCCGTTCATGCTCTATCTCTCTCTGTCCCAAAAATAAATAAACGTTGAAAAAAAAAAAATTTAAAAAAAATAAATAAATAAAAATAAAATTGGTTTTTCATGTATAAAGTTTATTTATTATCTGCCTACCCACCTCACATATGAGATAATTTCTGCAAAGCATGTTGGAAACTGAGGCATGTGGATGTTAACTGTATTACCAAGATGCTCAGTAGTGCTGTTTGAAGAATGGGATCAAATGCTTGTCTTTCTTTCCCCTCCCCTCTAATCTAAATACCATATAAAAAGAATTGGAAGAATTTCTTTTTGATGTTTTTCATCAATAGTGTCTCAATCTTCTCATGGCGCATCCTTCCACCTCACCTTCCAGAAGAGCGTTAATTTTTTTTTAGAAGGGCAAGTTGTGACTGTGAATACAAGCCTCTGGTTCTATGGTATACTAGTGCCTGGAGGAATAGTAGGATTTGAAGAAGTCTCCTAAAATAATGTTCTAATTCTTGCTCCACAGAATTTAATTTTTTGTCTACTATTTATCAGGGTGGTTACAATCTCTTTTCTGAGGTAAAAGGAGATACTAGACTTCGAGGAAGGGGAGCAGAACAAGTGAGGAATGAAATCCAAATTATCATCATGGGAGAAAAGAAAATCAGAAACTGGCAACTGAAGTAAGACAATAAAGGTATTTGTTTAAAAATGAATATAAGGTGGGGGGACCTGGGTGGCTCAGTCAGTTGAGTGTCTGACTTCGGCTCAGGTCCTGATCTCGTGGTTTGTGAATTCGAGCTCCACATCAGGCTCAGAAATGTCAGCCTGTAAGTGCAGAGCCCACTTTGGATCCTCTGTTCCCCTCTCTCTGCCCCTCCCCCACTTGTGCTCTCTCAAAAATAAAATAAATATTAAAAAAATGAATAAAAGGTGGAGCCACAGAAAATGAATATGATTTTTTAAGGCAAGAAATTGTGACTTGTTTAGTCTTTGAGAAGCAGAATATTATCAAAAACATAGTAAAATAATGAGTACAGAAGGGTATATGATATGGCCAGCTGTGGGAATTTCTAGGCTGGCTTCTGTGCTAATTATTAAATATCCCAGCTCTCATTCCATATTCAAACTAAGCATCCATGAACTTCTCTATCTAGCAGGATGAGACATAGGAAGATATTCAAATACCAAAGTAACTATGGAAATAGGAAGAACAAAGCAGAATTCTTGAAAGTCTCTGGGTAAGGATAAAAGGAAAACAGAATAAAGAAGATCTCACAGCAGGGGCCTGTGACAGATCTCCAAATCAAGAAGTCAGGGAAGATGAAGTGGAACAAAGGCAAATCTCCACAACCAGGGAGATGGTCCATAGATTTCAACTACCCAGTTAACTTTCAGATAACTCACTCAGGAGAACAGAACTGGAAACATATAAAACATAAGTTTAATTCTCTCAGTAAATGATGCAAAAAGAGTAGCAAGAATTTTGAAAATGGTCTTACATTTTGAAGAAGATTTTATAGACTGCCTGAATGTCTTAAAAAACCTAGAGAAGAGCGATCCTGGATTAGCCAAATTCTAAGTATGAACACTATTTCAAAATGTTAGGAAACCAAGATTAGCTTGCTTATAAATTTGATGGGTTAAAAAGAATACATATATAGATATATGTGAGTGCGTGTGTGTGTGTGTGTGTGTGTGTGTGTGTGTTTGTGTGTGTTATGCCACACCGAATCAAAGGCAAGAGGTACTTTGAAACATATATTTATGGTAAATGCTTTATTGGGTCCCTGTTCTTTTCTCTCCACCCCCCCCCCCCCCCCGTTCTTTTCTTATAGTCTGAATTACCTGTGTGTTTTGGTGATGTATACATTATATATTTCTATGCAGAAAACACCCCCAAAATTAAAATTTCCACGTGGTTTCTTGTCAGCTTGTGTGGCGTGTTCACAAGGTCTCTTGAAGCCTAGGCTTTGAATACAAACAATGTCACTTTGTCTTCATTCATTCGAACCAAATCTCAAGGGCAGCCCATATTCAAGGGGTGGGACAATTGACTTCACTTTGTGGGAGGAACTAGAAAGAACCTGTGGCTATTTTTCATCTATTGTAGGTGTTTAATTCAATTGCAAAATGAGATAAAAGATATGGAAGACTCTGACTTGGATTGAAAACTGCTAAATTATTGTGAAGTGTTATTATTATGTGGCTGACCCGATGTTCCTTCCCTCCTTCTCTGGGGTCTTTTTGGGGGCAGATATCCTCATAAGAAAGCTCAACACAGGCTGCTAAAACCGTGCTGAGCCAACCGAAATGGTGTTAGGGGTCTTGGCCACTACCTATTTATTCAGTATCTCATGGAGGAGTCTGCTACCAATTCAGTGACATACAAAGTACACTGAATTTCAGAAAGAAAGATTTTGTGTGTGTGTCGTAAATCTTGTGATAATATTTGTCATTAGCTCAAGCACTGATCCCTGGTTCAAAGGAAATTTATGCTTCAACTGAGCAGGACAGGTTTTTATCTTCTTAAATCATGGTACCAGAAGCTGAAAGAAAAATAAGCCAAAAAAAGTGAGGTCGAATTACCTTGTTTATTCAGCTCTCTGACATCCTCACAAGATCTCAACAGTGACAATGGGCTTGAAGGCTCAGTGAGTATTTGTAGGAGGCACCTCTTGTGGTCGCTTCACATCACAGGGTTCCCCTTTACTAAGGGGCTGCTGCCTGCACAGATATGTGCTCTCCTTGCCCCCACTCTGACAGACATCTCAAAGTTAGGAAAGAGTCTTTTGGACCATGGCTGACTGGACTAGGCCTGTCATTTGACCTAAGGAAGCCCGTCAGTTTCCTGCTGTCTGTCATGAACTAGAAATGTTGCCAGAAGAGCCACCCTGCTCTTGGAAGTTGTTTCTCTGGAAGGAAGGCCCACCACCTCCTGCAGAAGAAATACATGGAATTGCACTAGTTCCTACCCTTTCTGAACCTTGGTTTAATTCTTCCTTAGATCTGGTAAGATATTCCACTGTTCTTACAATCAATTCCCTGTTTTTGCTCAAACTATTAGAGTGGCTTCTGTTACTTGTAATCAAAAGAATCTTAGCAGAAGACAGCCACAACCATGGCTGAATGGTTAGAAGAAAATGGTTTATCTGGATGCCATTCTATCAACTCATGGATTCATTAGTCATTTATTGAGGACCTATTATATGTCAAACACAGAGAAAAGTACACAAATAAGACATAAGGAGATGTGGGGAGATAGTCATGCAAACATATAATCACACTAAACTGTGATAATGTTCTGGTAGAGATAGTACAAAGCGATGTGGGAGTATAGGTAAGAGTATGAATGAACTCCCTGGGTGGGTTGGGGAACTGGGGTTAATCAGCTTGGAGAAGGATATAAGTTAAGGACTAAATCAAAGCTATGCAGAAAATTCACTCTCATTACATTACAGAGGTAGCAAATGAGGAATTGCTACATGGAGGCCGAAGACCAGCTGTTCTCAATATCAACTTAGCTCTGCCAAGTGGAAACCGATTTGAACAGCAGTATGAGAGACTGAGATTATATATGGAAGAATTTCCTGACAGTGAGAGTAGTTAACGTTGTGAGATTGTAGAATCTTCTCCTCTCGAGGTTTAAAAAAATAACATAGCTCGTCATCTGCCTGGGATAGCATTATTGTGATGCTGTCTAAAAGTAGGGAAATGGAAGATAATTGCTCAAGCTCTTTTCTAGCTTAGAGTTTTTATAAATCTGTCACTTTTAAGGAAAACTATTGAACCAATGAAAAAATTACAGGCAGAAAAGTAATGCAAAAGAATAAAAAAATAATCAAATTATTAATTCGCCCTTGGTTCAAGAATGAGGAAGAAATAAAGAGACTAAAAAGATTCAATATGTGCTATTTTAGAAATTGTTTTGAAATCACATGATCTATTGGTTGTTCAAAAAACCCAGGTTTGGGCTCAACTGGTTGCTAACTAATAGTCCTGTCTACTCCATCCTAACCCAGAGTACTTTAGTTTCTCCTGAATCGTGTTATAACTGATTTCTTCAGCTTGTAGAACATTTTCTATGTGTTTTCTATATGTTAATAAATTTCTTTTTATTGTGAACTTAAGCACATTTATAAAATAAAATAGTCAAATGAACATCAGCTTTCTCCATCACTCAAAATTTACATTGTCCTTTTTAAGTTTAGGTACCTACATTCTGCTTACAGGAATTTTGAATTCTGCTTTCTTCCACATGATTGATATCATTTATACTCTTTCGTGTGTTAATGTATTCCCCATACTTGCCACGTTTAACAGCACTTGAGCACATCACTGCGAATCCATAGATTTTGATCATATGTAATAAGTGGGGTAGCTGGAGCCGACTGGGAGGACAAATGCCCTGAGCGCATCTGTGACGTGATGAAATCATCACTGCCTCTCACCTGTCACTGGAGCCTCCCCATCCTCCCCTTCTTTCCTGCCCTCCTTTCTTCTTCCCTCCCTCTCTCCCTTCCTCTCTTTCTTCCAATTAAAGAGACTGGCATGAGCTTAAAATTAGAACATGTATTCAGAGAATTGTAAGTCCTGTTGGGCTCCCAATAAAATATATGACTAGAAAATAAAATTAGAAAATTAAGTTAGGTAAAATTATGTAGAATTTGCTAAGACCGCAGAGTTTAGTTTGTTGGGCAGGCATCGGGAAACAAATGAACACAGCATGTGGAAGATAAGCACGGACATGTTGCACAGTGGAAGGCTGTAGAGAATGGTAATCAGTTAAAATTTTTTTAATTTTTTTTTTTTTTTTGAGAGAGAGAGAGACAGAGCACAAGACTCAGAGAAGACTCAAGAGAGAGAGAGAGGGACACAGAATGTGAAGCAGGCTCCAGGCTCTGAGCTGTCAGCATAGAGCCCTGCATGGGGCTCAAACTCACAGACTGCAAGATCACAACTTGGGTTGAAGTCAAATGCTTAACAAACTGAGCCACCCAGGCGCCCCTAAGAATGGTAATCAGTTTAATGACTCAAAGTGGGGAATCATTCAAGATGAGACACATATTGACATTTTATTTTATATTAAACCCCAAGATATACATACATACACCAATATTTTGATATTGGGATAAGGCCTTATTTTATTTTTTGAATGTGAATCCACTCATTGTTCTAAGTTGTTTTTATTTTTGTTTTAATCATAGTCATAAATCATTGTTTATGACTTTCCAGTTTTAGTTGCTTGAAAGCTGAACAAAAGTTTAGAGATATTTTCAAAGCAGTCTTAGTGTAACATTCTTTGAGATTTTAAGTTTTTTCACCAATCTTTTTATCTCACTCACACTTAATTTGATTTTTTTTTTTTTTTTGGAACTGCCTTTATCTAATTTTTACCAAAACATTCAGTTTAAGTTTCATAAAAATCTACATCTCCCTCTTTTCTCACACATATTTCATCAGTTTATAGAAAAAAAAAAACACTTTTTTTTAAGTAGCCTTCATGTCCAGTGTGGAGCCCAATGTGAGGGTTGAACTCAGGACCCTGAGATCAAGACTTGAACCGAGATCAAGACCTGAGCTGAGATCAAGGGCCTGATACTTAACTGACTGAGCTTATAAAAGTCCCCAGCTTATAAAAGTTTTAACTCAATAAAGAAATTAGAATAATAAAAACACATCACAAACTGATTTTGTATAAGCATGCAACTTGGCTGATGGGAAGAGAAGGTATAGGTGTGGTAGAAGATAGGATACTAACCAGGAATGTTTGGTGTACTTGGACATAAGACTTATAATTTAGGATGGGGTAGAGAACACAGATTAATCTGGTATGCCAATTAAGAGAGTTTAGGGAAGGGGGGGGGAACCCTGGAATTTAGTTTTGAGTCTTTCACCAGAAAATAAAAGTTCAGTTTTTGGTGCCCCTATATAAATTTAATATACCACCTTTGATATACTAACTTCCATTCATATCTTTCTGTCTCCCTCATATTCACTTTATTTTTCAATTTCTTTGAGATTCTAGAGCATAAGGGGAGGTATTGGGCAGAAATATTTCAGTGGCCTAGATAGGACCCTCTTCTGGGATGAGGACATCCTTGAGAAAGACAGAAGCTCTTCTTGTTACTCAGATTGTAGAGGATTAAAAGAAGGATGGTTTTATGTCTTGGTTTAGAATCTCCTCATTAGATTTTGACTTGTAACCCTTTTTTTCCCCAGGTTACACTTTCCACTAGGAATATGATGGGGTGCAATTCAGAGTTTTTGGCTTTTCTTGATAGCTTCTGGGATTAACAGATCACCAACATCTCCATCTGGTAGAATTGAGAGGAGGAGGAAGAAGAGGAGGAGGAGGAGAAGGAAAAGAAGAAGTCGTTCTTATGGTATAGAAAGAGTAAATATATCCTTTCCCCTACCTTCTCCTTGAAGTGACTTGCAAAGTTAGGACCCCGGACACCTTCAGAAAGTGACTTTCCTAGCTCAGTGCTTTACTTGGTGCTGATTCACATGAGACTTTGTATCCTGGGCATCAGAGCTACCTTGATAGTTGACCTTGTGGAAATAGTATAAACGCATTTCCTAAAAAAGAAAATATAAAATTATAAATGATTTTTCCTTTAAGAATAAAATCAGGTTTCACTAAAAAGCTGGAAGGACTGCACTGCATCCTATAGTGTAGCATAAAATCCTTCAACCAGTTACAATTTCAAATGACAATGAGGGTGTCTTTTTTTTCTGATAAAGATCAGGAATCTACTATTGTCCCCAAACTCAAGACATGCTGCTACTTGTTTCAAGTGGAATGGAAGGGTTTGCAGCAATTATTGTGATGAATGAAACAAAATGAAAAAGAGTTGGAATAGTTCAATGTTTATTCACATGATCAGCTGGCGTATGGCAGCCCTAGGCTCTGCGGTGGGGACCCAGGGATGGAGTATCCTATGTATTGAAAATTCTAGACAAAACCTAAATTTTAGAAGAAAAACTGCTGTCTAGTGGTGTTAGTGGTACTTTCTTTTGACACTGTGAATTTTGGGTATATTTATGTGAGTTCACTACCTAAGTCACTCAACAATGCTTGAAACTAATGAAGCTTAGCCTCAGGGCCCCTCACTTGCATGGGCCTTTCAAAAAAATTTTTTTTTCAACGTTTTTTATTTATTTTTGGGACAGAGAGAGACAGAGCATGAACAGGGGAGGGGCAGAGAGAGAGGGAGACACAGAATCGGAAACAGGCTCCAGGCTCTGAGCCATCAGCCCAGAGCCTGACGCGGGGCTCAAACTCACAGACCTCGAGATCGTGACCTGGCTGAAGTCGGACACTTAACGGACGGTGCCACCCAGGCGGCCCAGTTGCATGGGCCTTTCAAAATGCTCATTTGGTCATATGCTTTTGTGAAGTTTGAAAAAGTGGAATACTTTAACTGCAATTTGTTAAAATCACTTATGTGTAAGCTTGACTAAGCCATGAAGTGCTCAGATATGTGTTCAAATGTTATTCTGGGTGTCTGTGAGAGTGTTTGGGGATGAGATTAACATTTGAGTTGGTAGACTCAGTAAACAGATTGCCCCCCACCCCCATGTAGGTAGCCCTCATCCAATCGGTTGAAGGCTGATCACTTACTCTCCCACAAGTAAGAGGGAACATCTCCTGCTTGACTGATGAGCTAAGACTTCACTCTTTTGCTGCCTTCAGACTTGAACTGACACACTGGCTCCTCTTGGGTCTTCAGCCTGCTGGCTTTCAGACTGGAACTACACCACCACTGCTGATTCTCCAGTTTGCTGACTGCAGATCTTGAGATCACCTCCACAATGCTGTGAGCCAATTCCTCAAAATAAATCTCTAAATGGATATATATCCTTTTGGTTCTGTTTCTCTGGAGAACCCTGACTAATATCCTTCTTTCATATTTGCCCTTGAGTTGGCTGATATTGGAAGTGTTTTGGGGATCGGGAGGACATTTAATTGGGAGATCATTTAGCTGAGTATATTTGTATACTTAACAGTCACTTCTGGGAACAGTAAGCTAGCCTCATGTGGAAATGGCTTCCAGCTTTAGTCCCCTGTCCACTGTACCAGCTTATCTGATAATGTGACTGAATACCCCTGCCCGGAGGTCTATCGCTATGAGACTATGAGACCTGGCACTGAAAGTATGTGGATGCTGGAGACAAAATGATGTCAAAGATTCACCCCATAGAGGGTTAACTCCCTTTTCACTTATGGGGATTTCTTATATGGATACTGTAGCATCTGTGCCCTGATATCAATACAGAAGCCTCAGGGCAATGAGTGAGACATGTGTAGCACGGGCATGAGATAAGATATAATAAGGTTGTGCTTGCAAACAGTTGATCATTGCAGCACTAACTCAAACAAGAGACAGGTAAGACAGATAGCTAAGACTGAAATACACGCTAACATGGCATATGAGACATGCTTCATACATGGATCTTTCTTCAATTCTAGAACATTCCCTGCCATTATATCTTCAAATATTAGATCTTTATGATTCTTGATGTCTTGAAATCCCTAGTAACTGTCTGTTGGCATTTGTTATTCTATCCATGATTTCTTTTAACTCTGCTTTCATGTGTTCTATTTGCTTTTTTCTCTAAGCTGTATTTTGACTGATTTTCTAGTTTCCATCTTTTAATTAATCAGTTTTCTCTTCAGTGGTGTCTACAGTTCAACCCATCCATTATGCATTTAATTTTAATGATTGTATTTTTCATTTCCTTAAATTCTGTATTATTATGTTTTTGTTGTTTTAAAAAATGTTTTATTTATTTTTGAGAGAGAGAGACAGAGCATGAGTGGGAGGGGGGCAGAGAGAGAGGGAGACACAGAATCCGAAGCAGGCTCCAGGCTCTGCATCAGCATAGAGCCTGACTCAGGGCTCAAACTCATGAACCGTGAGATCATGACCTGAGCCGAAGTTGGATGCTCAACCAAGTGAGCCACTCAGACACCCCGCATTATTATGTTTTTAAAAACATAGTTTTTTAAATTTCCCTATTATGTTCTTCTTTCATTATTTTGAACATTTCAATATGTTTATTTTCACTTTTTTCCAGAGTTTTCTTTTTTTCTAGTTCTTAAGGGTGAAAATTCTGTTTTTGTTTTTTTCCCCAACGTGGACTGCTTCTTCCTGTGTTGGTTTTCAAGGGAGTCCTTGGTCCTGGAAGATTCCTATGAACAGTTTCAAGTTTGCTGTTGCCAAAGCTTTAAGAGTTCTATCTGTTCTGGACCAGGGTTTTTATTTTTATTAAAAAAAATTTTTAATTTCAGTATAGTTGACACACAATGTTACATTAGTTTCAGGTGCACAATGTAGTGATTCAACTGATAACATTTGATTATTTTAGCTTATTCCACTTTATAGCTCGGTCTTTGCCCCCAAAGAGCACAGGGCTTTAACTTGCATATGACTTCTAAAGGCAGAGGAAGGCTAGATCAAGGTTAGTGGACTGCAGTGTGGATTTTCTCTTGGTGCCCAGCCCATGTAGTATCAGGGATGTGAGCATGAAATACATATGTTCCAGGACAGAGGGAATTTAAAAGAGTTTATACAAGGAATTTACAACTTCTTTTCACCTCTCCTATGAAATTACTTGTACCTCTACCTATTTTTTTCTTAATACCCAAACCTTCCCGTCAAAGAGATCCCTTTTCTCCTGTACCTTCAACTTTTCTATTGATTCCATTCCAGTGACATTTAAATGTGTTAAGTCTTTCCCACTAATTTGAACACTGATTTTGGGCATCTTCTTAGACTCTCCTGATTACTTTAAAATTTTTTTTAATTTATTGTTTTAAATGTTTGTCTATTTATTTTTGAGAGACAGGGAGCACAAGTGGGGGAGGGGCAGAGAGAGAGAGGGAGACACAGAATCCAAAGCTGGCTCCAGGTTCTGAGCTGTCAGCACAGAGCCTGACATGGGGCTGGAACCCACAAATAGCGATATCATGACCTGAGCTGAAGTTAGATGCTCAACTGACTGAGCCACCCAGGAGCCCCTCTGATTACTTTTTTAAATAAAGACACTGCTTGACCCTGGACTGTGCTGTTTGTCACCACTGCCATCGCTGCATCTTCGCTGCAGTCTCAGTTGGTGCCTTGAACCTACGTGACTCTGGTGGCCCACACACTGAGCCCTTTGTTCCACGGTGTCTTTAATGTTTCATTCAGATTGGATTACTAACTACACTTAGGACCTGGAACTGGACTTCTGGATGACTGCCAGGGGGCTGGATGATATAGCCTGGAAGTGTGGAGGAGTAAGTCTGTCATAGGATGAATCCTGACCAATGAGAATCTAGAGTAGCAAAGTAAAAAGTAAATTCCCAAGGCTCTTGCCCACCCCTTGCAGACTACTCTCAGGTGTGCTTCCTTCTTATAGCCCTTCAAAAAGGCCTGCAGATATACCTGCTGAGCAACCTATTGTGTATCTTTCTATTCTTTTTAAGTTTGTTTATTTATTTTGAAGGTGCGCACAAGTGAGGAAGGGGCAGAGAGAGAGAGGGAGAGAGAGAGAGAATCCCAAGCAGGCTCCGCACCACCAGTGCAGAGCCTGATGTGGGGTTTGAACTCACAAACTGCAAGATCATAACCTGAGCTGAAGTCGGACCCTAACTGACTGAGCCACTGAAGTGCCCTGCCTAGTGTGCTTCTTGGTGGATCATTATGAAGTGGCAGTCAGTGCTTTAGAGCAGCTCTTCGCATTGGTTTGCATTTCCTTGCTTTATTCCTCCTTTCCTTACCCTTGTTACCCTGGGCTTGCATCTCACAAATGAAGACTGGTGTTTTAATCCTTACTTCTGGTGGGTTTCCTAGAAGACCTGGGCTAAGTTACCCATTATAAAAACATTTTCCTTAATGTCATGTCTCCTGTCATCTATTCCTTTTATATCTCTCTCCCTTGGAAACTTAAAAAAAATTTTTTTTTATTAAAATTTTTTTTCTAATGTTTATTTATTTTGAGAGAGAGAGACAGAGTGCACGTAGGCGGGGCAGAGAGAGAGGGAGATACAGAATCCGAAGTAGGCTTCAGGCTCTGAGCAGTCAGCACAGAGCCTGATGCAGGGCTTGAACTCATGAGCCGTGAGATCATGACCAGAGCCAAAGCCTGACGCTCAACCAACTGAGCCAGCCAGGTGCCCTGGAAACTTTTTGAAAGAGTTTTTTTTTTTTTTTTTTTTTTCCTACTCTTAATCTCTGTTTTCTTATCTGCCATTCATTCTTCAGTATAGCTTCCCTCTCCCATTTCTCTTAAAACTGCTTTCACCAAGATCAATATTGACCGTGTTGTTAAACCCAAAGGATAATTTTCAGCCTTTATCTTATTTGATCTGTGTGCAGCACTTGACACTGACCTCATGTCTGTCTAACATTGTCTCGCCCTGAATTCTAGGCAATGCACTCTTAGCTTTTATCTTGCCATCGTAGCTGTTCCATCTTAGTCACCGTTACATATCTTGTAAATATTGGTGTTTCCTATGGTTCTATCCTCTGTTCCCTCCCCTTTCTTCCTCTCCCTTTCCATTATTCCCCTCTCTTTCTCACCTCTCCTCTTCTCTTCTTTTCTCTGGTATAAACCATCCCTAGGAAGTCTGACTTATTCACGTAGCTTCAAGTGCCATCTATGTGCCACTAACGTCCAAACTATATTTAGATCTAACTTTGTCTTTCAAGTACTAGATTCTTAAAAGGATCTAACTGTCTATTGGACATTTCTTCTTTGCTTCCTCCAACCTGTTCTCTGAATTGCTGCTAGAGTCATCTTTCTAAACTATAACCACGATTGTGTCATTTTTCTCCTTAAATCTTTGTAGCCTTTTTTTACTTGCCCTAAGATAAGGGGCATATTGGGGCGCCTGGGTGGCTCAGTTGGTTAAGTGTCCAACTTCAGCTCAGGTCACGATCTCGTGGTCCGTGAGTTCGAGCCCCGCGACGGGCTCTGGGCTGATGGCTCAGAGCCTGGAGCCTGCTTCCGATTGTGTCTCCCTCTCTCTGCCCCTGCCCCGTTCATGCTCTGTCTCTTTCTGTCTCAAAAATAAACTTAAAAAAAAAAAAAGCCGCTGAGGATTCAACTCAGTTTAAAAAAAAAAGATAAGGGGCATATTTTTTAAGATAGCTCACATGACCTCTCATAAAATCATCCTACTTATTCTTCCAGGCTCATCCCTTATCACTGTCCTCTTACACTGTATATAAGCCCAGATGTCAGCTGTCTCCTCTACAAAAGCAGCCTTTTTAAAATTTAATTTTGCACTCACATGGACATAGAACTTTTGCATATCTTTACATTCTCTATCCTGAGCCCACTTCTACAAAAGTCTTGGTAGGAAACACAGAATTCACAGAGAAGATGAAAAGGATATTCTGTCATAGCAACAACCCCTTAATTCACTAGTTGACATTTTTTTTTTTTTTCTCCAAAGTTCCTTCTCAGCTGTGGCACTCCTAGGATTTTTTTTCTTTGTCTCCACTTTTCCTCCAATGTATACGGTCTTCCTGGATCTACTCCCCCACTTCCTGCACCCTCACACCAAGCTCTTTGCACTCATCTCTTTATTGTCCTGAGTGATTTGTCTTGCTCCAGCTCCTGTTTATAAATGTACATTTCCAGCTCCATACAAGGGTTCAGCAAAAGAAAGTGTCCTTCTATTTCAAGATCCCATTCTTGCTTAACACCATCATTTTTAGCTTAGATATGTCCCTTGGGGTCTCACCTCTCATCCCAAGTAGCTTGTTAAAATATTTCTTGAAAAATATTGTGTTACACTCCTAGGGGAATTGTTCTACCAGCTACTAAGGGAGTAAAAGTCTCTTCCTTTTGTTACCTGCATTTCAGTCTTGCTGGCTTCCCTGTAGTTCTCATAATTTTCTTGTTTTCTCCTACTATGTCTTTGTATAAGCTGTCAATCCACCTGGGACACTTTACCACCATATACCTTAAAAAAAGAGAAAGAAAAATTTGCCTAATAATATACCTAAAATTATAATATTTTTATGTCCCTTGCCAAAATTTGTCTTCAGCATCAAGAAAGATGGACTGCCTTTGTAAATGGAACTGGTGTTAGATGTAGTTCATGGGGCTTGATTTGGACAAAGAAATTCCTAATTATATCATGACTCATTTTAGCATTTAAAAATTTTTTTTTTCAACGTTTATTTATTTTTGGGACAGAGAGAGACAGAGCATGAACGGGGGAGGGTCAGAGAGAGAGGGAGACACAGAATCGGTAACAGGCTCCAGGCTCTGAGCCATCAGCCCAGAGCCTGACGCGGGGCTCGAACTCGCAGACCGCGAGATCGTGACCTGGCTGAAGTCAGACGCTTAACCGACTGCGCCACCCAGGCGCCCCAATTTTAGCATTTTTAATCATCATGGCATGATGAAATTCACTGCATTGGTCTCTAGGGGATTAGAAAGAAAACTAATTTCAGTTTCTGAAAGTCATTTTCAAGACCTCCAAAGAAGGCTTATAAAGGACATAAAAAGGACCTAAGAATTATATAGTTTTTAGTTTGAGTCTGAGAATTAGTACAATTAATCAAAACTGCAATCCACAATCCCTTAGAAAACAACAATATGCAAAACACACGGCCATTGTGTGCAGTCCAGGCAACAATGTATGTTTATAGGTAGGTTATATTCAATTAACCTAGTTTATTTTCTTGATAACATCTTTGAATATATCTTCATTTTTACTAATGCAAATGATTGAATATTTTAAGATGATAGTAGAATAGATTCATGTTGCATATGAGGGTCACACTACTTGGGTTTCTCAGTGGCCTTCCTTAGTTCTAGAACCCTTGAGTTTCAAAGACCTGAGAGGAGTGTGGATTAACAAAACAAATACAGACTTAGAGCTCGCAAACCCAGACTTCCATACATACAGCTATATTTTCTTAAGTCATTTTGAAGTCTCTGCACTCTCTTATCTTTCTTTTTTTTTTTTTTTTTTTTTTAAATTTTTTTTTTTTTCAACGTTTATTTATTTTTGGGACAGAGAGAGACAGAGCATGAACGGGGGAGGGGCAGAGAGAGAGGGAGACACAGAATCCGAAACAGGCTCCAGGCTCTGAGCCATCAGCCCAGAGCCTGACGCGGGGCTCGAACTCACGGACTGCGAGATCGTGACCTGGCTGAAGTCGGACGCTTAACCGACTGCGCCACCCAGGCGCCCCCTCTCTTATCTTTCAAACAGTCTTCACACTCACATTTTACAAAAATGTTTATTTTGAGAGAGAGAGAGAGAGAGAGACAGAGAGAGAGAGAGGGAGAGACAGAGAGAGAGAGAGAGACAGAGTGCAGGCACATGAGTGGGGGAGGGAACAGAGGATCCAAAGCAGGCTCGCACTGACAGCAGAGAGCCCGATGCGGGGCTTGAACTCATGAACCATGAGATCGTGACCTGAGCCAAAGTTGGGTGCTTAACCAATTGAGCCATTAGGTGCCCCTACACCCGCATTTTAAAAGAGAAATCTTCCCTTGTTTCTTTCTCCCCTAGAAAGGCAACATAAAGTAATAGATATGAAAATACTTTGGAAACAAAAAAAAGCTTTCCAATCGTAGATGGGCCTGTCATCTTTTAAATTTGCAAAAGGCACTTCCTGAAGTGCCAGGACCTGGACAGTGTATGTCCCCTTTCTAACATAGTAGCACTTGAAAGGTGCAGGACACATAACAAGCTATCAGAACACATAAAAGACAGAAACCTAGCCAAAGTGATGAAATGGAAGAATTCCCTTCAAAAGAAAATTCAGGAAAGAATGACAGATGGAGAATTTCTCAAAACAGATATAAATAATATATCTGAACAAGAATTTAGAATAAAAGTCAAAAAATTAATAGCTAGGCTATTAGTCTGTTAAAAAAGCATAGAAGACAGCAGAGAATCTATTGCTGCAGCGATCAAAGACCTAAAAAACCATCATGATGAATTAAGAAATGCTATAAATGAGATGTAAAATAAACTAGATACAGTGGAAGTGAGGATGGAAGAAGCAGAGGAGAGGATAGGTGAAATAGAAGAGAAAATTATGGAAAATGATGAAGCTGAAAAAAAGAGGGAAAGGAAATTATTAGACCACGAGGAGAGAATTAGAAGTCTAAGTGATTCAATGAAATGAAGTAATATCTGTACCATAGGAGTCCCAGAAGAAGAAGAGAGAGAGAGAAAAAGGGGAAGAAGGTTTATTTGAACAAATTATAGGTGAAAACTTCCCTAATCTGGAGAAGCAAACAGGCATCCAAGTCTAAGAGGCACAGAGAACTCCCTTCAAAATCAACAAAAACAGGTCAACACCACAACATATAGTCAAACTGGAAAAATACAAAGATAAAAAGAGAATTCTGAAAGCAGCTAGGGACAAACAGGCCTTAGCCCACAAGGGTAGACACATAAGGGTAGTAACAGACCTGCTCACTGAAACTTGGCAGTCCACAAGGGAGTGGCAGGAAATATTCAATGTGCTGAATAAGAAAAATATGCAGCCAAGAATCCTTTATCCAGCAAACCTGTCATTCAGAATAGAAGGCAAGATAAAAAACTTTTCAAGACAAACAAAAACTAAAGGAGTTCATGACCACTAAACCAGCCATGCAAGAGATCCTAAGGGGGACTCTGTGAGTGGAAAACAGCAAAGACTACAAAGGACTAAAGACATCACCACAATCATGAAACCTACAGATAACACAATGACACTGCATCCATATTTGTCAATAATAACTCTGAATGTAAATGGACTAAATTCCCCAGCCAAAAGATATAGAGTATCAGAATGGATAAAAAAAACCAAGATCCATCTATATGCTGACTACAAGAGACTCATTTTAGACATGAGGACACTTGCAGATTAAAAGTGAGGGGATGGAGAACCATCTCTCATACTACTAGATGTCAAAGGAAAGCTGGAGTAGCCATACTTACACCAGACAAACTAGATTTTAAAACAAAGACTATAACAAGAAATGAAGAAGAGCATTGCATCATAATTAAGCGGTCTATATCAAGAAGAACTAACGATTGTAAATGTTTATGACCCCAATGTGATGGCACCCAAATACATAAGTCAATTAATCACAAACATAAATGTATAAATAATAATACCATGTATAATAAATGTATAAATAATAATACCATGATTACAGGGGACTTTAATACTCCACTTACAACAATGGACAGATCATCTAGGCAGAAAACCAATAAGGAAACAACAGCTCTGAATAACACATTGAACCAGATGGACTTAACAGATATATTCAAAACTTTTCATCCAAAAGCAGCAGAATACACATTCTTCTTGAGTGCATATGGAATGTTCTCCAAAATAGGTCACTTATTGGGTCACAAAGCAGCCCTCAACAAATATAAAGGGACTGAGATCATACCATGCATATTTTCAGATCACAATACTATGTTACTTGAAATCAACCACAAGAAAATATTTGGAAAGTACCTAAATACATGGAGGTTAAAGAACATCCTACTAAAGAATGAATGGATCAACTAGGAAATTCAGGAAGAAATTAAAAAATATATGGAAGTAAGTGAAAATGAAAACATGACAATCTAAACCCTTTGGGATGCAGCAAAGGCAGTTGTAAGAGGAAAATACATTGCAATCCAGGCCTATCTCAAGAAGCAAGAAGGGTTGCAAACACACAACCTAACTGCTCACCTAAAGGAACTAGAAGCAGAACAGCAAAGAAATCCCAAAGTCAACAGAGGAAGAGAAATAATAAAGAGTAGAGCAGAAATAAACCATATAGAATCCAAAACAACAACAACAACAACAAAATAGTAGAACAGATCAATGAATCTAAGAGCTGGTTTTTTGAAAAAAAAATAAACAAATTAGATAAACCCCTAGCCAGACTTCTCAAAAAGAAAAGAGAGAGGACCTAAATAGATAAAAATCACAAATGAAAGAGGAAAAATCACAATCAGCTCCACAGAAATACAAATAATTATTAGAGAATACTATGAAAAATTGTATGCCAACAAACTGGACAACCTGGAAGAAATGGATAAATTCCTAGACACACACTACCAAAACTCAAATGGGAAGAAATAGGAAAATTGAACAGACCCATAACCAGTGAAGAAATTGAATTGGTTATCAAAAATCTCCAGCAAATACGAGTCCTTGGCCAGATGGCTTCCCAGGGGAATTCTACCAGACATTTAAAGCAGAGTTAATACCTATTCCTCTCAAACTGTTCCAAAAAATGGAAATGGAAAGAAAGCTTCCAGACTCATTCTATGAAGCCAGCATTACCTTGATTCCCAAACCAGGCAAAAACCCCACTGAAAAGGGGAATTACAGGCCAATATCCCTGATGAACATGGATCCAAAAGTGCTCAACAAGATACCAGCAAATCGAATTCAACAGCATATAAAAAGAATTATTCACCATGATCAAGTGGGATTCATTCCTGGGCTGCAGGGATGGTTCAATATTCACAAATAAATGTGATACATCACATTAATAAAAGAAAGGATAAGAACCATATGATCCTGTCAATAGATGCAGAAAAAAACATTTGACAAAATACAGCATCCTTTCATGATAAAAACTCTCAAGAAAGTTGGGATAGAAGGAACAGACCTAAACATCATAAAAGCCACATATGAAAATCCCACAGATAAATCATCCTCAATGGGGAAAAACTGAGAGCTTTCCCCCTGAGATCAGGAACACAACAGGGATGTTCATTCTCACCACTGTTGCTTAACATAGTGTTGGAAATCCTAGCCTCAGCCACCAGACAACAAACAAAATAAAAGGTATCCAAATTGGCAAAGAAGAGGTCATAATTTCACTCTTCACAGATGACATGATACTCTACATGGAAAACCCATAAGATTCCACCAAAAAACTGCTAGAGCTGATACATGAATTTTGCAAAGTTGCAGGATATAAAATCAATGTACAGAAATCAGTTGCATTTCTATACACCAATAATGTAGCAACAGAAAGAGATATCAAGGAATAGATCCCACTTAACAATTGCACCAAGAACCATAAAATACCTAGGAAGAAACCTAACCAAAGAGGTAAAAGATCTGTATGCTGAAAACTATAGAAAGCTTATGAAGGAAATTGAAGAAGATACAAAGAAATGGAAAAATATTCCATGCTCTTGGATTGGAAGAAACAATATTATTAAAATGTCTACCCAAAGCAATCTACACATTCAATGCAATCCCAATCAAAATAGCACCAACATTCTTCACAGAGCTATAACAAACAATCCTAAAATTCGTATGGAACCACAAAAGACCCCTAATAGCCAAAGTAATGTTGAAAAAGAAAACCAAAGCTGGAAGTGTCACGTCTCGGTCTTCAGCCTGTACTACAAAGCTGTAATCATCAAGACAGTATGGTATTAGCACAAAAACAGACACATAGACCAATGGAATCGAATAGAGAACCCAGAACTGGACCCACAAATATATGGCCAACTAATCTGACAAAGCAGGAAAGAGTATCCAATGAAAAAAAGACCGTCTCTTTAGCAAATGGTGCTGGGAGAACTGGACAGCAACATGCAGAAGAATGAACCTGAACCACCTTCTTGTACCATACAAAAAATAAACTCAAAATGGATGAAAGACCTAAATGTGAGACAGGAAACCATCAAAAAACCTACAGGAGAAAAGAGGCAACAACCTCTTTGACCTCACCACAGCAACTTCTTACTAGATGTATCTCTGAAGGCAAGGGAAATAAAAGCAAAAATGAACTATTAGGACCTTATCAAGATAAAACATTTCTGTACAACAAAGGAAACAATCAGCAAAACTAAAAGTTAAACTATGGAATGGGAGAAGATATTTGCAAATGACATCAAATAAAGGGTTAGTATCCAAAATCTATAAAGAACTTACCAAACTCAACATCCAAAAAACAAATAGTCCAGTGGAGAAATGGGCAAAAGACATGAATAGACACTTTTCCAAAGAAGACATCCAGATGGCAGACACATGAAAAAATGCTCAACATCGCTCGTCATTAGGGAAATACAAATCAAAACCACAATGAGAAATCACCTCACACTGATCAGAATGGCTAAAATTAACAACTAAGGAAACAACAGATGTTGGTGAGACAACAGAGAGTAGAGAAAGGGGAACCCTCTAGCACCCTTGGTGGGAATGCAAACTGGTGCTGCCTCCCTGGAGGTTCTTCAAAAAATTAAAAATAGAATTCCCCTACCACCAACAATAGCACTAGTAGGAATTTATCCAAAGGACAAAGGAATGCCGATTTGAAGGGGCACATGCACCCCAATCTGTATAGAAGTACTGTCAACAATAGCCAAATTATGGAAAGAGAACAAATGTCCATCAACTGACAAATGGATAAAGAAGATGTGGTATATAGGGGCACCTGGGTGAATCAGTCGGTTAAGCGTCCAACTCGCAGGTCATGACCTCACAATTTGTGAGTTTGAGCCCCACATAGGGCTCTGTGCTGACAGCTCAGAGCTCGAATCCTTGTTCAGATTCTATGTCTCCTTCTCTTTTTTCCCCTTTCCCACTCTTACTGTGTCTCTTTCAAAAATAAATAAATATTTTAAAAAATTAAAAAAATATATCTGGTGTATATATACACACACACAATTGAATACTACTCGGCAACGAAAGGGAATGAAATCTTGCCATTTTCAATAATGTGGATGGACTTGGAGGGTATTATGCTAAGGGAAATAAGTCAGTCAGAGAAAGACAGGTATCATATGATATCACTCATATGTGCAATGTGAGAAATTTAACAGATAAGCATAGGGGAAGGGAAGGAAAAATAAGATAAAAACAGAGAGAGAGGCAAACCATAAAAGACTCTTAAATACAGAGAACAAATTGAGGGTTGATGGGGATGAGGGGGTTTGGGGTGGCGGGGAAAGTGGGTGATGGGCATGAGTAGGGTACTTGTTGGGATGAGCACTAGGTGTTGTATGTAAGTGATGAATCACGGGAATCTACTCCTGAAGCCAAGACACTGTATGCTAGCTAACTTGAGAATAAAAAAATAAATTTGCAAAGGGCAAGAATGAAGAGATTCACTGTACCAATCTATTCATCCTTTCTACTATTCAACTATCCATCTATCTGTCTTACTCTTCCTTCTTTCAACAAGTATTTGAGTACTTAACATTTGCATATAAGGGACATGATCCCTGTCCCTTATGGAACTTACACTCTTGTGTAAATGGTACATAGACTACTTAAGTTCACATTGGAAAGGCTATAACTGAGAAGGAAACTGGGATGGTTGGATCAAGTAGGGTTGTGGTTAGGGAAGGTTTTCCACAAAAATGATGTGTACAGTGAGAGCTGAAAGCTCATAGAAAATATGGGAAATGTGTTATGTGTCATGGGAAGTATGGGTAATATCAGGACAAAGAGAGATGATAGAATGTTCCAAATAGAAAGAACACAATGTGCAAAGGCCCTGAGGCAAGTGTGAGTATAGTTCAGCAAAATTCTCAAGGTAGCTGCTCTGCCAGGTGAGAAATGTTCATTTGAATTATTTACGAATGGTATAGTAGCTAGTTCCATAGAATATCTGACGTGTGAAAGGTGTGTGGTTTACTCATTTGCAGCTGTTCTTTGTCCTTAAGTTCTAGATTGAATTGTGCTACCCCTGGCAGCTCTCTTTGTCCTTTTTTTTTTTAACCAGCCTTTGAAAAGTAGATTGCTAAGGCCAAAGCTTTTGGTTTTTAAGACATGGCACTTTATTTATTTATTTATTTATTTATTTATTTTTAATTTTTTTTCAACGTTTATTTATTTTTGGGACAGAGAGAGACAGAGCATGAACGGGGGAGGGGCAGAGAGAGAGGGAGACACAGAATCGGAAACAGGCTCCAGGCTCTGAGCCATCAGCCCAGAGCCTGACGCGGGGCTCAAACTCACGGACCGCGAGATCGTGACTTGGCTGAAGTTGGACGCTTAACCGACTGCGCCACCCAGGCGCCCCAAGACATGGCACTTTAAATTGAAACACTGCAATTGTCAGAGTACTCAATAACAAAATTTCCATCTCTTCTCATTTAAAAAATTTTTTTTTTTTCAACATTTATTTTTATTTTTGGGACAGAGAGAGACAGAGCATGAACGGGGGAGGGGCAGAGAGAGAGGGAGACACAGAATTCGAAACAGGCTCCAGGCTCTGAGCCATCAGCCCAGAGCCCGACGCGGGGCTCGAACTCACGGACCGCGAGATCGTGACCTGGCTGAAGTCGGACGCTTAACCGACTGCGCCACCCAGGCGCCCCTCTTCTCATTTAAAAATTTTTTTTTTTTCAACGTTTATTTATTTTTGGGACAGAGAGAGACAGAGCATGAACGGGGGAGGGGCAGAGAGAGGGAGACACAGAATCGGAAACAGGCTCCAGGTTCTGAGCCATCAGCCCAGAGCCTGACGCGGGGCTCGAACTCACGGACCGCGAGATCGTGACCTGGCTGAAGTCGGACGCTTAACCGACTGCCCCACCCAGGCGCCCCCCTCTTCTCATTTTAAAGAGGAGGAAACTGGGTTGCAGAGAGGCTAGATACTTTTCTCTAGGTTCCACAGCTATTGAATCGCAGCTGTTAAATCAAATAAAGGCTAGACTTGGAGTAACAGTGACCTCCACATATTAGACTCAGGAGCAACATGACCACTGGAGTACGTGAAGAACGAGAACAACCACACAGGCTGCCTACTACCCTTAACAATACAGAATAACAAGGCTACTCAAACTCTTATCATGGACAAAAGCATGTTCTTTGTCTCTTTTGGTGGGTAAAGTCTTCTAGTCTGAAAACTTTTCCAATAATACCTGCCATGGTCCTTCCTAACATCCTATTATTAGAGTAGTTGAGTCTTGAAAACATGAGTTGTCTCCAAGCATTCCTTTGAAGTTGATAGCTAGTTGAGCACAAGATAGGGTCCTAGACAATGGTTGGAAACCTGGAGCTTCAGAATAAGAAAAAGGCAAATGAAGTGGAAATTTAAGAAACCCCCATGCAAGCTTCTCTTTACTTAGGGCTGACAGTTTATGATTCCTAGGGAAATTGAGTAAACATAATCAGAATAATTACTAAACACCTCTAGTCTTGACCAACAATCACAAGAATGACAGAGAAAAGAAAAATTTGAATACCTGTGTAGTTAGGTATGGTGAATAGAAGAAGATATGTCATGTGTGAAGGTAGCAGTAATATTTCAAAAGTCTAAGGGATGTATATATCACACCAAGAAACATTAATGATTCAAATCTCTTCACACACACTTCCCCTAGTAAATATACATCAAGCAGCAGCAAAACTTTTGTTGTAATTGTTTTCCTGCCACAGGAAATGTTGCAGATGATGTCCTAACCCTTGAGTGAAATCAAAAGACCCTAAATTGAAACTTCTCTTTATCAGAAATTTTCTACCATAAAACTTTCTGTATTTTTTAGGAAATTTCAGTTACACGTTAACAGAATACCTAACTCAAACTGGTATAAAAAACACATTTATTAGTTTATACATTTGAAAGGGCCAGAGGTAGGACTTGTCATAGATGTGGTTTGATCTGGGGGATCAAATGATGGTTTTCTCATCCTGCTCAACCTTTTCTTCCTTTGTGTGTGAGCTTCATCTCTAGGTTGCTTCTTTAATAAGATGAGATGGTGGTAGCATTTCTGAGCTGTGTATTTGCATCTACAAAATTTGGTGGAACGGTGAAAGCTTGTCTTTCTCAGAGACAATCACCATGGCCCAGGACCTAGGGTTGTGAGGTTTTGCTTAAGTTAGTTAAGGTCCTCCATGGAGGTGAGCAGTGGGATCATTTCCACCCAAACGAGTCAGCAGAGAATGTAGATGGGAGGATTTACCCAAAGAGAACTCTACTACTAGATAAATGGGGGAATGGATGCTAAATACCAAAGAAAAGATATTTGCTACCCTTGACTTTTTTTTCTTCTTTTTTTTTGAAATTCCACCTGGAGGGACTCTCAGTAAAGTTTAGCTTCTGTATTGGTTACAATATAGCTTTAGGTGTGTGAAATGGGGACTCAAAATAACAGTATATTAAAGAATGAATGTTACTTCACTCTTATTTAAAAAAATTTTAATGTTTTTATTTATTTTTGAGAGGCAGAGAGACAGAGTGTGAGTGGGGGAGGGGCAGAGAGAGGGAGACACAGAATCTGAAGCAGGCTCCAGGCTATGAGCTATCAGCACAGAGCCCAATATGGGGCTTGAACGCACAAACCATGAGATCATGACCTGGGCTGAAGTTGGATGCTTAACCGACTGAGCCACCCAGGTGTCCCACTTCACTCTTCGTTAAAGTCTGAGATGGTATGGGGGCTTTGTATTCTGAAACTTTGAAGAATCAGAGTCCTGCCTTGCTCTGTCATCTCTAGGGTGTTGTTTCAATCTCTGTGATCAAACATGGATCACTACTATGTCCTAATCCGACTTGACAAGGGTAAAGAAGGGGAGGCTATGTCTCTTCCATTTAATTCAGAGTTTTTCAACATTGGCACCATAGACATTTTGGGCCAGATAATTCTTTGTTGGAAGGGAGGATGTCTTGCACATTGTAGGATGTTTAGCAGCATTCCTTGACCTTTATCCACCAGATGCCAGTAGCATCTTCCTTTCCACTAGCTGTGACAACCAAAATAATTCTAGATTTGCCAAATAACTCCCAAGGGGGGCATATTTTACTTCTGCTCATATTCTTTGTGTAGAATTGAGTTGTATGGTCATTCATAGCTTCAAGAGACTGGGAGGTGTGGCCCTTTTCTTTTTTCCTTGGTGGCTATGTGCCATCAAAAATGGGACCACCAGTATTGTCTATCAGTGTCCAAATATAAGTATGTCATTCCCTGTTAACATCAATTGAGGGGCAAAATATGATAATGGAAATAATTTTTGAACCTTTGCCTTTATACATTTCTATAAATTCACAAAAATTTTCCAAAATATTTCTGAAACTCTTTAGGATACATTTCACAATTGTGAACATTCTTCTGGACTTTGACAATGGGAAATTTGAAATCCATGAAATGGTATGCAGGTGTCCTACAAATAATATTTTCACTGATGTCCATTTTGAGGGCAATGAAGTCAGTGTCAAATGCAATTTTAATCACTCTCAAAACTTCCACTCTGAAGCTGCTGGTGCACCCTTATGCCTGCCATTACTGCTAAAGCCATTGGTGTCAACAAAGGCTACCAGCCATCCCACTACATCATAAATCTCTCTCCACCCCCCGTCTTTGGTCTTGATGATGTACTGATGAGGGCTTCCAATATGTTATAGACATTTTAGTAAATCTAGCCTTCAACATTGCTTCTTCTGTCCTTAGGACTCACAGAAAGATTGCAAGTGTTGGGATGGAATGGAAGACAATTCTGAGTTAACACAAATCTTGACGTTCTTAAAATCATTATTCCATTTTGATGATTGAAACATTGTTATTGAATCTCTTATTTGCTTAACACCTAGCAGAATTATTTCCCAGAATTATTTCTCAGTTTCATATGTAAATATATTTCACGTATACTATCCCATAAGTTTTCCTGACCAGCCCAAACATGTGGAGATCCAGTTTAGATTCAAACTGTAATCCTTTGCTATTTATTGACTCAGTCATACATTTCAATCATTCATAATTTTCACTCATTTATTCAATAATTTATTCAACAAGTAATTGAATCAATTTATTCAATCATTTATTGAATGTCTACTACATAAAAGTGTGTTCTGGGTCTTAGAGTTGAAACTGTGAGCACCTCTGACATGATCCTTATTTACATGATTTAATAGGTGCTATGGTGACAGTTCCCTCCTCCTCCACAGTATCAATTTGTGAGTCGCATACATTGTACATTCTTTCATTGGAAGTTCTTAAGTTAGACAGTATCTCTCTGCTACCCATTTGCTGCCATTGGTGTGTACCCAGCCAGTTCAATATTTGTGTAGGTCAGTAAAATTATTCAGCCATATATTCTCGAGTTAAGCAGAATGCTTCAGTTATCAGGAGTCTTGGATTGTCAGGTGTGAGGGTGATCTGACTGCTACATCTGTCACCCCATTGATTGCCAGGGTTGATTAAGCTGATCTGGCTGGCTAGGCAGGTGTCCCCTTCTTCACTCACTGCCCCATGTGCGTCTCTCCCGAAGCTGTGAAGCTGCACACTAGGTCAAAGAGGATGACCTTCTCTGATGGAGGAGGACCGTTCTTCAGTCAAGGGTATATGAGTAGCTGTGCTCCCCTGCTAGAACCTCCAAACATGCTCTAAGGAATCTTGGATTGTCTAGTATTTGTTGAATCTGAGTTGTTCTTTTTCTCCAAGAGCTTAGGTCAGACTGAAGGGGAACTACCTCATCATGTGTGATTTGCTCTGTAAGATCTCATCATCTGAACTGCTTTTTATTTTTTTGGAATTATTAAAAATATACATATGATAAGATTTATCACTTTAACCATTTTAGGTGTACATTAAATACATTCACACGGTTGCTCAATCATCACCACCATCCATCTCCAGAGTTTTTTCTCTTCCCTAGTGGAAACTCTGTACACATGTAATGATAATAACCCATTATCCCCTTCAGTCTAGACCTTGGTAACCACCATTTGACTTCCTGTCTTTATGAGTCTAGGGACCTCATACATGTGGAATCATACAGTCCTTTTGTGACTGGCTTATTAATCTCAGTATAATGTCTTCAAGGTTCGTCCACATTGTAGCCTGTGTCAGAATGTCCTTCTTTTTTAAGGATGAATAGTATTCTATTGTATATATAGCCTGAATTTTGTTTATCCATTTATTCATTGATGGACAGAAATGCTTTTTTTCTGCTTTTTAGGAGGAGTCTCATCTTGAATACCAAATTATGCATGCCCCCCAAATCTTGCACTGGTAAATGTCAACACTGTAGAGTACTTAACTCTGTTGTATCAATGGACAAGCTATAAAATCTGCAATTGCCAGTCAAGAAGAAAATGTAATTTTACAGTAAATCAAATTACTGCCACCCTTTTATTAACAGTAGAAGCCCTAAGATGGGATTATGAAATTACTGGTTTATGAAAAAAATCAGTTTAGAAATTTTAGCAGTCTTAATGCCATTAAGTATATTTAAAAGTAATGAAAAATCTTTCTCTGATGTGTTTGTGCTGACCAATATGTTAACTACCAGCCAAATGTAGGCTTTAAAATTTAAATTACTTAAAATTAAATGAAATTAAAAATTCAGTTCCTCAGTCACACTAGCCACATTTCAAATGCTCTATCACATCATTGTTAGGGGCTACCGTATTGAACAGTATAGACATAGAATGTTTATTTAAAAAAATTTTTTTCTTAAGTTTATTTATTTATGAGAGATAGAGATAGCATGAGTGAGGGAGAGGTAGAGAGAGAGGGAGACACAGAATCTGAAGGAGGCTTCAGGCTCTGAGCTGTCAGCATAGAGCCCGATGCGGGGCTTGAACTCATGAACTGTAAGATTATGACCCGTGCGGAAGTCGGATGTTTAACCGACTGAGCCACCCAGGTGCCCCTAGAATGTTTCTATAATCCCAGAAAATTATATTCTACAATGATGATTGTGTTAGCTGGGATTTTCTTCCCCAAAGTCTTTAGAGATCATTTAAACTTCATAAAATTCATTGCTGCCTTATAGAGTATGATATTCTGAATGCTCCTTGGCTTTGCTAGCCTGCACTCTGTAGATGAAAGACAGGACTTAATATTCTGTGGAGCATAAGAATGTATCAATATATAGTCTTGGTTGCTAGCCAGTCACTCACATAGGCACACAGAGCCCAGTATGCACAGAGGAAAGAGGAAAGGTAAAACTCCAATAAGGGCTAAGGAGGCAGGAAATGAAAACATAAATTCTCATAAGTTAATAGCATTTTAAGTCTTCATGGTTTTAGAAATTTAGTTTGTAGGCTCTCAAACACCAAGTAGTAAAAATGCACATAGATGGAAACCTTCAATAAATAACACATTTGGACCTAATGTCCCTTATTTCTTAGGATGGGATACCTGGTAATCTATTGTAGAGAGAACTCTCATGGGGATAGTAAATGGGGCCTGATTATGACCGAGGCAGACTACTTTAGACTTTCCTTTTTTTTCACAGAGTTGATTTTCAACCTGTCTTTGCAATTGAGATATCCTGGTAGTAAAGATTTATTTATAACTGTTATTCTATTTGTATGACATCACGCGCTCTTAAAGAGGAGCCAGTAAATTTCATTTTCAGGGTCTTGACATCCCTTTAACTTATTAGGACAGAGGCCTTTTTTTTTTAAGCAACTTTCTGTATACCTAGAACCTAGCAGAGTCCTTGTACATAATTGGTGCTCAACAAATGTTGAATGAATGAATGAATGAATGAATATGAACACCTAGAAGTTCTGGAAGGCTGGGGTTGGGAATCATTCCTTTCGGAAAGTTATTTTCCCTGAAAGAGACTCTATTGAACCTTCATCTCTAGGCTTGTGGGGTCCTTCAATTAACAAAGAAGGAAGGGACACAGGATGGTGTTAGTCATAATATAAGATGGCTTGAGTTCCAGTTCCATCTCAGCCTCTCATTAGCCATGTGAACTTGACCATATTAACCTTTCGAATTTGTTTCCACATTTGAAGCACAATAATAACTATATGGTAAGATTTCTGTGAGAATCAAATTAGATACACAAACTATTTAGCTAAGTGCTTGACACATATTTAGCTCTCAGTATATGTTAACTTAAAAAGAGCACACTTTAGGGGTGCCTGGGTGGCTCAGTTGGTTAAGCATCTGACTTTGGCTCATGTCATGATCTCACGGTCCGTGAGTTTGAGCCCTGCATGGGGCTCTGTGCTGACAGCTCAGAGCCTGGAGCCTGCTTTGGATTCTGTGTCTCCTTATCTCTCTGACCCTCCCCCGTTCATGCTCTGTCTTTCTTTGTCTCAAAACTAATTAAACATTAAATTTTTTTTTTTTTAAAGGGCACACTTTAAGTATCTGTGGGGAGAATCTAGGCTTGGGCTAAAAGTAAGAGAAGGAAAGAGAGTGTGTTACGGGAATCTAGGAGAAAGAGAGAGAGCTTGTGACACACTCCACAGAATCAAGAATAAAGAATGAAGAGTAGGTGGAAATCTCACTGATGCAAAGGAATCCTTATGTTCTGGATACCTACTAGGTACTTGACAGACCAATCACATCCCAGCCTCTCAGCCTTTGCTTTTTTTGGTCTCTGTTTGAAGTTGTTTTCCTGCAGATATCTGCATATCACTCCCTCAGTTCATTCAGGACTTTGCTCATATGATGCTCCTCTCTGTTGAGCCTATTGAAAAAGGTACTGTCTGACCTTCTAATGCCCTATCTTCAATTATAATGATAATTATTCTTCACAGAGCTAGAACAAGCAATTCTAAAATTTGTATGGAACCAGAAAAGACTCCCAATAGCCAAAGCAATCTTGAAAAAGAAAACCAAGGGGGGAAGCATCACAATTCCAGACTTCAAGCTGTATTACAAAGCTATATAATCATCAAGGCATCTGGTACTAGCACAAAAACAGACACATAGACCAATGGAACAGAGAACCCAGAAATGGACCCACAAATGTATGGCCAACTAATCACTGAAAAAGCAGGAAAGAGTATCCAATGGAAAAAAGACAGTCTTTTCAGCAAGGTATTGGGAAAACTATACAGCACACACAGAAGAATGAACCTGGACCACTTTCTAACACCATACACAAAATTAAACTTGAAATCAATTAAAGACCTAAACGTGAGACAGGAAACCAAAACTGTAGAGGAGAAAGCAGGAAACAACCTCTTTGACCTTGGCCACAGCAACTTCTTACTAGAGGCAAGGGAACAAAAGCAAAAATGCACTAATGGACCTCATCAAGATAAAAAGCTTCTGCATAGCAAAGGAAACAATCAGCAAAACTAAAAGGGAACTGATGGAATTAGAGAAGATATTTGCAAATGACATATCAAATAAAGGGTTAGTACCCCAAATCTATAAAGAACTTACCAAACTCAACCCCTGAAGAAATGGTGAATGTCCAGTGAAGAAAAGGACAAAAGACATGAATTGACACTTTTCCAAAGAAGACATCCAGATGGTGAATAGACATATGAAAAGATGCTCAACATCACTCATCATCAGGAAAATACAAATCAAAACCACAATGAGATACCACCTCACACTGGTCAGAGTGGCTGAAATTAACAACTCAGGAAACAACAGATGTTGAAGAGAATGTGGAGAAAGGGGAACCCTCTTGCACCCTCGGTGGGAATGCAAACTGGTTCAGCCACTCTTGAAAACAGTGTGGAGGTTCCTCAAAAACTTAAAAATAGAATTACCTTATGACCAGCAATAGCACTAGTAGGAATCTGTCTAAAGGATAAAGGAGTGATGATTTGAAGGGGCACATGTGCCCCAGTGTTTATAGAAGCACTATCAACAATAGTAAAATTATGGAAAGAGCCCAAATGGATATTTGGGCTGACAAAAATGGATATCAACTGACAAATGGATAAAGAAGATGTGGTATATAGGGGTGCCTAGGTGGCTTAGTCAGTTAAGCACTGACTTCGGCTCAGGTAATGATCTTGCAGTTTGTGGGTTCGAGTCCCACATCAGGCTCTGTGCTGACAGCTCAGAGCCTGTAGACTGCTTCAGATTCCATGTCTCCCTCTCTCTGCCCACATGTACTGGGTGTCTCTTTCTCTCTCTCAAAAATAAATAAACATTAAAAAATTAGAAAAAAGAAGATATGGTATATATATGTAGTGGAATATTACCCAGCAATCAAAAGGAATGAAATCTTGCCATTTGCAACAACGTGGATGGAACTAGATTGTACTATGCTAAGCAAAATAAGTCAGTCAGAGAAAGATAAAAATCATATGATTTCACTCATATGTGGAATTTTAAAAACAAAACAGATGAACATAGGGGAAAGGAAGGAAAAATAAGATACAAACAGAGAGGGAGGCAAACCATAAGAGACTCTTATACAGAGTCTTAATATAGAGAACAAAATAAAGGTTGCTAGATGGGTGTTGGGGGGGTGGGCTGGTAAATGGGTGATGGGCATTAAGGAGGGCACTTATCCGGATGAGCACTGGGTGTTATATGTAAGTGATAAATCACTAAATTCTACTCATGAAACCATTATTATACTGTATGTTAACTAACCTGGATTTAAATAAAATAAAACTAAATACGTAAGTAATAAAATGCAAGAAAAAATGGTAATTACACACGGTACTTTTTTTTTAATGAACACTTTTATGGTTTACACTATTATATACATCCTTTTCACCCACTATATTCTAATTACATGTGGGTAGAGACTGTCTTTTTTTTTTTTTTTGTCATTGTTCACTGTATTTTGAATAGTGCTTGTTAATAATAGACTTGAAATGAATTGTTTTTTTGTTGAAATCACATTTTTATCATTTGACCCTCATTAGAACACTGATGGTAAGAGCCTTAACCTAGGCTGTGGGGGAAAACATGGAGCTCAGAGAGGTTAAATGACTTGGTAAAGATCTCTTGATCTTTTGAATGAGTCTTGAAACCAATATTTGTGATTCAAAAACAAATGGTCTTTCTACTATACCACATAAATTAGTTTATACTCTTTTTTCAAAAGGACTTTCAGGTTAAATGGGGGTAGTACTTATGCAAAATAAGGCAAATAGGGATAAAAGAGAACAGAGATCTTGTATATAAAGTTAAGGAAATAGTAGTCTCTTAATCTGAGATAAGCAAAATGTTGCCACAGTTCTTTTTTTTTTTTTTTTCCTAGGCCCAGAGCAGCTGGTAGAAGCAAACAGGTTTGCATTGACCTTGGCACTCAATCTCTGTTTTTTTTTAAAATTAATTTATTATTTATTTATTTTTAATATGAAACTTATTTTTTTTTAATTTTTTTTTTCAACGTTTATTTATTTTTGGGACAGAGAGAGACAGAGCATGAACGGGGGAGGGGCAGAGAGAGAGGGAGACACAGAATCGGAAACAGGCTCCAGGCTCTGAGCCATCAGCCCAGAGCCCGACGCGGGGCTCGAACTCACGGACCGCGAGATCGTGACCTGGCTGAAGTCGGACGCTTAACCGACTGCGCCACCCAGGCGCCCCTTTTCTCTTTTTTTTTTTAAAATTTTTTTTTTAATTTTTAATATGAAACTTATTGTCAAATTGGTTTCCATACAACACCCAGTGCTCATCCTAACAGGTGCCCTCCTCAATGCCCATCACCCACCCTCCCCGCCCTCCCACCCCCCATCAACCCTCAGTTTATTCTCAGTTTTTAAGAGTCTCTTATGGTTTGGCTCTCTCCCTAATTTTTTTTTCCCCCTTCCCCTCCCCTATGGTCTTCTGTTACGTTTCTCAGGATCCACATAACAGTGAAAACATCTGGTATCTGTCTTTCTCTGTATGACTTATTTCACTTAGCGTAACACTCTCCAGGTCCATCCACGTTGCTACAAAAGGCCATATTTCATTCTTTCTCATTGCCAAGTAGTATTCCATTGTATATATAAACCACAACTTCTTTATCCATTTATCAGTTGATGGACATTTAGGTTCTTTCCATAATTTGGCTATTGTTGAAAGTGCTGCTATAAACATTGGGGTACAAGTGCCGCTATGCATCAGCACTCCTGTATTGTCAAACTGGGTAACATACAGTGTGTAAAGTGTGCTCTTGGTTTTTGGGATAGATTCCTGTGATTCACTGCTTACATCCAACACCCAGTGATCATCCCAGCAAGTGCCCTCCTCAATGCCCATCCCGCCATTTATTTGCAAATATCTTCTCCCATTCCATCGTTTAACTTTTAGTTTTGCTGATTGTTTCCTTCGCTGTACGGAAATGTTTTATGTTGATGAGGTCCCAATAGCTTGTTTTTGCTTTTAATTCCCTTGCCTTTGGAGACATGTTGAGCAAGAAGTTGCTGTGGCTGAGGTCAAAGAGGTTGTTGCCTGCTTTCTCCTCTAGAGTTTTGATGGTTTCCTGTCTCACATGTAGGCCTTTCACCCATTTTGAATTTATTTTTGTATATGGTGTAAGAAAGTGGTCTAGTTTCACTTTTCTGCATGTTGCTGTCCAGTTCTCCCAGCACCATTTGCTAAAGAGACTGTCTTTTCTCCATTGGATACTCTTTCCTGCTTTGTCAAAGATTAGCTGGCCATACATTTGTGGGTCCAATTATGGGTTCTTTAGTCTATTCCATTGGTCTATGTGTCTGTTTTTGTGCCAATACCATACTGTCTTGATGATTACAGCTTTGTAGTTGAGGCTAAAGTCTGGAATTGTGATGCCTCCTGCTTTGGTTTTCTTCTTCAATATTACTTTGGCTATTCGGGGTGTTTTGTAGTTCCATATAAATTTTAGGAGTGTTTGTTCTAGTTTTGAGAAGAATGGCCATGCAATTTTTATTGGGATTGCATTGAATGTATACACTGCTTTGGGTAGTATTGACATTTTAATAATATTTATTCTTCCAATCCATGAAGAATGGAATGTTTTTCCATTTCTTTGTGTCTTCTTCAATTTCCTTCATAAGCTTTCTATAGTTTTCAGCATACAGATCTTTTACCTCTTTGGTTAGGTTTCTTCCTAGGTATTTTATGGTTCTTGGTGCAATTGTAAATGGGATCAGTTTCTTGATTTCTCTTTCCATTGCTTCATTATTGGTGTATAGAAATGCAACCAATTTCTGTGCATTGATTTTTTACCCTGCAAATTTGCTGAATTCATGTATCAGTTCTAGCCATCTTTTGGTGGAGTCTTTTGGGTTTTCCTTGTAGAGTATCATGTTATCTGTGAAAAGTGAAAGTTTGACTTCTTCTTTGCCAATTTTGATGCCTTTTATTTCGCTTTGTTATATGATTGCTGATGCTAGGACTTCCAACACTATGTTAAACAACAGTGGTGAGAGTGGACATCCCTGTCGTGTTCCTGATCTCAGGGGGAAAGCCCTAAGTCTTTCCCGTTGAGGATGATATTAGCTGTGGGCTTTTCATATATGGCTTTTATGATGTTTAGTTCTGTTCCTTCCATCCCGACTTTCTTGAGGGTTTTTATTATGAAAGGATGCTGTATTTTGCCAAATGCTTTTTTCTGCACTTACTGACAGGATCATATGGTTCTTATCTTTCCTTTTATTAATGTGATATATCACATTGATTTGTGAATACTGAACCATCCCTGCAGTTCAGGAATGAATCCCACTTGATCATGGTGAATAATTCTTTTTATATGCTGTTGAATTCGATTTGCTGGTATCTTGTTGAGAATTTTTGCATCCATGTTCACCAGGGATATTGGTCTGTAATTCTCCTTTTTAGTGGGGTTTTTGTCTGGTTTGGGAATCAAGGTGATGCTGGCTTCATAGAATGAGTCCAGAAGTTTTCCTTTCAGTTCTTTTTTTTTGGAATAGCTTGAGAAGGATAGGTATTAACTCGCTTTAAATGTCTGGTAGAATTCCCCTGGGAAGCTATCTGGTCCAGGATTCTAATTTGCTGGGATATTTTTCATAACTGATTCAATTTCTTCACTAGTGATGGGTCTGTTCAAATTTTCTATTTCTTCCCATTTGAGTTTTGGCAGTTTGTGTGTGTCTAGGAATTTATCCATTTCTTCCGGGTTGTCCAGTTTGTTGGCATATCATTTTTCATAGTATTCTCTGATAATTGTTTATATTTCTGAGCGATTGGTTGTCATAAATCCATTTTCATTTGTGATTTTATCTATTTGGGTCCCCTCTCTCTTCTCTCTCTCTCTCTCTCTCTTTTTTTTAAGAGTCTGGCTAGGGGTTTATCTATTTTGTTTATTTTTTCAAAAAGCCAGCTCTTAGTTTCATTGATCTGTTCTACTGTTTTTTTTTTTTTTTTTTTTTCTGGATTCTATATTGTTTATTTCTGCTTTGATCTTTACTATTTCTCTTCTTTTGCTGGCCTTGGGGTTTCTTTGTTGTTCTGCTTCTAGTTCCTTTAAGTGTGCTGTTAGATTTTGTAGTTGGGATTTTTCTTGTTTCTTGAGATAGGCTTGGATTGCAATGTATTTCCCTCTTAGGACTGCCTTTGTTGCATCCCAAAAGGTTTGGACTGTCATGTTTTCATTTTCATTTGTTTCCATATACTTTAAAATTTCTTCTTTAATTGCCTGGTTGACACATTCATTCTTTAGTAGGATGTTCTTTAACCTCCATGCATTTGGAGGTTTTCCAAACTTTTGCCTGTGGTTGATTTCAAGTTTCACAGCATTGTGATCTGAAAGTGTGCATGGTATGATTTCAATTCTTCTATATTTATTAAGGGCTGTTTTGTGACTCAGTTTGTGATCTCTCTTGGAGAATGTTGCACGTGCACTCGAGGAGAATGTGTATTCTGCTGCTTTAGGATGAAAAGTTCTGAGTATACATATCTGTCAAGTCCATCTGGTCCAGTGTATCATCAGGGCCATTGTTTCTTTATTCATTTTCCTTCTAGATGATCTGTCCATTGTTGTAAGTGGAGTATTGAAGTCCCCTGCAATGACCACCTTCTTTCCAATAAGGCTGCTTATGTTTGTGATTGTTTTATATATTTGGGTATTTCCGAATTCGGTGCATAAACATTTATAATTGTTAGCTCTTCTTGATGGATAGGCCCTGTAATTATGATATAATGTCCTTCTTCATCTCTTGTTGCAGCCTTTAGTTTAAAATATACTTTGTCTAAGTATGGTTACTCCAGATTTCTTTTGACTTCCAGTAGCATGATAGATGGTTATCCATCCCTCACTTTAAATCTGAAGATGTCCTTGGGTCTAAAATGGGTCTCTTGTAGAAAGCAAATAGATGGGTCTTGTTTTTTTTATCCATTCTGATACCCCATGTCTTTCAATTGGAGCATTTAGTCCATTTACATTCAGTGTAATTATTGAAAGACATAGATTGAAAGATATAGATTGTGTTATCTGTAGGTTTCATGCTTGTAGTGATGTCTCTGGCCCTTTGTGGTCTTTGCAACATTGCACTCACAGAGTTCCCCTTAGGATATCTTGTCGGGCTGGTTTAGTCGTGATGAATTCCTTCAGTTTTTGTTTGTCCGGAAAAACCTTTATCTCTCCTTTTATTCTGAATGACAGGCTTGCTGGATAAAGGATTCTTGGCTGTATATATTTCCTATTCAACACATTGAAAATTTCCTGCCACTCCTTTCTGGCCTGCCAAGTTTCAGTAGATAGGTTCTGCTACTACCCTTATGTGTTTACTTTTATAGGTTAAGGCCTGTTTGCCCCAGCTGCTTTCAGAATTCTCTTTATCTTTGTATTTTGCCAGTTTCACTATGATATGTCATGCAGAAGATCAATTCAAGTTATGGCTGAAGGGAGTTCTCTGTGCCTGCTGGATTTCAATGTCTGTTTCCTTCCCCAGATTGGGGAAGTTCTCAGCTATGATTTGTTCAAGTACTCCTTCAGCCTCTTTGTCTCTCTCTTCTTGTTTTGTAACTCCTATGATATGGATATTATTCTGTTTCATTGAATCACTTAGTTTTTTAATTCTCTTGTGGTCCAGAATTTTTTTGAATCTTTCTTTTGCTCAGCTTCATCTTTTTCCACAATTTTATCTTCTATTTCACTTATTCTCCCCTCTGCCTCTTCAATCCTCACTGTCACCACATCTAGTTTATTTTGTACCTCATTTACAGCATTTCTTAATTTGTCATGATTATTTTTTAGTTCCTTGATCTCTGCAGCAAATCTCTGCAGCAACAGATTCCCTGCTGTCTTCTATGCTTTTTTCAAGCCCCTCAATTAATCTTATGACTATTACTTTAAATTCTTGGTCAGATATATTGTTTATATCTGATTTGAGCGATTCTTTAGCTGTCATTTCTTCCTGGACTTTCTTTTGAGGAGAATTCTTCCATTTCATCATTTTGGCTAGTTTTCTGTCCCTTATGTGTTTTAAAAGCTTATTATGTGTCCTGCACCTGTGAGCACTACTATATTAAAGAGGGGTCATACACTGTCCTGGGCCTGGCCCTTCAGGAGGTGTTTTTTTGGAGTGTGTTACCTGCTCTCTGTTGTTGTAACTTTGGTTACTTTATCTCCCTACTCATAGTGATGTTTTGAACCCTCCACCAGGTGTGCTTTGCTTTGTTTGTTGAAGTAATTCTGGAAAGGAAAACAAACAAAAAACAAAAACAAGCGCACACACAAAAATCCAAAAACAAAAAAATCAGAACACCAGCTACAAGTAAACAACAGGGTGGAGGTGGTGCTGATGGAATAGTCCTTGTCCCATACAAGGAGAAAAATGACAGGAGTGGGGAAAAAGAAAAGAAAGGAAAATTGACCAGAGAATGAGACTATATGGCTTAGTCTAATGAGAGAGAAAGGAAAATAAAGGAGGTGTAGAACATGTATAAAGAGAATAGATTAAATATGTCTGCTTAAACAAACCAACAACCAGAATAACCAGACTAGAGGAGGGAAGAGATAAGAAGGAGAAAAGGAAGAATATATACATTTATAATAAGAATTGCCCGAGAATTAAATGAGGCAATGCAACAGCGCTGATCGGGAGGAGGGGCTGGCTGGTTTGTCAGCATCAATCCCGCTCGTGTAGACAGGCAGTTACCAGGCACAGAGGGGTGTGGCTTGGTGTACGCGGGTCCCACCTTCACTGTGGGCCCCACTGCCCCTTCCCTGAAGGCCCACCTTGTTTGTGATGGGGAGAAAAATGGCAACACCCCAGTCTTTCCTCCACGTTCCAGGTGTTCCAAACCACTCGGTTCAGGCAGTCCTCCCTGTGCTGCAGGTGCTAATGAGGTGGTTTGTCCCGCTCCGCCTACGCCCACACCGCCTTGGCACTTGGCTAGGATTTAAACCAAGATGTCTTAAAAAGTCCCATTCCGGGCGATTCCGGGGAAGAGCAGCTCTGCGCCGCCTCACTGTGCGGCGCACGCGCGGTTTATCTTACTCAGCTGACTCCCGCACCTCCCTGGCGCTCAGCTGGAACGTAAACCCCTGTGTCTTAAAGGGTCCCTCTCTGTGTGCGCGGTTCCGGGAAGTGCCGCTCCACCCTGCGGCTACATGGTCTCTGGCTGGCGGGCGCAGGCAGCCTTTGCCCTTTGAACGGATATATACCTTCATCCCCCAGAACTCCAGGGAGAGGATTACTTTCTCCCACTGCAAACTGTGCCTCTGAACTAGTTACTGAGCCTGGGACTGGCTCCCCTCCTCCCCAGGTGCGCAAACAGGGCAGCCGGCCCCAGCCGGGAGAAAGCCCCACAGTTAGAGATTGGATCTTTCTCTGTCCCGGTCGGTAGTTTTCCTCTTGTCCAGATACAGTCCTACGCTCCTCCAGCCTCTCTTTCTCTTCCTTTTGTCTCTCTGCAGAAGGGGATCCCGCCTCTCCATTCCTCCACTGCCGGTTTTCTCTCTCCCAGTTCTCAGTCATGAACCTATGGCCCACCAGTTTGTCCCAGTGGGTCCCTGGAGGCGTCTCTGTCACTTTGCTGCCTGGACTCTTGGAGTTCAAAGTTCCTTTGGCCTCAACACTGCTGTGTTTGCAAGAGGAGGGACCTTCATATCCCCCTACTTCTCCGCCATGTTGGATCCCTCTGGCACTCAAGCTCTTATCCCAAGTATTTGAGTTCTAACCCCAGATGGCTGAATCATCAAGTAAGTCTGTTTTCTTTATTACAGTTATTACAAAGTCTTTCAGAACAGAAGCTGTATCTTAACATCTGAGTCCCTTACATCCTTTAGCATGATGCCTTGCCAGATGGTCAATGTCTGTAGAGTGACAGATATCTTGCTTCCATGCATGGCAAGGGAGGTTACACTAAATGCATTCTACCATCCTGGCTACCTCTAAGAGTCTACAAATTTTTGGAAAAGTACTTGGAGTGTTGATATGTGCTTACTAAAAAAGTTATACATGTCAAACCCCAGCATAAGAGAAATTGAAAGGGAATAACAGTGGAAGTTTACATGGCATATGTTCTCGCTTCAGTAGGTGGCTACCCATCTGAGCATGAGCACTGAGCTGGAGAGCCTGTAGGTGGAGCCTCCTTTGTGTTCTGGAAAAGAGCTTTGACCTAATGGGCAGATAAACCTGAAAGCTCTGTACTGTATACTACGGAAGAGATAACTTTAAGCAGATATAGTTTTGAGTAAATGTACAATTTGATTACTCTTTCATCAAGTAGGAATTACATTTGGCTATGTATAATAGAAACCCCAAACAATAGTGGCTTAAGTCAGACAATAGTTTATTTTTCTTTCATAAAACAAAAGATCTGGAGGAAGGTAGGGATGGTACAGAAGCCCAAGGATATCAAGTTTCTAAGATTCTTGCGGTTCCTCATAGTGTTTCCTTTGTGGTCAAATGCAAGTGGCTGCTGTGGCACCTGCCATCATGCCTGCGCTTGAAGATGCATGAAGGAGAAATTAAAAAGAACACAAACGGCAAAAAAGGCATTCCAGCTGACTCTGTCCCTTCCTTTTTTATGTTTTTTTTTCTCTCCTGCCTTCAAACACCTACTTATATCTCCTTGACCAGAACCTTGACATACGGATACCTCTGTCCACGTATACAATATCTGCAATGGAATCTGGGAAATTTAGTTTTTATTAGCTGGGCACTTTGCCCTCGTTGTCCAATAAAATAAATATTCTGTCTAAGGAACAATGGGAGAATTAATGGATGTTTGATAAATATCTAGCAGTCTTGCCATACTATCCATTAAAAAAACCTCAGAAGGGTCCCATGGAACCATGGTTATGTTAAAGAATACTGCATTTTGATGGGTCTTCTGACAAGTTAGTTGCATGATACAATCTGAAGTAGCTTTATGAGTTTATTTTTTGATAGGGATATTTAAGAGTTCTCTGAAATGTTGGATATTACATGGAAGGCACCCTGGAGTTGGTTCAAACTTTGGCTTCACCACAATTCACTGTGAGCTACTTTGAGGTTCAGTTGAATTACATGTAAAAGGAGATAGGACAAACTGAATTTTAAATTTATATGCAAAAGCAAATGATTAAAATAAACAAGACATTCCTAAAGAAGTACAGGGTGGAAGAACTTCCTTATCAGAAATTAAAAATTTATTATAAAATTCTATTTCTTCAGATGGTCTGGGATTAGGTGCAAAGCTACATAGGTTGACCAATGAAATAGCGAAAAGAGCCCAGAAACAGACCAACACAAAAATGGAAATTTTATTTATGACTGAAATGACACTGAAAATTGATTAGAAAAATATATATTTTTCAATATATGGCACTGGAACAATTGGTTATCTAATGTGAAAAGATGAAATTGGAACCCTATCTCATACCACATATAAAAAAATCAAATCTACGTGGGTTAAGACTTATACATACAATGCAAAATGTATAAAGTTGAGCAGAAATAGTAAGTTTCCAATGTGTTTCCACTTGAGCAAAGCACAAAACCATGCAAAACCACATAATACATTTCTTAATAATATAAATATGGTTAAGTATAAATAAAGTAAGGCAAAGATGAAGAGAAAATTTAGGATTGCATTTCCTCTTAGGGGAAATGAAAGGGGACATAGAAGACCTAAACATTCTTGTTCTTAAATTGGGTGGTGTCTACAAAGAAGCTTTGTATATCATTATTTCTTTTGCCTTACACATTTTTATAAGGATTCTTTTGTACCTACATATGACTTTGAAAAGATTTAAAATGCAGATAGGGAAGATAATAATCTCATTGGATTATTATGAATATTAAACATGAAGTATTTGAAAAAGCATTTGATAAATATAAGTTATTTCTGTCCACTACACTGTGTACTTCTTGAGGGCAGAATTATTTATTATTCATCTTTGTATCCTTAGCCCAGTGTCTGAAATACAGTATGAACCTAATAAGCATTTTTTGAATGAATGAATGAATGAGTGGATAAATGAATGAGAAAGCCATTTTAGTGTTAGCATGTATTTATACCAATTTTTAATGTTGGTATTATTAAAACTAAGCTTCCTTCTAACATTCATTAACAAACATATCACTTTATGCACTCATTTACTCATTTATTAATGTATTCATTCTTCAAATATCTAATAAGGCCTACCATGTTCTAGATGCCATGCAGGTTGTTGGCAGAACTGAGATGAGTTACCCATATTTCCTATTTCCAGCAAGCTCACAGTCTAGTGGAAGAGGCAAACAGGTAGTTAGGCAATAATTATTGCTTCTGTAAACCATTACTAGTAGTGATAAGACTATCACTACTAGCTATAATACAGGATGCTTATTTTCCTGTTGACTTTTTCTTCTCTTTAGATAATAAGGACATTTTCAAAGTGTATCTTGATCAGTGGTAAATCAACTTACTTAACTCTATTTCACAGGCATTCTAGAGAAATGAGATTTTATTATCTCACATGAACTGGAAGCTGAGGTGTAGGCATGCTTTTGCCTTTAAATTGAGTTCAGTTTAGACTGGAAATCAGATATGAATAGGAAAAGGATCTACTTAATCAGTACCTGCGAGGACCCTAGTGACAGAGAGAAGTGCTTTAAGTACAGAGAGTTTGTATTTGACAGATTTCAGCACCTGGCTGGTGACATAACAGCCAATGCCAATATGGGAGTTGATAGCTGTGGGGGATATGAATGCAGCCAAGATGAAGTCCACAAAAAGGAGTGAGGAAGATTGAAACTTCAGCTGGGTTGACACTAGGGTGATTACATTAAACAAGACAGACAAGTGTTGAGGACAGGATTTCCCAAATTGTATTCCTTGGAATGTCGTTCCTTCAAAGATGCTTTATAAAAAAAGGAATAGAAATACATTTGGGAAATGCTGATCCTCTCCTTAGATTCACAATGCAGAGTATCATATTTAAGCCCCCATGAAACCACTTCAACTTTGTTTAGAAGATGACAAAATGATGTGAAGACACTGTTCAATTTTTGATGTATCTGTCCTTTCTATTTTTAGTTATGTCTTATTTTCCCAACAATAAATTCTTGAGTGCCTACTGTAAGGCAATTTAATTGACTATTAAATTAATTGTAATTTGGGAGAAGTAAAAGAATTTTAAATGAAAGAAAAAATATGATACTGGGTTATTGTCTCTGGAGTGACAGCACGAAGTATGTATAGCAACCTTAAATTAAAATGTCTTGGGGGTGCCCAGCTGGCTTGGTTGGTGGAGCATGCAACTCTTGACCTTGGGGTTGTAGGTTCAAGCCCCAGGTTGGGTGTAGAGATTGCTTTAAAACACACACACACACACACACACACACACACTCACACACGCACAAAATCTTAAAAAAAAAAAAAAGTCTTGAATATCTGCTAGAGAAACACTGTAACACCTAGTGACAGTTCCTGAAAGTGCAGGTACATCCCATAGATGGTTTTCGATCCCTTCCCCGAATGGAGACAATGGCCCTCCTCACACAAACTGAGATCCTTAAAAAGTAAATGGAGCTTGGGTGGGCCATGAATTAAAAACAAAATTATTGCAAAAGTAGTACATGTTGATTATAGAAAACATAAGATATACAATTACAAAAGAAAAATAAAAAGAAACCGTGTGTGTGTGTGTGTGTGTGTGTGTGTGTGTGTGTGTATGTATGCTCACATTTTCTGTGCATTCATATATACTATAAATGTTTTATAGTGTAAATTGTACTATAATTAGTAATTGCAATAAACGTTCTTTTATAACCATATTTCACATAATAATTCTAGACTATAAATCTAGATGCTTAAAATTTATTGCATAATATTCTATTATATGTTACATTATAATAATTTAACCTTTTCCTATTGATGAACATTTAGGTTGTTTAAAAATTCTCATGATTATAAATAACACTACAATGAACATGTTTTGTATTCTTGACATTTATTTCTTCAAACTAAATTCTTAAGAAATGGAAATGCTGGCCTTTAAGATCTACACATGTAAATTTTAAAATTTTCTCTCAAAAAGTTTTTACCAGTTTACATTCTCACCTGTAGTGTTATGAATCTCTTTCTTGCCATACCTTCACATACTGAACAGTTACACATAGAACACTGAACTTTATGCATAAAACTAATGTGCCAATATGAAGACAAACATATTTCCTTGTTTTAAGTTGCATTTCTTTGATTAATTTCTGTGTTAGAACCTCTTTTCCTGATGTTTACTGCTGGCTGTTTCCTTTTCTTTTCCTACTCAGCTTGTTTTTTTTCTATTGGGGGCTGCCTTCTTACTGGTACACCATCAGATTGCTTTGCCTGTGTTTTTGTGTGTTGGTTGTTTTCAACTTTTTATTTTGAGCTGATTTTGGACTTACAAATTTATAAAAATGGCACAAAGTGTTCCTGTATACCCTTTACTAGTTTCCTCTAGTATGTTAATCTTATATAACCATAGTACAATCTACAAAAGCAGGAAGTTAACGTTGGCACAACACTATAAACTACAGACTTTGAGTTTCATCAGTTTTTCCACTAATTTCCTTTTTCTGTTCCAGCATGCAGTCCAGGATCCCACATTGCATTTAGCTGATATTTCTCCTTAATCTTCTCCAATCTGTTACTGTTCCACAATCTTTCTTTGTTTTTCATAACCATGATACTTTTAGAGAACTGATCAGTTATTTCATAGAATGTCCCTCAATTTGGGTTTGTCGCATGTACTCCTCAAGATGGAATGAGGTTAGGGGCGCCTGGGTGGCTCATTTGGTTAAGGTCCTACTTTGGCTCAAGTCATGATCTCCTGGTTCGCAAGGTGGAGCCCCACATCGGGCTCTCTGCTGTCAGCATGAAGCTGCTTTAGATCCTCTGTCCCCCTCTCTCTCTGCACCTCCCCCGCTTGTTCTTGCGCTTTCTCTCTCACACAAAAATAAATAAGCATTAAAAAAAAAAAGATGGAATGAGGTTATGCATTTTGGGCAAAAATACCACAAAAGTGATGTTCTGCCATTCTCGGTGCATCTTATCAAGTGGTTCATGATGTTGATATATTATTGCTGGTGATGTCATCACTTGGTTAAGGTGGTGTCTTCTGGGTTTCTATAAAGTTTCTATCTTTCTCTTTCTAGCTAATATCTGTCTTAGGTGAGATACTTTGAGGCCAGGCAAATCTAGTTTCTCCTCAACTAATTAAGTTCTTGCTTCAAATTGAATAAATTGAAACTGAAAATTGTGTATGATAAATTATAGATGGGGTTGTTATAAGACAGACATTTAGGATGGCAATCACTGGGCCCATTCTCAAACAAAAGTCTTTGGTTCTACATTTTAATAAATGGGTGAATAAATATTTTATATCATGTTTTATATAAAACATATAAAGCATTTATATGTTTTAACAAAATAAAATATTCAAAGTATTTATTATCTTTTAATGATTTCATACATTCACTGATTTCTTCAATTAACAACTTAATACTGGCCCTGATTACATTTGATAAGAAGGCTCCTACTGTAGAAGGAATTCTATGCAATATTACTCAATTGAAACCTTAAATCTGCAGAAGATAATTTGAAGAAATATTAAATGCTAAAAGAATTGTGGCCTTGTGTTTCTTTATAATAGATCAAATAAAATCTTATGAGTGTTGACATTGCAATATTCTCTTTTTGCATATCTCCTATCCCTGAAGAGACATAATAACTTCAGAGATATAGTTCAATTGTCCTGGAGAAAACTAGACTGTGTTTGAATTCTAAGATTGCCTCTTACTAGCCATATGACCTTGGACAAATCAAGTCACCTCTCTAAGTCACCTGTCTCACAGGGCCATTGTAAAAATCAACTCATAGAACACTGGCCAAAGGGGTTTGCAAACCATAAAGCAATAAACATATGCCAAGGATTATTAATACTGTAATCTTTTATTAGCTCTTTTTTTTTTATTAGCTCTTAAGACCATTCTTGGAGGTATAAGTGTTGGTTACTGTGATGTCAATTTTGTTTCTAGGGAATAAAGAAGTATTACGAAGCACATGGCATGTGCTATAATATTTTTTGTTTTTGTAATATACAGTATTGCATTTGATTCATTTCTATATTATTTTCTTGGTACAACTTCCTACCACACTTTGACAAACAAGGAATGAGCTGCTTATCTATAAAGATTTATAGTGTAGGGATTCTATAGTCTTGGGAAGATGTCATTGGCAGTGCAAATAGCAAGGTTAACATGGTTGTTTACGAAATAAATACAAACTTCAGTTAGTATTTCATCTCGAAAACCGGTTTAAGCACTTTTTAGATAACCTCTTATAATTGAAGTCCTTTTATAAGCTTGGCCTTTATGTTGAGTTTTGTCAAATTCAAGGTCAGGCAGAAATTCTAACATTAATCGGTTCAAAATTGTGGCCATTGTCTTCTCATGAAATATACTAGCTGCTGCTTGCTTTTCTATCATCTTCCCTTTTCTTTTTTATATCTCATATGTATAGTTTTTTTTTTTTTTAATAATTTCATTAAGTTGAATTAGTCACAGTGGAACAGAAGTTCTTGCCTTTTGGTTTAGTGAATACCTTCTGACTTATTACACCCACCGTCAAAAGCAGTTCATTCTGATTTGATAAATGCATTGAAAGCATCTGAAATTGTTTCATCCTTTTTCTTTCTTGCCTTTTCATCTTTTGGTGCAATCAAATGAAATATCCTCTAGGTTTCCTAATCGAAGCTGTCTGCTCTGGCCTGGTGTTAAAAATGTGTGTTTCAATAAGTGTTCCTGTGTGACAGTAAGTTCCCCAATCTTGAAAGTATGTTATATTAAAGCTTTAAAACAGAACACCTTAAATCAATTTCTAATGTTTTCAAGTTGTGCATTTGTTATTAAATCAGTATGTGAATATTTCACACATATGTGCAATATATTATACATATATGTATTACACATATTACTAAATATAATTATATAGTTGAGTGAGAGAAATATTGTTTATTAGTTGTTTTGTTAAGTAGGGCACAGGCATCCATGGTAACTTCTATGCTTGTATTTTTTCCATCCATGATTTTAATGCTAGTACACATTCATGGAATTATGGTCTAAAACATCATGTGAGTTTTAAGATTTTTTTCACAGTCTATAATCAAGAGCATGAGAGCACTAACTTGACATTGCTCGCTTACTAGATCACTAGTTAATAGTTAACTTGAAGGACACACACATTTAGAGTTAATATTTGATGTAGGATTTTTATTTTCTCTGTGGAATTGTCCTGCATGAGGTCATCTTCAATATGCCATGCTTTCATTGTCATAATTACTTTTTGTTTTGTTCTCAAGAAGGTTTGTACTCACAGTTGCTGTGATTTCTCTCTTTTCTCTTAAAAACTCCTTTTATCATAATGTCATAGTGATGTCTTCTGTGATGCCATTTTTATATTATGCAGCCACTAAAAAGGAGAATTACACATTGCTGAAATGTATATGGTAGTACAAAATGCCACTTGTGTCCCCCAATAACTTGTTGAGAATGTGATGACAGGACAATGATTGAAATCATGTAGCAGTTGTTTTCATACTTTAACAAAAATGAGAAAGAGCTGGTTTAAAGGTGTGGTGGCACTTTCAGAAGACATGCACCTGTCATCAGACAGTGGAGTGACAGACAGGCTAGTGAGGAGTTGAAATATCATCCAGATATTCTAGGCCTCTGCTAGCATAACTTGGTGCTGAAATTATACGAGTTCCTGAATGCTTCCCAGGAGTTCTTTATTGAAATCTCTGCTAAGGAATCAACAGGATGGATTATTCTTGCTTGGATTCATTTCAAGAGATTGATTTTAGGAAGAAGCATTGTCTGTTTTTTGTATCTGTTACTACTTATACACAAAGGCAATAGTTAACCACAAATTATTATATGGAAGGTTTTTTTTAATTGTAAATTAAGCTCAGCTGTTTAAAAATGGTTTAAAGATTCTTTAAATTTTGGAGTTGATAAAATATTCCTGCCATGTTCAGTCAGATATTGTTTTAATGTATGATTTAATAGAAATGACTGTTATTGGGGCGCCTGGGTGGCTCAGTCGGTTGAGCGGCCGACTTCGGCTCAGGTCATGATCTCGCGGTCTGTGAGTTCGAGCCCCGCGTCGGGCTCTGTGCTGACAGCTCAGAGCCTGGAGCCTGTTTCAGATTCTGTGTCTCCCTCTCTCTGACCCTCCCCTGTTCATGCTCTGTCTTTCTCTGTCTCAAAAATAAATAAAACGTTAAAAAAAAATAAAAAAATAAATTAAAAAAAATGACTGTTATTAAAACTTTGATTTAATTAATTCATTAAATGTAGCATCTACTGTGTATCAGGTTTTGTGCTAAATGCTGGGGATACAGAGATGGGTAAGACCTGACTTTTTTGTGAGTCTTGTCCTTAAGAAATGTAGTGGGGTTGGGATGGAATTTGGCTTTTATGCAGAGAGGCAAAAGTGGTGGAACATCTCCACATCTGTATAATATATGTTCTTTGTTCCTTGGTGTTTAAACTACTAGATTATAGACGAGAGGCTCTTCTGTTAAGCAATTAAAACTTGTGGTTGCAAAAATGTGACATGGTCACATTGGTCTGTGGCAATGATATTCTAAAAACCCAAGAAGATGGGGACATCTCCTGTGTTTCAACTGGAAATGGTGACTCATATCATTTTGCACATGGGGCCAAAGACCAAAGAATACTCTTTTACTAGCTATATCAGGCCCCTGAAACCTAAGTGCTTAGTATTTTGAACATACTGTGAAGGGCTAAGAAAGAAACACCAAGGAAGATATTCATCTCCTCCATCCATCTTGAAATTCTATTATATCTTATTCTCTTGTCTGTGCCGTACATCTTTTTTTCCCCCTCTCCCATCTTGCTAAGCTCATCCATTCTTTGGATAGACTTAGATATCTTAGCCTCAAGGAAACCCAGGTACTTCAGGCTATGTTAGGGCCTTCTGTTGTGTGTGCATATACCACCTTGGCTTTTTGTTTTGTTTTGTTTTTTTTAGCTCAGTTATCACAATCATTACCTAAATGATCATTTATGTCATTTGTTTAATGTCTACTTTCACCATTAGGCTCTAGTGGATTGGTAACATTGGCAACTGGAGTTTTGGGAATTTGTAATTATTTCTCAGTAGAAAGACTTAAGGGATAAATGAAATAAATGGCATTGGTTTTTATATTTTTATGAAGGAAGAAAGGTATGAAAATGTAGCCATGATGTTGATTCCATAGAGTGGGGAAATATGTTTATAAAATAATGAAATAGCTGAATAAAGAGCTACAAAAACATGAAGTATAGGTACTTTTTAATTGTAACTTTAGTTTTTAAAAGACAATTAGGTTAAATTCTTGAATTGTGGATTGACCATTAAGGGTAGCTATGTGAGATTTGATATTCAAAACTCTCCTTTAATCCCATATTATAAAAAAGATTTTCTTGTTAAGGGAGTATATCAAGGAAAGATTGCCACTCTGATTATAACTGTTTAAAGTCAGATTCCCTGGAAAGAAAATTCTGAGATCAGCATGCCGAAAGTTTACTGGGGAGTATTCTTGGGTTAACACCTGTAGGAGAGTGAAGAATGCAGGAGGGGAAGAGGGAAAATGAAAGCTCTGATGTCGAAAACAGACTGCAGCTGACTCTACAGGAGTTCTGGATCTCAAATGGCTGTAAACAAAGGGGATGGGACTTTATACCTTCTTTGATTAGTCAGTGAACCCAAGCTGAAGTCCAATCCTTGTGCCACTCAGGTCTATTTGCCTTGTGTAAGTTCTAGAGATAGCATTTTCAGGGTTTTGGTGGGCCTCTCTTCGTGGGTGGATACTTTGAAGAAGAAAGTAGGATGAACCACAGCTCCCACTGTTGCAGCTGGACAAGGGCCAGTTCATGGTGGGCAGTCCTGACAGCAAGGTTACTATTGCCCTATAGTCAGGCATTCCATTTCTACCAAGGCCCCGTAGCACGCTAAGAGCTGTTTTTATGCTAAGAGCTGTTTTTTTTTTTTGTTGTTGTTGCTATTGTTATTGTTTGTTTTGGTTGTTTTTTGGAAAGATGTCTAATTTTTCACTCCTGATAGGGTGGCTTTGCTTCAGAATCCTAGGACCCTCATACTGGAGTTTCTCATAGACTCCGCAGAGCATCTCCCTCACTCTCCCAGATACCTGTAAACCCACAAGGTCTGTTGTGTCCTCTGGCCTCAGTGGTAAGACTGCTTGTACCATGACCTAGGATCTGCGGCACAGCCTTTCGCAGCTCTGGGATGCACTCAAAGCTGGCAACCTTTCATGTTTCCTGGCATAGGGGTCAGAACAATAGTGCAAGAGTGGATTATGCTTTTCAGGCCTTCAAATACGCCTTCTGGGCATTTTGCCTTTCTTATCTTTACTCACCTGAAGGTTTTGTTTATTACTAAAGCCTCCAACACACTGCTGATTCTCAACATCCAGTCCGATTTGCTTATCACTGATATGGTGGACCAAATGTGATGTTTTGCAGCTGTGCCCAGGTGATCTGGGTCCCTTTAGATCACTTTATGATTAGGGTGAGAGAGTTAGCGTAGCCCTGGGGCATGACTGTGAATGTTCATTGTTGTGAGAACGCTTTCTTTTTTTCTTTCTTTCTTTCTTTCTTTCTTTCTTTCTTTCTTTCTTTCTTTCTTCCTTCCTTCCTTCCTTCCTTCCTTCCTTCCTTCCTTCCTTTCTAACATTTATTTATTTTTGAGAGACAGAGAGAGAAAAAGCACAAGCAGGGAAGGGGCAGAGAGAAAGGGAGACACAGAATCCGGAGCAGGCTCTAAGCTCTGCCTGTCAACACAGAGCCGGATGGCGGGGCTTGAACCCATGAACTGTGAGATCACAACCTGAGCTGAAGTTGGGTGCTTAACGAACTGAGCCACCCACGTGCCCCAGAACCGTTCCTGACAGAGATGGAAAGAATGCATAAGCCAGATCAGTGGCTGCATACCTTGTACCTGAGGCTGTGCTAATGTGCTCTAGCAAAGCTGGCACAGTAACTACAATTGAGATTGCTTGGTTCAGTTTGTGGTAGTCTACTGTTTGATCCTCTGGGATCTATCTGCTTTTGCAGGGACCAGACTTGCAAATTAAATAGAGATATGGTAGGGAACCTCCCCCCCCCCCCCCCAGCCTAAGTCTTTAGGTCTTTAAGGGTGGCACCAACTTCCACCAGTTCCCTCAGGATGTAACGTTGAAGTCTATTTTGGTTTACTATTTTGTCTGGCCAAGAAACCAATGTTGGGGTTGCACCAACTACCAAGAAAGTTTCTTACAATTAGAGGACCTTTTGGTGGGTCCGTGAACTCAGTAGATCTTCTGAGTTGGACCTTTCCTTTCCTTTCCTTTCCTTTCCTTTCCTTTCCTTTCCTTGTGATGTAAATACCCTAAGTATTTAAGGACAATTGGACCTGCCAAATGGTTTTATATGCTTGGCAAATATGAGGCACTAAAGAATTGTTTGTTGCATAAATAGATGAACAAATGATTAAGTGCCTGCTGCATACCTGTGGTCTGTCATGCCCCTAACCACAATGATTGGTGGAGAGCTGAAATTAGATTCAGAAATCATCCAAATAGAGTTATTTGATTTTCAACTCTTCCCTGAGTTAGAATGAAAACATGGAAAGGAAGGTGACTTTGGACTCATTAAACCTGGTTACATGCTTTGACTGTGTTATTCACAAGTTGTGGGAACTGGGGAAAACAGCTTGACTTCCATGAGTTTTGGTCCTTTTATACATATATTCAATATAATAATCCTGTCTTCACAGTTTCTTATGAGAGTGAAGCTGAAACATTAGCAGCTAAAACATTGACAGCTCTAAAACATTATGTAGACATCGGGTATTTATTATTATTATTATCATTATTACTACTAGCAGAATTAGTAGTTCCTTTGCCAGTCATCAGAAGAAGCAGGAGTATGTTGGGGAGCACTATAATAGATAAAACTGGAAGAAGAAAATGAGCTGGGAGTTTGCAGAAGTAACTACAAACTGTGAATCATAAAATATCAGCATGCAAATGTATATTCCTGGCAGATGGTTTCGAGGCCATTTGTTATGTGTTAAGCTCTGTACTAGTGATAAAATAAAAGGATGACCAAATTCCTGATTATTTGGTTAAACACATAGTTGTAATATTTATCTCTGTGTTAGATTGAAATCTTTCACAGTATTTTCTTTTAGGTCTTCTTTATTATTCTCAACTTCTGTTTCTCTCAAGCATCATATATGAGACCTATTGTCCAAAGGGTGTTTATCTGGTGTTGATTTTTATCAGTCTCATTTAATTATTCAGAGATGAGTGTCCCATGCCTGTGTTATGGTACATTATTTCTTTAAACCACACTATTAAGGTTATGGATTTGGGTATCACTGAACATAAAACACCCTCATTGGGGAGGAACTGTTTTATATCCTTGCACAAAGACCTTATGCCATGCAGTAGCAAGTAACAATAAAAATCATTGTTCCAAAAATACTTTTTTTGACCCTGAAGCATAGATGATCTTTGAATGGTCAGTATTCCAAATGTTTTCTTGTTATCTTGTGAGTGTTCAAATTCAACTCATTTAAGCTGTTAGTTGCATGATGGAGCTATAAATAAAACCATATATATATATATATAAAATCATTCATTGCCACGTGTCTGGATTATTAAAAGAAAATTTCTAGAGTCACCTTTTCTGTCCTTGCCCATGTTCCCCCCTTTTGTTCTGAGATGCAGAAATCAGGTGGGAGGACAGAGCTATTCAGTTCGAGTTACAAGCTGGCAAGCTCACTTCAGCCACAGAAATGCATCAGCAACATATCTATTTTCTCAATTTGAATTCCTTCAACCTAAAACGTTCCCTGAAAAAGGAACATGTTCAGTGCAATTTAAGTTCATCACCTATCATGAACACAAACACTAGGAGAGACTGAAAAAATGGGAACTACATGTTCCTATCCTCAGGACCTTAAAACCTGGTAAATGACTAATAAATAACTACAAGGATTGGCAGGGTGATGAGTGCCTTCGGAGGGAGTTTCAACTAATTGTTGTTGGGTTTAAGCTGGAAGGAGTTATTAATTTAAACCATGTGTGGTAGGGGTGAGTGATCTGGGAAAACTTCTTAGTGGAGGTAGAATTTGGGATAAACTTAAAGAGGCATCCTTAGCCTTTTCTTATCCATATTGATCCATTCTCAGAATAATGTTTTGAAACATATTAAATAAGACACAAAAGATTACAATAGAAACCGATTTTGTTGAAATACGGTTGTTGAAATATCAAAAACAATTGTGAAATCGTAATAGGTGTACTTCTTTATAAAGGTATTAAATAGGGGCATCTGGGTGGCTCAGTCAGTTGACTGCTTGACTCTAGATTTTGGCTCAGGTCACGATCCCAGGGTTGTGGGATTGAGCCACGTGTTGGGCTCTGCACTGAGTGTGGAGCCTGCTTAAGATCGTCTCTCCCTCTGCCCCCTCCCCTCATCTTTCTCTCTCTCTGAAAAAAAAAGTTTTAAATAAAAAAAATTCCAATTGCATATCTAATAACTATTGTAATTTTGAAGTAGTGATGAGCATACGTGGTAATTCAAGATATTTGGAGCAACCATAATGTGATGTGGATAGGTCTGATTTCTATTTTACAGAGTCACATGTACTTCTAATGGTTCTATAGTTTGTTCCCTAAATTCATGATAGAAGGAAATGCTACATTTCAGTTAGGAATTAGTGAGAGTCAAGATGTAATTTTTCTTTAATTCAAGTTCACAAATCCCCTTATTTGATCACTGGCCTTTTAAGGATCTGGAGTACAGGTTAAGAAATGCTGGCTTAGAAATATGAGTAAGACATTGACCGGGACATGGAGAGAGAGGAGAGAAGTGAGAGAGGGAGGACTTTCCAGGTAGAACAACTTGAGCAAAGACTTTAGGGATAGGGCATGGAGGGGATTTGAAGAGTAGGTAGGTATGGCTACGTGTGTGTGTGTGTGTGTGTGTGTGTGTGTGTGTGTGTGTGTGGTGCATGCACCATGTGGGATAAAATGAAAAAACGATGGATGACAGGAAAAGGAGAGATAGTGAGGGGCTTGGGGTATCAGGCTGAGGAGTTGGATCAGTGGGGAGCCATCAGTGTTGTTTTAAGCAGGGGACTGATAGGAATATATTTTTGTTTTAGGAAAGTAATTTGCAGCATAGTGGGAATTGGGTTAAAAATGCTGGAAGCAGGAAGCCTTTTAGTAGCTTATTGCATTGGTTAGGAGAAATATATTGAGAGCTTGAAGTAATTCAGTAGAAATGGAAAAGAGAAGACCCACGTGAGAGAGAGAGAGAGAGAGAGAGAGAGAGAGAGAGAGAGAGAGAGGATGGGCAGATTGAAAGGACTTGGCAACCGAATGAACAGGGTAAATAATAGAGTCAGAAAGCTGACTCTAGGTGTTTAGCTTGTCATATGGGGCAGTGGTGGTGGTGGTGGTGGTGGTGACGAATCCAAGCAGAGGACACAGCAAGATGGGTAAATTTGTGGAAAAGGAATTAAAAGGTTTTTTGGGGGGGTATATTGAAATTCAAGGTATTCATGGGCTATTCATGTGGAAATAAATGTTCAGCTGGCTGCTGGGGATGCAAGTCTAGAACTTGGAGAAAAGTTCAGGGCTGGAGTAGATATGGTAATCAGAAGAAAAACAGCTGAAATCAAAGAACTGAAAGAAATTGCCCAAGGAGACTAAGGGTGCTGAAGACCGAATCTTGTGTGACTTCTCAGGCTGTGCAGAGTGCGTTCTAAGAACTGCTTGGCAGTTTTGCATATTTAGTTCTTGCTTCTTCAATGCCACAATGTGAAAAACATAACCTGTTACGTCTCCAATATTTTACTTCCTCAAAGATCAATAAGGCATTGGCCTGCTTTCGAGGAATTCATATTTCTGGTAGAGAAGTCGACATATGGACAAATGAATACAACTTGGTAGAAAAAGTGCCATAACAGAACTATGTCCTCAGTACAGGGAAAGGAATGATTAACTATAACTGTGATGAGGCATAAGGACAGCTTCTTAAAGAAGGCGACATCTGATCTGGGTTTTGAGGGATTAATAGTAGTTTGCCAAATGGGAAAAGCATTTTAAGTAGTGGGAATAGAATGTGCAGAAGCCTGGAGTGCTCAAGAAACTGCCTTCCTTGCATTGTTTTCTATGGTTAATCTTTTCCTGTGTCCTACAACAAGATTTGAGTGTTTACAAGACTTGAAGTCTTATCTCTGTGTGACTCCTTTCTTCTGCTTAAACTTTAAAGAACCCTCAAATTCAACCATGAAACTTTGCTTTATGCTTAATCTAAATCTTTTCAGTTGAAATTTAGCTCTACTTTCTCTGGTTTTATTCTTTTAAATATGGAGATAAGTCAGCAATCATCCTTTGTTAAAAACAAAATTGGTCTGTAAAGTGCCCAGGGAGGGCAAAATTAAAAGTAATGCTATGTTCCATGGAACATAATTTTACCAAGGTCCTCTGTGCCCCAGCTTTTTTTTTTTTTTTTTTTTTGGGTCCTTTCATAGAAATTAAGACCATGTCCGAGCCCCTGTGTTTAACTGAAGCATGTCAGTACTGCTTACGACATATGCCAGCCGGGTAAGCTGAGTTTCAAGATAGAGCCACTGAGTAGTATTTGTTAGATAGATGTTTAATATTAAAACATGAGAAATCCCATCATAAAGTCATAAAACATATTACTTTTGCTACTTTATATCTTTATATTATTGCATCAAGACAAAATTTTCGCCTCCAACTCTTTTGGGCTGGGGTTCTAATCATACTTTCTGGAGCCCTGGCACATACCTATTAATGATGACAGAAGATATTCTTTGGAAAAATAAACAAATCAAAAAGACTCTATAAGCATAACAATGGAGTTCTGCTTTAATATGCAATCAACCACAAGGGAGACTCGTCTTTTACATGTTTAATTCTGAGCTTAGACTAGGAGTGGTTATTCCCCTTCATCTTCTCAATTCTCCTGGAACTGCTAGAGCCATACACAGCTCTAGTGGAGAGAAAACTGCATGGGACCATTTGACTAAAAGCCCATGTCCAAGGCGAAGAGGAAAAAGCCAGGACACTGTGTAGAAGAAGAGTGAGGCATAAATGGAAGGTAAGACAGAGGGACATCACAGAGGAGAGACTCAATTATAGACAGGAAATTCAAGGAGGAAAATGAGTTTTGCAACAACTTCTAGACTTCATGTATAGACCTGTCTATCTTAAAAGATATATAAATTATATATATTACTGTATGTCAGGTATTTTCTTGTTTAGGGGAGACCAGTGCACAAATGCCAATACTTAGAAGGTAGAGAGGAGTGGAATAACTAGCTAATATTTAGGAATAAGCATTCTGTTGCATTTTGTACAGGCCTTGGAGAGAAGAAAATAGCTTTCTCCTGGGAACTCTTTTTTCAGAGATGCAGGGAGAGCCTAGAAATGGACCTTCCTGAGTCCCCTGGTCTGAAATGCTAAACGAGTGGTTCCCATGTTGCTAGAACTAACCAGAGTCTAGTCTAGCTTCTTACTGTCTCCTGTCTTGAATTGATTGATTAAATAATTAAACATTTGTTGAGTTACTCAGCATTCTCCATGTCCCATGTGTACTGTGGGGGCTGGGGGAATAAGGATGGGAATAAACAGAAGAACCTTTTCTTGAGGAGCTCAGGGGTATTCAATATGTAAATGATACCAACTACGCTTCTACCCACTGCAAACAAGAAAAAAATGAAAAAGCCACAAAGCCTTTAGGAGGTGATGCTTTGCAGTGATTGGCTTTTTACTAGTGGGATGCGTAGCTAATAAAACTTCAGATAAGTTTAGAAATCCTAGTATGACTCTTCCTAAGGTCTAGACTTGACTCATTGCTGCTCTCTGGTTCTTAAGTTCTATTAAACAACCTTTTCTTTGCCTATTGGAGATTTTTGAAATCCAAAGTTTAGGCTGCTAGCACTCTGATCTTCCTGGAAGATAGTGACCACTACAAATTTATTTCGAATCATTTATTTCCCCCTCTCCACACCAATACCACTGGAAGGAATTGCATTTACCCCCACTTGTTGGCAAGGATAACAGTGAATGTACGCACTCTTTTGACCCTCATTTCTAGGCCCAGAATCGGGCTTCCTACGTCCAGTTGGTTCTTTCTCTCATCTACCTTATCCACTGCCAAGGTTTCTTAAAAGTTAGGCCCAGTTAGGTTCTCCCATGGGGAATGATCTAATGTCCTTAGCATGGCCTCTGTGCTTTCTACAGTCTGTCTTTCCAGCCTCATCTCCTTGTCCATTGGCCACTCTGGGATACTTGTGCTTTTCCGAGTTCTTTTATGATCTTCACATTTGCTGTTGCTGTTCCCTCCACCTGGAGCAGGCCTCCCTTCTTGGGCTATTAAACACGTCAGGCTGTTAAAGTCCGAGTCATCTTTTAAAACCTGATTTAAGTATCACAAATATTTTGGAAGAGACTTCGTTATTTCCTTTCTTAGTATGAATAACTTTTCTCTGGGTTTTCATCACATTTTACTTATGTTTTCCATAACATTAAGGTAGTACACATTAAACCAAATAGTGTAAAGCACCGTGTTCACCACAGTGAAAGTGTTCAATAAATGTTAGCAATTAGTTTTACTTATCACATTGTCTAAGAGAAACATTTCTATATATGTATAAGTAGTATATAAATAAGTCCTTCACTAGCCCATTAGCTCTTTAAGAATAAAAAAAGACAGTAATTGGGGCACCTGGGTGACTCAGTTGGTTAAGCTACCAGCTCTTGGTTTTGCCTCAGGTCATGGTATCACAGTGTGTGAGTTCGAGCCCCACATGGGACTCTGCCTTTCAGTGCTTGTGATTCTCTCTCCCTCTTTCTCTGCCCCTTCTCCACTGTGTGCATGCGTGCACACACTCTCTCTCAAAATAAATAAATTAAAAAAAAAAATGACAGTAACTCATTTTCGTGCTAAGAATCTTAGACTTGTGCCTTGTTACCTAGAAGTGCAAAAGCATTTGTTGAATACTGACTGCATGAACATTGCTAGAATCTGGAAAAAAAAAAAAAACAAAAACAGAGTGGAACAGCTTTTGACCCTGCTATGTGTCAAGGCATTCTGTTGGGCTTTATATACTTTACCTTATTCAAACTTCAAAACCACCCTGTGAAACATATTGATCTCACTTTACACAGGAGGAAATTGAGACTCAGGGGATTTAAATAATGTACCCTAAGTCAACAGCCAGCTAGAATTTGAGGCCATTATATTTATTTTTTTAATTTATTTTTAAACATTGTTTAATGTTTATTTATTTTTTGAGAGAGAGAGAGACAGAACGTGAGCAGGGGAGGGGCAGACAGAGAGGGAGACACAGAATTTGAAGCAGGTTCCAGGCTTTGAACTGTCAGCACAGAGTCTGATGCGGGGCTCGAACTCACAGACTGTGAGATCATGACCTGAGCGGAACTTGGACACTCAATCGACTGAGCCACCCAGGCACCCCTTTTTGATTTTTTTTAATGTTGATTCATGAGAGAGAGAGAGAGAGAGAGTGAGCAGGAGAGGGGCAGAGAGAGAGGGAGACACAGAATCCAAAGCAGGCTCCAGGCTCTGAGCTGTCAGCACAGAGCCCAACGCAGGGCTCGAACTCACAAACCACGAGATCGTGACTTGAGCCGAAGTCGGAAGCTTAACCGACTGTGCCACCCAGGTGCCCCAAGGCTGTTGTATTTCTCATTCTAGTTCCCAAGCTCTGCTCCCATGCTGCTCTGACACTCAGTGATATCACATTGTCCCTTTAGGGGCTAACATGTGGATGCCAAAATGGCTCTTAGCAAAGATTACTGATATAGTTCTTAGATTACAGGAGGAAACCAATTTGACAATAAATTTCATATTAAAAAAGAAAGAATGATTATAGGCAATTAAAAGAGAAATTAATCATTCTAACCCAAAATTAAATTTCTAGGTTTTTTTTTTTTTTCAGAGATGTCTCCACTCCCTTCAAAACATGTCTTTGGAATGGACCATAAAATGGCATTTAAACTGTAAATTCCCATGGGAACAAATCGACCATTTAGATAGTAACATGAATGAATGTGTTGTCAGAGGACTCTAGATGTGTATAAATCCTTTAATTACCATTTCCAATGCTAATGTATATACTTTAATTAGAGGTATGTAGTAGGCTTCTTTGTTAAAGAAACAAAAAAAAAAAAAAAAAAAAAGAACCCTGGAACCATATGGATATTGCCTCATTTTCATCTGAGCCTTCCAGGGACTGTAAACCTTAAAGTGATGTTGGAACCCAACACTTTTCCATCTGCCAAAAAAGGTGAGAACAATAAGTCTTTGTGCAAAAGCTGCATATACATAAGAGAAGTGTAGCCCTAAACCGCTCTTTCCTTCTACATGCTTTTGCCCCACTTTGCTTTGACTAATTATATAATCTGCCAAGTAGGAAAGCAAGTGATTTTTCCCTAGCTTACTGATGACATGGCTTGTAGTAGGGATGCTTTGGTATGAGGCAGCTTTGAATTTGTCTTAAATGTGGAGCTATAAGGGACTTAAATGTGGAACTATGTCTTAAATGGGAGCCTCCTGAGAGAGAACTCTTGAGAAGCCCAGAGAGAGAGAGAGAGAGAGAGAGAGAGAGAGAGAGAGAGAGAGAAAGAGTGGAAGGGATTCACTTATGGCAATGGCTCAGGCTCTGGGTCTGAATTTCGGTCTGCCGCATACTAGCTCTGCAGTGGGCCTTCAGCAAGGTTTGAACCTCTCTGAAGCTTGGTTTTCTCATCTATAAAATGGGAGTAATAACTACTTCCTTGCCAGGTGATGGTGAGATTCCAAGATAATGTGTGTAAAGTGCCTGGTACTTAGCAGGTATGTGAGAAATATCTGACATAGTTATGATAGATTTTATTTTGTATGGAAAGAGTTTGTCTTCCAGCAGTGTGAGGTCAGAAAAGAATCAGGATGCAGGACAAATCTGATTCATGTTGATGATAACTCTTTTGATGCGTTTTTCTTGTTTCTTTGCCCTTCTCCTGTCCCTGGCTCTCTGCAGGTTAACTTAATGTTCCCAACTCACCCTATCTGCCCCTCTCTTTTGTTTTTTCCTTTTCATTCCTTTAGACAAAGAAACCGGCAGAGCTAGTCAGACCCCATAGTTACAGGCGGGCTTTGTTTGGAAGTCAAAAATTGCTTCTCTTTCTTTTGCCCTGCCCGACTTTCCTCCTCTGGTCTTTTACTCTGTACATGTCAGTAATAAAATGTATTGTGAGACAGATCAACAAATGCATCACCTTGACACGTCGGTGAGTGAAGCATAGATTTGAATAATAGACTTAGCTGAAATGTCTTTCTGGGGGTGTCTAGTTGTGTTATTCACAAAACAATTGCTGTATCGGAAAACAACTGGTAGACACCTCCCCCAAACTGAGTATAATTCTCATAGATGTGGACTAAGGAAGCTATTTTCCTGAGGGATTCATTAGATTTTGATTAGCCTCCAATACATTTGTTCTGAACCACATAGAGGATTTCCCCCAGGCCAGGCTGGGGTTGCCAGCTGTGACAGAGATGGACATTTAATTTGTTTGTGATTGCGTTGTCAGGGCTGGACATTTGTCATCTGAGATTTCTTCTTTACTCCTTTCCCCCAAATCTACTCCTAACAAGGGAAATCTTAAAAATAAGGCAGATTAAAAATTGATGATATGGAGTGTGTACCGGGTTGTTTTCAATTTTATTTTACTTAGTGAAAATCATAATTTTGGGGCCAGCGATTAAAATTCCTGACTATGCTACAGGCAAAGCTCACACTGCTCACAAAACACCCCAGCAATCTCATCCCATTTTTTAGGGAAGATTTAATAGCAGGCCTGTTCAGTGAGGCACACAAGTTCATTACCTTTATAAAACACTCTACAGGAATTTTACTAGTGTCCAAGGCAGTGCAGCTAGTGGTTTCTGGCTACACATTTCTACAAAGGAACAAAAGACAACCTGTCCTGGGTTAGCCTTGCTTTTTGGTCTTTTTACTTCCTTGATAATTTCCTAAATTCAATTATTTATACTGACTCTTGTAATCATTTGTTTTAGTTAGCAACCTGCTCCTACTGTGGTATTTCACCGTCCTTATGGTGAGGGTTGTTTTGAGAATATATTGTCTAAGCTGGAATCTGATCCCATGTGCTTGGTTCATGCAACATTTCCGCTGAGATACAAGCATAGGTTCTGACTTTTATGCTACTGTACAGAAGGTCAACTGAGGTGTGTGTTACTCGGATGTAATTTCTCAAAGGCAAACTGGGCAGGAGCAATGCTGGATGTTTGTTTTAAGGGTCTCTCTGGCCTTCAGCTTGCGTCTTTGGTAGTCTCATGTCAGATATTTATTTGATGAGGTATTGTAGTTTCAGTATCCATATTATTTTTATTTATTTTATATTTTTAGAATTTTAGTATTAGTATTAGTATTTTTGTGAGCTCTACACCCAACGTGGGGCTTGAACTCATGACCCAGAGATCAGAAGCCGCATGCTGTACTGACTGGGCCAGCCAGGTGCCCCTCACCATCCATATTCTTTTCAGAGATTAGACCACGCCTCAAGGAACTTTTAAAGCTGTGATTCTATTTGGAGCCCTTTTTATGGACATGACTTGATGGGGATTCACTCAATGTGCTCTGGGACTGGAAACTTGAGACAGTCACTTCTCTCCCACTCCCTGCTGCCCTGGCATCTGTGTACGTTGGTTCTGAGCTCTGTGTGGAAACGTTTTGAGTTGTAATACTTTTCTTAATTTCAGGGTTTATATTAAGGTTGGTCTGGTTAGGATGGAGGTACTAAATTAAGTAAATATAATTTTAATCTTGCTAGTTTGGAGAAGTTGGCTCTGTGTGGATATCCATATAGAATATAAATGGCCAATCTTTGGCTCCATCACTAACCATTTGAGCGTTCACAGGGCCTGTGGATTTGAAGTATGTACTCAAAGGTCTGGAACCCAGTTTGGTTCCAGACTCAGTCTTCAAAAGAAGAATTTGGCCGAGTTGTAAGCATATATAACAAAGAGCACCCGTGCACACACTGAAATGAGCACATGAGGATGTTACGGTGAGCCCGTGCATATTTTTGCTTCACAAGCAGTTGCTGCAGTGGTGTAGTGGAGGAACATTTCACCTGGAGAAGGAAGTTTCTAGCCACAGCTTTTCCACTAACTAGGTGTGACCTTATATAAGTCATTTAATCTTTCTCAAGCACAGGCTAGATATCTGCCAAGGAGCAAATCTTACTCGATGATTTCAAAGGTTCCTTCTAGCTCTAAAAAAAATCCTATGATATAGGATCATAAAGGGATGTTTTATTTGATTGTGACATTTCATTTGGCACCTAATTCTGTATAGATGTCTTCACTCAGAGTATTTGGTTTTTGTAGATTGACTACACGGAATTTATCATTCTATTAATGTACCTTAGAGTAAAATGCATGCTTGTGTATCTACCTGCTCTCACATTTATAATATATATTACATCTTTTTAATGTACATCATGAGAAATGCCAGTGGATCTAAATGAAATATTACTATTGTTGAATTCATTCTTACCAACTCTGTCAGGCTCGATGAATTAAATAAGGCACGATGTGTGCTACTGAAACTACATTTACCATATACTCAAGTGTCTGCATACAGCATAAACACAGATATTGAATATGCTTTGGGTTTTCTTTACCAAGAGCCAGAAAAGTTCCTAACTTGAAAATAAATTGAAAATCAAATGGATGATTTGATTTTTAAACATGAGGCTGAGCTATTGTTATAGCACCCATTGTCTCGGGCAGACAGCACAGCTGGGGACTTCTCAGTTCCTTTTGTCCTATACTTGGTGATTAAGCCAGTGAGGGGGGGGGGGGTGAGGTAGATGTGAGAGGTACAGGTTATAAGATTATGAATAGTGGTAGGAAGGGTGAACAGAGGATCAAGAAGCCTGTGGGGCCTCCTGAGGATAGAAAAACCAGGGATCTTTGATCTCTATCTCTGTATATCCTTCAGAACATTTTATTTTTCCCCTTTCCTCTGTACCACCATCCCCCCTGCCTTTTTTTTCCCCCCTGCCAGTTGTCCAGACAAGTTCTCATCTTATTTCTTCTCTATAAAAACACTGTAGTCTTTTTTGGAAATCTCACTTTAGCATGCGTGATTCTGGATTTGAAGAGTAAATGCACACCGGGAAAATTCTACCTTGACATCTTTCCACGGGAAGAATGTGAAAGGACTCAGGAGGCAAGGGCCAGAGAGCACAGCATGGATCTCCATTTTGGGAAGTGATGCTTAAAGTTCGCATTAACAGCCCCTGTCCTAGGCTGTCACCTGAAAAATTACGTAGTGATGTCAGAATGTTTTTTTTTTTTCTGCTTTGCGTTTTAACTTTTTAAAAAAGTTGCAAAATAATGTATAGAGAATAAAGCATACAACTCTTAAGTGTGCAGCTCTATAATTACACACACACACACTCCTTGTAATGACTATCAGGTAAAGATTTAGAGTATGATCAGCACCCAGAGGCTACAGTGTGACTCTTCCCAGCATATAAATCCACCGGTGTATATTTCTTAATCTCTTGCAACGTGTTTAAAGGAAGGCTTATAGTTGTTTGACAGACATCGCTAAGAAAAATATACCCCATAGCTTCATTTTAAGAAGCAAAATTCAAGAGGCTCCTGGGTGGCTCAGGTGGTTAAGCATCCAACTCTTGATTTAGGCTCAGGTCATGATCTCAGGATTTGTGAGATCGAACCCTGTGTGGGGCTCTGTACTGACAGCGTGGAGCCTGCTTGGGATTCTCTCTCTCCCTCTCTCTGCTTCTCTCCTACTCAAGCTCTCACTCCCTTTCTCTCTCTCTCTCTCTCTCTCTCTCTCAAAAATAAATAAAAAGCGTTAAAAAAAAAAGCAGCAAAATTCAAGCCCTTGAAAACTTATTTGGATAGCATTGTAAGTGTGGGTACTAGCGATTCACTCTTTCCAGATAGTTCCAAGGGAAACTATTTCCATGATCTACAGGTATCTCTTTATTGAGGGTCATTGCGAGCCACAGAAGAATTCCAACAGACTCATTTACCATCACACTCATCTTCAATAGCCATATTTGTACCTTCGTGTGTAATGAGGTGATTTATCATGGAATGTCAGCCATAGAGAGTTCAGTATAAATGAATTTGGTTTCTTAAAAAAAGGTATTTATATCTAAACACTTTTACAATAATCTGACATTGCCCTTTAAGGGTAAGCACATATTATGTGATTTGCATATGAAGAAACCAGGCATTACTCTTACTTGACTGACTGTCAGCTTCAGCAGCTGCACCTGGTAGTCCCCAGGTCTGTCATTGTTTCCATGATAGAGCTCATTTTTCAAGGGTTAATAACATAGACCTTAACATTCACTTTGGGTTGAAACTTGGCAACTACTATGAGTATACAGCCTACAGAGCTGATTTTAAACAAAAATGGCTTAAATTGATTTACCCTTTTCAAATTAGAGTATGTCACAATAATGGTACTTTGCATCAGCTCTAATGCTTTACATTTATTGAATGTTAAAATTTGTAAGCCGTTATTCCCAGGTAGTGATTTGGGGGAGGCCAGTTATAGGACAAGTTAAATAGAGATTGGTTTCCATTTCCATTGAGAACTCCAAAAGAAATTTGCAAATTTTGACTATTTTTCTTTTGTAATATCATTGCTGCTTTAAAAGAAGAAATGTTATTGCCCTTACCTTTAATAGAAGAGAGCAGTTGTGGGAGTAAGTGCAGTTTGAAAAGAAAGGTGGAGACAAAATGTTGGAAATCACATTTAGTTGTATAACGCCTTGATCTCAGGATGGATTCCTCTCAGCTCAGCTCCTCTGAGTGGTTTTTGAAATGGGCTGAGCTGGGGTGTGTGTAGTTGTTCATGGTCTTTAGTTTTTCAGTTTTAAAAACTCCACATGGAAAAAAAGAGGGAATATTTGTATTCCCACCATCATATAAATTTTTGCTACTGTCTATGCGCATGTCTATTTTATATACATTTATTAAAAGTATGAACTCTTCCATCCTTCTTCCATCCTTCTTACTGAACCAACAGAAGTTAAAACTCCACATTCATTTCTCTTTTTAAAATGACTTAGATGTCAGCATATTTGTATATTTAATGTATAGCCCCATTCTAAGGAAAAAATGCTTCTGGCTATTTCTATACCGAAGGCCTCTTCTCAATGAGAGAAGAACTGGACTAATGAGGACATCGTACTGTCAATTTTAAACTTTGATCAGTTTTTGACTGAGCGTGATATAGACAGAAATTTGGAGAAGAAATTCTCATATGTATTAGATAGTAAGACTGAGTTATCATGCGTCAAAAGATGCAACTTCATTCTTGTACAAAGACATGGCTGAGGAATAAGAAAAGCCTTAAAGTGGTTAGTATTATAGAGTGGAGTGTAATAAATTAAAGACATGAGTTTTGAGGAATGTAGTCTAGATATAGTCATGTTCAGAGGAAATAGCATTCCCCTTGGAGAGGGGCATTTTGGGATTTGAATTATGTTATCATTTATTAGGTCATTTGTGCAGTCTTGAGCATGCTCACTATACCTGTTGATACTCAACAAAGTGTTAACTAACAGCGGGTGCCTTCCAGCCTTTTGGTAAGAATGAAAAATAATGTCTGTAAAGTATTTGTCACATAGTAGTTGCTTAACAAGTGGAATTATTATGATGGTGTTAATTATAAGGATTTAAAAAGAGAGTTCCTGCCAATCATATTATCTCCTTCTGAGAGGTCTCAGGGTACACTTATATCTACAATCTTCTTGGTGGTAACTTCTTCAGAAATCTTCATAATTTCTCTATGTGACTCTCACACCCAGGAAAAGACACTTTACACCTATAAAATAGGCAAAGGGGACAGTGCTGCCCAAAGAAGTATCTATGGTACCTATACAGATGGCATCTGGCCAACCAATCTGATCCTCTCTATGAGAAGTTTACATTCTAATCATATAGAAAATGGTAAGGCAGGAGAGTGGTAAAAGCAGAAAGATGTACAGATGAGAAGGCAGTAAGCCCCTATGGGCTAAAAAGAAGAGTAGAGAGAAGCCATAATATAGTGATAGTAAACAAATCAGTCACGGCAGAAGCACTGAAGCAAAAAACTGGGTCACTGAAATGGTGGAACAATTGAGCCATAAGCAATAGACGCATCTTCTGGAGGAGAAACTGTGAGGATAGTGGAGTGTTCTAGGAGTAATCCTACTCGAGTTGTGGCTGTACTTGGAATGATATTTCAGTTCTCCCACAAACCTGGTTCTATGCTGCCTTTAGAGGGTTTCTGGTTGCTTACTTCTCCAGTTATGTTACAATAAAGGCCCTTTCACTGAGGTAATTTGAGTGTATCTTCCAAAAAGCTCAATAAATACATTGCTTGATCTATAGATCAAAGTCAACTTAGAGAGAGGACCCTAGGGATTTTCCCTAGAGTGCAAGTAAAGTCATGGATGTGTGAAGCAGTGTGGTATTTGAAGAAACTGTGAAAGGTTTGGTGTTCCTGGGCCATAAAATGTGAGTCAGGGAGAAGTGAGAGATGAAGCTGGGGAGGTCAGCAGGGGCAAGCTCTTTAAGACAAAGTAGGAAATGTGAAGGAGCTTGCAAAACATCTTATGGCTGAGGGAGTCACTTAAGAATTTCTAAGAAGGGAAATGATATGATTAGATTTTCTTTAGGCAGAGAAAAAAGGTTGTTCTGTGGAAGATCATTTGAAGGTGACAAGGCTAACTAACGGGAGACAGATGGGGGAAGTACTAAGTGGATGGGCTTCTGATTACCAGGGCTTTAAATAAGGAAGTGGCAGTAGGAATGGAGAGGAGGATATGGTATTCAACAGAATTTTAATTAGGTCAGAAATACTTGGTTAATGTAGAGAATGAAGGGGTCAGTCAAGGGTGGTTCCTAAATTTCTAGTTTGGGTGTCTCCAGGGATTGGGGTGATACCAATGTAGAAAGAGAATACAGGAGGATGAGATGGATTTGAGAGAAGATGGTACACACTATTTTGGACGTGCTGTTTATGATGTCTATGGGACATCCAGGTAGGGTTGTTTAAGAGGTAGTTATATGTATAATATGAAATCAGGGAAGAAGTCAGTGCTGGGGACAGAGAACACATCCCTTTTATGAGGTAGTTGGAGTCACAAGGATGGAAGAAGATATGGAAGGGCAGGGGAGGAATAGCATTCAGAAGGTGAAGAAACACCATGGAAAGGGTAGGCAGAGGAAGGGGAGCCGACATCAAAAGGAGAGAAGGGATAGTCAGAGTGGAATGAAGAAAGTCAGGAGAGGATGGTGGAATTGCTGTCAAGAGAGGATAGAGTTCCATTAAGAAGGAAGTAATGATCAACATAATTTGCTGTGGCCATGAAATACAGAAAGAAGACTACTGAAACGAGGGAAGTTCTGGTGGGAAGGAGGGTTTGGAAGACATTGCAATGGAGCCCCGACCAGAAATGAATGGATACTGCTGTTTTGACAAGTTCAGCTGGAAATACGGTGGGGAGGGGCGAGAGGCTGGGCCGTAGCTGAGGGAGATATGGGGATGAGAGAGATATAGAATCGAGGTAGATTTTCTTTTTCAAATAATGAGAGTTTATAGGCAAAAGAGAAGAGAGAGGAGCTTAATTCGAGATATAACTGAGAGTTTCACTCATTAAATGAGGTCTCAAAGAAGAGAGATGAGTCTTAAAGGTAAAGTCATCTCATTCTCTGAGAATGAGGGAAAGTGTCAATGTGTGTGGCCACTGACACACTTGGCTGTGGTGGCCATAGTGGCGTGGAAAGCCAGAGGGTGAGCTCATGCCTGTGGATTCCATTTTCCCAATGAGGAGGGAGGCAATGTGGACTGCTGTGAGTGAGAGGTACAGGGCTGAGCCTCTAGGGAGACTGGAGAAGGTCTGGAATTCGCAGTTACATTCAGGAGGAAGAGAAGGAGCTGATTATAAGGTGATAAAATGCTTATCAGAGCCTGAAGGCAGAGAAATTCAGAGACCGTGAATACGTGTAGTGATGCCCTTCTGCAAGGTTATAGGAGCTTTTCTCAGGCAGTGCTCAGCTGCCTATAATTAAGTTTATATCTTAAAACTGCATTCAAGTTTTTCATGTGTGGTCATTCGAATATGCATGGTCCTCTTTGGGTTCATTCTGAATGCATTGAAATGAGAATCAGGAGGGCTTCATACTGAGATGGTGGCATTTGGTCTGGACACTGTGGAGTGATCCTTAACCCTATCTCATATTTTGTTTGGTTTTCCAATTCAAGCCACATTCTCTTGGAACGAGAGCACATATATTTGTTTTTTTTTTTTTTTTTTTTTTTTACATAAAGCAAATTCACTTTTGGGGGGAGATATGTTAAAGAATCTACTGTCACTTCTTGGGCACCTTGGATCATCCAAGAACCAAAATCATGGCTGTGGCTGTCTCTGCTTCCTTCCTGCCAGAAAATGTATTCAAGCATTAGCTCAGGCACAAATGCCTGAAACAAGTGGATTTACAGTGTTTAACACTTGGGCCCCACTGATCTGCTGGCTGCGTCATCCTCATTATCTGTGCTAACTCCTAAAGACTTGAGAAGCAGTTTTGTATAAAATAAAGGCTTATCTGAAGCTTTGCTCCCAGCTCCAACTGAATGCCAAATTTCTTTGAGTATGAAAATGCTGGCAGAAATCTTTTCTTGTCAACATGTATCGCTTTTATTCTCTTTTTGCTCCTCCGACTTCTGGCTGGACACGTGAAGAAACGTGAAAACAGCTGTGGAAGAGTTGTGTAGGAGGCAGTAGTGGCTCTTTTAACAGCAGGGAATAGAAAGATCTCAAAAGTGAAGCCTATTGTCAGGAGACTTGCGCCCTCCCTGGCCGACTTCCAAGTGAGAGTTAGTTTGGATTAGACTTGGGTTGGGTAACATTTAATTTCTGAAGTGGAGATTTAAATCAAATTGTTAACCTCTCAAAGTTTAACCACCCACAGGTGATGATGGCACTTTAAAAAAATTACATAAAGATGCCCGATTCTTGGTAATAATTATAACGATACCGCATGTGTTCTTCTCAAATTTTCTGTCCTTGAGCCTTTGCCTTAAAACACTACTCACATTTTTCGTGTGCGGCTGTTTGGAAATAGAGTTCTTTTTTTGGTGTTATTGTGGAATGAAGTAATTACCTACTTAACTTTTGGATGTTCAGTTAGTTTGATTCGAAAACATTCACCAAATAATTTCCCTGTAGATTTCAACTAGTGGAAGACTTATCTGCATTAGCCTTGCAGATGGGGTGCCCAAACTATATTGATTATCAGACTGTAAGGAATTATCTACAGCACAAAGGCCAAACCAAAACAGATAAGTGGCTTGTCATACACACATTTATGAGCCGATGGAATGACAGTCCTCATTTGAAAGCAAACAGTATAAATTTGGCCCATACCACAGTGGGTGTGAAAATTGCAAGGTAAAATAAAACAGATGAGACCATTTAAGTTTGAAATGGAAGAACAGATCACTGGCAACAGCTATTTACTTTCACAGTCACTAAAATAGGGTGTTTTGTTGTGAAAACTATCAATACAGGGTGATGGATACCCTGCTTAAAGTGCCAATATGATGCCATTCTGAACTGCAAAACGATTTCATTACAAGTGTATGGGGAACCTTTAAACATGACATTACGATGCGACTATAATGTAAGATAACAATGGAAAAACAATTTCAGAGTAAGTGTAAGGAGACTATAACCATGCAGTTAGAAGGCCACTGGAATGTGAGATTATAATAGCTCAACATTAAAATGGTGAAAAGGATATGGTCAATTGCTTTTTTTCTTAAACTGGGAATAACCTAGACAACATTTATACTCATGAATAGTATAGTCGTGGGACTATATTTTAGGGAGGAGGAAAACCTGTCACCACTACAACCAGTTCTCATCCCATTCAAAAGTGTATCCCCATCTTATTTCCCTTTCTTGAAGTTAAGACAGTTTTTTCTGACCTTATCATTCTCCTTCAACCATACCACCTTGAGGCTCTGTTGCAAGTTCATAAACATTTTCTTTCTTACTCACATGTAGCCCTATGACTTGGCCTATTAGCCACGTATGGGGTATGATTTGTGTTCACCTAGGCTGGTTTTCTATTGTACACCTTTCCTGTCTGGCCTCTGGTTATCACTGGACCTGAGTGGAAATCTTACCATCAGAAATGCATTCCCTCAGGTCTAAAAGGAATTTTCATTTTCAAGAGCATCTAATGAATGAAAGTTGAAGAAACACTTAATGAATTTCTAAAATTTAAGAACCTGTTTGAGGGGGGTTAACTTGAATAATCTGAGAAGCACAGACTCTGTCATCCGATAGACGTGAGTTCATGTCCCAGCTATTACACTGAGTTGTGTGTGAACCTGAAGACTTTTCCTAGGTCTTGATTTCCTCATCTGTAAAATGGAGCTAACAACAGCACTTAATTCCTAGAGTAACTATAGAGTGAAATATACACTTTGTGTGAAACATTTTGCATGGTACCTTCCCAATAAGAGGGATTCTGGAAATACTCTTTCCATGTAGATATAGAGAAAGATAAAAGAATGGTTTGGGATCTTGGAGAGTGAAGCCAAGGAGAGAGACTGGGACTTAGTGACAGTGTAAGGGAGAGTATTTCCCCCTGATTTCATTTACAATTTCTCTTTGAGCCCCTCTAGTTCAGTTCTGATGGAACAGTCTCTTAGTCTTGATTATCTAAGGCATGCTGGAGTTTTTATATCTTTTCCTGCTATTCTGCACCTTTAGGTTGTAGTTTTTATCCATAATTATACCTCACTTAGTACTGCTTTCTCTAGGATAGTGGAAAATTCTGTCCCTGAGAGATAACGGTGGCCACTGACTATGCTGTGTGTCACTGGGCCTCTTTCCTTTAAGCTTCTGGTTGGCCTGGTGCTACCTTAAATAAAGTTAACTTGTCTTGGATCACAACCTGGAGTTGACATTTATTAACTGCTATTATACAAAAGTATGTAACCAGAAAATTTGGTATGCCCTGGAACCAGTTTTAAATCTGTTCATCAATATCATACCTAAAGGACCGATTCACTAATAAGATCAAACATGATTTGATGAGCATAGAATAAAACCTTTTTTCCTCAGAGTTTTTTTCTGTTAAGAGTCTTGATTTTAACTGTGGTATTATTTTTGTCTAAAGCCCTCATGACATTAACAAAACATTCTCATGAAAGAGTTACTTGGCTCTAAAAATATATTCTTGGATTACTCAGGTTTAATGGCTTCATTTAGTGTACCCTTGGCTTATTTCCTTAAAGGTACTGCTATAGGGATGAGCCGTCAGAGGAAACAACACACTAATCTTGAACTCCTTGAGAGCAGGGCCCATAATACACATACAGTTATGGTCCTAGACCTTAGCAGTGCCAGACATTGAAGGTGATTGAGAAATGAGTTTTGGATAAATTTTATGAAGACTGTAAACCAAACCAGATTATTCAAAGCAGTATAATCTGGGGTGATCTGGAATGCAGTGCAACTGCTTTGTACTCAGCCCTTAATGAGCACCAACTATGTGAAAGAAAGAAATGAAGGTTAGCATTAAGGACATAACATGGAATTGAGATTGGACAAGAACCTTATTTCTTATGTGTCTAATGTGTGTAAGACCTTCACATGCTTCATTGCTTCATTGTTCATTCAATCTTTAAAACAACTCTTAGATATAAGTATTGCTATCCATAATGCTAAGAGAGGCTGTGAGACTTGTCTGAAGTCACATACACGTAAGTGCTAGGTTTTGAACATACCTGTTTGGTTACAAATCCTTTGCTATTTCTGCTCTGTCGTGTTGCTGCTCCTGTGTGAATTTAATTACAGTCTAACAGAAGAGAAGAGACAAGAACATAAAAGACTGATGGCAAAGTAGTCTGTGATAAATATCATTTGAGCAGAATGAAACACACCAAAGGGTCTGAATGAGGAAAAGATCACTTCTGCCTGAGGTTCAGTCCTCATCATGCCTTTTTTTCTCTTTTTTCTTCCATCTGCTTTATTGGGGATGCTGTTTTCCCCAACTGGTATGCCCTCTTTTTCTACAAGCAATGGTCAACACAGACTTTACAACCTGCTTAAATCAATAATTGTTGCATACTAAAAAACACTAGTCCTTAGGCCACTTGCTGTATTCCAGATCTCTTCTCCTTTTCTCCCAGCCTGGATGATCCTCTTTCTCTTTCCAGTGAGAGTTGAAGGTATACTTACTCTTTCGGGTCCAAATCAAATTCACTTTCTGGAAACTCTTCTCCCATCACAGTTAGTACTACCTTCTCTCTTTTTCTGCCAGCACATTGGTCATATATCTACTTGTTACCTACTGTCTAGCAACGTGGAGTATCCTGATGGCAGATCAAGCTGTGTTTTCCTTTGGGATTTGGACATCTCTGAGCATATCTGCCATACTAGCAAAGTGGACTTGTTGGTAGTCCACTCACCTGAGGAATGGAGAAGTCTCTTTGGGTGGCAGGGATAAGGTTGGGAAAACAGAGAATCAGAAACACATACTTTGTCCAAAACATATCACCTTTGTGGTAGGAGGATGGGTTTCCTTGATGATTCCAGACTTCCTTGTGCTCCCATCCAGTTGTGCCTGAGTCAGAAGGTGGTGGGACATGGAAGAGGCTGTAACTAAAACATCTGAGACTGTTTTCATACAAACTATCTGTGAGATGTTTGGGACAAGAAAGTAGCCTCGCTAGAAAGTGACATACAGAGTAACACTGTATGCATATGGTACTAATCTTTCGGCGTTATACAGCAAGTGCATCAGAACTGTGGAGACCACAGTCTGGCTTGAGTTCATCACGGGCTTTAGCAGAGAATATTTGTCCGTGAAGTCTGTAGATTTCTGGGCAAAATGTTAAGCTGTATGGCAAGAGGACCACAATTCCATGTGCACGTGATATTTTGTTGATGGGCAAACTGGTATGTCTCCCAAATGGATGCATTACGTCCCTTCAAATATGTGTAGAAACTATTTCAATGGATGAATACAAGTTTATTGAAAGAATTGCTACATTCATAGCAACTTGTGTCAGTATATACTTTTTCACCTAACATATAAAATATACCTATTTTTGAATAAATGTAAGTGAATATGAAGCTTTTCAGTGTTAGAAAGACATTTCCATACTCACGAATGCTGTGAATGGTGAGGGGTGGAGTTAGTGACACCTGGTGGTGGCAGTTCCTACTAGATGACTTGACTCCATGAAGACTGGTCCTGGCCCTTCTTTACTATTAAACACATAGATATTGGTGCATGGCATTTAGTAAGTCAATACTGACTGAATGAATAAGGGAATGAATGAGTAAAGTTGGGATGACAAATGTCTACCTTTCTACTTCTGAATTCTGACATGTTACATAGAACTCCAGGTTTAGGTTCCCTGAAAATAAGAAAAAATAAAAAGAAAGAAGCTTTCAGTTTTCAGTCAGTTGGTACATAAATATTATGCTAATTAATGTGATGCAGTCATGTGATCTAGTCATACGGATCAGCCCATGTATGATCTTATTCCCATCCAAGGATTCAGTTGAGATGGGAATAATAATTTAATGTAGTGCACCTCATTTGTGACTGTCACAATAAAACCTTGACGTATGTTAGTTGTAAGAAAAAGATCCATGTCATTTGAATTTTCCTTCACTAATTTTAAAATATGAATTATAAAGGCTTTTGACTAAAAATGGAAATACTCTTTATTGAATTCTTCAAAGGGAATAAAACATGTACTCAGGATAATTTTAATTAAAATATTTTCTATGAAGAGGTGTCAGATTTGGCTGTGACGTGAGCCAGGTCTCCTAATCAGCTTTCGTACATGGGCCAGAGATTTTACTCCAAACTCTATGAGTAAAACCAGTACAGGCAATTCCTAAGTTTCTCTTTTCCCTTACCTCTGGGACTGTCAACTCTTAGAAAATCTGAGTAGGTCCTAATTTATAAACTTTCAATTTATGCTCATGCTATCGAAACATCATGGGAGAGATAATAAGAGGAAGCAGAATCATGAAAATCAGAGAATCCCAAATGGTTCAAGTGGAAAAGAAGTTTAGAGATTATCATAGTCCATCCTGTCCACCTTACAGATATAGTCCTAAATACGAAGTGACTGGTACAAGGTCACATATCCAGTTAGTTCTAGAGTTAGATCATCAAGATTATTCTTGCCTCAAAACCTCTACTTGGCAGTGGTCTCCATTAAAAAAAAAACAAAACAACCCCCCACAATGTATCCAGGTTTTAGCTCCAATGTCACCTCTTCTAATGTTCGATAAACCTAATGACTTCCTATAAACATATTTTCCATTTGCCCTTCTAGAGCATCTTTGCACCTGCTCCAGTGAGTCGACCTTTAAGGACAATATCAGTAGGTTCCATTGCCCCCTGACTTCTGGGTTGGGTTTGGCCAATGGGAGACTTGGCATGGTGTTGGTAGGCAGGAGGAAATTGAGGTCAGTGCATTTATTATCATGGTGGCCTGGCAATATGACTATAAGCCATTGGTGGCTGTGTTCACTACTAAAAGCCACAGTTCCTATTGGGAGACCCTCCTTCAGTTATAGCTTTCTCTTTGGGTTCTGGTAACTGCTCCATTCCTTTGTCCATTCAGGCCTAGGCTTAGTATTGGCTCCCACTTTTTATTAGTCCCAAGGTACTTCACTGTTCCTTATTGGCTTATCTTATACTCCCCACACCATTTAAACAGTACCTTTATTAAACTCTCTTCAGTTTCCCCATTGAGTATAAAATTGATTTCCTGCTTGAGCCCTGATTACTATACCCCTCCTCTGTTGGCTTATTTTTTCCCCTCATAGCACAAATGACAAGCTACCTTCAACTTATTGTTTGTTTGTTTGTTTTGTTTGTTTGTTTAATTTCTTTATAATCTGGCCTTCTTAATCAGAATGTGTTTCCATGGCTTGGCACAGTGTCTGACACATAGAAGGTACTTGATAAATGTTTGTTGAATGAATAGATCCAGGTGTACAAAACTTCTAGCTCAAATTTTTTCTCTTTCTTTCTTTCTTTCTTTCTTTCTTTCTTTCTTTCTTTCTTTTAATGTTTATTTAATTTTTTTTTTTAAATTTTTTTTTTCAACGTTTATTTATTTTTGGGACAGAGAGAGACAGAGCATGAACGGGGGAGGGGCAGAGAGAGAGGGAGACACAGAATCGGAAACAGGCTCCAGGCTCTGAGCCATCAGCCCAGAGCCTGACGCGGGGCTCGAACTCACGGACCGCAAGATCGTGACCTGGCTGAAGTCGGACGCTTAACCGACTGCGCCACCCAGGCGCCCCTAATGTTTATTTAATTTTGAGAGAGACAGACAGAGTGTGAGTGTGGGAGGGAGAGAAAGAGAGGGAGATACAGAATCTGAAACAGGCTCCAGACTCCCAGCTGTCAGCAAAGAGCCTGACATGGGGCTCCAACCCATGAACGGTAAGATCATGGCCTGAGCTGAAGTTGAATGCTTACTGACTGAGCCACTCAGGTGCCCCTCAAAAATCTTTCTACACATTATAATGAGAATAACCCTATAGAACTTTTAGGCATGAATCTACTTAAAGGGGAATTTTAATTCATTTCAGCTACAATAGAAATTAACTAGGTTTTTGTGGCTGGTGACTACTATTTAATATATAGCTTCTATGGTAAAGTGTACTTTAGATCAATCCATTATTTTCCATTATACTGTAATTTCATCAAAGCAGGGACCAGGTGGATCTTGCCCATGGTTTATGCCCAAAGCTTTGGACGCTGCCTGGTACAGTGGTAAATTTTACTTGGTGCGAAATACCAAGCTGAACACTGGTGACCTGGAGATACATAAAGTGTAGTGCTACCCTGAGGGACCCATAGTCTTACTGAAGAGACTAACATATGAACAAAATCACAGGTGATGTAATGAGAAAGTGTTTCAGGGTCACAGAGAGAGGAAAAAGGCCAGTGAACTCTTGGCAGATGATCTGGTGGAGGGGGAAGGAGACTTTCTATGATTTTTCCTTTTCTGAAACTACTTATTCAGTAGCATTAATTCAAAACTACAGGTTCTAAAGTGATATTTTGCAACCCAATCCAATCAGGAGCTGGATATTTCATATAAATATGAAGCTTTCCTGCTTCTTGCTGCTGGTTTTATATTTTCCTTCTTTTATCCTTTTATTTTCTTCAGAGAAAAAGTGAAAGAAGTAAAGATCATCTTTGAATATGGATTTCCTGAGTGTTGGCCATGTTCAAAAGATGATAAAATCTTGTTTTTCAAGAGTACTCTTTTAGAGCATCGGGAAACTTATCTGACATTGACTGTAGGGGGAAAAAAATGAACAACAACAAAAAAAAGGAAATAAAGAAAAACTTGTTATATTCCCCACCAGAGGGAGACAATTTTTTTCCTTTTGCGTTTCAAAACCTAAATTCTGATTAACACAGATTTGAAGAGTACAATACAAGGTTTACTAGGGCTGATTAATACCCAGGGGAAAAAACAAACTTACAATCTAATTTGTTTACTTTTGTCTTTTAATATCAAATTATTTTCGAGATCTAAGTTCTGTTCTGCCAGCACAGTAAATGCTACTTAAGATGCATGGAACTTTAAGAGCTACTTGTTATTTCAATGTCGACTTTATCTCTAATTATATTAGTATGGATTCAGATAGGACACTGATAATATAACAACATGGAATAATTTAGCATAATTATTTCCTGTATTAAGACGTTTAGAAATCAACCCTAAACTAATAGAGACGGGGCATGGTGGCGGTGGAGGAGGACGAACTTGTAGCAATGTCTCTTTCTGTTGGCAAGACTATAGATGACGTAATAAGCTGAAGTCGACTCGTCAGTTTTCAATATGCTGCGACTCTTTCAAACTTTTTCAAAAGAAATTGACTCACAGTAGTTGCTAATTTAGGAGAAACAATACATGAGCAGCCACTGCTATCTATGGCATATCTGTGCTTAGGATAATTAAACATTTTGTTGAAAATGTAGAAAATCATGCAAGACCTACTGTACTCTTAAAAGGTCCAATTTCATGCCCAATTTAATAGAGAGAGTGTGAGATCTACATGTCCAGTGTAATTACTTGGACATTTCATTCTTCTCTGTGGTTCTTTTTGGAAACCAGTTCAGTTCTGACCTTGTGTAAGTGTTTTTTAAATGGCTCTGAAACATTTTACAAATCCAATTAGTGCACAGTCAGATCTTCTCAGCTCACCTCATTTGACACAGAGTACTGCCAAAGTAGCCTTACTGCTTATTGTGATCCTTATTTATTTCCTTTCTTTGTCGTTTTTTAGAAATGTGCAGCTAGACTGTGAAATAGTTCTCAGAAGCTCACATTTAAATGTGGGATGATATGGAGGCGTTAGGCAAAATATTTGTCTGGGTAGGAACATGAGTTTCTCATCATAATTCAGTGAAGGTAAATGGATGCTTTGGAAAAGCACAGAGTGTCACTTAAGTTTCGCTTGCCTCAGGTATCATTTAATCAGCAAGCACAGTTAATAATTCTGCTTTTCTATTTGTCAAGATCTCAATATTTTTTCAATATGAGGTCTGCTCCAGTGTACTTTACATGACACTTTATAATTAGTGGTACTTGAGAATTTGGCAGTTTTAAAAATTCATACAACATTCTTAGTTACAATTTATAAATGATTTTAAAGTATAATTAACATTCATCTTTACAAGTTATATGCAAACAAATATGCAAATTCAGAAATAAATATGCAAACATATAAAATGTTTTTGAATTAAGTAGTCCTTAACATTTTTAATGAAATCAATATTTTATTCATATTTTGCACACAATTTTGAGTACTTACTGATTTGAGGGGGTCTACGGCATATAGGCTTTTGCATATTGCAACCTCTAACTACCAGCAACAGGAGGAAATGAGAATGAATTCATTTTTGTGGTTAAAATATGAAAGGATGATTTAGCAGACAAACCTAATAGGTGCTGTTGACTGGATTACTGATGCAACTAAAATGGTCTTTCTGCTCCTTGAACTCGTAACCTTACAAGGAACCTCTCCTTTTTTAGATGACACAAAACCTGTTGGGATCTCAAGAAGATAAAGTTGAGGACATCAACAAAGTGCCCATTTAACTTCTTGGGTTGGTGATTAATAGAGGCTAATAAACTGACTTGTTCCCCATGGATTTTTGATGTATTAAAGCCTGAAAGGAGAAGAATGGAGGGGGCAGTATGAGATGAACAAAGGATTATTGGAAAATGCACTTTCAATGGAGAAGTCACTAAATAAGAGTAGAGATTCAATAAGTTGCTTATGATTTTAAAGAAAATCTATTCAAAACGTTAACCGACTCAAAATTTTAGTTTGCAAACACTCATCTTTAAGGCTTGGCTTCAGTTGTCACTCTTCAAGACAGATTTCTCACTACCAGGGTCTTCCTTCTTTGAATTTATACTGCATTCTAAGTCAATCAGGTGCAGGTTTTTCTACCCTCATTCTGGGCGAGGACTAGACCTGGTGCTACTGGGGGTACAAAGAAGGAGAAGACTTAATAAGTTAGCATCACACAGTTTAGGTCTAAAATGTTCTTCAATTTTTACCATGCTTTATGATTATTTTTGAAATGGCAAATTTCTTGAAGGAAAAGAACATCATTTGTATAAAAAATGGTAAAAGGATTTATTTTGAATGGCCACTCTGATGAATGAGTAGTTGCTCACGGGAATGCTGTGTAAAGAGGGATTCTGAGTTTGTGTCAGTATCGAACCAACACTGCCATGTTTTTGTCATCCTTGCTCAACTTAGAATCTTTTTTTAGTAGTAGCATTTCTTTTATTAGAGAATGAGAGCTTTATGATCCATTTAATTTCCCTTTTTTTAGCTGCCAGAAACTCAGGGGAAAGTTCTAATATAATTTTCTTTATCTCTTTATTACTCAATTTTTTCTTTTATTTTGTGGACTATGTTACTGTATTCTAATGTGTTTTAAACAGCCAATTGCTTTAAATCTTTTTGAAAAAAAATAGATAATTACATATTCTTCTTTCTGTAAACTTTATGGTGCCTAGCATAGGTCCAGGGCCCCAAAGGAAGCATAGAATAGATACACTTTGATTGCATGGAGAACACTGAACTTGATGCTATCGGGGTCTCATATGGTAAATGCATAATGATGTATGAATGAGTGAGTGAATAAATGAATGATTTCAGAGGGAATTCAAAGCATGAGAAGGATCATGATGGGATGTGATTTATCAGGGAAGGCATGAGACTGGAGATGAATCTTGGCTAATACCTTTAAAAAAGGCATAGACTAAAGATTGGAATAGTAGGAAATAGCTTGGTGGAGAATAAAGGTTTAGGAGGAATTTACAATGACAGGAGCCATAATGCAATAATATTGGACTCTTCTTACATGGGCCTATTTGCTTGGGTGGAATGTAAGATTTCAGAGATAAAAACTTAAAAATAAAAATTCATTCGGGACACATTAATGTAGTCATCCAGACAGAATTTCCAGGGTGCTTTTATGTTGTTTGTTGATGAAGATAATCCTGCCACCTACATTTATTTCAAATTCAGAAACAAAAGACACAAGATGTGATGATTTAAACTTGTTGATTTAGGGCAAAATTTTTCATTTACATGCCTCACAAATTAATCCCTTCATAGACTCAGAATAAAGAAGTTGAAATTCTGATTCTCTGCAAACTGCTCCATAATGTCTGTTGGGGACTGGCTTTGTTTATTTGCTGCTGTACGATAGTCTTAGGTAAACAATATATGGTTATAGCCATGTGCATCTGGGTAGGCTTCAACATATTTACTATGCAACTTAAACATTAATAAGCCAGATCTGCTGCACTTAGCAAAATAACTAAATTTCATTCAGTGTAAAACAAACCCCTACCATCTTTTTGTCGAGTAACCTTGGTCTTTACAGACCATCCCTACCCAATCCGTCACTTCCATATGCCTCTCCTTCTTCCTTTATTCTAGGTTTTTTTCTCAACATTTTGTTTCTCTGGGCTGAATTTCATCTCAGTTGATTGCCCAATTCACTTTTCATTCAGTCATAATTGTTTTTTGAATTGTCTTAAATTCTCAAATGGATTATGACAATTTGAAAATTAACAATGGTGCCTTAATTGCTTGGGGCTGTGTGATCCACAAAACCCTGTTGGCTGATGTTTTTCCCCCCACCTGTAATTTTTTTTAACCAAATGTGAAAAGGTAGAAGCACACACACAAGCAGAAAATAGATAGGGTTGTGATTGACAAAAATTCTCGATCTTCCAATATTTGGAAATCAACCACAGATAACTTCAAAACTATTTTAATTCAGAAACAGATAAAAGATAGTTCAATCAGGTTTTCTTTTTTTTAAACTCAGTTTCTTTCTCTCATGGAAGTGGGAACATACACAGGCCGGACAGCATTTTCTGTATGTGTATAGAAATTAAAATCAGAAAAATATAATTATTCTTTAATTATCTGACTTCAGCTGGGCTCTCAATGCAACTTAGCAATCCTCTTACTTGTCCCTGGTTGGCTTCCTCTATTATTCCTCATGAGGCAGCTGTTCTCAACCTTTAAACTTGTGTTATTCTTCTCATTCACAGCCTTTAGCCCTGCTTCATAATTTACAGAGAATGTAGCAGTTTCTAAGCAGTCTCCTTGGACTTTTCATGCTTCTACCTGCAGACTCACCTACAGAAGCACACGTATTTTAGCCATTTCTCCCTCAGTCTTGAGTGACGAGGGTTTTACCTTCCTTCGATACTAACCTTTCAGATGCATTCGATTCCATCTTCTCTGGCCTCTCCTCTACACGCCAGCCTCTTTCTTTCCCTCTCCCCTGGTTCCCTCTCTTCAGCCTATGGACACGATCACCATCTACTACTACCTTAATCTCCCCCACCTCCCGTCTTGTCTTATCCACACTTGGCCCTTTGTGTGCAGCCAACTCTCTTTTCCACCTGCAGCCCCCCCCTCTGAATTCACTGGACACTGGGGATTAGGTGCAAAGGCCACACCTATCTCAGGTAATCACCTGGGAGCTCTTGCCCACTTGTTCTCCCTTCCTAGCTCATCATCCCTGTCTGCTATTTCCTTGTTTTTAACCCTGCCTTTAGAGAACTGTTTCTGTGTCCTCAAATTTTAATCTTCTGTGTTTCCCTGGTTGTAGCTCCCATGTACCTGGGTCCTAATCATATCTGGTGGGCCGAAGTTTGGCCATTTTTTTTTTTTTTTTTTTTTTTTACCACAGAAGGGGGTCTCAGACATTCTCCTGAACTCTGAAGCACTTTGATAACACTGTCTCTACTTCCTCAGCCCCCACTCTCTTCTCATCCCATTGAACCACCTGATCTTGCTAAGATTACTGATGACTTCCCTATTGCTAAATCTAACGCCTGTTTCCAATTTTCAACACTTTCTCAGTTTGTTTGTTTGTTTTTGTTTGTTATTTATTTATTTTTTAGGTAATTTCTAGCCCAACATGGGGCTCAAACTCACAACCCTGAGATCAAGAGTCGCTTTTTCTTTTGACTGAACTAGCCACCATCCCCAACATTTTCTCAGCTTTTAACACTGTTGACTCTTTTGACTTCTTGACACTTGCATTGGCTTCCAGAATGTCTGTCAGTATACCTGTCTTTACTGAATGCCTACTGCTCTAATTTTTGAGATATAAAGGGGAGTAATATGTGGTCTCTGGCCCCAAGGATATTACACTGTAGAGGAGAAGAAAGACAAGTAAACAGGCAAGTACAAATCAGGAAGGAAAGTCTGTGCATGAAAGTGTACTCATTTCTGGGCCTGAAGGGCTGAAGAGGACTTCAAGTCTGAACTGAGGCTTGAGGAATGGCAGAAGCTACCTAGGTAGGATGGGGCCAAGGATAAGAGTCCCAAGTTCCAAAGAAGAGAGAACATGAATGTTTGGTGTCATTGGAGCAGAAGGTTTGGTGAGTGTGTTGTAAGAAATAGAGCTGGACAGGGCAGGGGCCAGGTCATGGAAGGCCATGTGAGCCATTTTAAAGAGTTTGGAAATTATGTAAATACAATGAGAGGCTATTGAAAAATAGTACAGAGAAGAGTGACATGATCTGAGTCACACTTTAGAAGTGACACTCTAGTCTCTGAGTAGATAATGAGTTGAGTGATGGTGGAGGGATGGCAGGAGGCCGGTTTACAGGCTGTGGCAGAAATCTAGCCCCAGATGGCCCTGGACTGATGCCGGGAAGTGGTAATTTGGACAGCAAAAGGTAAAAACTGTGATGGATTCAAGTGGTATTAAGGAGAAAAAATGGAAAAGGCTTGACAATTGATTAAATTATCCTAATTGTCTTCAGTTCCTTGCTATCTCACCATGGCACTTTTACCTATAGAAACTATAGCATTTCTCACTTTTAATTTTATTTTTCTATTACTTACTGGATCTATTACTAGGACTCTGTCTGATTAATCTCAATCTCCTTTGCAATGCATGATTCCTTGTGTATAGCAGTTTGAGTGACTCAAACGCTGGTTGAGTGACTCAACTTCCCTGGGTAATGTTCAGTGTTAATTTCTAGGATACATCTCTGCCAGACTTTCACCCCTACCCCTGCCCCTCTCCCACACATTATACAACCAATAGAGGAGACTGCTTTATCTAAGTTTAAAAAGTTGCAAATCAAACTTTCTTTTACATTTACACTCTTTATAAATGTTTATTTTTAATAATGTGAAGGCAAATACTCTGTTGTCCTTTTATTTGCTTTCTATTGTGGATGTTAAAATTGCCACAAACACAGAGATGCAAAACCACACAATTTTTTTTATCTCTGTACATTAGAAGTCCAGATAGGCTCAACTGGGTTTTATGCTCTGGGTATTACAAAGCTGAAATCAAGATTTCAGCTAAGCTGGACTTCTATGTGGAAACTCTGGAAGAAATTCACTTCCAAGCTCTTTGGGTTGTTGGCCAATTTCAGTTCCTTGCAGTTGTAGGACTGAGGTCTTGGTTTCTTTGCTGGCTGTCAGCAGGGGCTGCTATGGTTGTTGACAGCCACCCTCCATTCCTTTTTTTATGGCCCTTCCATCTTCAAACTGGCAATGCCAGCAATGGTCAATCAGGTCTTTCTTTTTTATTTTTTCCCCAGTTTTATTGAGGTATAATTGACAAATAAAATGATAAGATGTTTATACTTTGATGATTTTATGTACCTATTAATATATATTGATATATATTTTAATATTTCAATATATTTCAATATTTAATATTTTCTACATTTTTATTTTATTAGTATTATTTTTAAATGTTTATTCATTTTAGAGAGGGAGAGAGAGAGAGAGAGAGAGAGGCAGTGAGAAAGGTAGACACAGAAACCGAAGCAGGCTCCAGGCTTTGAGCTATCAGCACAGAGCCCCATGTGGGGCCTGAACTCACAAACCGAGAGATCATGACCTGAGCCAAAGTCAGACGTTTAACCAACACAGCCACCCAGGCGCCCCTGTACATTTTAATTTTTAATTCATTTTATATTTTTGTATATTTTATATTTTTATATAATTTTGTATTTGTATATATTATATACATAATTTTATATTTGTATATATTATATAAAAATAAATGTATAGGTTGTGAAATAATTCCCCCCATTGAGTTAATACACATCGATTATATCACTTTTTTTTTTTGGTGAGAATATCTCGGTTCTATTCTATGTGCACATGCACATTTCTATTATACAATACAGTGTTATCAGCCATAGTCGCCATGTTATACATTAGATCCTCAGACCTTATTCATTTTCTAGCTGTACTTTGAGAACAAAGGAGTAAAATGGCAAAAGAAGGAGAGAAAGGGTGTGGTCATCTCTTTTCATATGGATCACCGTGCTCAGAGAGCTTTCCATACTGATTTTCCTTTCTTCAAAAAGCAGCCTTGAATTCTGGTGGGCTCAAGGAGAGATTCCAAAGAAGGGTTAGCATTTACCAGTTTCACTCATCAGGGTTATAGGCCTCCAGAGGTGGATAGGGTTGGAAAATTACTCTACTTAAACACTAGTGACTTTTTATTTTTCAAAAGGTTTGGCAAAAAGAAAGGGGAAAATCACAAACAATAGTCTAAGGAGAAAGTTTCAAGGATGACTTTAAATATTTAGCTGGCAAAGATCCAGTTTGTTACATGACATATTGGGAACATGACTGGTGACACAAACAGTTAATAGTTCTTTGCTTTTGTGTTCTCACCCTGTTTGGTGTAACTAAGGCCCCTGATGAGTTCCCAAACAATATCAAGGTGTGAATACAAATTGCCAATCTTGAAAAATCAGTTTGACAATCAAATAAAGCAAATTCCCGACTTTGTCTTTCTTTGACACAAAGCAAAGAATGCCCAATGCCATTGAGCTTGTTTGAGAATAAAGATGAGGAAATTGTCAGTCATTAGGTGCAGCACTAGCAAATGAAAATAATGCTTGAGAGGCCATTTATTACCAATTCAATTTAGCTTTATTTGCAGATATAAACATGTTGTGAGTGTTTCTCCATTTCTTCTTCTTCATTTTTTTTTTAAGAAAAACAAACACAAAAACAAAGAAATCCACAACACCTACTGTTATAAGGAGGAGAAAACATTTGTAGCCATGAAGATACTGAGAAAAGGCAACAGATAAATTCATATTTTTGAAACCAGGAATCTTTCTGATGACTGTAGGAAAGGGCAGACATAGAAATAAAACATGACATGCTTTGTGATGAGGATCTAACCCTGGGTCCGTATTACCCCCAGATCTGATAAGCACGAAGAACAACTTGCCACTTCAGCCTTGAATCATTTACTATATGAACTTAGGCAAGTTTCTTATGCTCTTTGAACCCTTAATTAAAAAAAAATGACAAAAAATAATAAAACCCACTTTTTAGAATTGTTACACATATGAAATCAGGTGTCAAATGCTTATTCCATATCATAAATGGAAGCTATTATTGCTATTATTATTGCTTTTGTATAGAATAGCATTTCTGTGTACTTCTCAAACTCTCCCCCAAAAGCTTAAAATGCTTTGGTACATTTATTATTAACTTCAATGCACAGATTGAGAAATTGGGCAAAATATGCAGAACATTGATCCTAAGACACACAGGTGAGAAAATGCCAGGTGTTGTCTTCTTAATCTGTACTTGCAATGCCCTGAAAAGTTCTGAGATGGCCTTAGTGATACATCTTACACTCATGTCAAACATTCTGTTGACATCAGTAGGACTTTTAACTCATGTAAAATGCCCTGACTCAGGCTCTTGGACATGTGCAGCAGACAGGAAGCATTCCAAAAGTGCCCAAGAATCAAGAGGTGTCAAGTGCCCACCAAGAAAGCAAACATCTCTGGGTGCCCATTAGCTGCAATAAACAGTGCATTTGGCAGTGTGAGTTTGACATGGATGTGTAGAATAGATTGCCAAACTATTTTTCTATCATATGAGATGTCAGTGAAAGACAAAAGAGGGGGCTGGTAGTCCCATTATTGGATGATTGTGTAATATTGTATGATGAGGATGGGCCATCTGATATTCAAGATAGAGGCAGCACTTTGGCAGAGGATACGACATTTTTTGACCAACCTTCTAAGCATTGGCTTACACAAAGCCAGTCCTGTGACTTATGGTCCCATTCTGGAGTAAAGAGCCATTGCAGGCTGCCATGTATATAGGTATAAATATTTCTGAGGGCAACTTACTTTAGCAAACTATTAAAAACACTCTTCTTGGAATATTTCTTTTAAACTAGGGCAGTAAGACTGTCTAAAACATATTAATTCAATATCTCTTGATCAGTCTTTTTTTTTTTTTTTAATTTTTTTTTTTTCAACGTTTATTTATTTTTGGGACAGAGAGAGACAGAGCATGAACGGGGGAGGGGCAGAGAGAGAGGGAGACACAGAATCGGAAACAGGCTCCAGGCTCCGAGCCATCAGCCCAGAGCCTGATGCGGGGCTCGAACTCACGGACCGCGAGATCGTGACCTGGCTGAAGTCGGACGCTTAACCGACTGTGCCACCCAGGCGCCCCTCTTGATCAGTCTTAAAAAAAGAAACTGTTTCAAATCAATGTCCTTTTATTTTTATCTTTGCGTTTAATTTCATTTACATATGACTAAGTCTGTTTTCCTTTTGGTAAATTCAGTTTGCTAGAGTTTGGCCCCCAACCCAGAAAGAATGGCACTCTCTGAGGTAGGGCTGCCAAGTAGGGTAAGCAGCATTGCAAGTCAATTTGATCTCTGTACTTTTCAAACTTCTCAGATGTGATCACTGACATTTGGCCTGATGAAGGAAACCCTGGGGACTGCAAAAACACCAAGCTTGCTACTGTCCTGACATGCAAAATGTCTCATAAGCCGTCTTTATCTTTCATGGCTGTGGTGGTCTGGATAAATTAGACCAAATTGAGCTAACTACTGTCCTTGGCTACACTCACATAGCTGTTTTCAAAAGCTAATAGGAGCTGTGTGTGCACATCCAAGGACAGAATTTGGCCCCTTTTGTCTTTGCACAAACAGTCGCTTTAGTTGAGATGATTATTCAGATGATTCTGAGTGACTGTTTCATAAGCAGTGCTTTTGCACAGTTTAAATCTCTTTTCACTTTGTTCTTCAGTCAAGACATTTATGAATATGAAAACGTGACTCAAAATCTTCAGTTTCCCGAAAAATAAAAATCTGTCTGATAAACCTGTGAGTATTGCAAATGAACAGGAAATGAGGCAAAGCAAGTCACATAGATGGTGGCAGAAACAGAAGCAACACTGGGGAAAAGTGCTAACATTCATTAATGGTAGCAATCTGATTAAAATGTTTATAGCACATTGATCCTTGGTCTCTCAAAAGGCTAATCTGTCATTTTCAAGGAAAATATAGACCATCAAATATATTTATTCAGATGCAAAAAAAAAAAACAACCCTGAAATTAACACATAATACAGCTCTTTCCTTCTCACTCAGAAATATATTACATAAATCTCACTTTTTTCCAAAGGCCAAATCTTTTGAGAAAGAAGAGAACTAGGCTGATAGAAAAGTTTTTATTACTACAAATTGCAACCTTGGGTCATCTTTGAATTTCTTTCTAGAAAATCACACATAGAACCAGGGCCTTAAGGTTTTGGAAGGGACTTCTTGCATAAATCAATATAAGATATAAATAATGTGAAAGATAACCTAGAATTTTTTTGACTCTTTGAGGCACTTACAAGGGTTAGCTCATTTCTTTTGTGCTTTGAGCAAATCTCTTTATTTATGGTTTCTTTTTGCCCTTTCTCTGAAGATGATCAATTTAAGAATGTATTTAGTTATATATTAGAACAGGACTTCCAAAACTCATAATTATGTACACTATCCATGCTTTTACCAAGAATGGCATGTTAATTATTTTCACTTTATGCAGCATTAATAATTTATGCAAAAATAATCCCACTGATTTTTTTGAGTGGTTGATAAATTGTCTAAAATAGTAGATTATTATTATTATTATTATTATTTTTTTTACTACCTGCCAATGTGAACAGATTCCAGGTCTTTGAGACCCATCTTATCTCTGCTTGAAACATTTTGAATACCAACTCCAAAAACTCGACATTAATAAAACATTAAAGTTCCAACTTAAGCCCATAAAAGTCAAGAAATCCAGAGTTAAGGTCGACCCAGCTCTCTTAACTCTGTTCTCCTGCATGTATGCATGGGTGATGGGACAGCAGTGCAGGCTGTTGCTTAAATCAGTCTTCCTGCATAATCTGAAAATGTAATTGAATTAGTGTATAAAGTATTTACATACCCTGCAGTGGAGAGCCCCACACACTATATTATCCACATCCCCTCTCTGGGTCCTCATTTTAACTCCTCACTGCAGTGTTCCTGCGAGGCTTCCTCAAACATTCAGAAATTGGACTTGCAAATACAATTTCCCTTCTTTTACGAGGCTTCAAGATGAGTGATGCACACTCAGCTTTCCCAGTTGCCTTTCAGCTTCCGGCCAGACAGATAGAGTTTAGGTAACATTCTGCCTTTTGGTTAACATCCTCAGGGCTTTCTAGCTATTAGACAATGCCATTCTGTGGTTAAGGATTATTTTATGCTCAAATCCAACCAGATGCAGAACAGGTGCCATATTAATATGAAAATGAGAAACATTAGGTGGAGTTTAGGAACATATAGTTGGATACCAGGGTCTTAGGGAGGTTTTTAAGGACTTTGGTTTTAGACAGACCCATGTTCCAACAGAGTCCTTGTTTTACCACCTAACTGTTACTTAAACTTTCCAAGCCTCTGTTTTCTCCTCTATAAAATGGGGGGTAACACTAGTCTTGATTTCTAAGATTCAAGAACACTGTGAAGATTTGAAGAGATGATGTGTATAATGTGCATGAGGTGTAGTAAGCACTTCATTTAAATGGTGGCTGTAATTATTGTCCCTCATTTTGGTAGGAAATAATAATAGCATATTGTTTCAACTCATTCCCTTTTCTTCATCTCTCATTGAATGCGAGATGGGGGCCCCAAAGAGAATTTGTATATTCAGAAATGTGAAAGATGAAATTTAACAATAAGCATAAAAAGATGCTCATCCTCAGCCATGATTCAAAAAAAGTACAATGATACCATTTTTCATCATTCAGATTGTCAAAGACAAAAACAAATGGTAATATCCTATGTTTGGTATGGGGAAACAGGCTTTATTATACACTGCCACTGGTATAAACTGGTATACCATTCTGACAGGCAGTCTGGTAATGTATATAAAAAATTTAAAACATGCATCTTGTTTGACTCAGCAATTCTACCACTAAACATTTATCTTAGGGAAATAATCACATGAATTTTCAAGAATATTCGTAAAAGCCTTATTGAAAAATTGGAGAGAACTGAAATGTTAATATGGGACTGTTAAAATAAATTATGGTGCAATCATACAATGGGATACTATGTAACCATTAAGAATGAATGAATTTTACATGCAATAGGTTTGATTGAGTACGCATAACTTGCAGGGCAGATATTTGAAATGCTTCTATTTTTTTTGCCATAGCTGTTACCACTACTCTATGTGGAACCTCCTTTCTTTCTGAGCAGTGGGTTTCCTTAACCACGTTCTGTTTGTTGAGACCGAAGGCCAACTTCTTGGGCCTGTGACCTCTGCAGTCATACAAGCCTGACACTCAGAAGTTCCTGAACTTGGTTTAATACTTGACTGTAGCTGTCTTGGAAATCTTAAGAATTTTATTTAGTTATTTTTTAAAGGCTTATTTATTTTTGAGAGAGAGAGAGAGAGAGAGAGAGAGAGAGACAGAGCAAGTGGGTTGGGATAGAGAAAGTGGGAGACAGAGGATCTGAAGCAGGCTCCACGCTGACAGCAGACAGCCCGATGTGGGGCTCAAACTCAAGAACTGTGAGGTCATGACCCGAGTCGAAGTCAGATGCTCAACTGACTGAGCCATCCAGGCACCCCAAGAATTTTATTTTTGAATTTGTGTTTTATAAGTGAGATTTGATAAGAGAATGGAGCGTGTGCATGAGCAGAAAAGACAAATGCAGTAAGTGTGCCTGGCATCCTTTCCCACTTCCCATTTTTCCCACCCTTTACCATTTACACATAGCATTCCCAATGCCCCTGAGCATAGAATTCTAGTTAATTCATCATGTGTGGGAGTTTAAGGAGATTCAAGTGAGTATAAGGTAAGGGATTTCCATCTCCAGGTGGGCAGATGGGGGCCCTGATGGCTCCAAGAGGCCATGTGTTCCATGCAAAGCAAAACTTGCTTTGAATGCAGAAAGAAGTAATGGTGTTCTGAGAACCGTGAACGACTGAGAAACCCTACCATATCCTTTCATGCTTGTCTTACGTCTGTGTATTTGCCAACCACTTGTGCCAAAAATGATGGCATAGAAGTACAGGGAGAAGAGAGAAACACATAATTACATTTCCTTTAAGTCTTTCCTAACTCATCCGTAAGCTGCAGGTAGACAGTGTTGTAGAAGGTGCACCTATCAAGAGGTGAAATTAAAGCAATTGAGTTTGTTTCCACTGTTCTGCCTAAGAATGAAATCTGTGTGTAGGTAGGAGCTGCAAAATTCCAGTTGTACAATTTTGGTAATCCATACAGGAGTTAAGAGCTTTGTATCTGCATTCAAAACTGATACAGAAAATATAAATATGAATAATTATATCCATGCTAATAAATTGAATTTTTAATTTTTCTTTACTTAAAACAACATCATATAGTAAAAAACAAACACCATGATCAGTTGACAGGAAGAAGGTAGAAGAGCAAAAATAGTGTTATATTTTAGTACCATTAATGCCACTTTTTTCTTTTTAGGATTTTTTGCAAAATGTTTTTTTTCAACGTTTTTATTTATTTTTGGGACAGAGAGAGACAGAGCACGAACGGGGGAGGGGCAGAGAGAGAGGGAGACACAGAATCGGAAACAGGCTCCAGGCTCCGAGCCATCAGCCCAGAGCCTGACGCGGGGCTCGAACTCACGGACCGCGAGATCGTGACCTGGCTGAAGTCGGACGCTTAACCGACTGCGCCACCCAGGCACCCCGTTTTTAGGATTTTTTGAATATGGATCCCATATTTTCATGGCGAACTGAATCCCACAAATTTTGTAGCTTGCTCTGATGCCTTTGGTGAAAGAAGCGAATGTATTGGGGGTGTTTGTTGCTTTTGTTTATTAGCACTTATTTACTTTTCTGTCAACAGCCCATGATTTTCTGGAGGCATCCACTCTCTGTCCATGTGAACAGGAAGGAGTTGACTTCACAATTGGCTCCAGGGGTTTGTGTGATACTCAATCTTGGTCAATTAGAGCATTTCATTTTCCTGGGTATATTGATTGGTTTGAGGTGATCGTTTGAGCTATGTTGATCCATACAGATCATAAGACTTGTGTAAGAAATAGTAAGAATGGATTTTCCACCTTTTGTTGCTAGAATTTAATCTGAGGACAGGTAAGCCTGGAGCTGTTTGTGGACATGATATGGACCCCAAGAACACTACCAACATGAAGAATGGCAAAGGTGAGAGACAAATAGAAACCAAGTCCTGGTAATATCATTTGAGTCCCTGGATCAAGCTATGCCTGAAACTACCAGGATTCTTTAAGTGATGTGAGACTTTTTTGTGTGCTTAAGATAGCATGCATTAGATTTTGTCTCTTGGAACAGAGTTCTGGCAGAGGATGTACAATATACACTCATTAGTGATTGTGCATAACAGATATCTCTAAAAATATATACCAGACTGGTCACAGTGGATATCCCAGTCAGAGAAAATTATGAAGAGGCCTCTTATTTACAACTTTGTATTTCTCTGGTGTTAGGTTTCTGGAAAGCAGGCATTTATTACTTTAAGAAGCAAAGGCAAAGAAGGTGTTTCCATTTTGGAAAAAAAGGTCAATGCTGCATAATCTTAATGTAATAATTTCTCATATAGACACAAAAGCAGATGTCGTCAAATAGACCTCACATGGATTATTCAGTAACAGGAGCTGGTGTTCCCATGCTAACTTCTATGCAGAATAACATGGGCATGCAGGGCAGGCACAGAGTCATAACACAAGCCTTTTACCAGCATTTTCACTGGTCAGTGCCATGTAATTATATTGCTGAAAACAGCAAATAGGAGAAGATGAATGAGTTGGGCCTTACTAACTTGCCTAGAGGTGAAAAATTTAATTCTCAAGTAGGTAAGTTTTTGTCTTACTGTGTTCTAATGCATGCATATGTGTCTAGAAAAAGAAAATTTGGGTTTGAAGCAGTATCACAAGAGGGCATTGAAAGGCAGAAGGGAGGAAAGTCAAGCAGCTAAGGAAGGTTAGAGCAGCCTCATGGAGAGCTGTCTAAGAACCCTGCAGAAATACTTTCACTAGCCCAGGGTTCTGCCAGGTGCAATTGCTCTACCACATTGAAGGGATGCAGTGACAGTGTTTTATGCGTATCATTGTGCTCAGGGCTCGCGCAGACACCAGCCCCATTGGGAGGGGCTGGGAGTAAGGACCCGGTTTACCCAGCATCCTGTGCAGAGGTGTGCATGGTCAGGCCCGCCTATGCCCCTGGTGGGGTGTCCTCCAGTCCAGGACTCCATCTTCTGCTCATGATCACAGCCCTCCTCTTCCCTGCACAGATATTCCTCTTCCCTCCAAACTGGAACACACACAGGCATCCTCCCCAACCAATTGTGTAATCTAGGAAAATTGGTTTCCAACGGTCTTGACGATGAAGATTTGTGTCGTTCCTTTCAGTTGGACATTGCTTTTGAATGTGTATGTATGAAAGCATGACTGTCATCCTTCATTTGTATTCAGTAGTCAGGTAGTTTCTTGGGCACTTGCTTTAACAGGGTGAGAGTCTAAGGACACTGGTTGCGGTCAAGAGGAAAACAAGTGAGGAGCTGGGCCTCCCGGTGGCAGCCTTGGCTCCTGCGCCATTTTGCTGGTGCTGACCTTTGGGATTGCTTGTCACGGTGCTGGGAGGGCAAACGCTATTTAGCTATCACTACATTTGTTTGTTTTTAAAGTAATACGAACATCAGGTAAAATGTTCAAATGGAACAAAATAGAACCCAGTGAAAAGTAATTCTTCCTGCCACCCCAGCCCTCTTCTTCCATCCCCAGAGGCCGGCACTGCTGGCTGGTGCATTCTTCTGGACAGCCTGGGCCCATTTATGCATGCCTGCCTCGTTCTTCACCTTGGCTTTACCTTGGCTTTGACCTGTTAAATAAGGTCCTAAACTGCAATCAGAAGATGATACTCGGCTCTGCACTTTAGCATTCTTCCCTTGAGCAAAACAATGAATAAAGACACACATACAAGGGCTTGAAAGTCCTCACTCTGGATAGGTGATTAACTCCTGTACCTGTTTTTCACACCTTCTCTTGGCATAAGGCCGAGCAGGTGACTAGTACATTCTCTATTTCTGCAGCATGCGATATTTCCAATTCACTGCAAAACAAAGTTCAAGCTGCTAAAAAAGCTAATTTTTAATTACCTTGAATTACAAGTTGCAAGGAGGCAGCCTGACAGCTCTCATCAATGAGATCAGTAAGCTGTGAAGACAAGTGGCCAGATATGTCTTGTCATTAATATATACAGTGTGATCAGATGCCATCATAATTGTTATTATTACAGGATCATAAAGATTTAAAGTAACAGAAAAAGCAAGCATCTTTGTTTGAAAGGTCAGCCAAAGAAACAGACTGAGCTCATCAATAAAACAGTGGTGCAAAGAGAGATGAGTATTTAAAAGGAATTCTTATGAAAATCAAGTAAGCAGAAACTTTTAACAATAATGTGGGCAAATGAGGCCCTAGTAGATTACTTTGCATTGGACTAAATTTTGAAATAAACACTAGCAATGGTTTTCCAATACTTGTCAGTAACACTGGCTAAGAATATAAATTGGCTTTCTCAGGTAACTGTGTGTATTTGACTAAATTTTCATGACTGAGGTTTTATAATTTTAAACCATGGAAACCATGTAATTATAAAGTTACTGAAGAAATAAGTTTTCTACATAAAGCAATAACAATGCATTTTCCTTTAAAAAAGTGCACGCGCGCGTGTGTGTGTGCGCGTGCACGTGTACTTTCTGCACGCTTTGCCCACAGATCATCACGAGGAGGGCTTTCAAGAGGATCTTTTTCTTGCTGTAGTGTCAGATCTTAAAATAAGATTTAAGGGCTGGAAAGTCTGATTGAGTGGGACTGAGACGTGATTTCTAGTAGGAGCGCTCGCCAGAGCATGGAGAACAGAAAATTCTATTTCTATATGTTGGAGGTTAGATGTTTTTGGACATGTTTTAATCCAGCCTTTTCTTTTGAAATCAAATATATGCTGTAACTATCTTGAGATGTGTAGTTGCTTATTAGAGTTAATGGATTGTTCATCCTCTTTGTCCTTGAGATAATCCTAAGTATGTGCATAAAACTGAGATCATGTTGCCCATAAAAACCAATCAGCCTGGAGTTGGTCCACAACGTGCTGAACACTCACTAGAGCAGATGGAAAAGATAATGTTTAATAAAGAGTTAGAGGATTAGGTGGTACAAAACAAGCTAAGGGAAAGGGACACTTTTATTTCAGGCGAACCTCTGTGACACTTCTTGCACCCCAAGACAGATTAAAATGATCCCAGGGCCATGACATTCAGCTACTTCCCGCCCCCCCCCCCCCCCCATCACTGACCCTGCATACATTGTCAGCTTTCCGCCCTGCCAGCATCAGCACCGGCATCTGTGAATAACTCAACAGATAGTTTTTCAGGTTTATCAAGATGTATGAAGTGAGTCATTCGCAAATTAATATACATATGAGGAAATGACAGAAATCTGCTAAATATGTTTGTATTTGAACAACTGATACATCTGAGCTTGATTTAGGAGGGGATGTTATCAGCTTACAGAAATGACAGTTAAAAAGATAACTGTCACACTGTTTACTGATGAGGTTTCTATTTGTCTTAACGTTTAGACGTTAAATGAAAAACGGATTGTGGATTACAGCCTAAGCGTTTTTGAGGCTGAGTTTAACATAACAACTTGTGGCCAATGGAGGTAGCACTAAAGGTAGAACCAACTAGTCAGAAGTCCTCTGGTGAGGTAAGGTGGTGAGGCCTTTGACAGCTTAAGTACAACCTCATTTATTTTTTACCGTGTTTGCTGAAAAAATTAAATATAGGCTGGAGAGGTGGATTGAAGTACTGTCTCTGACTTGCTGGTCTGGGGTCTGGCGTTCATGCAGAAGGGCCAGAGGTTCCAAATGGCAGCCATGGGCCTCGGAAAGCACTTTGGTTTGTGACCCTGCTGAGGAACAGGATCATTCAGGTGGCTCATCACCGCTCCTGCTCTGTCCTTTGTTCCAGGCCTCGGGCTGTGCCCTTTGCTCTTCAGCTTAGTTTACAACAGACATCAAGAAGCACTTCTCAATTTAGCTTCTCGTGGTCTCAGCTCTCACAGCCCGAAGGAAGTTGCCAAACAAATGTAACCTCTCCTGCTGGCCGAGCTCTCCCACCTGTGTTCGCAGCGAGCTGGCTGTTTGGCAGTGCACTTACACACCGTGGAAATGTGCTCTGGGATGTGTTAAGCGGAATTGGGGAATATTTCAAACCATTTCTTAAATAATAGAATTGAAATGTTGTGCTGCTGAAGTGGCCTGAGATGGAAACTTCTGAGTGAAAAGTTAGATCCTGATTTTTCTTGAAGACAAAATGGAGCCCTGGGGTGTGTGGTTTTCAGGCTTTCTCTATTTGTTAATTTTGGAAATGGACTTTTCACGGTTTTTCTTCCCTTTTGTGTTAAGCCTTTGGTTTTGCTTCTACATGCAACTCTGGCTAGAAAATTTGGGATTTTTTTTTTTTTTACCTTGATTCTAATTAATAGGACCAGAGGTAAAGCAGCAATGGAAAGAGCCATTAAGAACCATAAATAAATATATTAGCTTTTAAGTATAATCAGTGTCCCTGATGTGGTATCGAACATAAAAGAGCAGGGTACCAGGCAAAGGGTCCTGTATTGCCAGAGATTCACAAACCCTGGATCTCAATTAAGAGGCCTGGAAAGAGAAAGATCCAGCCTGCCTGTCTCCCTCCCCCTTTCCTTCCCTCCCCCCTTTCCTTCCTTCCTTCCTTCCTTCCTTCCTTCCTTCCTTCCTTCCTTCCTTCCTTCCTTCCTTCCTTCCTTCCTCCTCTCTTTCTCTCTTTATTTCTTTTCTTCTTGTATCTTAAGTAGATTTTTTTCTCTGAGAGAAAGAGAGAGAGAGAGAGAGAAAGAGAGAGAGAGAGAATCTTAAGCAGGCTCTACACTCAGCGCAGAGCCTGGCACAGGGCTTGATCCCACAAATGTGAGATCATGACCTGAGCAGAAATCAAGAGTCAGACACTTAACCTACTGAGCCACCCAGGTGCCCCGGATTTGTTTTTTTTTTTAAAGCAAAGACATATAACTTTTAGAGGAGTACAAGTACACAAATATCCTGAAGGGGTAATTTCGGTCTGCTATCCAAATCTTACTTTAAGGTCTCAGACAGTATGTCTTAGTTATGAAGGCAAATATCTCACAAAAAGACACCATAGCTTGTGCTCTTTGAATAGAGACACACAAAGAAGGCCAAGCTTTAGGATTCTCAGGCTCAGATAAAATATGATAACTGATCTTACAATAATAAGTATTTGTGCTGTTATAGAACAATGTTTATCAAATAGAGGACGTTCATGAGCATCTTCATGGTGTCTGCCATGACTGAGTACCAGCAGTGCTATCATTAGTATTTTTCTTGAGGGTGATTCAGCATGAGGTGTTCAGGTATTAGGGCTTAGAGGGTAGCCCCTAATGAGGACATGGGTGCACCTTTCATTCCGGTCTGGGGTTAACTCCACTTGCTTCATTTTATTCTAGGTAGGCATAGGGAAGTGACTGTCTTGGGGGACATGAGTCTGCATCTGGGAATTGTTACATAAACTATTACATCTGAAGCAATGACTCTCCTCTGCAAGCACGCTGAGAGAAATTCCTTTATGCACTTGACCAGTTATGGAATAGCTGTTCTAATTCAGACTCCCATGTCAGAGCCAAGGACTCCAGGAAAACTTTCTGCCATGGAGCTTGAAGACTGACTGTACATCTATACATACCAATACCAGATGCCACACAGTTAGTGGAGTCCTCATTATAAATTGAGATAATTTTTAAGTTGTCATCTTCCCTCTTGGTTTTTCTGTTTGAACCAAATGCTATTGCCCAGTTTAATTTCCCAGCCCTTAGTGTGACAGGCTTTGCACACAGGCACTGGATTTTAGAACTACAGCCTTGTAATTCTTCCACGAGCACCTCTAAAATGGAAAGTAATTTTTTTCCCATATAGTTCGGCTTCCAACCGCTCCGTGTAGGAGTTTCCTTAGAACATCCTGACCATCCTGGGTAGCCCCTTATTGGACACTTTCGGTGATGGGGCACTTACCAGTTCTTAGGCTAGTCCTCTCTGTTTCAGCAGCTCTTATTGTAAAGTTTTTCTGTAGAAAACTCAGATCTGCCTCCTGTCCTCTCACCCTTTTGCCTCAGTTCTGCTCTCTAGAGCTACAAATATAGATCTCTTCCCTCTGAAATTAGAATTGCAAAATATTAAAGAGAGTTTTCTTGTTCTCCCTTTATCTTCTTTCCAAGCAAAACTTATATCACTCATTTTTCAAAAAATGTTTATTGTGTAGATACAAATACTGGGTTAGATGGAGTAGGTGACTTGGACAACCGTTTCTCATTGATTTTGCTTACAGAGCTGGTAAGACACTGGCCAACTTCTAGATGGACGTTCTCATCCTTTGTTTCTAGAGTAAGAGCTCCTTAAGGATAGTGACCATGGCTTCTAATGAATATCCCCAGAACCTGCTATTTGACTCACAAATGGATGTCCAATAAACACTTTCTAACTCTCTTTCCTTCCTCTAAAATCAAGGCCCCTATACCTCATCACAGTGTTATTCTCTGGTTTGACTAGTGCTAACCATGGTAGAGGCATGATACTGCTTGAACTGATCCTGACATTGTGTGGGGGCTCATAAGATCTCAGTCCACATAGACTGCTATAAGATTTGGTCTCACATGTCATCTCATTTAAATGGCCTAACAGTCCCGAGAGGTAGATACTGTTATACCCAGTTTTTACATGAGAAAATAGATGGAAATAAGCAAGTTAAATTGATTTAAATCACTGGTGTTCTCTAATTCCATATTCAGGACTTTTTCTTCAAAAAAAATATTTTTTAATGTTTATTTATTTTTGGGGGGGGGCAAGGGCAGAGAGAGAGAGAGAGAGAAAGAGAGAGAGAGAGAGAGAGAGAGAGAATCCGAAGCAGGCTCTAGGCTCTGACCTGTCAGCACAGAGCTCAACTTGGGGCTTGAACTCAGGAATGAAGAGATCATGACCTGAGCCAAAGTCAGATGCTTAACCGACTAAGCCACACAGGTGCCCCTAGGACTTTTTCTAATACAGACCCTAGCTCCTAGTTCTCCATCATTTTCTAAATTTGCACCCAAGTTTTTGATCCCAGTGTAGAACTATACCTTCCTGAATTATCCTTACTAAAGATATCTTGTTAGTTCTGGCCTATACTTCTTGAGTCCTTCTGGAATCTTAACATACTTATTTTACCATCTTCACTAATCCTTTCAGTTTGTATACTTGTTACTAATATGCTGGGCTTATTCTTTTATATAACTTATTGATGAAAAATGCTCTTGGTCCCAAGGCAAAGAGAAACCTTGCTGCAGGATGACATTGAACCATCAATACTGTTTTGGGTACACTCCTTCAACTATTCTATCACATCATCCACAGTTTTCTGTTTTGGCCATAAAGATAACATGGAAGATTTTGTCGAATGAAAGTGTATTTTATCTTAAATCAGATATTTTTCTATATGAGGAGTTCTGCAGTTTTCCACATAATAAGGATACTACACTTAGTTTTTTATTTGCTATCCCAGAGGGTATGATTTGGTCCACATCCCAATTTTATCTCCAAGTGAATAGTGTTTTTGAAAGAGCTATAGTCACTTATGTAAGCTTCATCATGTATTTGTCTCTCATGATATTTTTCCTTTCCTTCCTGCCTCCACATACCTTTATGTACAGTATGTTATAAAGTACGGGGGCAAAGTTGTATTTAAGAGAAAATGAAAGCCTTGATGCAAACAAATACATTTTCCCAAAAGAAACACTTATTTCAGTGTATACATGCAAAACTTTAAAACCTGATTAAGAAATGTATGAAGGAACTCTATCATGTGGAGGATGTTACTTAGGAGCTGAATTACAGGATTTGCTTGTGTCTCTTTTTCTCTCGCCCTGGGCAATCTAGTCTAATTACAAAACTTGCCTTTCATTCTGTTTAGTGTTTTTCAGCTATGCATGAGAAAAGTTAATCAAAAAATAAAATGAAAAACTGTGATGGCTAATCGAAGTTCCATAGATTTCTCTGCTGTTGCCTAGCCCATCCGTGGGGATGAACTCTAAAACGTTACCTTTAAAACATCATCAGATGTACTGTGCCTACTGGCCTCTGCTTCTTTTAAAAAAGAGAAAATTTTCCTTTAATTTCAGAAGTTCCCAAAATTAGAAATGGAAAGAAAATCATGGCTTTTCCTATCTTCATTTATCCCTTACCCACAATTACTGGGAGGTTTTATGATCATAGAAGACACTAGACCAATAATCTCAGAGATGGGTAATCTCGTAAGAGAAGATTGAAAAAGGTAATTTATCAGCCCCATCCTGTCCTCTAGTATGCTCTTGTAGGGGAGGAAAACACCATAAAACCTTGGTTGGCAAGCATAATTTGTTCTGGAAACATGCTTGTAAATCCAAAGCACTTGTATATCAAAGCGAATTTTAAGAGCCATTGGCTCAGTTGTGATCATGTGACATTTGGCATCAGGTACTCCTTGTATTGCAAGATGTCGCTCCTTTATCAAGTTAAAATTTATTAGAAATGTTTGCTCATCAGGGCACCTGAGTGACTCAGTTGGTTGAGCGTCCTACTTCGGCTCAGATCATGATCGTGCAGTTGACGAGTTCGAGCCCTGAGCGGGGTTCTGTGCTGAGAGCTCAGAGCCTGGAGCCTGCTTCAGATTCTGTGTCTCCCTCTCTCTCTGCCTCTCCCCTGCTCATGCTCTGTCTCTCTCTGTCTCAAAAACAAAAGTAAACATTAAAAAAAATAAAAAAAAAAAAAAGAAATGTTTGCTTATCTTGCAGAACACTCACAGAACAAGTTACTTGCAATCCAAGGTTTTACTGTAACTCTCTTTCCCTCTACCCATCTTAGGTGCATTGGTTGGTGCCTTGCAAATTAGACTGACAGAAGACAGATTAACAGGTAAAAAACAAACGGGTTTATTACCAAGTGCGTCTTATGTACACATGGGAGTACTCAGTAATGAATAACTCAAAGGGGTGGTTAGAACTTGGGCATTTAGCGCTTAAGAAAAGAACAATATGCTATACATTTTTAGTGAAGGGACAAGACTAAGGAAAAAGACTTTGAATTTCTAGGGTGGCAAATTGTGGTAAGGTTAATATATGGGGAAACTAATGGCAGATAAGTTCTAGTTAATGGAGTTTATTATCTAGATTCCTCTGGTGCCCCCTCGGGGCTGAAAAGTGTCCAGAATTATCTTCAGTAATGTCTGTCCTTCCTGGTAGAGGGAAGAGTGGACCCCTTTACAAATCTGTATCCTGCTTTTAGGACAATGGGGAGGGGGCAGCAGAGAAGTGTTTCTTCTTAGTTGCCTTCAGTTCAAAGTAATCCTGTGCTAAAGAGGCACTTTGTAGGGTGGCATATTTTGCTCCCCATTACTTTGAAAGGACATTGGATTAAAAGGATTGCTGATTCTTGGCCTATTTTCTTTCTGGCTTCCTTGTCTCGAACATAGATCCAAATGTCAACCACTAGAACCAATCCTGGCTGTGGTTTTGTGTGGGGTTTTTTCTCAAGGGCTGAGATGTCATTTTTGGAACATTTTAAATCCCCTCTGTGACAGCACTACTGCAACCAAACACAATGTGATACAGTTAGTGCCTTTAATTAATATTGTTAACTAACCCTGATAAAATCACAGAATTGTTTCTTTGTTCTTTGGGAGATGAAAGAAAAGGTATGGAGATGGTTGAGTCTTTTTGAGAGCTCTGATTTTTTTTTAAAGGGTTGCTGGCAGCGGTGATGGGTTAATGGTGAACAAAAATAGCATGTTATCAATGCAAGCTTGTGGCATTTTTGTCAGACAATAGGAGATTTCTGGATGGTGTATGTCCATTGCTCCTGTGGCCTAAACCCTGAGTTTCTCAGTCGTTTGAAGTGAGTGGTGTTGAGAAGCAACATATGCTTCTTCTCTTCCATGCAGAGCAATGGAATTTGGAAATATGTGCTAAATAGAAAACAGAGTTTGTCATGACAGTTTATCTCCAAGAAAGGACAACTTCCTGGGATAGTAATAATGGTTGCTAAAACCTCACTGAGAAAAATAATTCAATTGCCCAAATTTGGGCTGAGCTCCTGCTGCAGCTGGCTTAGGAGAGTGGCAAGGTACCATTGATCTGCTTTGGAATGAGGTGTGCTTGGGAATCATGTGGATGGAGCCTCCCTTTAACTGATACTGACTATGATAAAAGAGGCCTGGGGACTTTCAGAGTAACATATACCATTCACATAACCCAGCATCGTGTAAGTCTTATGAAGTTGTTGTTGTCGTTTTTAATGCTTTTTAAACTTTCTTTCAACCTAAACAAACATAACAACCTAAATAAAATGAAAAATATATTAGAATCTATTGAAGAAATCTGTGAATGCTTTATCAATAACAGCAATGTGACCAAAGTCCTATGCACTTGTTTTTTTTTTTTTTTTTTTTTGTAAATATTGAAGTCCAGGCACATAAAGGCATTAAACGTGTAACTTCCTATTTTAAATCCTGGCTGAGACAAATTTGGCATTCCAAATTTTAGCCAGCAGCTGACTCAACAACTGGGAAGCCAATTGACCAAAAGTTCTGCCTTTGACTGTTTCAGGGTCAATATAGGACAGACAAAAGAATTAGAAATGTTTTAGAAAACCATCAACAATATGGAGTGAGAGGCAGAGTCTGGAGCTGCTTTGCACACCAAAAAGAGATATTTTTTAATATAACTGACATACAACATTATATTAGTCTCAGGTGTACAATATAATTATCCAGTATTTGTATATATTGCAAAATGATCACCACAATAAGTCTAGTTAACATCTGTAACCTTACATAGTTACAGAATTTTTTCTTGTGATGAGAACTTTTAAGATTTACTTTCTTAGTAGCCTTCAAATATGCAAAACAGTATTATTAATCTGGAGTCACCATGCTGTATGAGATTTATTTATTTTACTACCAGAAGTCTGTACCTTTTGACTCCCTTCACCAATTTTGGCTACCCTCCACACCACACTCCTGCCTCTGGCAACCACCAGAGAAAACCAACCATGTTTTCTCTGTATCTACAAGATCGGTTTTTTGTTTTCTTTTGTATTGTTGTTCTTTTAGATTCTACATATGAGTGAGATTATATGGTATTTGTCTTTCTTTGACTTCCTTTGCTTAGCTTAATGACTTCAAGGTCCATCTGTGTTGCAGTGGGAAGATTTCGTTATTTTGTATGGCTGAATAATATTCTACTATGGATAGTTGACCATTGAACAATGTGGGGGTTAGGGGCACTGCCCCCACCCCCCGATGCAGTTCAAAATTCATGTATAACTTTTAATTTCTTAAAAATTTAACCACTAATAGCCTACTGTTGACTGGAAGCCTTACTGATAACATAAATAGTCAATTAACACATATTTTGTATGTTAAATTATTACACACTGTATTCTTACACTAAAGTGAGTTACAGAAAAGAAAATGTTATGAAGAAAATCATAAGGAAGAGAAAATACATTTACAGTTCTGTACTGTATTTATTGAAAAAAATCTGCATATAAGTGGGCCTGATCAGTTCAAACCTGTGTTGTTTAAGGGTCAACTATATATATACCACAGTTTCTTTATCTACTTATCCATTGATGGACACTTAGGTTGTTTCTATGTCTTGGTTATTGTAAATAATGCTGCAGTGCACATTAAGGTGCATGTATCTTTCTGAGTTAGTGATTTTGGTTTCTTTGGATAAATACCCAGAAGTGGAATTCCTGGATCATATGGTAGTTCTATTTTTAATTTTTTGAGGAACTTCCATACTGTTTTAAAGAGGCATATTGTATAATTAAGATTCAGTGAGTTGTCCAGGACTCCATCGAGGTCACTTGCTTTATTACTGTGAAAGTTTGGCCACATGAATATAAGATAATGCTAACTTACAAAATCAGCAATGCAGTGTTATGAAAAGATCACTGACTCAGGAATCAGGAGACCTGAGTCTTAGTCCCATTTAATAACCATTAATCATAATCTTCATTTGTGTGCATTACTGTATCACTATATGTCAGGCATCTTGGAATATATTTTCTCTGGCCTGTGCAATCATGCAACCAGGAAGATATTATTATCCCATGTCCAAGCTGAAGAATCAGTTTTGGAGAGTTTAAGTGACTTTCCCAAGGTCACTAAGCTAATAAGTAGCAGAGTTAAGTTTCAAACTTGAAACTGTCTCCCGAGGCTCTGTCTCTGCTGAATGCTCCATACTCTTTTCTGCAGATTTGTCCTTCCTTCTGCCATTCCTGCTTGGAATATCCTTCTTGCTCATCTCAGCGTGTAGGACTTTTGGTCATTCTTCACGCCTGACTTCATCTGCATTTTTAGGAAGGTTTCTAGGAACGCTCCCATCCACTGGTTCCTCCCCATTTTAACCTCACAGCTCTTCCTACTGCTGCTCTGGACATCTGCTTTTATCTCTGGTACATTCTCTGTAGCTTTGGCACTTCCCATTTATTGTGAATGGTGTTTTCAGTGCGACACCTGTCCTCACTCTCCTCTCTCTCATTTATACATTTGGAAGACATTAGGGGGAAAAACCATTAAAATATAGAAAAATGCCATATATCCTACCACCCCAGATTAACAAAATTTACCATTTAAAATTCCTGGCTTCAAATATTTTTCTTTAAATAAAGAAATAGCACCTTACCAATCAAGTTGAATTTCACATTACACATTTTCCAATCCCATTCATCTTCTTTCTCTCCAGAAGTAACCACTAATCTGATTTTGGTACCTAACCTCTCAATCTGTGGTTTTAATTTTTGTTACACATTGTATATTTGTAAGCAATACGTAATGTCATATTATAATCTTTTTTGTTGTTGTAGAGAACATAGTGCAATTATTGCATACATCTTTTGAAAATTTGCTTTTTTCACTCAATATATTTTAAAAAGTAGCCATATTGATGCATTTAAATCTAATTTATTCATTTAAATTGTAGTATTCAATTTCATGGGAATAAATGTCTCCTTTATCTAATTCTCTTTTTATGGACATTGAGGTTCTTACAGGAAGCTATTTCAATGTATTTGTTTCTCCTTTACTATTAGACGCTGAATTCTCTGATTGAGGGACTGTGGATTATGCTTCTTTGGGCTTAGCACTGTAATTGCAACTCAATAAATGTATGCTGAATGAGTTGATGAAAATATCTGGGCAAGTGATGGTCTTCAACTTTGAGAAGGTTAACATGATTGAAAGCAGGCAGAGGGTGACTTCAAAGAAGTTGAAATTGCATTTTTTCTTGTATTTATGGAGATGAAAATATAGGGTAATAAAAAGCTACTCGAAATGATACTGAATTCTGGATGGGTAAGTTAGTAAATTTTTATGATCTTAATGAAATTTGTAAAAGATTAGTAACAGAAAATATGTAAAACAATTGATTAAGCTACAAGCAAAAATGCTTAGAAATGTGCCTACGTGTATTTGTCAAGTCAGTGCTGCTTTATGGCTGGACAGCAAAAGTTCTGTATCTGCTTCTAACTAGAATGTCTCCATAATTCACCTTGGAAAAATCTAATTACCCTGGAATATTTGACCTTCAATGTGTCAACATAAACATTTTCTCAACCTGGCTTCATGGAGATATGGCAGCTGTGCTCAACAGAGATAACATTTTTCTTTAGAAATGTTAAAGGCCATGGTCTGTTTCTTCAGTTTTGTATCTTCCCTTCTGACCCACTTGCACTTTTGTTACTTTCTGATTGTTGTCTAGATGGATCACATCCAATAATGGGGAGAGAAGTGTGAGGTCAGGGGGTGGAGGTTATTGCAAGGAAGAAATGAGTTTATACTTGTGAAACCTCAGAATAATGTCTGTCACAGGGTTAGGTCTCAATAACTGTTAATTACTGCTCTTCTTTTTTATACTTTTTATAGCAGAAATATAAGGTAGCTATCTTATAGGCATTATTTTATGTCTGCCAGGATGAGTACAGAACTCTCCATGTCTCTTCAGCCCAAGATTACAATTTTTTTCTGTGAGTTCAGGTGGATGAAGGGCAAGTGTCTCCACAGTGAGGAGACATGAACTCCAAAGACTCTCTATCGATCACAGATATCAAATGATCAAGAAGGGACAGCAGGATTGGGCATTGATTGTATAATTAGAATGAAGTTGTATTAAGCTTATTATTTCACATGTAGCTTCGTGTGATGTTGGCTATTATCTGATAGTTATAAAACCAGTCTTCCCTATTCACCCATTCAGTGATCTATTGATTCATCATTTGTTAACGAATATAAAATACTTATGAGGTACCGAAGATACTTGAGATACATCGATAAACAAATAAGAAAGGATTCCTGCTATCCCATGGCTTACATTCTGGCATGGGAGGGCAGAAAATGAGCAAAAATTGTAATAAGTAAATTATATAGAACATGAGAAGGTGATAAATGCTATGGAAAAGGGAAAGGTAGATTCAGATAAGAAAGATGAGGAGTGCCTGATCAAGGTAGGATGGTCAAGGTTCATTGCAAAGGCATGAAGTGAGCAAAGGCTTGCAGGAGGTGAGGAAATTTGCTGTGCAGATGTGTGTGAGGCAGAAGAGCTGACACCAAGGCTATGCCTGTTGTGTTTGAGGCAAGAAGGGCTATGTGAGTGCAGTAAAGTGAGCAAGGGAGGCAGTAGTAGGAGGTGAAATCAGAGGGGTTATGGAAGGCCTCTATGATGTAGCACCAGTAGGCCATTGTGAAAACGTTGGTGATCCAATGGAGTGCTTGACATAGTGTTTCAAAGACCACTCTGACTTCTGTGTTGAGAGAAGGTTCTGAGGGGCAAGTATAGAAGCTGGAAAGCCTGTTAAGAAGTTATTGCAGCTCTAGGAGAGAGAGGTAAGAAGTAATTCCATTCTGATACATTTTTAAAACTAGAGTCAGTATCCTAATGGACTAGATGTAGGGTATGAAAGAAATAAAGGGACTAAAATGCCCCCGAAGACTTTTTTTTGACAGAGCATCTGGAAAGATGGAGCTTCCATCAACTGGACTGTCTGGATTAGGTTTGGGCAAGAACATCAGGAATTCTCTTTTTAGAAGCCTGTTAGCCATCTGGATATATCAATCTGGAGTTCAGGAAAGAGGTCTTGGGTAAAGATATAAATTTGTGGGGTTTTTTGGCATATATATAGAATTTAAAATCAAGGGATTGGATAAGATCACCAAGGGAGTGAGTGCACACAAAATATAAGACCAATAAGTCAGTGCTGAGAGCACTCCAACATTAGGGGCTTGAGGTACAGAAGAGAAACCAGCAAAGAAAAATGAGGAGTAACCAGTGAGTTAGGGAGAGAGGTGGGTGAGTCATAGAGGCCCAAATAATAAAGTGTATTAAGGAGGGAATGATAAAATATGTCAAATGCTGATGAGGAGTAAAGTAAGATGAGAAGTAACAGTTGACTAGTGGACCAAACTCTGTGGAAGCCATTTGGTAACATTCATGAGGGCAGTCGTTGGACGTGTGGAGGTGAAGGCCTGTGGGTAAAGGGAGAATGGCAGGAGATGACATGCAGGCAGCAAATAGCCTAATAGTCAAGACTAGTCTAAATGGAACCTGAGCACTTTGGACTCAAGTACTCCTCCGCTTGCTCATTAATGCCCAATGTATGAAAGTCAGAATTTCCTTACTTTCCTTTAGGAGGGCCCCTGTATTCAACCACTGAAAATGTAAGTATCTTGAAACTGGTATCTCAGAGCTACTAACATCGTGGTGTGGATTTATCTGTTTTCACTGAATTCCTGAGGTTACAGTGATATTGTAGAATTTCAGAGCTGTAAGTGATTTTAGATATGACATAGCCCTATTAACAGAGGTGTATATAGGGAAAGTGAGTCTCTCAAGATCACATACTTGATGGATGACAGAGTTGACACAAGGGATCCAGGATTTCTATTCCAGTGCCTTTACAACTGCATAATATTTTATCTTGAATTCAATCCAACATGTATATGGGACAAGTGAAGACACGAGGAGATATTACATAAATGTCTGTTCTGTGAAGGAAGGAATGAATGAACTAATAGATGAGCAAAGACAAGACAAAATTTGAAATGTATGGGAAAACCAGTTGAGGACCCATAAGGCTGATGTTGGGGATTTGCTCTGAGATACAGGAGCAAAAAGCCAGGGTGAGAAAAATGTAACAGCTGAGGGAACAGTAAGTGAGGACCGATCACTGCAACACTAGAGCTTTCTACCTTGAAAGCAGCAGAGATGTTTCAAATTATTTTAAAAGAGCGAGCAAAGTGTTAATGAGGGTTAATGGAAAGGACTGAACATAGAGAAGCTCTTTGCTAACAAGAATTGGGATGATGGCATTTTTCAAAATCCTTGCTGACAACATAAGAAAACTACTGACTTGGCGGCAGCAAGTTTACAACTCCCTGAAAATAACCAGATACAAGAGGTTTCAACTTGCTGGAACTCTTTATTATATGCTTGAATGACTCCTGGAACAAAGGAAAGCTGTGCATGATTGTTTAGGAAAGTGTAAGATAAACAAAGCGTATGTTTTCTAACTTCTACTGACTGTAATCTGATAGTCGTGTTAAATTGGTCTCTGCTCATTTTAAGGTTATGTGATGAAGATGACTTTAGTGGTTCTTATGTTCAGTATATAAATAAATGATGTTAAGACTCCACTTTAACTCATGCCCCTCAATTTTTCATACATATTTGCTGCTTTTCTTTCAGAAAGGAAAATGTACATTACTTGTTCTCTTGGAAGCATTCCATCCTTTTTTATGCTTTTCCTTTCTCTGTTGAAAGATCCCCCTCACACTGCATAAATAGAAATGTCCCCGAGATTCATTTGATTTCATGGATGGCGGAGTACTCATTTCAAATATCTTTGGGAGAACCAGATAAAATAGCTACACTATACTGCATTACCTGATTTAGTGCTGGGGACTGTTAGAGGACTAGATGGCTGTGGAAAATTGTAATGGGAAACTCAAGTTAGTTTTCACTTTTAAGTTCAGCGCTTTGAATCCAGTGGAGTTGAGGGTAGTCAAAAGTCATTACTATCTGATTTGACTGTTCACTGTTCTAAGTGAAATAAGAGTGGTGCCTCTGTTTTGCTGGTAGTGAGGAAAATGCTCCTAACGCCTTGGTGCTAAATGGCAGTTCTTGAGTAGTGTCAGCAGAGAACTGCCTGGGTAAGGTGACTTGTCCTTTCTTTCACGAAGCCAGCATTACTTTGTCAGGGTGAAGGCACAGTGGGGAAGCAGTTGGGGAAGTCTCACACTTCTGCTTATCAGCCTGTATCTAGTCTTCGGAGGAAAAGAAGCCATCTATTTCCAAAGCTGTCAATCTGGTACCCCCAGCCACCACTAAAAGCCACTTCAATTTATTTCTTCAGTTCTTTACACTTTGTAGAGGGTTTATTGTAAAGATGTATTAACCAGTAAGATGCCTTAAGATAAATTATATCCAACTTTGGAAAGAGATAGCAACTTTTGTAAAGGTGCCTGTGGTAGTTTCAGGAGGAGAAAAAAGCAGTGCTTGACACTGCTGGAGGCATCATTATCTCTATCTCAACCATCCATCCGCTCCATTTCTATTAGCATGCGATTTTCATCTCTTATTCTCCCTTCTTCGAGCTAGCTCCCTTTCCTTCGTATTTAGCTTTGTTTTTGGCTTATTTATTTATTTATTTATTTATTTATCTAGTTGTTGTTGTTGTTGTTGTTCCTGTTCCTCTGATTTTTGCTACCTACAAGGAAGAAGTAGGCATGCACATAATAACATTGGACCTTTCCCTCTGTGTTGGATCAGAACCAGAGCTGTCCCAGAGGAGGGACATAACCCTTGATCTTACTAGCTAAGGTTAGTTGATTTCCCTTGGCTTCAAGCTGTTTACATAGAGTTTCAGGGGGAAACTGAGGAGGGGTAGTTTCCCTTGGTGGCTAACCCTAAGCTTGAGGTGGAGAGGAAAATGACTTTTCGTCCCTCTTTCTTTGCAAACACAAAATCATCCATGTGAAGTCTTATCATATGAATTTAAATGAGCTCTGAACGGTATTCCGGGCACTGACAGTATTCTGAGGTCTGACAGCCATGTCTCCAGCCTGGAGAATTACTCACGTAGGAAATTTAAGGTTGGGAATCCCTGGGAATGTATGACCAGTTTTTAAGAACTATGGACAATGTAGTTGATAATCAGTTTCTTTTTTTTGCCAAGTGGAACAATGTAAAATTAGAAAAAAAATTCCTGTGTGCCCTGGCAAACAGTTTTGAGGCTGCTGCCTTAAAAATGGTGGATAAATTAAAAGATGAGAGAAATACATCCAAGTGACTTTAATAGTTGAATGCTGAGCAGTAATTATACATCAAGCCTGAAATCACCAATCTGAAACATAGGCTTGTTTCTTCTTTTTATGTGTAGTCTGATGTTTGTTTAAAATTCTAAAGCATTTTGCAAATTATTGGGAAATGACTACATGTGAAAAAGCAGAGGAAAACCTAAAATGGGCCTCTTTTAGGTGTTTTTCTTTTAGATTTTCTTTAGGTTCTTAGGGAACTTCTGAAATATTTTATTTCTATTATTATTTCTTCCTATGTCACTAGATTTGCTTACTAAGCTTAGAGAATGTCCAAGGGCTACATGACATGGTCATGACACTGAGGTCCTTTTACTGCTGTATCTCTTAGGACTCCAAAATACTATCTGGTAGACATTAGTTTCTTTAATGCCCCTTGAGCAAATCTCAACCCTATGATGTTATCCCATTTTCATAGAACCTTTTCCTACCTTTGCTTCATGGATTGACATCTTCTGATCCTTTAGTCTTCCATTAAACACTTGCTTTCTTCAGAGAATATTTAGTGAATGAGTGAATAAACTGGGTACCATTTTGTAAATAAATCTCAGTCCAGAATTATGAATGACTAGGTGCCAGAATGCCTCCTCCTCTCCTAAATTTCTCCTACTTTTCCCCTTCGACTTGGCTCTTTTTTTCTTTTCTCCTTTCCTTTTTTCAATTCCTGGTATTAGCTTTTACTCTATTATCGCAACTGGAGTAAGAATACAAAGCACAGGGGAATAATAGTATTCAACATCTTTTGTTCATTAATGCAATGTTTTCTGCTTTATATTTGAAAAGCTTCAGTGAATAAATGTAAAGTCTATCTAAAAGACAATCAAGAAATCAAAGACCATTTAAGTGAGGCTGCCAAGATTTAGGGATGAAAAAAACCCCCTCAGTTTTCATTGATGCTGAGGTGAGGAAGAGGGATAGGAATATTTCTGAAAAGTCACTTGGCTTGGTGGAAAGAACATGAGCTTTAGAAGGTACTGGCAGAAGGGGAATCACATCTGAGTATCTTTAATATTCAAGGCACTGTGTTAGGTAGTGCCTCCACCTAATATCAACCCTCTGATGGAGGGGCAATTAATTCTATTTTACAGAAGTAAAATGGAGTCTCAGAGACTCAGTACTTTGCCTAGGGTCACATAGCTAATAAAGAGCAGGACTGAGATTTAAACCTAAGTGTGATCCTGAAACCCATGCTCATTGTTCTCTATCCTAGTCATAACTATATCAAAATATCTGTGGGAGTTAGGTAGGCACAGGTTTGACTCCAACCTTCAAACTTACTAACTTTACCTGTTTAACTGGATAGATTTCTCTGTATATTGACACTGAATGAAGAATAGTTTTAATATTACGTGCATCTTCCCAGAGGGAACTCCAAAAATATTCTGCTAGCATATGCCAGAATTAGAAAGTTGAAGAAAGTTAGATATTAGAATAATTCCCAATAGTCTCAGCAACAACTTCAAGACAAAACATGTCTTATAAAGTTCTACCTTCTATGGTGACTCTGTCTAGAGTTGGGTCTTGGTTGCAGAAAAAGCCTCTAGTTTTTGCCACGTAGAGTTGTAATGTGTTATGTGAGTGATATGTAGACATACCAGTAACCTCTCTTAGAGAATCTTTTTCTCATGAATGGCTGTGGACTCACAATGAGGCCATCGTTGATGAGTATATATAGGAACCACACTTTACTAAGGTTATGGAATGATGGTATAAGTCAAACATGATACAAACTGTGGAGAAATTGAACTGAGGTTACAACACTACATTGGGAGCACTACATGATCTCTGCCTGGGCTTGGCTAACATTTGCTCACTTCCTGATTTCATATTTAATCAGAGAAATCCTTGAGGGGAACGGTCCTAGCCAGGGGCCCCATTTGGTGGAACTCTACTCTGTGAAGTCTAAGAAAGTCTTCAAAAATATTACCATTTCTGCAGTTCTGGATACTTCAATTATCTGGTTGAAATCTTCACTCAGTCAGAATGTGGGCTGTTTGGGGCTCCTTTTTTTTGTTTGCTTGGGATTTTAATCAGTTTGTGTAAAAACATATGGGCCATCATGGCTTAGTTCTGAGATGTCTTAGAGGGAGTGGTGAGGAATATATTCTTTGCTGTTTTCATGTTGGTCTTCAGTTTCATTGTCTGCAAATTGAGGGATTTAGACTACATAAATGGTTCTTAACTTTTGGGGGCCAACTCCTCCTTTTAGAAGCTGATGGAATCTATGGGCACTCTTCTCAAAAAAAAATATACATAGCTGCAATTTTGAGAGGTTGACACACTACCTGAAGGACTTCCAGAAACCCAAAAACCCCTGGTTGGAAAATCTATGGACTAAATGATCTTTTGGGTTCCTTCTAGTTCAAACATTGTATTATTCATATCTTCTATGATGATTTGGATGATTGATGTGATGGTAGTAAAAATGGGATATGAACTCTTTATGTAGGTCTAACTTTTATAGCTTTAAATGGCAAAATGTCATCTGATTATTTCATTTTTTTCCCCCAACAGTCTTCCTGAACCATGACTGCTCTTCAGAATCACCTGGGGAGCTTTTAAAAATTCCAGTGCCTGGCCACACCCCAAATCACTTAAATCAGAGTCTCTGGGGTGGATTCCAGACATCAGTTTATTAAAGCTCCTCAGTTGGTTTCATTGTGCATCCAGGTTGAGAGTCAGTGCTCTGGCAGGATTAAAATATTTTCAGAAGTTCCCTATCACAGGAATATGAACCACCAGCTGAAGATGAAAGGGCATTCTATTCTTTCTCTGCTTTCAAATATCTGCTATTGAATATTGTATTTGTAGCTCAAAATAAGGATTTGAAAACTCTTGTGTGTAGTCATGCCTCCCAATGTGTTACGATCTTGTCTAAGCTGGCAAGTATTAACAAATACTGAATGGCCTTCCTGGTACTGTATGTAGATGTGGGAAGGGCTATATCAGGACATGCTCTGCTCTGCCACAGGCACACATCAGTAGCGATTTGTTTTCAACGTAAGAACAATTACCATTGTCATATTCCAAACTGTGTGCAAATTGTTTTATTATAAACTCACTGTTGGTCCCTATTTAACTGGGAAATCATTTGTTCTAAATTTATCTATTCTCTCTGCATGGCATTGACATTTGCTGGCAATGCCAGACTTGCTTCACTTATAAGAAAAAGATTCCATGGAGAACAGGCAATGCTGATTAATAATCTCTAGAGGATCTTTGGAACTGGCATTTTAACTCTTCCTGCTCTCTTGCTAATTTTGACTTCAATTGAACTCAGAAACACAAACAATGGTTTTCATGAAATGGAGCTGTAAAAGCTTTCTTCATCAGACCAGCTCTCCAAAGAATGCTCGCTGCCAAAGCTTAAAGATGAGAAATGAGATGTGTAATGAAAAGTTGTTTGTTTTCAAGTGTTTTACAAGTCAATTTGGGTTACTTCATCTGCCAATTTTTTATCTCTGTACTAGGCAACCATTACATGTTTTCTGCTTGAAAACAAATTGTCCATCTTTGCTTTCCATGGCATCTGTAGTATGTTCAAACCATTCTGCAATTTAATGCAGACAAAGACTTTCTAAAGTCACATGGTCTGTTCAAGTAATAGGAGTCCATTAAGAATGAACAGAGACATCCTGTATTATAGTGATTTCTCCCTTTGTGGGTTTTGCAATTTTCCTACCAAGCTTTGGTGTTTGAAGGTGACATTTTGAAAATTGTATTTAACTACCTGAGAACCTGTGACATGGAATTGCCAGCAGCCATTTGGTATCCTGGAAGGGTCTTATTTAGTCATGACTATCTGTTTATCACTTCTTTTTAGGATAAAGATAAGCTTCTTCATGAGGATCTCTTGATTTACAGACATCCTTTTTGTTATTTCCTTAGAAGTGCTATTCAAATCTAGAGCTAAGGGAAGTCAGATATGAATCTTCAGAGTCATTAAGTGGCACAATCTGAGTGCAAATTTCATGGCACCAGTGAGGGCTCCAGATCTTGATAGTGACTGTTCTTAATTCAAATATTGCCACTGAAGAAAGGGCACCCATTAATAATTACTATTCTAAACACATGGAAGTACCAGGAAAACCTTTGCTTTAGCCATGGTGTGTTTGAATACAAACAACAATGGCATACATATGTATATGTAATTATTTTCTACATATGTTTCATTTGACAACTAGCTAAAATTTATGTTGCCTACTCTTGATAAAAACTAAAAGAAGTAAACAATTAAAATGAAAGGCAAGCTGATTTAACACTGACTTGCCAAAAGGCTCACTTTTAAGTTGGTATTGTTCACCAGAAAACAAAACACTGTCTATTATTTGGGCTTTGGTTATATAACACAGCACATAGTAGGCTGCCAATAATAAACATAGACAGAATAAAATGAATGAATGAAAGTATCTGTAATGTATATTTGAACATAAGAACCAAATTTTGAATAGAAGATCATATGTGCTTTTTTTTCTTTAAAAATCTATAAAATTTATATCAAACCTCACAATTTTTATTACAAGTTTTTATGATTAAATTATTGCCCCATCTACTCAGGCTGCTTTTAATATTGCCTTTGTTCATGTAACCATAGCAACATCTTTGGTATCTATACTTCAGGTCCTGATCTCTCATTCCACAATGGGTCACTTTGCTCTGCATCATTCATAACAGAAATCATCTGAGGGCACAGGCAGTCTTGGAATGGGATTATATTTTTCATGTCCTTTTTGTTATGGGCTGAGTTGTGTTCCCACCAAATCTATATGTACAAATCCTGTTTTGGAGACAGGGGTTGTTAAAGAGGTATTAAAATGAAGTCATTAGGGTGGGCCCTAATCCAATATGACTAGTATCCTTATAAGAAGAGGACATTCAGACAGAGATATGCGCAGATGAAGGCCATATTGGAGACACAGGTTGAAGATGGCCATCTCCAAGCTAAGGAGACAGGCCTCAGAAGAAACCAACTCTGCAACATCTTGATCTCAGACTTCCAGCCTCTAGATCTGTCGACATTTCTGTCGTTTAAGGCACCAAATCTGTGTTTATAGTAACCTTAGCAAACTAATACAGCTACCTTGATTTTCTAAATTTTTACTCTTCCTTTCCAAATATCACTAGCCCTTGAAAGTTTCAAATATATTCTAAGCTTCACATTTATGCAAATTTTCAAGTTTGTTTGCTTTTCTTGCATCTTCTAGACCATTAATAAATCTGACCATATGATTTTTTTCCCAGACTACCTCCTTCTCTGATATTAACAGTTGCATATTTCCTAGTTTTTATAACATATCAAATAGGAGATCTTTTAGGAAGTTCCTATAAATCAGAAAGGATTTGTTTATCATAGTTTTAGTTAAGCCATCTGAAGAGGAAGATTTTAAATCTATGACATGTAGCTGTATAATTTAAAATGGAACTTGGGGAGGGGCCCTTGAGTGGCTCAGTTGGTTAAGCATCTGACTGTTGATTTCAGTTCAGGTAATGATCTGTTTTGTGGGATCGAGCCTGCGTTGTGCTCTGCACTGACAGCTCAGAGGCTGCTTGAGATTCTCTCTCTCCCTCTCTCTCTGCCCCTCTTCTGCTCCTGCTCTCTCTCCTTCTCAAAATAAATAAATACATTTTAAAATAAATAAAATGGAACTTGTGGAGAGAACACTAATAGATTAGATTCATTTAGACTGTGCACATGCATAGGTTGCACATTATTATTTTTCTGTCTTACAGGCTTGCCCATTCTAGCATTCCATGGCAATGAAGAAATACAAAGATACTGAAACAGATGACTAAAACTTTGTATTTGGCATGGGATCTGGTGTCTGCTAAGATTCAAGTTTGGGGTGGGGGGAATCAAGGTCAACGTGGTAGAGTAGGCAGCATCCAAAGGCTATGAAGAGCTAAGGAGGCCAGGGGAGGCCTTTGTTTTCCAAATCTCTCTTCAACCCACAAGCCAGGGTTAGAAAGGCTGTTGGTGGAGAATTTATGTTTTGGGTCAGGAAAACTTTCAATCATTAAAAATTTCTTTAAAAATCCAGAATATGCTCAGAAGAGCTGAGCAGTATTTGGCCCCATGGTGGTAATGTGATGAAAGTGACTTTATTTGGGGTTATCATTAGTCTGACAAATTGGAAAAACAAATGAAACAGTCCTTTCCTTTGGATGATGTTAGGGGCTACTTGAGGTCATTTCCTAATTAGGGATTAAAAGCAGTAGGTCTCTGGGGATTTGGATGTTAAGCCTGGACTTAATGTGCCACGGAGTTTAAAGGGCAAGTATGATGATGGGCATATCGTGCTCTGTGCACTGAGTAATTTCAAAAGGCTTCATGTGAGGGCAATGTGCAAACAGCCTGTACAATCATGCTTAATGACAAATCATATTTTCATGTATAATCATGAAATGGTTACTTAGATAGTCTTGGAAGTCTGAAATTTGTCATGTTCATGTAGAAAGCAGACACATGTACAGATATATTCCTTGTCATTCCATTAACCATAAATCCCTGTTAATAGGCACTTCTGATATATTGATAATGAAAGCATGACTGATGTTTCTAATGATGACCCTGAGGCATGACAAAATTCTTAAATGCTTTTTGAATCTTCAAAGAGAATAAATTATATTTCTCATGGCCCAAATTTAGTTTTATCATATTCGAGTTCCCCGGAAAGTAGTCATTTGTATATGGCATGGTATACATATTCAACATGGTAAATGCAAAAGTAGGGGTAGGGGCTTTGGAATCGAACAACTTGATTTATATCTTGCCTCTTCATTTGCTAGCCCGGTGAGTTCACAAGAGTTCTGTAACATCACTCACCCTCGGTCTTTGCGTCTGAAAAATGGGCCTAACGATACCTACCTTGCAGGACATCATGAGAACTATGATATGGAATACAATGGAGTGCAGTTGCCACATATAGGTGTTTGAAAATGTTTAATTCCTGTCTCCCTTGACCAACACATTAATCAAAACACCCCGTTTACTGACCACATCAGATGAAGAATTTGCTATACATCTAAACAGATTAGAGGCATGGATGAAAGATCATAATAAGAATAGTAGGAGAGTGTGTCCTTTGTAGGTGGGGCTGCCTTTTACCTAGCCTTGTTTTCAGGGTGCTGGCTGCTGTGGCTTTAATTTGCAGGCTTATTTTCTTTAGGATAATGAATTTTTATTTAAATTTGGTGAATTTCCTTTGAGCTCCTTTTAAGTCATTTGAACACAGGAAACACTTTTTCATGCTTTTAGAGTTTTTCTGATTGACTTTGTTCTCCAAAAAGGGCTGATTTTAATATTCTAAGTGATAAAAAGTGCCTTTGACACGATTGAAGCAATTTAATTAGTAAATCCAGAAATTATAAAGGATTGGAAATCACACCCTCCATGCTTTTAATAAAACAGGGTAGTGAAACTTCTGATAGGTGCATACCATGTGTTGAAAGAATTCTGGTATCACACACATTGAAAGAAATGAAAAAATTGAGTGAACTTTGTGAGAGACCTACTAAGGGAATTACATGACCATGCAATTATGTGATCAGTATACCTCATGGATCAAAACTTCTGTGGCTTCATAATTTACACAGAGTACACGTTAAGCATTTAAGAATGTAAAATAATTAAAACCACACTTTGAAATTCAACATATTAAATAGAAAAAAGGGGCTAGCATAATCGTGAGGCAGTCTAATATTTGAATTAGCTGACCTCAGAGTATCTTCATCCTGGAGAAAGTAATATTCAAAGGATCATTTAATGTTATAGTTAATAGGACTTTTAGTGTCAGGCTGTCCATCTCATGATAGTAGTGTATAAATTATTTCTAGTTAGTTTACTATGAGTACTCTCATAGTATGTCATCACTAAACAGGGAACATGGCTATAACTGCTAGGCATAAACATAATAACATGTTCAACTGTAAAACTATCTACAGTATATAAATACTGATGCTGTACTCAAAAGCGCCATCATTTTTTATTGCTCTGGTAATGGAGTGTTCCAGAGAGGCATGTATATGGATGATTAGTGATTGGTGGATTTTGTTCCGGTATTTTCAAATATTAAAAAGCAACCTTGATCACTAGCAGTTAGAGGAATCAAAGAGTAGCTGATTCCTCTTAAGAAAACAAATTATACGGTCAAACTCTGATAATATTTCACCCTAAATCATAGGTAATGATAAGGAATATCAACAAGCACACTTCAAATATTGTAGGTAAAAACACAGACTAGTACTAATAATACTAATAATATTAGGGCATTAAGAATTATAATGTAATTATTACTCATAATGGTAGCTTATAAAAAATGGGGATAATTGGGTAATTGGATCTTTTTCAATGTTTTTTTTTATTCTTAATTTATTCTTTTTTTAAATATAATTTATTGCCAAATTAGCTAACATACAGTGTGTTAAGTGTGCTCTTGGTTTTTGGGGTAGATTCCCATGATTCATCACTTACATACAACACCCAGTGCTTATCCCAACAAATACTCTCCTCAATGCCCATCACCCATTTCCTCCTCTTCCCCACCCCCCCCATCCACCCTCAGTTTGTTCTCTATATTTAAGAGTCTATTATGGTCTGCCTCCCTCCCTCTCTCTTTGTACCTATTTTTTCCCCCTTCTCTTCCCCCATGGTCTTGTGTTAAGTTTCTCAAGATCCACGTATGAATGAAAATATATGATATCTGTCCTTCTATGACTGACTTATTTCACTCAGCATAATACCTTCCAGTTCCATCCATGTTGCTGCAAATGGCATGATTTCATTCTTTCTCATTGCCAAATAGTATTCCATTGTATATATTTTAATGATTTTTTAATTCAAGATGATAGTGTACTATAATTGATAATAAAGTTTTTGAAATGTAAGATTAATCAATGGTTAGGTAAGTTTAAGAGACACTTGGCAATTTGGAGAGCTAAAAAGTTCAACCAGAGGAAATTAAGCATGTGTGTGGGTTGAGAATCAGAAGAAAATCGTACTAATGAGCCTAAGACACATTGACTTTTGACCCAATTCTTGTTCACAATGATGTTTCCAAGTTTTTGATTTTACACTGAACCAATTTTGCAAAATGTAAGTATTTGGGGATGGAGAACCTTTCAGAGAAAGGTTCACTATAACTTAGTGAGATCAAGTCGATTTTTGTGGCATGTCCTGTATATAAACTTTTTTGTCTCTGTTATATGTTGATAAAAGCTGGTAGATGATTTGCTCATTTGAAGGGTGATTTTTGATGTCATCTGAGCAGAAAATTCCTTTGGATGTTAATTTTTGCTCAGAGATGCCACATTCTCTGTCCACTTTTTTTTTTAACATATATGGAAATTGTGACCCCATATAGATTATTACTACTATTAGAAGGTAGCTTTTGACCCACTACCAATGTTTCAAGCTTTGGTAACGTTGTGGTAATTGTTAAAAATCTCAGCTGTAGTCAAGAGATATAGGCCAACTACTTTGAAGATTCTTGGTAGAGAATGAAGTTTTCTAATCTTGGCAAAATCAAGATGTATCATTTCCCCAAATTTCAAAGAGTACACTGAGTTTTGGGCACTGTCGAGAATAACGTAGAGGTCTTTCACACATGTGAGTGTAAGGTCACTGTAGAAACTGCCTCTAAATAACTGCACAATTTTTTGGTCCCTCACCTTGAGAATAAAAAATTACAATCTATTCATATCACTATTGGCATCTTTGCTGTAGGAACTAAATCCTCTTTAACATGTAGCTATACTTCCATTAATAAAGAATTTGGATGGGACATATGGTTTGCCTAGAGCTGGTTGTTTCATTACTTTTCTTTCTTTCTTTCTTTTTTTTTTCAATGAGCCCTAAAGCCCTAATTTGCTTCAGCTGCTGTAAATTGGTTTCTAGTAATTTTCACATCTTCTTCATCTTGCATTGACATCCATAAATATAAGGGCACATATTAAATCGTTGGTTGTATTTGTGGGAACTTACACATGATCTGCTAGGACTATAGTTTGTGTTAAGGATATCTCTAGGCATATTTCTCCTGGTATTATGCAACAGAAATCAAGAGGGTCCAAGTAGCAGTAAACATTGTCCATTTGGGAAGAGATCAGTTTCAGAGAAATAATCAGACTCTACTTTATGCACTATAATGCAATTATGAAACATATGATGTCCCATGAAATGTCTTTATTATTTTCTAGAGTCCTGAGGGCACTGAAATGACATGAAGGTAAAGAGAAGGGAGTAACTTCTTTGTACTAGGGTGCAGAGTTGACTGTCAGTAAACCTGTGAATTAAGGTAGTATTTAATTTTGGCATCCTCTTACTTCTTCTTTTAGTGCCCCATTTCTCTTTCAAAGTGTTCTCTTCTTTGCTTACAGCTACAATCAATTAAGTTCCACCAGGATTAGCTGAAAATGGTTTGTATTGGAGGACTTTTTTTGCAATTTGGTGAAAGTGTTTTCATGACAAAAAACTTCAAAATAGAAAAAAGAATGAATTTCTAATGGTGGATTTTCAAACTTCATACCTGACACTTCGCTAGAAAGGGAGATAGATACCTGTCAGATAAAATCACTTTGATTACTACCTACTCCAAATGGGCCCTGCTTGGGCAAAGCTACCCACAGGGAACCCAGCATATGCTTTGGAATGGGCATGACCACAGAGGGGACTGAAGAGTTTGTTTTTTCTGTGCTGATTATGGCAGGTTTTAGGCAGGGTGATTATGTAATTTATCATGCAATTAATGGAAGCCTGGCTGTCTTGGCCCACCTGGAGATGGCTTTGGGGGCCATTTTAGACCCAGACTCTCTGTGAGTCTGCCGAGGTTGGTTGGGCCTGCGTGACAGCTTGACTTCTCCCTGCCTGTTTATACTTGCCATCTCACTTCTACAGGTATTGGTACCATGGGGAACTCTGTAGTCAACATCCTGCATGCTAAACTCTATCTCAGAATGTGCTTCCGGGAGAACTAAACTACTGTGGACAAGAAACTGATTTGCCCCACCGGAAATCCTGGAGTTTTTCTGATGGTGGTGGTGGTGGCTGACAAAGGGGACACTCAGCGGTGGGGCAAAGGAGGCACTCAGGGCAGACTTGGAGGAGCTCTGGAAGAGCCCTCAGGAGAAAGAGAAGTGGGGATGATATGTAGCCCATTCAGAAAATGTACATGCCCTGGAACCACACTGCCTTGGTTAAAAAACTGAGTCGGGTGACTCAGTCAATTAAGCTCAACTTTAGCTCAGTTCAGTATCTCACAGTTCGTGAGATCGAGCCCTGCATCAGGCTGTCTGCTATCAGGGCGGAGTCTACTTCTGATTCTCTGTCCCCCACTGTCTCTTCCCCTCCCTTGCTCTCTCTCTCAAAAAATAAATAAACATTAAAAACAAAACAAAACAAAAAAAACTGGCTCTGTGACTTACTAGTCTGGTTAATGGGCAAATTTCTTAACCTCTCAGTGTCTCAATTTCCTTATTAGCACGATGGATAATAATGACGATGATATGAGACTTATATGACTTAATATAAAAGGCTTATAGAGGTTCTTCATACATAGTAAGTGATAAGGAAAAGTCTGCCAATAATTAGGCTGTTATTTTTCTGTAAGTGTTCACACTGGGAAGAGTTCCACAGGAGAGCAATTTCTAGGAGGTAGCTCAGACTCTTGAGCTTTTTTCCTTGCTTTTCCAAATCACTTACAAATGTTACCATTGTTATTTAAATCAGTAAACTTTTAAAACACCTTTTGAGGATGGGGGTTGATAACTTTGATATTTTCCTCAAATGCTACCTCTCAGTTATTGATGGTGTTTTTATGTTGAGTTAACCAGTAACCTGTGCTAGAAAAAGGAAAATCAATAAATGAAAATAGTGTATTTTACTCCTGATTCACTTAGGCTCATTTCAAAGGATTCCAGAGACTTGTGAATGTACATTGTTTTCTTTCTTTAAGCTGAAATCCATATTTTAATCAGACTTCCTTAGTTTATAGCCTGTGTCTTTTTTGTGTTCTAGGATCCCATCCAGGATATCATATTACATTTAGTCATTATGTCTCCTTAGGCTCTTCTTGGCTGTGACAGTTTCTCAGACTTATCTTGTTTTGGATGAGAGTTTGGAGTACTCAAGCCTTTTGTAGACCAGCCGTCAATTGAGATTTGTCTCATGTTTGTCTTATAAATCGATTGGGGTTACAGGTTTTGGGAGAGAAGATTATCAAGGTAAAGTACCATTCTCAACACATCATCTCTCAGAGCATCATCTCAAAGATGTATACTATCAATATGACTCATCACTATTGATATTGACCTTGATCACCTAGCTGAGGGAGTGTTTGTCAGCTTTTTCCACTGTCATGTTATTCTTTTTTTGCCCACTTTCCAAACTGTACTCTTTGGAAGGAAGTTACTATGTATACCCCACAACTTAAGATGTGCAGAGTTATGCTTCATCTCCTTGTGGACAGGATATCTACACAATTTGTTTGGAAAGTTTCTGCATAGGAGATTTGTCTCTTCTCTCTCATTTATTTAATCATTTATTTATATCAATACAGAGCCATGGATATCTGTTTTACATTTTGGATTATAATCTAGTGTTACGTCATTTATTTTGTTGCCCAAATTCATTTTCTTTTTTGATTTTAAGACAAAGGTGTTTAAGTGGAACCAAGATGATTTGTTTTCTGTGTGACTTATGGGTCTCAAAGAACTTAGATAAAGATAGAGAAGGAAGTAATGCATATTGGTGAGTTTTTGGTTTTGTTTTTGTTTTTTTTTTTAGAGAGAGCATGTGAGCAGCAGGGGAGAGCAAAGGGAGAGAGAGAGGGAACCTCAAGCAGGCTCCATGTTCAGTGCAGAGCCCAACACAGGGCTAGATCGCTAGACCCTGGGATCATGACCTGAGCCAAAATCAAGAGTTGGATGTTCAATCAACCAAGCCACCCAGGCTCCCTAGACAACTAGCATTTTTAAATAAAGAAGATAGCTTCTTTTAATTGATAATATTTCTTACTGAATTAGAAACTATTTGTATTTTCTCTGTATAGCTCCAAGGTTTGGCCTGTTGGATTTGAACTGTATTTGAAAGTAGCTTTCTTGGTGTGCAGACATTTTTATTGTTTGGAAGAATTAAGTAGCTTAGGCTTTAGTAAATATTAGGGTAATAATTATGAAGTACTATGATTGAGTCAGTTATCACCCAGGGGTGACTTAAAGTTAAATGTTAAGAGGGATGCTTATGAATTTGATTATGCTTAGTACAATTAACTGGTTTCAGCAGCTACTTTAGAAAGTGTATTATGAACACGTAATTCTAGTCACAGTAGTGCTACAGTTCTGACACAGTCCATGTGCTTGAACATTTGTGTATTGATAATGCAGAAGATATGCATATTTATAAGTGACCCAGGTGGACTCATTGCCACTTTATCAATATCAGTTTTCACACATGCACAAGATTTGTGGAACACCCTGCAATGCTGGTTTTTAATAAAATGTTTTGCACATGGCAGACATATATTCAAGGGTATTTAAGATGAAAAGATATATTCATGAGCATTTAAAATTAAACATGAATGTCTGTTTCTATGAGGAGATAAAGCAAAGCTCAGTTCTGGTGGTTTAGATAAACACAGCTCGCTAGCATTATTTGGAAATTATCCATAACTCTGAGTGGATGAACCTCTTTTGGTTTTATAGATATTGAAGTAGTTACAAGATTTCAGTGCCCCCAAACATTAATGGTAATGACAATAACATTTACTTTTGTTTTTGAGTGTCTTAAGATGTGTTAGGGACTCCTGAGGGCATTTGCAAATGAAATCCCCAATGATAATTCTGCAAAATTGGCATTATTGCTATTTTCATCTCACATCTGAAGACAGTTGTCACTCAGAGAAAAACGCCGAGGCTTTATTTATTTTCTTTAAACACACCAAACTGGTTTCAACTGAGGACCACTGTGCTGTTCTCTTTGCTTTGAATAATCTGCTCCCTCCCAGCCTTTACATGCCTGGCCCTCCGTGTCATTCAGGTCTCACCTGGGGCATCGTCTGCCCTTTGAGGTCTTCACTAACCACCTAAACATATTTCCCACTCCAGCCTCCCTCCACTCACTCTCTGCGGACTTAAGGTTATTTGAAATTATTTTCTTCCTTTATTTGGTTATTTTCTTCTCTCCACTAGAGGGAATTTAACCTAGAGAAGTTAGCCTTCACAAAATAGGGACTTTGGGGGGCGCCTGGGTGGCGTAGTCGGTTAAGCGTCCGACTTCAGCCAGGTCACGATCTCGCGGTCCGTGAGTTCGAGCCCCGCGTCGGGCTCTGGGCTGATGGCTCAGAGCTTGGAGCCTGTTTCCGATTCTGTGTCTCCCTCTCTCTCTGCCCCTCCCCCGTTCATGCTCTGTCTCTCTCTGTCCCAAAAATAAATAAACGTTGAAAAAAAAACAAAATAGGGACTTTGGTCTCATCGCCACCACCGTATCTGCAGCCCAGGGTAGCTGTATGATACATATTTGTTGGCTGAATTAACAGATAAATCCTGTAGACCTAGTGAAGGATGAAGCTGGATTTGAATCCAAATCTGTTTGGCTTCAGGGTCTATCCACTTCCCACTCTAGCACGTTGTTTTCCAGCTGGGCCTAGTGTTTAATATCTGAATAAATAGCAAATATCCAGGCTTGATGCAAGATATTTGATTAAAAACACATTTAAGTTTTGGCAAATAATTGATTCTACTAAAAATAAAAGCGGATTGCTTCAAAGATTCCATAATATTGTGCTTCTCTTTGCCAGTGAATAAGTGACCCCAGTTAACAGTCAACTGTCATGCTAATGTTAAATATTTGTTATATTTTTATAGACTTACCAGATATTTCACTGACTTGGAGCACTTCAAAAACTGATTCTTTGTTAGGTTAATTTGAATTGTTGTAGATATATAATAGTAGGAAAAACAAGTACTTTGTTTTTAAAGAAATCTTTCACAGTCCAGAGTTTTCCCAAATTTGCATTATCTTTCCCAACGCTTAGATGGAATTATTGAGGCTTCACTGACTTTCTAAACTTTTTCTCACCAACAGATGTGTACAGTTGTCTCTTTTTTGGGGGTATGTAAGCCATCATGATTTCAGGAAACAAGGCCATGGTTGAGACATTTGAAGGAAAACAAAGTGTTGAAGAGCAGCTGACTGCATAACTAAGAAATCAATCATTGCCCAGGCTGCTTTATTGGCATAATTGGCAATGATTTATAGAATGATGGCAGGAGTCCAAATGGGCATGTGTATCCTTAATACCATTATAGCACTCTGGCATGGATCTTATTCAACATGACATAACTGGACTGGGGACGAAGTTTTAGAGACACCTATTTAAATTAGCTAATAACCAAGAAGAAGATATTGCCCATGAGTTTATTTTGTCTAATAGTGTGAAAATTTGTGACATATTTTAATGGAATCCTGACCCTGAACTGTGCTTAAAGCAAATCAGTCAGAAAATATCTCTTGAATGCTTGTGTAATATCTAGTGTTTTGCATATATCTAGTGTGATATTGCTTTATTAATCAACATTGCCACATGAAAGAAAGTTATGTCCAGGAAATAATTATGGCTGTTGAGCGCCGAGGACACGGGAAGGGATTTAGAGGCAGTGAGTGTGCAATTGGCCAACTGATAGATTTGGTTCATTTAAAAGGAGTAATGGAAGGTTTATCTACTGTGCTGCATCTTGTAACTTACTTGTTAAATTTATTCAGGAAAGATGGCTTTAGTGATTTTTCTGGAAACTAACTAGTGGGTTGTGAGAGATAATTAACAAAACTTCCTGTTTCTTCTCTTGGAACAGATGGATATTTTTGAAATGCAGCAGAACACTGAGCTCAGTTTGAGGGCATGCATAGTTGAGTTGCTTCTATTTGTATAATGAGGTGCTACTTGCCTGTATTCCAGAGGTCTACAGCCTTTTATCTGCAGAGTCATACAACTGGTTTCCACGGAACTAAGCAGCTAAATGTAGCAGCCAACATTGGCTTCAGAACCTGACTTTTAAGGACACTGCCCCAAAGGAGCTTTTTCTCCCCCTGTTGTTTTTTTCTACCTGATAAAACACATCTCGTCTACCTTATTATCCTAGCTATATGGGTGCCAGCATTTGAAAATGGCCTAGCTCTCTGGATGGAACTTATTGAAAGGGCATATATGAGGCAAACGTTCATTGCTAAAGTGTCAAGGTGTGGAATCTAGAATCAGTAAAATTGTTAAAATACGAGGTGGGGGGAGAGAGAGAGAGAGAAAGGACAGGCTGTGCACAAAAATTTCCCTGTTGATTCAATATTCAGGTGAAAACTGCTCCCTGTGATAAGTCAAGGTTTTGGCAAATGTGGATGATGACAGCAGAAAGCAGGGGATTTTAATGGAGTTTTCATGTTTCTGATAGATTTCTTACACCCAATGTAGGCGCACATTTGGTTAATAACTCTTAAAATACCTTGCATGTTTATATATTTGTCCTTCCTGAGAGGAGAATTTGCCACGAAGCTAATAAAGCTTGGCCCTTTATTTGTGAGGATCCCTTCCAACTTCTTATAAGGAGGAAAGCTAGGAATCTGTATATAATTTTGTATTCTATTTTCTTAAAGAGTCCCTTTCCTCTCCCAAATGAATGAAGTTCATGTCCAAACAAACTGAATCAGCTCCTGTTTGTAAGAAGGAGGTAGAAAGAGTTTCTGGTTTTTAGAAGATAGTGATGTCTCAGTAGTTTCCCTGGGAGAAGGAATGCGGGTCAACTTAACCCACTGTCTTTAACTTAACTTGTTCATTAAATAAGAAGCCCAGAGGAAAGGTTGGAGATATGTACAGCCATGGGATTACCATGAAATTTGATGGCTATTCCATTTCACTGTCATTGAACAGTAGAGAAAAATATGATGGGGGCTTATGAAAACTGCTTTGGGTCGTAACTTTGGACTACGAGCTCCTTGAGGGCAAGTTGAAATGAATGTTCCATTTGTATTTGGAGGAGTGGTGTCCAGCATCAATATTTAAAACAAGCCATTGTGGCTCGTTTAGGTAGCCTAGGTCCTTAATTAACTAAAAGAGAAGTAGAGTTTAAATTGCTTCAAGCCAAGTGATATATTTCCCGACTTGTGCACTGTAATAAAGAGGAGGAATACACATTTTGGGTAAAATGCACACAGAGTCCATTTTCTTGTTCAGAAAACTTGGATAGCATATTTATTATTTAAAGTCCAAGTCCTTACTATGATATAAGCTGTAACATAACTTTTCAGTTTTTTTTAAATTTTTAAAAAAAGTTTATTTATTTGAGAGAGAGAGCAAGCACATGAGCAGGGTAAGGGCAGAGACAGAGGGAGAGAGTGAATCCCAAGCAGTCTTGATGCTGTCAGCACAGAGCCCAATGCCAGGGCTCCATCCCACGAATAGTGAGATCATGACCCGAGCTGAAATCAAGAGTCAGACACTTACCCTACTGAGCCTCAGAGGTGCCCCTGTAACTTTTCAGTTTTATCTTCTGCCACCCAGCACTCCTGCTACCCAGGTTCCCTTCTTACCAGGATACACAGCAGTTCCAAATATTCTGCTCTGTTTTCACACTGATTCCTGAGGCTGAATGCTATTACCTCCTACCGGCCAAGTACAGTATCTTGCACGCAGTGAACCTGTAATGGAAGTTTGTGACATTATTATTTCACCTATGAAAAAAAAAATCAGAACTTGCTCAAAGCGAGTATGAAAGATTTGCTTCTATACTGAGCATAGTTTTTTTTTAATGCTTGTTTCAGAAGGAAGTCCACATTCTTAGATATGGAATACTGGAAATAGTTTTGAATCTAGTCTTTGCTTCCTTCTCCAGTTCCATTTCTTACCATTTTTGCTTGTTGCTCATGACTGCTTCTGCTTCCTGGCCTTCACACGCATTGTTCTGAACACCTGGAATGTTCCTTTTATCCCATCTATCTCAACTTGCTTCCCTTTGCTAATTTGTGCTGGTCCTTTGAGGATCACTCAGTTCAGGAGTCACCTCCTCAGGAAGCTATCTATCACCTAGATTCCCCCTCCGCCTCCATGGGGTTCACTGTTCCATTTATATGCTTTAATGGCATCTTATGGTTACTCTACAATAGCAATGGTGACTTTTTTTTTTTTTTAATTTACTGTTTACTTAATTGTATTTCTTCATTAAACACAATAGTTCCTGAAGGGCATGATGTCTTACTTACTGTGGTATCCCTGGACAAAATATGGTGTTCAGCTCTAATATTTATTGAATAAATATATTTCAGTTATCTATAAACAACTAGTTATGAGAGTTATAGAGAAATATGTTTTGCCTACATATCCTTGAGTTCATCAGAAGAAGCTTGCTAAAGTGGAGAAGTGTTACTATAGAGCACTTATGCTGCCAAAAGTATAAGTTAGATGTCAAGAAAATTCTCATACAAAGTGTAGGCACACATCCCTTCTATGTCTCCTGAGGAAGAAAAAAGCTGTCTCCTGCTGTTGCAACTCTTATAGTAATACGTTAATATCGCAGTGGGTAACATGTCTTAAAAGAATCAGAAATTGGTCCAAGGACACAGGGAAAATTGCTACTGAAAATCATTTAAGTTTTTGTACAGAGAAGCTTTTATGGTATCACCTAAATGAAAAAAAAATGTTTTTAAAGCTATATATCAAGAGCTGCATTCTACATGAAAATGAAAAATAACAACAGAAGAAGAAGAATAGCACTCTGTTCAGTTTTTTTTCAAAGAAAAGAAAACCTGGGTGTATTTTGCCCTTTGTATCCTGTTTTATAGTGATAAAATACTTGAATACTTAAACTTGTGCTTTGGTGTTACTTACGTTGTACAACATATTCTTATATTTAAAAATAGTACTGCTGAGAGTATGGTGCAGCAGTTTAATTTCAACTGTGTTACCCAAGGTAAACTTCAAGTTTTCTAGCAAGATGGCAGACTGAACACACAGGTCTGAAAATAAAATATAGTAAACACAAAAGAATAAACCAAAAGAAAAGGAGGGATGCCATCTGTAGATGAGTTATTTCAACAAATTGCTAAAAGATGAAAGGAGAATAGAAGGCTGTTGATGGCTTTTTTTTCTTTTCCTTTTTTCTTTTTGAGAGAGAGAGGAGCAGAGAGAGAGGGAGAGAGGGAGAGAGAGAATCTTAAGCAGGTGCCATGCCCAGTGCAGAGCCTGACACAGGGCTCAATCCCACAACCCTGGGAATATGACCTGAGCAGAAATCAGGAGTTGGCTTAACTGGTTGAGCCATCCAGGTACCCCCTTTTTCTTTTTTTAATTGAGAAAATACCAACCCAGGACACTTAAGTAGGGACTGTGACAATGGAAAGAACTGACTTGCCAGGAAAAACTCTAAAGGAACTTCAGTTCAGAGTTAGCAAATACAGTGCATCTGTCTAGTTATTTAACCTTAACTAATGGGTGTTTTTGAAAGACAGAACAGAGGGAAGGAAATTAACCAAACATTAGAGGAAAAATATCCAGAGCTGAATATTTGGTCTTGAAGAATCCCACCCAGGGGCACCTGGGTGGCTCAGTTGGCTAAGCGTCTGACCCTTGATCTCAGCTCAGGTCATGATCTCGTGGTTCTTGAGTTTGAGCCCCACCTCAGGCTCTATGCTCACAGCGTGGAGCCTGATTGGAATTTTCTCTTTCTCTCTCTGCCCTAAAGAAAAAAAAAAAGAAAGAAAGAAAGAAAGAAAGAAAGAAAGAAAGAAAGAAAGAAAGAAAGAAAGATCCCACCCAATGTTGAAATGATTGCAAAAAGAACTACCTGTCTAAACATAGCATCATGACACTTCAGATATCAGAAATAACCAGTATGTCTGAGAAGCTTCCAGAAAGAAAATATAGGTCAAAAACAAAGGAAGAGGAATAAGGCTGACAGGTGGCAATCCCAAATGTATGAGGTCTTGAAGACAATAGAGCAATACAAAGCCTGCAATGTTCTGAGAAAAAAAAATTAGAACCAATCAAAGTATGAAGAGAAAACAGACTTCTTCAAACATCTAGGGGCCTGGAACATTTACTTCCAGGCACTCTTCTTGCTTAGAAAATTATGGTGTACTGTAGAAAAATGAGGGTAAATATCCATGAAAGAGAAAAATGGTCATAAAAGAAACTGTGGCGTTACACCAAGAGTCTAGGGAAAAGACATTGCAGCATGACAGTTTGGCTGGAAGCTTCTGAATCGCCCTGGAAGCATGACTCAAGTAGAAGAGACACATTTTAAAGATTAGAATGGGTTAAGAGCTGATGTCATGAATGACCAGGTGAAGCAGGCACATCTCTTCTCTTTTAAGAAAACAGAAAAGAGAATTAGAAAAGGGGAAACCAACCAACCAACAAACAAAAAACAGGAAAGTCACAACCCAAATAGGAAGCACACTAAAATGTAGCATGATTCTATCTCTGTAGAAATAGAAGAATGTAATGCATTTGACTTGTGTGTTATGAATGTTTTCCCTTGAGTTGCCTGGGATATAATACTGGATCCTGTATCATATGGGGTTTGGTTACAAGTAATAGATAAATATCAGAGGTTTAAGGAAGATAGATTTATTTCTCTCTTGCATGGAAGAAGGAACTTTAGGGCTGATACAATAGTCTCAAGATCATTGAGAAACCCATGATCTTTCCATCTTGTTGCTCTGTCAAACTCCACCTATGGGTTCCGTGTAATGGTGATCGCGAGAAAATCTCACATAATAAACTATTAAAAGAGGATGCTTCTGGAATTAGAGCTAAGATGCAGAGTGTCAGAGCAGCAGTTACTTCTTATTATAAACTGTTCATTATATTTTTATTTTTTTTACCATGTACAAGTATTATTTTGATTAAAAGTAATACAGAGGATGAAAGATTAGTAAAGGGAAAGGCTCATTTTATATTCCTTTAGTTCTAATGCTACCTTCTCAAAGAAATCATGCTGATTGCTTTTATGAAATGCCACGAACACTCTAGTTACCACCAAGAAACTCTCCAGTTCATTATCTTGTTTTTATTTTTTTCATTAGCTGTTATCCATATCTGCAATCTTTAAATTTTATTTATGTGTAAATTGACATCTCCTTTAGAATGTAAGTTCTGTAAGGAAAGGGAAATTTTAAAAATTGCTCATTTCTGGGACACTTGGGTGGCTAAGTTCGTTGAGCATCCAACTTAGGCTCAGGTCATGATCTTGCAGTTCGTGAGTTTGAACCCCACATTGGGCTTGCTGCTGTCAGCCTGTCTACTCAGAGTCCACTTCAGATCCTCTGTCCCCCTCTCTCTGCCTGTCCCCCAATTGTACTCTCAAAAAAATTGCTCATTTCTGTGTCTCCAAAGCCCATAATAGTGGTTTGAATATAGTAGGCATTTAATACGTATTCATTGAATAAATAAACTCCCAAACAAATATTTAGACATTAGTAGATTCAGAAGGAGATAAATAAGAAGCCTGGAAAGGAATTTTATCAGTAAGGAACCTATAGTTAACATTGGTATCAAAAAAATATTGTAAGAAATGGCTTAGATCCAAGTTTCACAAGATATTGTTTTGGTTGTTGAGATATTTTTGCAAAATGGTCTCCATGACTGAAACAAGTTTGGAATGCTATATACAACATGCTATATATACCCTAGAAGATTTATAATATATATTGGTATATAAAAAATTCTGATAGGAATTACCATAAATAAATACATTTGCTTAACCCAGCATTGACATGAAACTCTTTTATGTCATAATCATTTTATTAACATGTTGTAGAGCTAGACCTCTATGGAACATATATTCAGAAATGCTGCTTAAATGTGTTACTTAAAGATCATGTAAGGCATACTTTATCTAAGTTTTGAGGAATTCAAAGAAATATGAACAGTACAGATTCAAATGTGGTGGGACAGTGATTGTGGGGTTCTTGTCACTACATGTGAAAAAAATATGAAGTTTTGAATTTGTCCTCATATTTCTGTCTCCGGACCAAGGGTTGTGCTTGGAGAGAAGAATTTTGGGATGGAACTGCATGGCTGGGTGTAGAAAATGGCTCTTCTTTTTCACATATCCAGACTGCATGCTGTCAGCTACTGACTATACTCAGAAGAGAAGCTCAGGGTAGTGCAATGCACAATTTTATCCTTTCATTGTTAAACCCACAACTTGGAGCACACCTAGTACAGTTGAGGCTTTATAAAGACAGGAGAAATTCAAAAGCAATCAGAAATATTTAACCATTGCAGTATACTTCGTACTCCCCAGAAACACTCACAAAGGTCTCCCAAGCCTATGTTTATTCCCAAAGATTATCAAATGAAGTTAATGTGCTTTTAAATTATATGTCTCTTTGATTTTAATTTTCTTAGCATATGGTGGGGTTTTTTGGTGACAATTCAAATAGGTGGTTACCTTGTAAACTCTGCCACAGCCTTATTATTATGTTATACTGATCATAATTCCTAATCATTTTGGTCATGTTTTTGTGGATATCTATTTTATGGATCATAATTATAGTATTAAGTACTTATTAAGTACTGCTTAAGGATTCTTCTCATTACTTCTAACTTCTGGGGTAAATTGAGATTAGTTTGTCCACTTCACAGTTTAGAAAACAAAAATCTTCAACCGTTCCAGTGAAATTTGGTCCATTAAAAAATCCACAACAGCTTTATCCAGTAATATCACATGTCTTCTTAAAGACTGTCCTATTTAAATGTTATTGACTAATTTGCAGAGCAGCTAAAAGACAGCCCAGATAAACAGGCGTTTCTTAGTTGTTTGCTGAAGAACTGAAGTGGTTGACTCACTTAACAGTTAGTGATACTACTTTCCTGGGATTTTACATAAAAACATTATGTACATGGAAAAACCATTTGAATCTTTAGTTAGGGCTCATTCTAGACTGGCCTTGAATCAAATCCCTGACTTGGGTTTTGCAACAAAATTTTTCACTCTGAACAATGCATATATATACAGCCATTTGAAATTCCCATTTTTTTTTGTTGGACAAAACTGGTTGATTCTCAGCAACTTATTATGTCCAACCTAATAGAGGCAGAGTCCAAGAACCCTCTCAGTCCTATCTGTCCCTAGGGCAAACTAGTCTCACATGTCAGCCAGGTCTAGCTGATATCCATTCAGGGAGCATATTTAACAGTTTCATAAGAAAGGAGTGGTAGGACTTCTGGTGTAAAGTGGTAGGTGATTTTCTGAGTTTAGCAAAAAAACAAGAAAACAATGTATTCATTTGGTGGATGAGTGAAAATGGAAGCCTAATGGTGTGACCGACTATCAGATCTTTGAATTGACAAATACCGCTTTTGACTGTTGTGCTGAAAAAACCCAGGTCAAACACCTTAGAGTACTTTAAAGAAAAACTTTCCAAGGCCTATCTTGTCTTTCTTTAGGCTAAAAAATATTTTAAAATCTGATTTGATTGATGAGTTACATTCTGCTTGAATGTCTTGAGTGTGGCAGAAATACTGCTGTGCAAATTCCTCCAAATTCACCGGGGTTGCTGATACGTCTGCACATGGGCTTGACACCAGGTTACATGAAATATGAATGTCCTGTCATGTTATTTTAGCTAACCTCAAGTAGAAAAGCATCTGAAGCATCAATATTTTTGGTCAGCCTTTCCTAAGTTTTGGTCACAGAAGTGAATGTTTCACGGTCCCTCCATAAATTATTCCATACATATCATGTAAATTATTACATAAAATATTACACATTGCAAGACTCCATGAAGCCTTGCAGCTCCACAGAACAAATCTGATGTGTGAAGAGTGGAGAACAATGTCCCTTATTGCTGAACAAGAGAATGGCATAATAAGATCTCAACGGGAGCAGTGAAAATAAGAGACTGAGCCAGAGAGAGATTTGAGCAAGTACGTCAGTGTGGCACATTGTATTTTACAAACATGGAAACAACGATATCTTCCCACCCAGACTTCTTCTATAACCATGCTATGCCCCCATCAAGAGGTGGAGTGCACATTCCTCTTCGCTAGTTCCCCACCCCTAACCTTTGAAACTAGGTGAGTCTCTATGACTTTTTGGACTAATAGAGTTTGGTGAAAGTGACTATGTGACTTCTTAGGACAGGATAGAAAAACGCCATGCCCTGCCCCCATAGGAATCTCGCTCTTGGAATCCAGACGTCATGGTGTGAGGAAATCCAAGAAACCCATAGAGAGGTCCACAAAGGAGAAGAACTGAAGATCATTGCCAGTGGTCCCAGTGTAGCTCCAGCCAATAGCCGGCACCAACTTGCCAGCATGCGAGTGGAGCATTGTGCAAATGGATCACCTGGGGTGAGCTGTTACAGCTGATGCCACACTGAGCCACAAAGAACCATCTTCACTGAAGTCCTGATCAAATTAGAGATTCAGGAGCAAAATAATGAATTATCATTGCTTAAAACACTATGTTTTAGAGTGATTTGCTACATAGCAGTAGATAACCAAAACAGCTAATTTTATTCAGCCTTAATTGAGGCACAGACAGTGTAAAAGGAGCAAACTGTGCATCTTCCTCAGTATCTTTCCCCCTTTGCTTTCTTTCACTGGTCTAAATCATCCCAGTTCTCTTTGCCTTTCCTTATATCACCTACTTATTTTTCATTGTTTTGATTACTCTTCCCTAAATCCCCTCTCAGGTTTTAAGACCCCGAGCTAGACACATTATGTTAATAAAGGCTTGATTAAAGCTGAGAGTAATTAGAGGATTAAGTGTAATTCCTACATTCTATTATCTTATTTATAGAACTTGATGGCAGGCTCTAAATTTCAACAGCAAGTGCTGAATTTAGGACTTAACCTGACACCAAGTTCTTCCAACTTCAACAGGCTTTAACATTTTCTGTTTAAATTAAATATTGCCAGCACCCAAAAAATTATATAAGACATGACAACAAACACTCACCTAGTCTGTCTTGTATCAACTTTTAACCTTCTATAGATTAAAAAGATAATAATGAATTGTAGATACCATTGACTAGACCTCTGTGATACTGTTCCCTCCCCCAGAAAAAATTACTGTTCTAAATCTTTCCCATGAATGTTTCATACAATTATGATATATGTATATATCAATAAATAATATATAATATTGCTTTGTTTTAAACTTAAAAAAATGTGTATTTATTTAGTTTGAGAGAGCGAGACAGTGAGACCGGGAGAAAGAGCAGAGAGAGGAGAGAAACAGAATCCCAGGCAGGCTCTACACCAACAGCATGGAGGCTGATATGGGGTTACATCCCATGAACCGTGAGATCCTGACCTGAGCTGAAATCAAGAGTCAGACACCTAACTGACGGAGCCACCCACGTGCCCCTGTTTTAAACTGTTATAAATGAAATTCTTATACACCCTTCTGTGTCTTAGTTTTTTGATATATCCATTTTAGTGCCTATATACTTTATTATGTGACTATAACCATACTTAATCAAATCTGCTGTTGATGAACATGTAGGTAGAAACAGATTTTTGCTGTTCCAGATCATGCTCTACTGCACGTTCTTGTACATGTCATCTTATGCACACGTGAAGAAGTGTCTCCAAGGTTCTACCTGGAGGATGAATTGCAGAGTATAAGGATGCACACAACTTTGACTTTAGTAGGTATTGACAAATTGTTTTTTTTTAATGTGTTTCTTACAATTCAGTTTCCATCAGAATTGTTGGAAGTTCTTGTTCCTTCAAATTCTTACCAAAGTGTGGGATTATCAGACTAGGAAGTATGATAATTTTTGGCAATCGAATGAGTATGAAATGCAATTTTAAAAGTTTTGCATTTTGGGGCACTTTGGTAGCTCAGTCAGTTTAGAGTCCGACTCTTGATTTTGGCTCAGGTCATGATCTCATGGTCCGTGAGTTCGAGCCCCTCATCAGGCTCTGTGCTGACAGCTCGGAGCCTGGAGCCTGCTTTGGATTCTGTGTCTCCCTCTCTCTGCCCCTTCCCCGCTCATTCTCTGTCTCAAAAATAAACATTAAAAAAATAAAAAAAAAATAAGTTTTGCATTTCTTTGATTACTAATGCTGTTGAGTATTTTTTGTACATTCATGTTCTTTGTCTATTTCTCTAATCGATTTTTGTCCTTTTCCTATTCATTTATAGGATTTGTATACAAATCTTGCATATTAACTTTTTATTCATTATATGCATTGCAAATACTTTCTCTCAGCTTCATAGATTGCATTTTAACTTTGGTGTCTTTTTTTGAACAGAAGTTTTAAAAATTTAATGTCAAATTTATTTATCTTTTCCTTTATGGTTTGTGCTTTTTTCTGTCCTACTAAATGGATCTGTTCCTTCCTGGAAATCATTAATTATCTTCCCTATTTTTTCCCCAATGATTGATTATTTACTTATTCATTATTTATTTATTGAGAGAGGCAGAGAGAAAGTGAGAGAGAGGGAGAGAGAGAATGAGAATGCCCGTGAGTGGGAGAGGGTCAGAGGGAGAGAGAGAATCTTAAGCAGGCTCCATACCTAGCAAGGAGCCTGCTGTGGGCTCAACTTACTACTGTGAGATCATGACCTGAACTGAAATCAAGAGTTGACATTTAACTGACTGAGTCACCCAGGCGCCCCTCCAAATGTTTTGACTATTTACTTTTTACATTTGGATCTTTCATTTTTTTTTCCAATTCATTTTTTTTTTTTTTTTTAATTTTTGGGACAGAGAGAGACAGAGCATGAACGGGGGAGGGGCAGAGAGAGAGGGAGACACAGAATCGGAAACAGGCTCCAGGCTCCGAGCCATCAGCCCAGAGCCCGACGCGGGGCTCGAACTCACGGACCGCGAGATCGTGACCTGGCTGAAGCCGGACGCTTAACCAACTGCGCCACCCAGGCGCCCCTTCCAATTCATTTTTGATATGATGTGAAGTAGGAAGCTATCTTTTTTCCTACTTGGATAACTTATTGGTCTTGATCATGTTTTCTGAATAATTAATCCTTCTTCATTGATTTGTAATACCATCTCAGACACAAACAACATTTCTATGTAAGTGTTTGTTGGTTCTGGTCTCTTTTTTCTGCTCTCCTGTTCTATCTGTCTAGACCTGTATATCTTAATTAATATAACTATTCTAATATATTATAGAATAAGTCTCTACACCTTAGTTTTCAAAATTATGTTAGTGATTCTTGGCTCTTTCCTTTTCTCTTTGAATTTTAGGATCAGCTTGTCATATTCTTTAAAAATACTCCTTGGGATTTTGATGGAATTAATTTGTAGTAAAATTAATATCTTTATAATTCTGAGTCTCCCTATTCATGACCATATTCTATCTCCATTTACTTAGGTCTTTTTTTTTTTTTTTCCTTTGGTCCCCTTATAAGGTTTTATAATTTTATCCATAAATACAGTTGGTCCTCATTATTTGTGGATTTCATATTTGTGAATTTGTCTACTTCCTAAAATTTATTTGTGATCTTCCACATCAATACTCACCGTGCATTCACGGTCATTGGCAAACACGTGCAGAGTAGCAAAAAATTTGAGTTGACTAACATACACCCATGTTCCCAGCTGAGTTCCAGCAAAGCAATGTTTTGTTTTCTTGTTTTAGTTCTCATATTGTAAACATGAGTGTCCTTTCTGCAGTTTATTTAGTGCCATATTTTTCATATTGTTCTGCCCTTTTCCAGTGATTTAACTGTTTAAAATCCCCCTCAAGCATAGTGCTGAAGTGTTATCTAGTGCTCCTAAGGGCAAGAAGGCTGGGATGTGCCTTTCAGAGAAAATACATGTGTTATGTAAGCTTTGTTCAGGGATGAGTTATAGTGCTGTTGGCTGTGAGTTTAGTGTTAATGAATCAACAATATATAGTAACCAAGGTCTTTTAAAACAGAAACACACATGAAACAAAGTTATATATTGATCAGTCAGTGAAAATGTGACCAGAAACTTGCAGGAACCCTTCCCTGTATTTCCCCTAGGAGCAATGGTTCAGTATTTGCTACTTTAGTGTATGTGGCAACTTTATAGAACATAATTACCACGAATAATGAGAATCGACTGTAGCCTAAACATTTTTTATTATATTTATTTTAAGGCATCTTGTATTTTATGTAATTGTAAATAGTATCTGTTTTTACATTACATTTTCTAACTTGTTTTTACTGGTGTTGAGTGTATTGATTTTGGTATGCTGATCTTATGTCCCAGCTTTGTCATTTTACTAGTTGTGTGATTCTTGGCAAGTTTATTAGGTTGGTAGGGCAGCCCTAACAAAGTACCACAATCTGTGTGGCTCAGAACAACAGAAATTTATTATCTCACAGTTCTGGAGGCTAAAAGTCTGAAATCAAACTGTTGGCAGGGTCACATTCCCCCTGAAAACTGCAGGGGACTCCTTCCTTTCCTCTTCCTAGCTTCTGATGGTTGCGAATCATCTTTGGCATTCCTTGGTTTGCAACTGCATGCCTCCACTCTCTGACTTTGTTGTCACATAATGATCTCCCTGTGCGTGTCTGTGCCCCAATTCCCTATTCTTAAAAGGGCATCAATCATGTTGGATTAGAACCCACCCTAACGGTATCATCTTAAATCGATTACATCTGCAAAGATCTGATTTTCAATAGGGTCATATTCACAAGTACCAGGGGTTAGGGCTTCACCGTGTCTTCTGGGGAACACAATTCAACCTCTAACAGTAAGTTCCTTAATCTTTCTGTACATCAGTTTTCTTTGGAAATAGTAATTGTATTATTGTCAGAGGGCTGTTGTATTAGATTAGTTAATGGATTAGTTAATAATATATGGAAAGTACCTAGAACTGTGTTTGGCCCACAATAAGAATATAATATGTGTTAGCTGGTTAAATTACTTTTATCTGTCTGATCACTTTGCTGAACTCTGTTACTGGTTTAAAAAGTTTGTAGATAATTTTGAATATACTCTATAGATAGTCATGTTGGATGGAAACAGCAGTTTTATCTTTCCTAATTTTTATACATTTTATTTTACCTTCTTACCTTATTATTGTAAAACACCCATGATAATATTGTATAGAAGCAGTGATAATAGGATGGTGGGCATCTTGTTTTGTTTGTGATTTAAATCGGAGTTACTCTATAATTTTATCATTAAATATTATGATTGCTCTAGCTTTACAATGATGTCATTACTCAGGTTAAGAAAGTTTATTTCTAGCCATAATTTTCACAGGGTTTTAAAATTAACCTTTGAATAAGTATTAAATACTTTTTAAATGCATTTTTTAAGAAAATTATGTTTCACCCTCCCCCCCTTTAATATCAAGCCTGAAAGGATAGGAATCAGCAGCAAATGAAAGTCTGGGCTATGAGTCAGGAGGTGAATAGAAACCAGTTGGAATTTACCCAAGGGCTACAGGAGTGCTGATGCATAGGGGCACTTGTACCCTAGTGTTTATAGCAGCACTTTCAACAATAGCCAAATTATGGAAAGAACCTAAATGTCCATCAACTGATTAATGGATAAAGAAGTTGTGGTTTATATATACAGTGGAATACTACTTGGCAATGAGAAAGAATGAAATCTTGCCTTTTGTAGCAACGTGGATGGAACTGGAGAGTGTTATGCTAAGTGAAATAAGTCATACAGAGAAAGGCAGATACCATATGTTTTCACTCTTATGTGGATCCTGAGAAACTTAACAGAAGACCATGGGGGAGGGCAAGGGGAAAAAAGTTAGAGAGGGAGGGAGGCAAACCATAAGAGACTCTTAAAAATTGAGAATAAACTGAGGGTTGATGGGCGGGGAGAGGGAGGGGAAAGTGGGTGATGGGCATTGAGGAGGGCACCTGTTGGGATGATCACTGGGTGCTATATGGAAACCAATCTGACAATAAATTTCATATTAAAAAAAAAAAAGAAACCATTTGGAATCAGACTGGGTTGGCAACAAAGGAAGAAACACAAATTATATGAATGGCTGTTTGTCTATATTGTTTTGCAGGTGCAAAGTGTGTGGTTATGGAGGACGAGCTTTAGGTTGGTAATAATAATTAATAGTAATAGTGACAACATGGTAAGTGATAGTTAACAATAACATTCCTTACCAAGTCCTTCCAACACAATGGAAATAAGAAGACATACATTTCTTCTTGTAGTTTACAAACTAGTTATTCTGTGAGCTCTAACAAAGCACCAGTATTAAAAAAAAAATTCTGAAATAATGAAGGAAAAAGTGTTTACAACACTCTGACCCAGGAGATGGTGTAATTTCAATTTCATGCTTAGTCACAAAATCATCCTGAATAGCTTGTTGAATTCAATCTGCAGTGTGGTATGGATTCTGTAGGGGGCAGCTCTTCCCGCCTTCCTCAGGCTCTGTGTGAGTCACAGGAGGCTCACCCTCCCGCCCTGTTCTTTCTTCTAATCAAATAATTTTTATTGTTATTTGAAAGTTCATTGCACTGAGATAGGTCATCTTTCTGGGATACCGACAAGGTAAAAACCTGGCTCCGATCCATATAAAGCATTCTGAAACCTGTTTGTGATGAATGTTTGGACAAGCTTTGTAGCTGATGTGTCTGTTTAGATGACAACTGAGGCCCGGCCTGGACCTTTGCACTCACCTTCTGTTTATACCATCTATGAGTAATCTCCTGTTGTTCACACCTGGGGGGTGGGGTGGGTGCTGCTTGCCTTCAAATCCTCAGAGTGAAAAAAGCAAAGGAGAAGTAAGGAGCTCATGGTATCTGGAGCCGTTTCAGAGTTTCTGTGAAGTGAGGAAAAGTCGGGGTCATTTCCTTTAACTTCGGAGCTATTAGTCTTAGTTGTCGGCAGCCGGGTTACCTGTGATTGAAGGCCACAAGTGCAAATATTCAAAAGGCAATTTAGGCATGTTTCTGGCTGGGTGTGGGACCTGCTTCAATAAATTCCAGTGGAAAAAAGGAATAATGCTGTCTGCTTAACAGCTTGCTTTTCGGGTTCTTAAAATGACTGACAAAAGAGTAAATGCTCAGTAAAAGTTTTAAATTACACCAAAACTCTCTTCCTTTCCTCGTTCCTGCCAACACGCCAACACACACTTCTTAAATTTTTTTTTAATGTTTATTTATCTTTGAGAGAGAAAGAGACAGAGTGTGGGTGGGGGAGGGGCAGAGAGAGAGGGAGACACAGAATCTGAAGCAGGCTTCCAGGCTCCGAGCTGTCAGCAAAGAGCCTGACGTGGGGCTGGAACCCACAAACAGTGAGATCATGACCTGAGCCGAAATCAGATGCTCAACCAACTGAGCCACCCAGGCACCCCTTGCCAACATACACTTCTTAAGTGTCCATTAGATATGTCAGAGATGGATGAGTACAAAGTACTTAGCACAGTTTTCCCGTGGATGGTAAGTACTCAGTGAGTGACGAGTACTTATCCCTATTTAGTACTACTCCCAAGGAGATCATTGCAAATTTTGGTGTGATTTGTCATCTCGTGCAGTGAACGCCTTACCAAGAAGACGTTTTACCATGATGCCTTTTTCTGGTCAGAAGCTGATGTTTGTGATAGCACAGTCCATTCATTGGTCAGAACAATGACAACAACGCATGTATGCGAAATCCGTTTTCTAGGGGTTTCTACAGGGGTGGTGAAACAAAATCTGTCTGAAAGCCTTGATCCAAACATTGGGCTAATGAGGACATGTGGCCTTAGATGATTTGAAGACTGTGTAAAAGGTTAATGGGTTACTATTTAAAACCATACGTAAAGACTTTTTTTCTTCAGTTTGGAGGGCTGCGTTTTCTAAGTTCGCACACAAATTCCTTTTTATAGTGGGTAGGCTGCCTTTCTCAGCTGCATACTGTCATTCCTAAACAATCCTAGAGCTAAAAATTTTAAGTGCTGTCACCCAAAATTGCTAGACAGAACTTACTCTTTAATTTGTCTGTCACTCTGTCTGTCACTCCACTTGCACTTTGTGGTGACGCACTGGTTCAACTGTCATATCCTGTACTCTTTTACAATAATAAAAAAAAAAGAGGCCCCAGTTGTACTCCTGGGATGGCTGGAGCAGTCACCTCCAGCTGCCCAGAGCTCTTCCGACATAAACTTTGGCAGTGAGTCCTGCTGACAAAGTGCAAGTAAAGTAACAAATCTTTACTCTTTTACATGAATGATCCCTCACCTAGAAACTGTCAATTAGTAGCAAAGACTCAAACACTGAGAAGCAGAGGATGGGGAGAGATGTAACAACTGGTCACCCCAACCTTTTACTATAAGTGTACTGTAAGCAAATGACTTGCTGTAGGTGCCAAGCTCAGCAATGCTTCACAGAGGCAGGTAAGAAGTGCATTCACTTGCCTTTTTCTCACTGTCTGAGCACGGGATTTCTGGAGGGAGCTAGTTGGTTCAACTATGGGGATTCTGTTTGGACTCCACATTTCGATTTGAACACTCACTTAGGTGGTGTTCAAGGCCGTGACAGGTTCCAGAGGGGAAGGAGAGATGGTGTCGCAGTCAAGTCTGTGTGATAGGGTCCCAAGAGGAGTCAAAAAGTAAATTTTGGTTTAATCTCTACCTCCTGACCCAAATCCTTTCTGATTACTGCAGGAAGTCTTTGGGCGGGGGTAGAGGTAAAGAAAGAGCATCTCCTGCACTCCAATGTTATGACATGATCTCTTACTGCTCCCAGCTGGGGATCCTTGGCCCCTGTCAGCGTGGAGGCATACCTTCTTCTCACCTGTGTCAGCCCTGGTGTTAGGCCACCAAGCACATTCGGTATGTGTGCTGTATGCTTACAGAGACCTGAGTAATACAGGGCTTTGTTCTATATTGCTTTTCACATACAATATTCTTCTATCTGTGATTTTGGCTTTGACCCAGGGGGAAAGGATGGGGTGCAGGTTGAGGACCATCCTGTTGCTCTTCACTGTGTTGTTCTAAAGCCACCCTCTTTTCTAGCCCCTGCCCTAAGGCTGGAACTTAGCTTGACCCCTGTGCCTCCTTGACCTTCCATCTACACTGTCCTGTTCTCCCCTGAGCTCATCTACATGCTGGGGGATGAAGGGGTGAGGAAGGTGATCTCCAGTCCCACTGCCTATCAGACAGAGCCCCAGATGAGTTTGATTTTGCAACAAATGCACATCTCGGGCCTCTGTTCTGGGACCTCAGCAACAATAATGGCCTGTATCTTTTTTTAGTTTTTTTAAGTGAACAACTCGATTTTAATTTTATTTTTATTTTTGAGAGAAAGAGAGGCAGAGAGAGAGAGAGAGAGAGAGAGAGGGAGAGAGAGAGAGAATCTTAAGCAGGCTCCACGCCCAGCATGAAGCTTGATGTGGGGCTCGATCTCACGACTATGAGATCATGACCTGAGCCAAAATCAAAAGTCAGATGCTTACCTGACTGAGCCACCCAGGCACCCCAACAACTTGATTTTTAAAGGAAAATTATTCAAGGAAAGAATATTAGGAAAGGTTGGAGGATGTAAAACATTTTAAATACTCCATCTACTGATGATTTCCTTTTTTTAAAAAATCTCTGTTAAGTTTTGGAAGTGTGAACAGGGAGACTTTTTCTGGGTCTTTAATGGGAGGATCAACAGTTGGAGAATATATACCTGCCTCTGCAAGTTATTTTTTTGACAATTCTGTGGGAGTTGACGCTATCAATTCTCTGTTAGTCTTTTCATGCAGAAATGTTCCAAAATAGTAGATGATGCCCACAGCTCAGTTTACATCTGTCCCCTGATCTCCCAACCTTCCTCCCCTGTGAGGAGCTACTATTTTTCTGATTGGCTTCCTTTCTCTCCTTCTCCTTGAATTTCAGCTAAAGTCCATTTTGGGAACTTGTGCCTATAGTTTAAAAAACTTTATTGATGAGAGGCTTTGCTCTAATATATAATTAATAAGTCAGAACTTTATGTCCAAGATGCTTTTTAAGTGCCAACAAAGTGTTTTAATTTACATACTAAAGTCTTCATTTTGTTCTGAAACCTTTTGGACTTGCTTAATACATTTATCAAGTATGATTCCGAAAGTTCTTACATGGGCAATGTGCAGTGTGTGCTTAATAGATAACATTAATAAACGCACACTCAATCACAACACTAAAAGCCACTTCCATCTGGATTTACTGGCAATAAAAAGAGACATTACAGAACTTTGGGAATTTGATCAAGGCACCAAATACTAGTCTTAGATTACAAAACTGTAGACTCTAACTACTTGGGAAAACAAAGCAATCAAGGACAGACTTTTGTTAAAAGCTTTGCACTGTAGATTAATAATTAATGTGTTAAATGTACTTTGTAATAAACTCTATCATCATGGATTACTTTTGATAGCTAAATTGGCAATGATACCCCGACGTGGCTTCATTGACTCTGGCTTTCAATTTTACTTGCTAGATTTATCGGGTTAAACGACAACGAACCTATTCTAGGCCTATTTTAACTTGTTTAGAAATCATAATTAATTTAAAAGTATTGACAGAGACCGCAAAAATTATACAAAAATTGGCAAAGTTACAAAAACTAATAATGGGAGAAGGTCTTTAAAAGAGAAAGTGGCATAATCTACTTTTAAGGTAAATAAGTAGCTTTCAGTAGGGGAAAAGCAGTTCAAAGGAACCAATTAATGGTTTTCATTCAAGAGACCATTGAAGGTAGTGTTATCTGATTATTATATATGGATAATAAAGATGAATAATGCAGTAAGTTAGTCTAAAAATAGTCAAATGTTCCGGAAACAAGTAAATGCTAGATTATAATTATATATATTGTATATAATTTATATTATGTAAATTATAAGTTACATCAACTTTGAGGTCAGGAATTAGAAGTAGACTTAAGCATCAAATGTTTAGAAGACTGAGAAAATATCCTTTGTGATGTGTTTAAGTCCAGAACTCTGGGCACTTTTTTCAGAAATTGAATATAAATCCCACCAGAATCCTTTAGAACACACAGAGAATAACAAACCAAATAGACCATCTCTTAGAAAAGTGAATTTTATTTTCCTCAATCTTTGCCTTAACCTTAAGGAAATTGCATTTATTTCTATTTTCATAGGGCACTCCATTTTCAGAAGAGGGATATTCAAGGGTCATGCTGGAGTTAAGGTACAGGGTTACTGCAAAAATCTGTATTTCATCACTTGTTTTGAGAGTCCCTTATTCCCCACCCCCAAGTAACAATAATCTCACAAACACTTAGAACCTTACTTGTTGCAAAGGGTTTTTGTTTTTCAGTTGTATGATGCTGTTCATTATTTAAAAACTCACATGAAACAATAGTGTATTTGTTACAGGTATATGTAAATAGATTATGTGGGAAAAAACATACCATTGACAACGGTGCAGACTTCTGTAGAAGGAATAAAGATTGAGGTCTTCATCGAAGAGGACTGGGCCCACAAAGCACTCTCTCACACACTGTTTCTCTTATCCTTGAAACACGTGTAAGTCCAGTTTGTATAGGAAGTTCCTCTCTATTCATCTCACAAACAGTTGAGAACCTACTGTGTTTCAGCTGCTTGCGATGTATCAGTCAACAAAGCCTGTGACTTCAGAACCAAAACCCTTGTTTGATACTCTTGTTGATAAAAAATAACAGATGTAAAAAAACAAGTAGATTAAATAGGATGTTAGAGGGTGATAATTAGTATAGAAGAAGAAAAATAAATTTGGAAGGAGGTGAGGGCTTATCCATGGGGATATCTGGGTGAAGGGCATTCCCAGATGAGAGCCCAGTCAGTGTGAGATCCTTAGGAGGAATGTGCCTGTCCCTCTGAGGAAATGCAAAATGGCTCATGTGGTTGAAGCAGAGTAACGAAGAAATGAAGTCAGACAGACAATACAGACCACTGTAATGTCTTTGGTTCTTCCTTAAAGGGAAATAGGGAGCTATTGCAAGAGTTTGAGCAACAGAGTGACACAATCTCACGTGAATTTTAGAAGTTCCACGCAGCTGTTGTGTTGAAACAGAGTGTGGATGACAAGGTTCTCAGGCAGACCAGCCAGGAGGCTCACACACTAATTCAGGAGAGTGGTGAGGTGGCTCAGACCCAGGAAGGTCCAGGGGAAGTAGTGAGAAATGGATACAACTTGAACATATTTTGAAGGAATAGCTGACAGGATTTCCTGAGATTGGATGAAGGTAAAAGAGAACGGCATGTGAAGAAGGACTCCAAGGTTCTCTGACCTGAGCGCCTGGAAGGGTGGAGTTGCCATCAATGGGTATGGGGGAAGGCTGCAGGTAGAACAGGTTTTCGGCGGAAGGCTGGAATTCAGAGGTAGATGTGTGAAGTTTGATACTGTCTTTAAGTATATGTAGGCCAACTGCCAAGTAGGAAATTAGATTCCAGAGTCCAGAGTTTGGGAAAGGACTCTGGAGTGGATGTATGCCTGCATCTGGTTTTGGGAATTGTCAGTATGGTGATGGTGTTTAAAACCCTGAGGTGGATGAGACTGCCAAAGTTGTGAGGCTGGAGAGAGACAAGAGGACCAGGGACCAGGCTGTCTTCATGCTTCAGGCATTAAACACATACTTAATGAGCTAAAGATGTAATTGCAATAATGAGAAAGTTCTATGAAGGAAAACCTCATGGGGCTCTGGTGGAAGATGGTCAGCTCAGGGTGAGCCTCCCACAGAAAGTGGCACTAATTCATTCATTCATTCATTCATTCATTCATTCATTCAGAGAGCACAAGTGCCAGTGGGGGAGGGGGGCAGAGGGAGAGAGAGAGAGAATCCTAAGCAGGGGCTCATTGTCAAGCCCAAAGTGAGAGCTTGATCCCACCACCCTGGGATCATGACCCGAGTTGAACACTCAACTGACTAGCCACCCAGATGCCCCAGAAAGTGGTGCTTTCAAGGAGACCTGAAGGAGAAGTAGGAAGGAGTCAGCCAACTAAGACAGAGCAATTGTCTGAGCAGGCAACCTGGGGCGGCCAGGGGCGGGTGCACACTGAACAGAGCATGGGCAATTGGGGCAAGAACATGGTGTGCCATGGGAGGGTGATGTGAAATGCAGTTGAAGGGAAGGTAGGGGCCAGATTGCGTAAGGGGCCACGTGAGGATTTTGAACTCATGAGCAGTGGGAAGCCATTCAAAATGCTAAGAAGAAAAAGACTATAAAACAATGAATTAAAATCTTTTAGCTGGAAAGAAGTGAATAATGAAGGGCTTCAAGGACAGGGTAATGGAAGTTTCTGCTTAAAATGTGTATTAAATACAGGGGAGAAAGCAGGATGAATGAATGGCAGAATTGCAAAACAGGCTCTTGAGGTACAATGACTGAGACCAAAATAAGGTGGGATTGTGAGTAATATTTAATTTTTCAGTCATTTTATTTTAAAAAAAGATAAAAACCTCATAAAAGCTAGAGAGGAATAATAGAAACCAGGTATGGTATGGTTGGCGGTGTGATACCCAGACTGAGAGTTGCAGAAGAATGGAACTGGGCATGTAAAATAATGAATGCTACAGAAGAGACCAGGTGGCCGGACCTGTTTGTCCTTTGCTGTAATGTTAGAACAGGGCATGGTTAACGAGTGGTGACAAGCTATAGTCCGTCTACAATGAAAATCCAAAAAGAAAAAGAAAAGCCTCTACTAAGGATTGAGGGATATCGGAGGAAGAATGTTTTGACATTATAACACATGATAATAAATGTTGTGGGCTTGCCTTTTCTGAAAGTCTTTAGAAGCTGGGCAGACCAAAGGGTGACAATGTTCAAAATTAGTTAACTATGGTGAATCTTAGGGTGCTTTGCTAGTTGGACTTCTTAGTTTTAACTGCCCCTAACCAGGAAACCATTCACGAGGTGAGAGTGATGAGACTTAGTTAGCATAGAGAGACAGGAGAGGGACTTGGCGTTTTGCAGGAAGAGTTACTTGGGGCCAGGATGGGTAGCTGAAAAACAATCATGTATCATTCAGGGAGTTCTGTGGGTTCTCCTCACACAAGATGCATTGTAATTTGCAAATTTGCAAGGCAGATTCTCATCTGCTTGGGAAGGTACTCAAAGGGGGAAGGATACAATTCTAGCCCCTGTTTTTGTGAATACAATGGGCAGCTAATCCTGAATCAAAGGGAATAGTTTAAAGACCTTTTAAGAACTATGAGATTACTTGACAGTCAAATACTAGATAATCTTACAGAAATATTTTAAAGAAATATCTCATTAGCTCACTCATTTGTTCATTCATTCATTCACTTATTCATTCATTCAAAAAATGGTAATCAAGCTCCTCTTTGTGCCAGGAGAAGCACTAAATGCTTGATTGGCCTTTATCCTTACAGAGTCTCTTTTAATGGGGAAAACAAATAGTAAACAAGGAAATGAACAACTTTGATTTGTCCTATGAAAGTAACACACCAGATGGGGAGGTAAGTAATGGGTGTGGCTAGGGCAGGAGAGCCCTCTGAGATCAGGTGTTTGGGGAAGTTTTCTCTGGGGAGGTTATCTGAGCCGCTGATAGTCTGGAGCATTAGATCATCTCCACTCACATGCCCAGTGTTAGGTCAAGGTGTCTTCAATTTAATTTGTCCTTTTCAAAAATCTCCTTATGTGGTGAAGCCTTTATGTCCGTTTATGACAACTTTTAGAAAGCTTAACGCCTCTGCCACTAAAGTTATAGCTTCCATTTACCTGCAGGCATAATTCTTTATTAACATCTATTTTCAACTATGTTAATGCAATGGAAGCTTGGTACCTACAACACTGTAGTTCCCAGGACAGGCTTAAATAGGAAAAGACTCGATTACTAAATAAAATGTTCGCAAACAATTTGCATGTTCAACTGTAGGGGGAGTTAATATAGCTAATAGGAAAAATTCCACTACAAAAATGAATCTAATGGTTACTGGGGATTTGGAAACTTGGAAATATCATCAAAATATAAATATTGGTATAATGCCAAGATTGCATATTATTCTGTATTATTAAATCATAAAAAAACTCAACTTTTATCGCAATCACGTTTGGAATGCTCAACATTCTCTTGCCATTTAACTAGAACACATTTTTCTAGATACAAATGGATATATTAATTTCCATAAAAGTGTTATCTTTTTACAGTATATTTAATTCAGATCCAGTTCTATTTCCACTAAAATAATTGCTTATAATACACAGACTCGATTTTATATGACTAATTAGAACAGTGTATGGGAAAAAATAGGTTTGCAGGTAATATTGAAATTAAATATGTTAATCTGTACCTCTGTGTGCACATTTTATATGAGCTTTAATTTGCCAAATAAATTATAGTTCTGTGTTTATAAGGTGCCCTTGAAAGAGTGTCCTATTTTTGAGCACTAATACCATGGGGAAACAAATATACAAAGCTTTTAGCTATAGGGCTACACTTGCATAAATTAAGGCAAGAGCTGTTGGTTGGTAAGTAGAGCTATGGTATCCTTAGCTTTTTAAACACTCTGAATTGTTAACACATTTTTTTTTTAGTATGGTTACTAATATTAAGATAATAAATAATATTTAGTTTCAATATCGCACCCTTCAGCCAGGGCATAAATTCATTTTGAATGCTGTGTTGAATTAATGTATAATAAACATACTGCAGTTTGCTATCAGGAATTCTCAATGAAATGCAGGAAGTCAGTTCTTTGCTTATGCATTAGCACTGCCAGTCTTGCTCTGTTTAATTTTAGCTATTTATAAAATTGCTCTACTGACAGTCCTCTTTATTTTCACGTGATTGTTTTAAGGTTAACCAGAAATGGTATGGTGTGTTTTCTGAAGTTGGTTATAGTGCTGATGTAGGAAGACGGGTCCTTAACAAAAATCCTTTTCACAATTAGCCACCTGCAGTCGGGACATCCAGCTGCCTAATTGGGTGAATTGTGGGGTTTCCTGTGGGGCAGGTGGGGGCCTGCCAAGGAGCAGTGGAGTGTCTCAGAAGGGAGTTGGAGCACAGGGGACTTGGGAAAATAATGTTGCCAATGGAAGTAGAATCTGGAATCTGATAGCGGTTGTAGCAATTGCCATTTACTTCTGAGACAAATCAGAGCTGTATCTAAAAATGTTATGTATTATTGTCTAATAGATTGGCTCCTTTTTAGGATATCTATTTAAATAACTTCTAGGACTTTTCCCTTAAAAATGGCTCTGAGGCTTGCATCTTGATGGAGTACGGTGAATTCCCCAGTAACACCCAAGTTTGCAACCACAGAAAGTGGTAAGGAAGCCTTCAAAAAGGATATACCTAATGTTACTCTGTATCAGTCAGCTCAGGCTGCCATGACAAAATATTACAGATTGGGTGGCTTGACAGAAATTTGTTTTCTCACAGTTCTCTAGGCTGGAAGTCCAAGGTTAGGCTGCCAGCATGAGACGTTCTGGTAAGAGCTCTCTTTCTGGTTTGCAGATGGCTACCATCTTGCTGTGTCCTCACTAGCAGGGAGAAGGCGTGAGCCCTGGTATCTCTTGTTATAAGGATATTAATGTTATTGAACCAAGGCTCTACTCTTATGACCTCATTTAACCTCAATTACTTCCGTAAAGGCCCCGTCTCCAAATACAGTCACATTGGGGGTTAGGGTTTCAGCATGTGAATTTTGGGGGGACACAATTCAGTCCATAGTATACACTAAATTATTTAAATATGGGGCTTTTAAAATTGGGGTTCATAACTTCTTTTGGTGCCAAAGAGCCCTTTGGCAGTTTGGTAAAGCCTGTGTATGGACTCCCTCTCAGAACAAAGTGTTTAAATGCATGAAGTAAATTATATAGGGTTACAAAGGAATCTAATTATACGGAAACGCAGTTAGAAAATATTAAAATGCTGTGATCTAGAAATATGGTTCTTTTTTATTAACAATTAGTTAACATGCTCTAGTAATGGATAGATATTTTGAAATATTTGCAGTAACTATAATATAATTGGAAAATGTTTGTGTTTTTTATTGGTGACAAAATCACAGGTACTACTAATACTATTGTGGTTGGTTCCTAACATCTGTAATGAAAGGAAATGTAACATTTTAATCAGACCTGGAAATAAAAGTGAAATTTTTGTTTTTATCCAAATTCAAAGACTTTCTTACTTTTATGAATGGACCATAGTCAAGAACCCCTGGATAGGTCACTTTTTGAGATGTGTTTGTAATTTTAAAATCTGTTTTTATATTAGTAATGCTTATAATCATAAAAAATATGTCAGCTTTTATTATACTTAATAACAGACTTATTCATAGTTTTTGTTATAGTGGAATTTGGTTTTAAAGAATATTTTAAAAGTTGTGGTTTTCAGCTGGGGCTAAAACCGGTGTAAATAAGGTTAAAGTGGTAAAATTACTTTAATAACTAACTCCATTTATAAAGAGATTTTACAGGGGCACCTGGGTGGCTCAGTCGGTTAAGTGTCCGGCTTTGGCTCAGGTCATGATCTAGCAGTTTGTGAGTTCGAGCCCCGTGTTGGGCTCTGTGCTGACAGCTCAGAGCCTGGAGCCTGCTTCAGATTCTGTGTCTTCCTCTCTCTCTGCCCTCCCCCACTCACACTCTGTCTCTCTCTCTCCAAAATAAATAAACATTAAAAAAAATTTAAAGGGATTATTACAACATGAGGATCCACTTTTAAATTCACTTGCCAAATACAGGCATACTTCCTTTTTGTGACTGACTGATTTAGGAAAGCCATATATTTTATGGGCATTGCTAAAATTCCCATCAAAGAAAAAAATAAATCTGGGTTCAGGCCATATGAAATAGTGCATCTATGATTTTATCTCACAGTAGTTTCTGAGCTTGGTCCTTTCGGAAAAGGAAAATATGTAAGCAAAAAGCAAAACTATTTTCCTTACTGAAGACAAAAGACTGCTTCCCAAAAAAAGCCAACCTAAGAGGAAGCAGTATCTTCAGGAAGAATGGTTGGAATATTGAGAAGATCTACTTGAGTAAAAGCCCTAACATGCCTCTGGGGAGTTAAGCTCTGGATAAAGAATTCAAGGTACTTAAAACTTTTTCTTAAAAAGCCAGCCCATTTTAAGGGGCAGAAGTTCTGATGATCTGAATCACTTAAGAAATGCTTTAATCCCAGAGGCATACCCAGGCTGCTGTTTCCTATAGCACAAGTTCCAAGATGGGATATATTACAAGAAAAGCAGCCAGGCCTATTCAGGTTAAGTTTGAGGATACAGGGTCTTTTCAGTGAAGTGAGCATTTGGTATTTATGACTTCCTGTTCTGTGTTCCTGTTTCCAGAATCCATAAAAAATATTTGGCTTTTTAGATATTTCATCACCAAATAGAAGAACCTGTCGTTATCATAATGATAGTTTGTAGGACACCCCAAACTTGCTTAAGAAACGTATTTTTACTGTGCTTCCTGGTCAGATGATAAAATTGAGATTTCAGAGGTTTAGTGGTTTGTCCAAGACCACAGCACTGCGGATGTTGTGGTGTTCAGATCAGAACCTAAGTTATTTGTGTCTGAATTTCATGTTCTTTTTACTGGACTCTGTGGCCTTATTAAAATTTTTTTAATGTTTATTTACTTTTGGGAGGGGGAGGGGCAGAGAGAGAGGGAGACACAGAATCCGAAGCAGGATCCAGGCTCTGAGCTGTCAGCACAGAGTCCGATGCGGGGCTCGAACCCTCGGACTGTGAGATCATGACCTGAGCCGAAGTCAGATGCTTAAACTATTGAGCAACACAGGCACCCTTCTGTGGCCTTATTTATAGCCTCTTTAAGGAATGGACAGTGACTCACAAGAAATCACATTTCAATAAATATTCAATAGATCTAATTATTGAATATTTAGTCTACAAATATTAATCAAACGGCTACAGTGTGACAAGGTGATATGCTAGGCACTGACCTTATAATGTGAAGAAAACGGACATGGTCTCTAAGTGAAGCTTACAATCATGTGGGGCAGGCATGAAATGCATCATTATAGTAAAGTGTGATGATGTAAGAGTTTATGGTACTATGTAGGAGGGACTGGGCCTGCTTTCATGTACATCAGTATCTGAGCATACTGGGTTGTGTCCTTCATAGTGTTCTTCATAGTGCATATACACATACCATTCTCATTCAGAATACGAGTATTGGAGTCTTTCTGCCTGGGTTTTTGAGTCCTTGTTTCTTCATGTACTTGGCTTGTGTGATCTTGGTCAAGGTTCTTAACCTCCATGTCCCTCAGCTTCATCATCTGTACAATGGGATAACAGCAGTACCTACCTGAAAGAGTTAGTGTGGAGATGTGAGATGATCGTTCTAAAATGCACAGAATGGGGTTCTTGGGTGACTCAGTCAGTTAAGCGTCTAGCTTCGGCTCAGGTAATGATCTCACGGCTCGGCTCGTGGGTTCAAGCCCTGCATCCGGCTCTGTGCTGACAGCTCAGAGCCTGGAGTCTGCTTCACATTCTGCGTCTCTCTCTCTCTCTGCCCACCCCCCTCATACTCTGTGTGTGTCTCTCTCAAAAATAAATAAACGTTAAAAAAATTTTAAAAATGCACAGAATAGGCGCACCTGGGTGGCTCAGTTCATTGAGTGTCTGACTCTTGATTTTGGCTCGGTCATGATCTCAGGGTTTGTGGGTTCGAGCCCCATGTAGGCTCTGCACTGACAGCGTGGATTCTCTGCATTGGATTCTGTCTCTCTCTCTCTCTGAAAAGTAAACATTAAAAAAAATTTTAAATGCACAGAATAGTCCCTGATACACTGTACGTAAAATGATAGCTGTTATAATTTTTTGTGGTTTATTCCTCCCTTAGTGTGTGACAAGTGTTCCTTTGAACTTGTGCTTACAGCTTGCTGTGGGTTAATGTCCACAATTAATGCTTGTTAATCCTGATGCCATCTGCCACCTTGTCCAGGCCCTGATGTTTTGACTTCAAAGTAGAGTGTCTTTGAGAGTTTTCTATCAGTGTTGATCTGGTCCATTTCATAAAGCTCTGCCTAATACCTGTGTTAAGACTCAGCTTTTCCCCTTTAGTCTTAAAGGAAGCAGAGATGGGCCTCATATCTTTGTTGAAATTCTACAAGGTGCAATTTGAAGTTGGATTGACCTTCAAGCTGACAAAGTAAAATAAACAGTTTTATAAATGAAAATGGCTAATCTGAAATAGATCACAGCTAAGAACTTCATTTTTTATTCATTCTCTTCATACAAGGTTGATATCATACAAGTGAACATCTAATATTGTACTTCATTGTGGGGCTCACCAAAGATGCAGTTAGAGGAAATTGAGGGCACAGTGGACTTGCAGAAAACAGAGAATATGTCTGTAGTCCCTTATTTCAGAGAGTTATTATATTTAAATGTAGATATGCCTAATTAAAAAATAGTTACTAAAATTTTGCTGTTGAATTCTTTTTCTTTTGAACTGTTCTGGATTCCTAGAAATCAACTTAAACTGGCATGTTTTAAAACAGTTTTTTTTTTTTTTTTAAGTATGGCAAAGCATCACATAGTTCAGGAAATCTGCCTGAAGTTGTGGAAGATTAGTTGCTTCAAACTCATGTCCTTTAAAGAGTGCTTTGTAGCAATTTCAGTTTTTTCAGCAAAGAAAATCTATCAATTAAGAACCCACATATTTACCAGAGAAAATATAGTAGAAGAAAAAAATTTTTTAACAGTGTGGGGAATAAATCACAGGATCTATACATCTCCGCATACTTCCTGACAGCTGAATCTAGTGCCTTTGCACAAAGGAGAAGCTTTACTACTGGTAAGGGCTGCTTCCTGAGATTCGCTGAGCAGTCTGAGCAACTGGCCCTTGTTCTGGTTCTGAAGCTCAAGTTCAGGGAAGGCAGTGGCCCCGGCTACATTAGTGGGGAAAGCCTGAGGGTGATAGGTAAGCACTTGCTTGGGGTTGGCTAGACTGTATGGAAACCGTGCACTCATGTTATGTATGGTATAACACCAAGATTGATGGCCTAGAATAGGTGGTCCCCTGAGCATTTCCAGAGCAGCCTCTAAGCCTGTTGCAGATCCTTACACACACATGTATACACATGCATACCTAAAGCTGAGCTTGTAAGAGACCATTTGAACGTTCTAAAGGTCTGAGACCCTATCTCATTCATATATTATCACCTTGGTTCTTGATTTTTGGCTCCAGAAGTTTACAGCTCCCACCGTCCTAGGAAACATTGTTTATCTCTTTGTTCTAATCTTCTTCTGTGTATCTTAGAAATGTAACTCTTCTTGATTTACCCAAGAGGTGCTCACGACTAGTCTTTCTACCAAGCTGAACATCTCAGCATTTTTAGTATGGTAGTTTTGTGACTTTACATATAAAACTTGATAAATAAGGGTTTATTGAATTGAATTATACATGGCTTAAAGTAAAATGGGTTCAAAGGATGCGCCATCTACACCCAGCAGTGTTAAAAGTATATCTAACTACATTAAATCCAAAATGCATAACAATGGAAAAAATAGGGGGAAGTTTTAGAAATGACATCACATATAGAGATGTATCCAGTTATTGACTTAAATTCATATTAAAAGTCCTACCTTCTTATACACTCTTGGTGTTCTTAGAACACTGGGTTCCTGTGATGTGTTGTTTTTTTCCTTTCACTTTTTGTGTTAATGTTCCAAAGGGAGCAACCAAAATATCATCGTTGATTTAAATCTCTCCGGAGACACCCAGTACCACTGATCGTCTCTTTCCTCTGATTCTCCTCTGCAGAAATTCAGTGTCCAGATGTTTCAGAATCCAGATGGCCTATGAATCCTCTATCACCCAGAAAGGAGGAAAATATGCATGAAAGTGGAACACTGAAAAGAAAAAAAATAATTTAGTGTTGGCAATGTAATGGCGACATACAGGGCTCAAGGAAAAGCTTCCTTTCCTAAAGCAGCAACTTAATAAAGTGCATGTTGTAGGCTCTATCAGCAAGCCAGATTTTCATGCCTGCCTCTTCTTTCCATCACCATTAAGAGGCTTGCAGAGATCCACACTGTTTAAAGGGCAGACAGCATGGAGGAACTATCATGTACAATTTAAAGTAGCAGCTAAAATTGGAATGGTCACAAGAAAGCCTGTTTCTTTGCAATTAAATTGACAAGCTGTCTATGATTACCCTAGGGAACTTGGCAGCTGAGTGATAAAAAGACTGCAGAGTGTTGAAAGGTCTAACACAACATACTAGGTGGACAAAGACCACATCTGCTTAATATACTGATTGGGAGAGTTCTGGAATGTACTTGGCTAAATTAGCCGAGGAGGGATACTAATGATACTTTTTCCTCTCTAAGATCCTCTGCTCAGAACCCATTTTAGAAATTACCCACAAATATTTGGAAGCATGCCTTATAAATAGTATAGTGCAATACCTGATGTTATTTAGCATGAACCTATCATTACAAATCACCAGAAGAAATGAGCAGAAGTTTAGAAAGAAATAATAATAAAAAACTCTTCCATCAAATGTTTTTGAAATATGTGTGTACACACACACACACACACACACACACACACACACACACACACACATGTTTTCCTATAAAAATTAGTCTCCCAAAAAAAGATTTATAATGATATCAAGGACTAAAGAGTTGAACAACCATAGGTAATTTAATGCAGAATATTAAGTGAGAATTACATGGTATTTTCATTGTTGAGTGTCCTTTGTGTTGGGCAAAGCTGGAACTTAGGTTACAAAGGAGAAAACAATAACCAGATTTTTGATGGTAGCAATTTGTGAGGACTAACACACCCATTTCAGCAATGTCTTCTTAATTTTAGTTAGTGCATTCCTTAAAGGAGAAAATGCACATACAAATGTGAAGGTTTCTTTGGATACATTTCATAGGTATTAGTAGTACTCGACACTAAATAAATAAGTGATGGCCATATCTACTTGCCCACCTGTCCTTTCTGAAGGCTAAGGACCATTTACCTCAGCAAACTTGGAAAGTAGTTTCCATTTCCACAGTAGGATTACCCTAAACAAAATTTCTGAAGCAGAAGTCCATTGTATACTACCTTGGCACTCACTTAAAAAAACAGAGAATGCCCAATTAGCTTGTTAATGCTGTCTGGTCTTTGAGACCATGTGATACTTCAGCAAAATTATTCAAAGCTCAAAGTCACTCAAAAGCTCAATGACTCCAACATGAGATAAAGATTCTTAGCATCACTAATTATTAGGAAAATGCAAATTGAAATCACAATAAGATATTGTTCACATCTGCCAGAATGACTATTATCAAAAAGGTAGGAAATAACAAGTGTTGGAGAAGATGTGGAAGCAAAGGGAACCTGTGAACACTGTGGGTGGGATTGTGATTGATGTAGCTACTATGGAAAACAGTATGGCGATTCCTCAAAAAAAAAAAAAATTAAGAGTAGAAACACCATATGGTCCAGCTGTTTGACTTCTGGGTATTTATCTGAAGAATATAAAAAAAAACTGATTTGAAAAGATATATGCACCCCTATGTTCATTGCAGCATTACTTACAATAGCCAAGTTATGGAAACAGCCCAAGTGTCCATCAGTAGATGAGATGAATGGATAAAGAAGATGTGGTATATATACACAATGGACTATTACTCAGCCACAGAAAGAGTGAAGTCTTGCCATTTGTGACAGCCTGGATGGACCTTGAGGGTATTATGGTAAACAATATAAGCCAGATGGAGAGAGACAAATACTGTATGCCTTCACTCATAGGTGGGATCTAAAAAAACCCTATGAAAACAAACGAATGAATAAAATAAGACAAAAGCAAACTCATCGATACGGAGAACAGACTAGTGGTTACCAGAGAGGAATGGGTTTGGAGGTGGGCCAAATAGATGAAGGGGTTAACTGTATAGTGGTATTAACTAGACTTGGGGTGGCAATGAGTTTGTAGTGTATACAGACGTTGAATTATAAAGCTGTACACCTGAAACCTATATAATTAGAAAAAAAGAAAAAGAAAGAAAATGCCACTTATGAACTGGTAAGAATCTGTAGAGGAAACATCAATCTAGGGGAGTCCACTCATGAAATTGAATATGGTTCGAATACCATGTTCAAAGATATGGTACAATAAGATAGCTTATTATGACATAGATCTCCATTTGCTGATGTTTGGAAAGTTGTTACAAACAGTATTTATTGTTTGATTGCATTTTTATAAAGCTTTGGGTATATTAAAAAAAGATTCCTCAACAGTATATTTGGATTAATGAAACAATACCTTATATTACTGTAACACATTACACTTTACAGTGGCTTCACAGAGTAGACAGTGTTGCCCCCATTTTAAAGATGAAGGAAAGGAAGCCCAGAAAGGTGAAGTGAGTGATTTTCCCAAGGTCACATCGAAATCGGCAGAGCCGTCTCTTTGTACTTCAGTCAAAGGAAGATTGAGACAGGGTCTGATGTGGGACATAGCGTGAAACATTAAAAAAAAAAAAGTCTTTAATTTGCAAAACTTAAGTCAACACATTTGTGTAAATTGAACATTCAAACTTCCCTTTTGGGATAACTGGATGAGATGATACATGTCGGCTGATGCCTTCAGCCAGACTCCTAAGAATCTGAATCTAATTATTGAGGAAAAAACTACTTGTACTCTTTCCTCCCGTCATGTTGAAGGTTATACACTTATGTACTCATTACTTGCTTTTTCTAAGAAAATGTGCATGTGGTGAGAGGGCTGCTATAACATTCCTTTTTCCAAATGTCCCTAACTGCTACCAGCTAGTACAATGCCTTGCACAAAAGTAGGGTGGAATAAATGCTTTTTGATCTTAATTATGATTTCTGACAGATAGCAACCAAATCTTGCTCCAAAGCAATAGTTTCAGATTTATCCAACTCTTGATTAGCCCTGGAAATAGGGAAATAGCATGGATAATTGAAATCCACAGACAAACAAATCTCATGTTACAAATGGCGTCAATCTCTCCCTCAGCAAACCTTTCACTATAGCTAATAACAAAATTATGTTGACTGGTTTGAGTTTTATCATTCTGCCCCCCTCCCCACTCTGTTCTTGTTGAGGTACTGCTGAGTGGAGAAAGGGTTTACAGAAAATAGGTAACAGGATTAATAAAATCAAGAGTTGATTAGAGTAAAACATCTCTTTGTTTTATTTTGACAACTATGATACATGCATGTGGGTGTTTAACAAATGCTTTTTAATGAGAGTGATATATGATGATAAAAATATATCATCCTGTCTCTTCTTTTATCACTGACCTAGATCACAATTCCTGGGGTTGCTCAGAAACCCTCGTACCTGCCTTGTGTATTAAAGCATTACTTAATGTTATGCATGCATTTATTATAAGCCAGCAAATAAACTTCCAGCAGTAAGGACACAAAGCCTTTAAAAATATAGCATCGTGTGAGGTTAAGATCCAGAATGGAGTATATATCTTTAGTTTTAGAAATATTGGGTGTCTTTAAAAATGGTCAGGCCACTTGACACATTTAGAAAATACTTCCTGTTTGCCCAAGGAAAATGTACTGAGAAAAGGAGATATGGAAATTATTTGATATGTTTATTTTATGACAGTGCTACATTTTATATAAACATAGGGAAGTTGCATGCATTGGGCTGTAGAGCTACACCTTATAGAATTGGAAAGGCTGAATGCATTGGCACCAGTTCTCTACAATATCTGTGTTTTCTTTTTTCCTTATTAAGATAACTTGGATTGGTTTGAGACTGGGCTATGTGCCAGTTAAAATTTCCCACCTCCCCAGATTCTCTTACACCTAAGGTCATGTGACTAGTTCTATTCAATGATACGTGCGCAAACTCTACCAGTGGAGGCTCTTGGCAACCAATTGTTTTCCTATTAAAAGGGACAAACTCAGCTGCTACATACCTTTTGCCATTCCTTCTTTTCACTTGGGATGCAGACACAATGCCTGGAGGTAAAGGGACCATCTTGTGACCATAAGGGGAAAACATACACGCTGAGGATGATAGGAAAGACAGGGGAAATTAAGTCTCTGATGAAATTCAGGGCCATTGAACTAGCCCCCGCCTGCCTCCCCCTAAATGAAAAATTCCTATTTGGTGAAGCCAGTGGAGTAGAGTTCCTGTTACAGACAGGTGAACGATAGAGCGAGATACAACACGTTTGTTAGAGTATGGTCTCTGAGAATATAGGCTCCTAGTACTCTACTTAGGCCGTCACTCCTATGTTTTCTTCACATTTCCCGAAGTATATCATGACGTACTCCAGCCATGGTTTCTTTCAACCAGTAGTCAGACTTGTTGGTCAACGCTCTCAGGCTACAATTTTGTAATACTATGCATAAAGTTTAAGAACTTCCACCAATTCCTAATTGCCTGATAATTTTTATATTTGGTTTTTTAGACCAATCTCTTAACGGCATCTCAAGTCACCATAAGAGTTGAAGTTTCATATCCAGAAGGAAACTTGTATATATTCAGGTATACTCATACACGTATTTAAAATGAATCTCATATTTACAACACTCTAAGGAATCGATGCCATACAGGTCAATATTGAACAAGGTATGCTTGGCATATTTTTTTTTTAACCTAAGTTTTTTTGGAAAGGTGCATTCTATGGGAACATTTAGAATCAGAGCTGTGCTTGCTAATAGCGTACTAGAACTATAAATAAGTGATCCTTTTTAATACCTGGTGGAGATGGGGAATTGCAAGATGATGTCTATGGTTGTAAAAAGACCATCAAAAAGTTGGCAAGGAGATCATGGTCATACCATTTCCCCCATTTTTTTTTCATTTTATGAACACATCCCAGAGTTTCGGGGCTGGACTCAGAGCTTCTGCACTTGCTGCATTATGTAAACATTATAATCTGTGTCCGTGTAGGTATTCCCCAGGTGTCTTTAAGCTCCTGGAGGACGGGGGTTCTATTTATTCACCCCAGTGTCTGTCACATGCTCAGCACAAGCTGATTAAATCCAATATGGTGAGATAGGAAAAGAGCAGGAGTTAAGGAATTTAGAATTGCAGCCTTCTCCTTTATTTCTCTTTTCTCTTGGCTTTCCTGCTAGAGAGAAGGGTAGAGTAAATAGAAATAGGGCAGATGCAGAGCTTTTGACAGAGGTTAGAGTAAATAGAAATAGGGCAGATGCACAGCCTTTGACACTCGTTTTCAGGGGGTTGTAAATAAAGCCTCAAAAATTCTTCACAAACCAGGAATTATAAATAACTTGTGCTTTTTAGCTCGGGAGGAGGGTAGACAGAAAAACTATCATCAAAAAGAATTAATAACCAGTGGGGAAAAATCCCTAATTGTTTAAAATGTCTATATATCCATAAATTATGCTTTAAATGGCTTATGGGTATCCTACTTAAATATTGCTTTCTTTAGTTTATATGCTAATTTTTAAATAATTTCTGACAATTTTAATAAAACTTTCTGTAAGAAAAGTTTAATTGAATGGGAAAACATTTAATAGTTGTGGATAATCGTGACTGGAAAGACTTGCTATTTGGACCAGGGGCTCACAACAAAAAACATCATTATTCACTAGAGATAAATTATTTGGAGGAAATAATAACTCTGGACTGTGTGCAAATTTCGGGATATAAACAGACAGTAAACATCACACAGTATGAATATTTTAATTTGCCAGATTACCAACAATTTCTGCCTATTGCTGCATATCAGGAGAGCTGGCATCTCCTTCAAAGTTTCTACGAATCAGACGCTGGTTTCTAATGCATGTGGTCACCATCGGTTAACCAGAGTATCCAGGCAACCAGAGCATTACATTTTCTACCCACATGGAACTCAGCTAGATTCCTGGCCTCATAAGGACAGCTCTCGAAGGTGATGAAGAGCCATAAAGTATTCCAGAACCCAGGGTTTCAGAAACACTGCTGCCAAGTTCATTTGCTTAGAGTGTTAGGCCCTTGCCCAAACTCGTCAGTCTTTAAAAAAAAATAAGTAACTAAAAAATAAATAAATAAATAAAAAGAGAAAAAAAGAAAAGAAAGAAAAAGAGAGGTCTGAGAGAAAAAACCCAAGGAGTTGGTTAAAAACATCACCTAATTTTTCATAGCTTCAATGTTAGCCAGGAATAGACTAAAGCATACCTGTCCGATTAACTTTTAAGACTGGCAGATTGAAATGAATTTTATTGTCACGTTCTGGTAGCCTAGGCGTTTCCAAAGTGTGGATGTCTTCAAGTGACCATGAGGATTGTTCATTTCTTACACGAGAACTGATAAGCCGAGGAACACCGTAGAACACATTCTTATTTTATACACTAGGGTGATTTGGAACAGGAAACCACAAAGAACCCGGAGGGCCTCTGTTCAGGGCCCTTCCCGAATGCACAATTCCAGGTCTTAACCGGGAGAGTGGTGTCCTCCGCCGGCAGGCACAGATGGGGATCCGGAAGCCTAAATTCTCTCTGCCTGGCATTGGGCTGCTAGGTGACACCTGCTTTTCATCCGAGGACAGCCTGCTTTTCATCCGAGGGCTGATGGTTTTAGGATACTCTGTCTCTGAGCAGATGAAGCACCCTTGCTGTGGGTCAGGCCCTGACATTCTCATCATGCTCTTGGGATGAAACTCAAACAACTGCCTACAATTCACCTTGACTGCAGCCATTCCTTGTGTGTCTCCGATCCTCCACTAGTTCATTCTCATGAGGCAGTTTGTCACCGTTTCTTCCTCAGAAGCACTGCACAGAAAGAATCTTTTGGACACCAGTGCACTTATCCTCTCCTCCTGCCAGTCTACAAACATTCCTGTGGACTTTTCTGTTCTTCTCTTGACCTAGCTTCGACCCCATGTTTGAGACATCTTAAAAACCACTTACTTCCTCTCCACGGTCCTTATTTTGCCAGATTAGTTTTTACACCATCTCTGCCCTTCCCTGGTTCCTCTACCACCATCTGGCTCCTGATTCTTTGACACTCATTTTATCACCTGGATTTATCATTCCTAACCTTTCCCACATCCCATTAATTCTTTACCGCCTTCCCTTGGTTTCCCTGTGTTTCTTGAAATACTGCTCTTGAGTCCCTTTTCAGTTTCCTTCCTTCCATGAGAGGCTGGAGGTGGTGAGAGACCAATGGTCCGGGAGCACAGAGACCTGGAGCTCGCGGTAGGGCCTGTGTGAGAGTGGGCAGTCACTTCACTTCTCTCGGTCTCCGTTTCCTCCCATGTGAATCAAGGAAGTTTCCTCTGGCTCAACATTGTCTGATGCTAGCATTTCTTTGTACTTTTAGAGAGGAGTCAGGGAAAATTACAGTGTAGTCTTTGCACCAGAAAAATTAGTTGCAATGTATGAACCACTTGCTTAGCAAAAAAAGGGAGTTCACAGGTTTATTTGGTGACATGACACTGGGAAAGATGGAGTTTGGGACTCAGGGTGGCATATTGGCTTTTCTGAAGGAAAAGCAAGCTCATGGTTTGTCAAACTGGGTTAAAACTGGTCAAGTAAGATAGAGTCAATTGCGCTCTGCAAATGAAGTAAACAAGAGCTCCTCTCTGTTTTTCCCAACTCAGTACTGGATTTTAAAGATGTGTTCTCAGATGTCTAGTATTGTAGTTTCCACTCTGTAATAATGGAAAATAACCAAGGCCTTTATTTTAAACAAACACCACTGTGGAGGTGGATCCAGGATGCGGACAGAAATAATACATTATTTTACGTAGCTGACATGGTACATTTGAGGGATAAAACACTGCACACACTATAAACAAATGGAAAGCCCCAGTCAGTCCTGTTAGGCCCAAGCTATGATCGATTGCAAACCCAGGGTTGTAAAATAAGTAACAGTCTGGAACCATGGTTTATCAACAGTTTTATTTTCCTGAGACAACTTTATCCTAGAGGGCTGGAAAAGTGCGGCGCCTCGGTTGGAAGAGGATTGTGTGATTTTCAGAGTATTTTCATCTTCTAAGGTTTGCACTCTGCAAAGTTGCTTTCACAAACTCCCGCACGCAATGTATTTGGGCATAACAGCTCTCAGAGGTTTTATTAGCCCCTTGGGTTGGCCCTGAGAAGAATACACTCGAAAATGTAAGTCGCAAACTGGAAAATGCTATTTTGATTAAAAAAAAAAAAAAAATCTGAAATGTCCAGCCTACCTTTGTGGGTTGCTTTCTCTCTTTCTCTCTTTTTTCCTTTTTCCTTCTCTAAGGGAAGGGAATTGGCAGGGTGGGAAGCATTTTTTTATTGTGCCTCCTGATCTTTTCTGAATAGTCATTTAAAAGTGGCATAATAAACTCATCCTTTTCAAGGCCCATTCTTTTTGTGCGTGACGATGGGGAGAGAGGAAGCTGAGCGCCTGCACGTTTACTCAGCCATTCCAGGGTTCCCAGAGAGAGGCTGTTGCCCTCGTGGGCGGACCCGACACCTCTCACCTTCGTTCCCAAACATAAATTCCCAACTGCCCGGAATCCCTATCCCAGCGCCGGCGGTGGGGGGGGGGGCACGCGGCCGACTGGCACTGGAGTCACCCACTCCCTTCCCCACGCGGATTGCGGACGTTTTATTCATTTATTCCGCGTCTAGGCGGTGGGCCGGGGCGCCCCCGCGGAGGCCAGGCGGGAAGCCCCCAGGGCTGGCGATCGGAAGGAGAGGGGGTTGGGGCTGGGGGAAGGGCAGACCCGGGGGCCGGGCAGCCGCGACAAAAGGCAGCGGCGCGGTGGCGGAGCAGCGCACGCGGGCTGCGGGGCGCGGGCGGGCCGGGCGGAGGCGCGCTCCGGCTGAGCGGCGCCCGCGGCAGCCCCAGCGGCAGCTGCGGCGAGAGGAGCGCGGGCGGCGCGGGGAGCGGGCGGGACGCGCCCAGAGACACGCAGAGAAAGGGCAGCGCCGCCGCCTGCTGCCGTCCTCGGCGCGGTTAATCACGCGCTCCCCTCTCGCTGCTGATTTGCAAGAGCAGATTAATCAGAGAGCGCGGCTTGATGAAATTTGCTGTTATTGTGCCCATTTTTAGCAACATCTTTTATTATCTTCATTATTCATTTACAGGGGACCGGCATCAATTATGCAAATGAGTTCACAGACTTTGCAGATTACTTCATTTGCCGCTATTGTTTGTGGAAATTTAATTATTAAATATTATTAAGCTTGCGTTTTCTTCAATTTTCCAAGGCTTAGTTTCATTTGATTTTTCCTCCAGCTGCTCTTCTTTCCTTTCAGTGCCAAAACAGCTCCTCATCAAAGCGGCTCTGGCATGTGAAGACCAAATAAAATCTCCTCAATTTAATAATTTTGATGTTAGTCCCTTGTTCTCAGCTGCTTGCTCAAAGCAATGCAGAGAGGAACGCGGAGCACATTCAATTTAATGAGCAGAAATTGAATTCAAGTTTGTTCGGAATTGACTTCAATTAAGCAGAGTCTTAATGATAAATTAATCTCTTTTCTTTATTCCCTAGAATTTGTTTTTCAAAGTAGGAAATTGGACTACATTGAAAGACCAAATAAAGAATACCAATTTTAACTAGATCATGGAACTGATAGCAAAATTTAATTCTTTATAGTAACGTACTTGGACAAATAGCATTCTTTCTATGGCATGTATTATAATTTATATTCATTGTTACCACTTACACTTCCATGGCATGGATAAAATGGCAGTTGAATTAAATATGGGCTTGTAATAGACTTCAGAGTTTTAATCTTTATTAAGAAACTCTAATTGAATGCATAATTAGCTTTTCAGGCTTTAGGAAATTCGGTTTAGTATCTATGTGAACTGGAAACATTGATCAGGAATTTTAAAGCAATTTTTATGAGTTTATTTTGAGGAGGAATTATCAGGCTGTATATAAAATGTCATTTTAAACTGAATGGCACGGATTGGAGAAGCAAGGAATTAGGTTCATCCTGTGTTGCTGCGGACTCGGAGCCAGGCTTCCTAGGAACCAGGGCCAACACTGGTAATTTTAAGTTCCTTTTATTAAAACCTCTAATGTTCCTTCAGGCCACCAAATCCATTATTCCTGTCCAGACCCTGCTGAAAATCAAACTCACAGCTACTTGGGGATTTTAATGAGGGCGTCCATATTGATTGCATGGTTCTACTGTTTGGGTTTGCTGCCACTGTCAAAAATGTACCTGACATTTTTTTCCATCTGAATCATGGATCATCTTTTCTGGAACATGCAGAGCATAATTCTCCATGCTCCAGTCTGCAAAGCACTCTATCTACATATGCCAAATGTTATTATTGCAGTTCCTTCAGGAGTGACCTTAGAAGAGACGATGTTTGTTCCAAAGAACTTCAAGCTGTTCACTGTGGTATATTCATAGTCACAAATTTAAAATACATCAGTGTGAGAAAATACATTTAGGCTGTGTACTGTTTCACAGAGTGTGTGGGTCCCCTCCCCTCTGCTTCCTGCTCCTTCCATGTGCGCGTTTTATTACTCTTGGCCACTCAGACATGGTGCGTGCAAATTTGACTTTGCCGTGAATTTTAAATTGAATCGCCCGTGATGGAGATTATCTTCTTTGTGTGACAGTACAGTACGTCATTTCCAGTACTTTTCAGGGTCCACCTGCTCTGCGTTCAAATTAAAGATTTATATAATAATAGAATTTTAAACCAACAGGGTGCTTAAAAATCACCTGGTCCAACTCCTATGTTTTATAGATGAGGAAACTGAGGCGCATAAATGTTATGTAAATTTCCCAAGGCCACAGAGTCAAGGCCAGAGGCAGAGCCAGGACTGAAACTTGCAGGTTTAACTAACTTTGGGGCCAAAGAAACTCTTTTTTTCACTGTTCAAGTCTGCTTCCAAGTTGTGTAGTGACATCTTTGAGTAAGTGGAAACTAGTTTAAAAAAGACAGGAATTAATTTATTGTCTTGTTCAAACTGGGAAATATATTGATTAAAGTGCATAAAAGCACACACAAACTCGGTAAGCCTATTTATCTGGAACTTAGACAATTGGGAAGCCTAAATAACGGGATTGCTTTGTGCTCTACTTTAGTGGGAAGGGAACAAATGGAAAGTTAATAAGGTAGTATCAGGGATTTTTTAAAACAAAAAACCAGGAAGCTTTATAGTACCCTGGGCTCCGTGCACATTAAGTCCTATATTCGACAGTGGGGGTGACAACATTTTCAATTAGTATTTCCAGCATTTACTTATCCCATCCCCCATGAAGTGGTGCTATCTCAGACCTCCTTCATTTCATTGCAGTGTTTCATTTGTTCAACCTTAATGAGCTGTGAGTACCGGGCAATTTGCTAGATGTTGAAAATAGAAGAATGATAAGCCTGTAGGAAGTTACAGTTTAGCTAGTGGGGAAAACAGAAAGGAGCCAATAATTATTGTATGAAATAGTAAGTGTTCTAATGTGCACGGAGCACTGGGGGCACATCTAATGCAGAATGGGAGGCCTGGGAAAGTTTTTCCATGCAGTGTTCTCTTGGGCCCTACATCCAAGGGCAAGTCACCAAGGTGGAGAGGTGTTGGTGGTATGGGTTGGAGGGGTGGGGGCAAGGGTGGGAGTCTACCAGGTAGAAGGAAAAGCAGGTGGCATAGCAGGGAGGTATGGGATGGAATGAAAGCTATAGGCTTGTGTGAGGACATGCTGGGAGATTGAACTACAAAGCCAGGGTTAAGGCTAGTAAGTGCTTTGTGTATTGAGGACAAATCATTTCTTCCTTTAGTCTGGAAGGCAACTGTTTGTGCAGCTTCTGCGGGAGTACAAATATTCCTGGAACTGTGGTAATCTCATCTGTGTCTCTTATGAACTAATAATGTCTTAGCTATTACTTCAACAGTGATGAGCTGTAACAAAAAGCAGATTAGAGGAATTTGGAGGATGGAAAGCGCACAGGAAATGGGTGGAAGAAAGAAGAAAGAGATGGAGACATTGATGGGGGGGCAGGTGGAAGGAGGCACTTAAAATGAACTGTGTATTCACATGTTTGCCCAGGACCCAGGTCAACATCAGTCCTTGGGCCTTTAAAAATCACCTGTGCATCTTCTATTTCATAGACGATGGCTAGAATTTTACTTCTCTCTTGGTAAACTGTATAATGAGAACTTGCAATGATGAGTTGTAATGTCTGGAATGATGATTTTCTAAGAAGTCAACACCCAATAAAATTAAAACAGATAAAATCTTATTAAGTCTCATTAGAGTATTGTACCGAGTTTCTGAGGCTCAGTTTCCAACTTATGGTGAGTAGGGGGTAGTTCAATTAATGAAAACATTGAGTTAACCAGAATACCATATTTTTCCACCATTCTAAATAAATTACCTTACTAAATCCATTTTATTTGCAGATCTATAAAATTGGGTTTTCAATACTCTATGTGAGAAAAGTAACATAAATATAAGCATATCATATACAAAAGCATTTCAGATAAAATCAATAACATTTTCTTCCAAATTAAAAGAAAAAATCCTCCAGCAGAATTACGTAATTTCAATGATAAGAGTTTATCACTATGTGTTGAAAAAAATTTTGAAAAATATTTTAAAGCAGTAGAAATCTGAACAAAAGCTGTAAAGAGAAGTGATGTTACCCCATAGTGAAGGTTGCATTTTTTATCTACAGTTGATTCAGTTCAAAGAGAGCTTTATTTGAAGATCTGCACAAACTTCAGTTTAGTGTGGAAAGGGTGGGGATTTTGTTGTATACCTCTCAACTTAAGCTTAATTAAAATACTGGCTAAAATCATTCACGATCTTCAAGATATGGAAATGAACTAAGTGTCCATTAAAGGATGAATGGATAAGAAGATGTTTATATCTCTATCAGATGTTTATATCTCTCTTTCTATCTCTATCTCTATCTCTATCTCTATCTCTATCTCTATCTCTATCTCTATCTCTATCTCTATCTATCTCTATTGAGAAAGGACTATTATTCAGCTTTAAAAGAGAAGGAAATCCTGGGGCACGTGGGTGGCTCAGTCAGTTAAGTGTCTGACTTCTGCTCAGGTCATGATCTCGCGGTCTGTGAGTTTGAGTCCCGTGTTGGGCTCTGTGATGACAGCTCAGGACCTGGAGCCTGCTTCAGATTCTGTGTCTCCCTCTTTCTCTGACCCTCCCCCACTCACACTCTGTCTCTCTCTCTCTCTCTCTCTCTCAAAAATGAATAATGAGAATAAATTAAAAAAAAAGAAGGAAGGAAATCCTGCCCTTTGCAACAACATGGATGGACCTTGAGGACATTATGCCAAGCAAGATAAACCAGACAGAGAAAGACAATACTATATGGGATCACTTACATGTAGAATCTTAAAAAAAAAAAAAAAAGTCAAACTCATAAAAACAGAGAGTGGCAAAGTGGTTACTTGGGGGTGGGGGGAAATGGGGAGAGGCTGGTATAAGGATACAAACTTTCAGTTATAAAATAAAGTCTGAGGAGCTAGTGTAAAACATGGTGACTATAGTTAATAACATTATTGTATAATTCAAATTTGCTAACTGACTATAACTTAAATGCACCCAATAAGTAAATAAGATGATTGGATATGTTAATTAATTAGATAATGGGGAATCCTTTCACAATGTATATGTACATTAACTCACTTTGATGTACACTCTAAATATCTTACAATATTATGTGTCAATTATACAAATTGCACAATTGTACAATTATATAAAGCTGAAAAAATACTGGTCACGAAAAGTTCTACATCTGTCTAAGGCATGTCTGAGTGCAAGATTATAGGCTTTTTAGATGGCCAGTTAATTGTTTATAATGTTAGAACCCCAACTGATAGATGTTGTTTCTTCTCTACCTTTCTCCTGAGGAATTTAGCTGTTGCCTTGTCAGGGTTGGCCAATACACATTTTCTGCCTCATTTATCAACTTTACAATTCCAGATCAACCCACTGGGTTCTTTTGTCCTTGGGTCTCTCATAGGTCCCTCTTGAAAACTTGTTTCTCTTGACCTCAATCTGAAGCAGCATAAGTAATTTTTTTGGATTTAGTGTCTCTTTTCTTCCTGTGATAACCTAGCTGTTTTGCCATTTATTCTTTTAGAACAAGATAGATTTTCTAATTTACCATATTTTGGTGTTCATCTTACTTCAATGCAACCATTTGTTGAACCCCTCTGTATGAGGCATTATATGAAACATCTCAGGAGTTACAAAGATGAGTAGGATGCTTACTCTGTCCTTAAGCCGTTCATATGTGAGGGGTTGAGGTAATGGAGAAGCAAATAATTGTCATCAATGTAATAAATGTTATAATGGAGACAGAGACAGGGCTCTGAGGAAAGAGGTTGAAGGATCACTTAAGTAGGAAGGAAACTTAACCAGAGTGCTAAGGAGTCTTTTGGAGCTAGTCAAGGCGTGGAGGGCAACCATGGAGTAGAGCAGGAAGCGCAGGGGTCTTGGTACGAGATGACCGGGTTAGAATCTGCTATGTACCTGCTGAGCCAGCGATTTCGCCTCTCTGAAACTCAGCCATTTGGGACTGAGAATATCCAGCTTGCAGGGCAGGTGCTCACCTATATGCATCAGGGTATGGCTGCACTCCTTTCCTGGTGTTTTTTTAGATCTCTGGACCTGGGAGGGGAAGAATTCGGCCTCTGGATACTGTCTCCCCTCCCCACCCCCATTGCCTAATTCTTTTTCTTCAATGTGCCTAGAAGAAAGGCCAAGTCTCAGGTGATGTCTACATAGAGGCAAGGACTGGGGACAGGAGGAAAGCAGACGTTCCAATACTTTAGGCCACTCTGTGGTGTATGTGTGTGTGTGTGTGTGTGTGTGTGCGCGCGTGTCTGTGTGTGCGTGTGTGTGTGTGTGCGCGCGCGCGTGTGTGTGTGTGTGTGTGTGTGTGTGTGTGTGTGTGTGTGTGTAGGGGGTTGTCCCTGCTCTTTTGTTTCTTTCTGCACTAGTATCCTCCCAAAGAAAAATAAGGAATAAATTGGAGAGTAAAAAGTAGAAAAACGTTGCTTACAATCCCTCCTTCTGGCAACTAATTGTTTGTATGTTTTCACTTCCTGGCAAACATTAAGCACTCAGTAAATTTATGATGAATAAATATTAAAAAAAAATAAAGGATTTGGGGAACAAGGCAGATGGAATAAAAGGAGTCTAGTTGGAAGAGGTTCTTAGAGCTTTGGCATTTTTTTGAGGGTAAGGATCATGTATTTTATTCCTTACCTCCTTGCTCCCTATCTTTGGCAAATGGCTTTCAAATAAACAGGCACATCATATGAAGATAAAAAGCATTGTAACTTGACTTCCTTTCGTACCCAGAAAGAGTGATATAAAAGAGTTAACTTTGATTAAAAAAATAACAACAGGGAACCCAAATATGCTTACAGTAAACTTCCATGCAATATTGTGACACAGCACTGGAGGAGGGAAGTCATAGGATATGTGTGGAAATGAGAGAAAAAGGGTGATGGAAGAGACAAAGCAGGGGTGTGGGGGAGAGGCAGAGGAAGTCGAGAGAGAAAAATAAACTGGAGAAAATGAACACAGGACAGGAGAAAGAAGGAAAGGGAGAGATGGGGGGACAAAGGAGAGGATCATCGAAGAAAAACGGGGGCAGTGTATGGAGTCTGCCGTTTGGGAAACGTATTCTTTTCATACTCAGGATTCATTTCTGTGGTGGGTTTCACAGTGTTGTCACCTCATCATCCTCCCTCAAAATTCTCATTAACCACTGTTTATAGCTGTTTAACTGCTGCTTACCTTTGGATTTTCAAAGGCTCGACTCATAATGGGCTAGATAATCATAGTAGCCTGTCACAGGGAAATAATTATTCTCTTGGAGCATTATCTCTGGCACATATCTGGGCCCCGAGAAAAGGCTCTTCGTGTTCTTACATTTTAAGAACTTGCAGGTTTTTTGAGATTGCCTCCTTTCAGGAACAGGATTTGATTCCCCCTCCCTCTCCAAGATGCCATCATATCTCAGAATTAGCTGAGCATCATTTTCTGCAACTTGGTCGCATTTTGGAAAAAGTAAATCGTGCTTACTGTGGTATTTCCTCCTGGGGAAAAGTGTTCTTAAGTCACAGGAAAGCAGTGTGCCAGCAGCTCAGAACACTATAAAAGTGAGAGCTGGGGGTGGGGGCCTTTGCAGGAAGGGCATTTATGGAGAGTTACCAGTTTTTAGTTTTTCTTTAGAAATATTCTGTTACATTAATAAGTAAGCTAAAGCAGAATGGAGAAGGAAAATAATACTGAAAAAGGAAAAGAACAGTCTGTTTTATGGAGTTTCATGAATTTTTAGGAAATGCCTGGCAAGGGGCGGGGGAACTGGGTGACTTCAGTGCAGCTTTGAAATGTAGGCTGAAAACATGGAGATTTTTCTGTTTGTTCTTCTGCTTGTTTCCATTTCCATGAATAGCTTTCTACTTCGGGGACCTTCTCCCACTACAGCTTGTGTGCTTGTTTTAGTTGGCTTTTGAATATCGATATCCAAAGATGTTTACTGTCCTTTAATGAAAAAAAAAAATCTTGTGTGTATTTCTTAGGTGGGGAGGGGAGGGTTGCCGACACACAATTTTGGCGCCTGTATTTCAGAAAAAGTTGCCCTTCTTATTTAAAATCGTCCTTCATAATACAAATTGCAAATAAGGCAGCATGCCAGTGCTGAAAACTAATTTCAATTAAAATTCCCAGGGCTGTTCAGGGGCGACACAGGAGTCAGTCTTAACACATTGTCCTTGAATCTGGGCACAGCTTACCTGGAAAGCTTCAAAGAGGGACAAGTAATTTTAGTGTCACCTCCCTGTCCCTTCTGCCTCCCCACCGTCCCTCAAGCCATAAACAAAGAGATGAACACCCATTCCACAAAAAAAGGAGGTTTGGTGATCGTTTGTGTGGAAAAGCAGGTAATGGGCTATTAAATAGTTGTTTGTGAAATCACTGCACAGTACAGTGTTTACTTGTTTCTGCAAAAGTATTTCTGTTTACCCAGTTCTGGATAAAAAGCAGATCATGTGACATGGCCCCAGAGTAAACAATGTCCAGATAGATGGATATTCCCTCCTGTCTTCCGGTTCAGGCCTCTGCATTTTCTGTTGTTACACAAATGAACGAGGGGATGTGTGGATGAACATGCTCTTAGAATCCCAGCAAGTAGGGCTGGTCTGGTGTGTTGGAATATCCTATAGTAAAGGTTGGAATAGCCTGTCCCAAGGGTCCCTCCGCCCCCTGCCCTAAAGTATCTCCCTCAGCACCTTGTCATGGTGTTTAAAAATCACACACTTCTATTCTCCTTTATGTTAGGGAGGCTGGTGAAATCAGGAGTTGCTTTAGAGGAGTGACATTAGACTGACATCATTAACATTTTAGATCAAATAATACTTACATTTACTGAGTGCTTATTTACGAGCCAGGCACTATGCCAGAGATTTTATCCTTACTATTTACCCTCACAAGAATGCTAGGAAGCTGGTACTATTACTATCTTCAGGTTGCAGATGAGGAGACAAAGACACATGAGGGTTAAGTTATTTGACAAGTCTTAGAGTCGGCAAGCAGAGGAGCTAGGTTTTTACCTAGACTATCTGATTGCTGAGCCCGAGTTTCTTCTGACTTGGTGTCAACAGAGAATGACGTCCAGAAAAAACAGAGTATGGGGTTAAACTTTGATGTGGTGGGCCCGGGAGGGTGTTGTCCAGCAGATGAGGGAGTGCGCATAAAAGCGAACACTAATTAGAGGGAAGGTAGATGTCATGAGCTCCTGATCACTGCTGGGGGCTTGGAAGGGAAGGACTTGTGGAAATGAACATGGAAAAAGAGGAGGAGCTAAGGAGGCAGAAAGTTCATTTCACAGATTTGCTTGTGGCCCATTTGATGGAATCATTTTTCTTAGCTGTCTCTTAGATCCTGAAAATGCAGGACTTCTGCCCTTCTTTCGTGTTTGTCAGCTGCATGGCTTGCATGTAGTGCTGCAGCCATGAGATCCCGTGATCCTCAAAGGCATTTGAATTTCCAGTGCAGCCGAGGAACCCAAGAAGCAGAGGATTGCTGGCCAAGGGAAGAGTAGAACCCACGTTGTTGGCTCTGAGGCCAGGCCTCTCTCCAGCACCCCCCTGGTAGCCTCCCATTTACTGCCCTGGGTTGTCCTGCAGGTTGCTTCTCTTTACACTCACACAGAACCCTTTCATTCTCTTTCAGCCTCTTTCATCTCTAGGAGATGGTACAAATTATACACTCAACTCCTCCAATCTCGATTTGGTATTTGGGTTCTGTTAATTCATTGTTATGTGCAGAATGCCTTCAGTGAACACAACAAGCTGCAGAAAATATAATTCTCTCTTAATGTATATTTACTAAGTGTATTTATTATTCATCAGGATGTGCATTTTAAAATGTGAGTCTAGATTCCCTCACTTTTAATCCCAAACAAATGTTAAAAGATTTATTTTTATAATAATCCCGGAATGAGAGCTAAGTAAGCCTCCCTGAACACGGCTTGCCAAGTGGTGGATGTTAGCTGTATATCCACACTAGATGCTCGATCTGCGCTTGCTATTGTCTCTTACCGTTTCTAGTGGCGATGCACAGAAGCGTACTAGCACACCAGGGCCCATCAATGGTTGCAATTTGTTGGCACGGACTCTAGGGAAGAAGTACTGCAAGGGAAAATGTTAGAGTCTCATTTCTTTGCAAGATATAGATAGATATGGTGGGAGAAATAAAGGCAGATGGATGAAGGAAAGGGAATATGTGGGCCAAGAGATAAGAAAATGCGCAAAAATAAACTTCAAAGACCTCAAGGTGCTATCAACATGCAAATGTTTGAATAGTATGTCAAGAATTTAACATGGATGCATTAAACATCCCAGAATGAATGCTCCCTCCTTTCCCATCCTACGAGAAGGGAAGGTTCTAGGGTGCAGGTGCCAGTGTGAGGCTAGAACATCAGGGGATTCCTAGTAATAGTCAAAGGCCAGTTTACATGACAACTCAATGGTGTGATTGCTGTCCTCTCGTTAGGTATGTTGGGGATCCATTTGAACAAGGCTGTTCAGCTGACTTTGGTAAGAATCTTTACTCCTTAGTGGTCTTTATTACAATTCTAAGTGGCATCTCACACATGCCTCAACATCGAGAAGTTTTCTGCTTATCAGTTGCAGAATCTTTTCTCATTTGTAAGGACTAGTGAAGAGCTTCATTCCCACCCAGATGTTTTTGTGTGTGTGAACTCATAATACCCACAATACATTAATAACCAACAGTGAAACATGTGTTAAAATGGTTCTGTTTAAAAAAATAGTTCAAGTGAAGACGTCATTCAGTATAAATCTAGGAATATTTTCTTCTTTGGGGTTGAGCATCACTACATGTAAAACACCATCATGGACAGCTGTACAGCTAGAGTTATAAACATAGAAAGAATAGAAGTTAATAAGAGAGTGGTGCAATAGTTTTATCCGACAATTCTTATTTTCTAACATTGGGTGGAGTCAATGAAACCAAGCAGACACTGATCCCTGTGGTTTTGAACACACTTTCAAAAGACTAGGGGCAGAGATGGATGAAAAGGCATTCTCTTGTCCAAAAGACAGATGCAGATTCCTATAAACCCCATGCTGTGATGATAAATTCTTCAAGTAAAATTTCAATGGAGAGAAATAGTTTGGGGAAATATTTGCATTGCATGAAAACTGTATAGCGCACAATACAGGGAGGGAAATTGAACATGGTTTCTACCTATGTTTCAAATAGAATCCCATTGTGCGTATAGGGCTGGTATAAAATTCGATAATAATTAAGGTTAAAGAGTCAGATTTATCTAAAGAATCACTTTTACTCATGTGATATGACAATTTGAAAAAACAAGTAAAACAGTTTTAAAGAAATAGTAGAAAATAGCCACTTTATAAAAGAAAAGAATGACAGCAAATCAAGTCAGCTGTTGGTAGTGGTTAAATCTTGGCCTCTGTCTCAAGCCTCTCTGTTCAATGCCACCGTTGCTTCTTCTCTAAAAGATTTCCTGTTGACCAATGCTTTCCCAGTTAGCTCATCCTACGGGGAACAAAACCATCCTCCTCGCTGTAAGATACTAAGTGACATGCCCTCTAAATTCTTGCCATAGCCTTTAGCATTTGATAATGAATTAAATAGAAATAATTTGGCATCTTTTGCTGAACTTGATGTCTGTAACAAATGTCACTGGTGTCATACAAAACAACTTATAAATTATTTTGAAAAGAATTGTTTCAACTACAGAGCAGGCAGTGAAGGAGACAAATGGAAAGGATTTGCGAGAGGGCATTTCTCTAATGACATCATAAGAGCCAAGAGGATTTCAGTAGCAATTCTATTCATGCCACAGAGAGGGAGAAAACAAAGCAGTGGGCTCAATGTTTCTATAATTTTTTAATCCTGTTTTCTTTACTTTTTTCCTACCCTGTATTGGGTGATTGGAAAGAAAATAAGAGAGTAGATGGTACAGAGACTTCAAATCAGCTTACAAGTTAGTGTTACTTGTGCGAATTTGTGGCCTACCTATTGAGTTTCGTGAAGCCCCTTTGTTAAGCAACAGAATGGTCTGGGACAAGATGACTTGGATTTTTACAATCCTTTGTTTCAAAATAGTGCAGATGTGGAAATAACAATAGTTAGCATGGCACGCTACACCAAACAGGTTTTACATTTTTAGTAAAATTTTCAAATGAGCATCGTATCACTGAAATATTGTCAAAGGTTATGTTTAGTCCATGAAACAGGCTCAAAAAACAATGGAGTTTTTCCCTCATGCAAATTCCCAAGATGAGAAAAAATTAAAAAAGCAAATTAAGTGGAGAGAAGTAAATGAGACATTATTTCTCCAAAGGTGTTTTATTGCCTGCCAGGAAAATATCTTCAGGAGATGGACTGAATAGGAAAAGACTTTTGTAGTGAGCATCTGAGCCACAGCAGATTTGTGGGTATTATTGGCTCTTTCAGACATCAAAAGCAAACTGTGTGAAAGATGATGGAGGTGCTCAAACAGGAATGGGGAATGAAAATGAGCAAATAGAAGATCATGCTCAATAAAAACACAAAATGATAATCAGAATAAATGAGACTATCAGTGCACAAGTAGAAGAAAATCAACTAGGAACATCTGTTCAGGTGAGGCTGAAATTAAGAGAATAATCAGACTCTGGTCGTGTGCATTTGGAAAAAGTCTATGAAAGATATGATGAGTAGCATCTCATCCTTCGCCCATGTGGAATAATCGTATACTACCTTTGTACTTTCATTGAAATTGGGTTTTGTGGCTCTGGATGTGATACCTTCCAAGAAATGTGGGTTTGCAGCAAAAACGCAATTGGGTGCATGTTGCAGATTAAGAAAATTTTAGCGGTGAAATGAAAATCTTTCAGAGAAATATGCAAAGATATAGTAGTCATGAAAAACATTTCTAAGCAAGCCTCCAAATGAATGAAATCACTAGAGTGTCAGGCCACAAAAATCTTAGGAGAAATAACATACATATAACATAGAGAATGTTAAAATCAAATATGTTGACTTCTGATTCTGGAAAAGACAGGACACACACACTTCTTCCCCTTCTTCTTGCTAAATACTGTTAAAAACTCTGGATATTACATATAAAACAAACATCAGAAAATTCTGAAAGATGGACAGAAGAAGGCAGATTAGTTAGAGGCCTTGGGATCTGAGGAACAACATGGCAATGAGTTCCCTGGGTTTTATTTTTGCCACTTACACCCCAGACTGGGTGCTGGAGAAGCCAGAAACCTAGAAATGCTAAAATTGCAAACAAACACATAGAAAGCCCCAGTAAATGAATGATTTGATCTCCAGCCAAAGGAGCATGGAGGGTCAGCCTAACAAGACAAAAAACTTTTAGAAGATACCCACTCCGTACTCCAGCCAAACACAGTGGGAAAAAAAAATGGTGGCCTGATTCCTTCTCTTGTCAGCAAAGGCTGAATGTGGAACCCGGACATGTACCCTCACCTGGAAGTAATGAGACATCTCTCTCACTCCTCACTGAGATTGTGTCAGAGAGGCTGAATGGGGGAATCTGGGACATGCACCTACTCCCAGAGTTTGTGAGTCCCTTCAACAGTGGTGTCAGTGGAGGCCATGTGTGGGGCAGTGATGAAGCACCTCCCTCTCTCCCAGCCAGGGTGATGTCAGTGGAAGCCTAGTAGGGAGCCTGAACTTGGACTCCCAGCCAGCAGAAATGAGGCAGCTCCCCTCCCCCAGCCACTGCTACATCAGAGGAGATCTGCCAAAACAGAAGACTTAACTAAGATCCAAAGTCTCATAATACACACAATGTGCAGAATACAACAACAACAAAATCATGTGTCATATTGATAACCAGGAAAATATTACCTTGAACAAGAAAAGACAACAGAGGCTAACACAAGGATGACATAAGTGTTGAAATTATCTGACAAAGATTTTAAAGCAGCCATCATAAAATGCTTCCATGAGCATGTAGTTCCATGAATACACTTGAAACAAAGGAAGAAATGGAAAGTGTCAGCAAAGAAATGGGAGATATGAGGAAGAACCAAATGGGAGTACAAGAACTGAAAAATACCATAACCAAAACTAAATCTTATTGGATAGGCTCAACAGTGGAAGGGAGAGAACAGAAGAAAGAATCAACAAACTTGAAAATAGAACAATAGAAATAACTCGGTCTGAACAAAAGAGAGAAAATAGATTGAAAAATAATTAACAGAGCCTCAGGAATCTATGGAACTATAACAAAAGATCTGACAATTCTATCAGCTGGGTCCCAGAAGGAACAGAGGAAAATCGTGGGGCTCAGTACATATTCAAAGATATAATGGCGGAAAAATTTTTAAGTGTGGCAAAGGAAACCTACAGATTTAAGAAGCTGAGTTAATCTCAAACAGTATAAATCCAAAGAAATACACACCAAGACACTCAGAGGAGGCAACCTCAATGAGCAGATTGCTTCAGTGCAAATAAGCTTGCAGAAGCACATGAGCACACGTACAATATCCTTCAGAGACTTCATACGCCGGAAATACTAAATGCTTCACAGGCAAATTTCTGAATTGTGTTATCCCCTACTCTACAGTTGTTAAATAGTACGTAATCTGTGTTGATCACAGTACACAAATGTTTTTAAATGACTTTTTAAACAAAAGGATCTACCTTAAAAAAAAAAAAAAACATCAAATTAAATTATTGTATAGCTCCTATTATGTGCAAGGCATTACGATTGCTCTCGCCTGAATGTTCAGTCTGTTGTTTTTGGGGAAATCTCTGTTTTGCTAGGTCAGGAAGTGAATACTGGTGGTGTTTTGTACTAGAAGCCTCATGTTGTGAAGAAGAAAGTGGGTATAAAGAACAGAATTGAGAGAGGTCACCATTTCAAATTTTGCCCAGCTGTCGTGACTAAAAAGTCTTGCTACAGAATATGATCACTGCAGGAAATTCTCTGCGAAAAAAATGGTAACTGGTACACAAGCCTCTGAAAAAAATCACTATTAAAGCTGTTACATAGTAGATATGCAATAAATATTTTGTGAATGAATAAACAAAGGCAAGAATAAGTGGCACACTTAGACGTAAGGATTTACTTTTTTTTGGACAATACAGTTGTGAAAACTAGACTTGCCTATTGTGTAGGAGTACTCATTTATCTTGTGCCTTACGTTTAAGTATGTACGTGAATTTCTAAAAAAAAAAAAAAAAAAAAAACCCTTTCCTGTCCTCAGGTAATAGACGTTTTCTTCTATATTTTCCCTTAGTTGAGTATTTTGATTGCGTACCTGCCTGGTTTCAGAGTAAACCTTACCTAGCAACTTTCCAAGACTTCATAGAGAACCTCAAGAGTCCCATGCAGGGGCTGGGTCTGTGAGTGACCTCAGTCTATCTACCCATGTGGTTTTCTCAAGCCATTGTGGTGAATGGTAATTGCAATAATGCTAACTTACATTGCAGAGTGTTTTCTAAGATGTGTTCTGAAGAATGCTAGTTGTGTGGGTTATTAATTGATATTACTCAAAACAACACGTGAAATAATGGGATTAAAAGTTAAACCCAGATGTTAATGTAGAAATTATCACCTTTAATAGAGTAGTTTTAAATCCTCTGACATAACCATGCATCAGAAACCCTTCCATACTTCTAAAAAACAGATTTATTGTCCTCAAATCAACAAGTGTATGCTCTTCTCCAGGATGAGTCTGGATCTGGTTGCTGGGTATGTGGGGGTGGAGGTGTGGGATTGTGTGTTCATTTTGATAATTCTCTCCAGGTGATTTTGAAATGTTTCTACCCCTCTCCACCAGTCTCCTCTTCAATCTTGAAAATCACAGTGTTGGTGCGTTAATGTGCCAGTGATTCTCCAACATGGAAAGGTTTCCCAAACTCATGCAAGCTCAGAACCCCATTTTTATGCAGAGCTGGGGCCAATTTATGGAAACATTATTTGGGAGACTCATACAGTGGTTTTAGCTTTGACAAAGTTTTGCTTATATCTAAATTTATTTGATTCTTGCTATCCATGTGATACAAACATTTTTTTATCTCCATGTTAGAAGCAAGGAAACTAAGTTAGAAGTGAGGGGGCTAGGACTCAACTGTAGATCTTTGAAATCTAAGTCTGGATCTCCTTCAGTAGCCAAATCTCAGACTGAGCTAAGCTATTAGTGCAAAATTGGTATGATGGAATCAATAGTGCTAACGGGGCCTTAAACCCACCTCTTCCAGATTTTCATGAAGTTAAAACTCCATGAGTGCTATGGAGAAAAACGATATAGAAGATATACTACAAAGGTTTAGTTAAGTATTACAAAGCCCTATATCAACATGAACTCTATAAAAATTCATCGTTCTCTTCTCAATAATTGAGATCTGTTTTTGAAAGTGCGTATTTATATAAAAAAAGAGAGGAACTCTAAAGCTGGCATAATACTGTCAGCTGTTGGCCATATGGAAAAATTTAAATTGTCATAGAAGCTGGCCAGTTATAAAATGTTTTAGATAGATTTTTTTTTAAGTTACATTTTAAGCGTTTGAGCAATATGCTCAAAAATACATTGGTGAACTCCAGTAGCAATTGCTTTGGCTGTAATTTCCATGGTCCTTCCATATGCAATTATTATTTTTTATCTGACCTGTGTAACAGGCAATGAAATATGTTTTAGATGGGGATAAAGATGTTAAAATGGAAAAATTTCCAAAAATATGTTTCTTAACTTTCATCTGTAGATACCTGTGTGTAGCATTAACTGGATGTAGTTAGGCATCATAATTAGGTATCATTTATTGAACATCTACTATGTGCAAGGCCCTGTGCCAAATCCTGCAATGCCAATGGTCTTATATACATAAAGAGACAGGATAAGAAAATTGTGTTTGAACTTAATTTCAAATCCTGCTTAGTCTGGTTTCAATATATATTTTTTTGTATTTAGCTTTTAAATGAATATCATTAAAATCACCTGACCTCAAGAGCAATGTCTTTTTATTGTAGAAGATTTGGAAAAATATTGAAAAATGGCAATAACAAAATATTGAAAATACATGTCACTTGCAGTCCCACCAGCAAGAAATGACTGCCATTAGTATTGAAAACAATTTTAATGTATGTTTATCATTGAGAGTGAGAGACAGAGCACGAGCAGGGGAGACACAGAATCTGAAGCACACTCCAGGCTCTGAGTGGTCAGCACAGAGCCCAACGTGGGGCTTGAACCCACAAACTATGAGATCATGACCTGAGCTGAAGTAGGACACTTAACTGACGGAGCCATCCAGGCACCCAAGACTGCCATTTGTATTTTGAAGTATTTTCCATTCTTTCTTGTGAATATGCATAATACACTTTTTTTTTTAAAAGGGATCATGCTGTTTTGTGATTTTCTTTTTAATTGACAGTATTTTCAGAACTGCTTTTTCATGTTATTGAATACTTTTTTGACAATTTTTAATAGCTGCATAGTGTTTCATTTTATGATTGTTCCATAATTTAATTAATCACTCCATTACTTTTGGATACATAAAGCATTTCAATTTTTTAGTAGTATAAACAACTCTATTATCTTTGTCAATAAACATTTGTGCCCATCTCTGATTATTTTCATAGAATCAATTGGTAGAAATAGAGTTTTTGGATTCAGGCTTATAATGTATATTGTAAGTTATCATCCAAAAATGTACCAATTTACATTTGTATCAGCAGTAGATGATTCCTTTTTTATTTTTCTACATTTTTACTAACACTGGATATGAAAAAAATTATATATTCACAATTGTTTTATGCTCCCTCTGCACATTCAAATTTCAGGTATCTACATGAAGCATTTTAGATAGTTATCAATCATCCTGAATTTCATTTATTTATTAATTTACTACTAAGACTTCTGTTTAGTTAGTGTGTTTTTGGTGAACCTATGATATGTGCCAGATTCTGTTTTAGGTTCTGGGGATTAAATGGTGAATGAAACAAAGGTTCTGCTCGCAGAAGGAGTACATTCTACCATGCTCATTTTGCTGAAGAATCATTCCTAGTAATATAAAACAGCAAATATTTAATACTTTGGCATATCCCTTATCACGTACAATATCATTTTTAATTTAATCATTGTTTTGCTAAGCAGGGAGATTCATTGTCAAGTCTGAGTTATACAAATGTATAAAAACTAGTGTGATAAATTAGATTATGCCTTGAGTTTAATATAAGGTTGTCAGGAAATGACAAGTCATACTAGAAACAGGTTTCATACATGTTTAGTGGCTTTATAACATGCTTTTCAGTGTTACAAGTTATTTGGTGCATTAGGTGTGCAATTTTAGTTAAAAATATACAGAATCGATGGGAAATTTTAGGCTTTTGCAAAAAGGCAATTTTGGGGCATGAAAAGGAAATAAACAGAAAGTGTCTTAGAGAAAAAGAGAGAAGGGATTCATGAACTTTACAACCTCCTGGTGCTACCGATCAGAACTGTCTGTAACTGGGTCATACCATTTATCATAAATAGGACTCCAGCATGAGAAGAAATCAGGGTATAAGAATGCTGTGGTTTTAGTCTAATGTTGTCTGGCTTAACTAAGTGTTTCCGATTCTACTTTTTATTTTTTATTTAAAAAAAAATTTTTTTTTAACATTTATTTATTTTTGAGACAGAGAGAGAGAGAGAGAGCATGAACAGGGGAGGGTCAGAGAAGGAGGGAGACACAGAATCTGAAACAGGCTCCAGGCTCTGAGCTGTCAGCACAGAGCCCGACGCGGGGCTTGAACTCACGGACCACGAGATCATGACCTGAGCCGAAGTCGGCTGCTTAACCGACTGAGCCACCCAGGTGCCCCTCCAATTCTACTTTTTAAATATCTCTGTGACTAAAATCACATAGGGACATAAAAGGGACAATGACACTGTGAATGTGTTCTATTTTCCCTAACAAGGAAAAAAGAAATCATCATGGACAGAAAGACCTGTCTTTTAATTTGTTTTGTTATTTAAAAAAAAAAAAAATTCCTTTAAAAAAATGTGTCTTCAGAGTGAGAACTAGTTTGTTTTAGGGAAAGAGATCTAATTTGAAGGAAATGTTCCAATGTCTTTGCTACCTTAAAATGTAAAACATGTTTAGCCCTGTTTTCCTACTTTCCTCTACATGTTTGATAAATGCTAGATGGTAAAGTGATGTATTAACTTGGGACCGTATTTTCTATCCCGATGATTTGGCTTCACTCAGCAAACATACTGTACACCAGATTTTACAAACCACAGGAAAACTGGCACAAATTTTGAGTATTTTGCTTTATAAAATGAGACACTGTATTTACTAAAGTTTAAAAAATGTTTTTTTTGATATTGTTTCAATAAATCTCTGGCCTTGAAACAAACGCAAATAAAATGTTTAAGCTTTAAGCATTTGCTATAAGTACAATTTGCTATGCCTTTCAGATAATCAGGGACAATGTGGAGATGGAATTCAATTAAAACCCAGTTACGTCTTTAACATTGCGGATGCAAAAACCATACAAGTCTTGTTTGAACTTAGAAAACGTTATTGAAGTATTTGGTTTATAGATAGAAGTCATGAAAAGATAAGATAAAATTCTGGTGTTGCAGTTATATTTTGAAGACATATCTAATCTGTAGTGGCATGAGAAATGTAGGAGAGGTATATGTTGCTGAAAATCACTGTAGCATCACACTTAAACACTTAGAATCCAAGGCAGTTAATATAATTTATACATACATAAACTAAATTATATCTCTCCTAGAGACTTCTGGATAGAAACACTTTTACCCAGTATTTTAATCAAGTATGCTATCATTTCTGCTCCATTCGATGCATGCAGCACACAAATTTGCTGATATGTGTTTCACTTAATGGATGTAATATGTGTAATGTGCTATTAATGTCTATTAGAAATACATATAATAGTGAGGAGGCACTTTAATCAGAAAGAGTTGCTATTTCTTGAAATCAGAAAGATCACAATAACAGTGAGGTAGGGTTTGTTCTGGTTTTTAAAGGGATAGTGCTCCCGTCTCTGAATTGAATTAGGACCGCACTCCTATTCCTATTCTGCATAAATTTGCATGACTAATTCCCAAAGCTCTAATTTGAAGTAAGTAAAATAAAAGGATGCAAACTTCTTATAACTGTATGTGTGCCCTGATATTTAGAGAAAGCACGCATAACAGACTTTTTAAAGAATTAATTTGTTTACCTTTCAGGTCAAGGGACAAGGGAAAGTAGGAAAAGACTGGGTAAGAGCAAGAGTGAGCGAGGGAGAGAGAAAGCACCAGGGTGCTCATTAATGAGTGTGTGTGTGTGTGTGTGTGTGTGTGTAAAATGGCTTTATTAAGATACAATTCACATACCATAAAATTCACCCTTTAAAAGTGCACAATGCAATGGCTTTTAGTCTACTCACAGTTGTGCAAGAATCGCACTAATTTTAGGGCATTTTTATCATATAACCATTAGAGGTCACTGTCCATTCCCTCCTTCTCCCGGATCTGGGTAACCACTAATCCACTTTCTGTCTCTATTAACTTTAATATATTTTCAGGGAAATATCCAATTTTATTTCACTTCATAGCAATTGGGTCTAAACATTATATTCTGTGGTTCATTATCGATTATATTGATCCCATTATGTTTTGGAAATTTAGTTTTGAGTGGAATTCTGATGTTTATGAAAGTAAAAAAAAATTTCAAGCAAACATCTAAAAGTATTAATAATTATGCTGAAAAGGGTCAACTGTGTTGTTTAATTAAATAGGATAGGGTTCAGTTCAAGCAGTTGATTTGTTATTTTTACCTCTAGTGTCAGCTAAACCTAGGGGATGACAATATTAAGGAGAAAAGAAAGGCCCAATTCTTAAATTTCCCATGGTGTAGACGAAAATGTTATTGGAAGATTTGTAGCTGTTTGTAATTTTGTCAGTCACAAATGATTATCTCCTCTCCCAACCACAATAATCATGCAAAAAGTTATGGGGGAGAAGATGATTAGGCTCCCAAGAGTTCTACAATTTAGGTGAATCTGACTTTACTTTCATTCTTTAAGTACATTTTCCTAAGAATAAAAAAAAAATCTGTAAGAAATTAATACCACTGATAACTGTATTACTCTGAATCTCCTCAGCATTCATTTCTATCTGTATCTACAACCAAATCAGGGGATAAGAAGTTGCTTCTTTGTTTCTCTGTGGTCTATGTTCTTAGAAACTGCATTCATATTTTTTAAAACATTTTATTATAAAATAAAATGCAAGGACAAGAATCGCCAAACACCAAAACACCAAAATATGTAGCTAGTAAATTGTTATAAAGTGAAAACCATTGTGACCACCATCTGAGACAAAAATAGAACTTTCTGGTCACCCCAGGGCCTCTTTACAGCCTCTCCTTTCAAAAGTAGTACTTCTGACTTCTATAATCATCACTTATTTGAACTTTCTTCATGGTTTGCTGACTTCCCCAGACACTATAGGTTAGTCTTGCATGTTAAAAAAAATTGATGTCTTTTGAGTCTCTTTTAATACACAATCAAAATTTGACAATTTACCTTTCTTTGATTTACAATTTATCTATTAAAGAAACTGGGCTTTTGCTAAGGCTCCCACAGTCTGTATTTTTCTGATTGTATACTCATGGAGCATGGAGCACTTGTACACGTTCCTCTGTTCTCTTCTTTTCCTGAATATTGGCAGCTGGATCCAGAGGCTGGAGGATTCACTTTGAATCATTTGGCAATATTACAGGTGTGCTTATATTTCTTTTCATCAGGATGCACATGTTACCTGGTTTTTGCTTTTTTGTTTTTAACTGCCATTGACAACTCAACACCTGAATTCATTAATTCAATGAGGTTTGTAAAATGGTGATATTCTATCAAGTTGTTTTTATTTATGAGTTTGTAATAATTTTATAACGAGATACTTTTACTTATCCATAGTCTACAATCTATTGATACAGATCACATAGAAAACCCAGGATTAATTCTTGGTATTTTCCTTTTATTTGTTTGGTATTCAAGACGATGAATTGATTTCTTGTCACTTGCCAAGGATGATTCAGTTTTTCTGTTAATAAAATTTTTCTGAATTCATGGATTTAAGCATAGTTTATAGATTTCAATCCATTGTAATCTTATCCTCCTTAAATAAAGCTCATTTTTTCCTATCTTTGGATCATTGGCTTCTCCCCTCAAGTTGTCTCTTGAGTTATATAGATACATATCACCCGCTAGTCTGATAATTTTCTCGTGACATGGTATATACGTGTTCCAAGACAACTTTGTACATTTACCATCCTTGAGCCCAAGTTAGCCATTTTTCTAAACAGTCTTAGTTTCATTTAAAGGGAAATGGTATGTTGAGGCTAGAGTCTGGGCTCTAGTGGTGTTCACTGATTCTGGGTTGATACAGATATATGATCTTACAATTCTGGAAGTCAGAAGTCTAGAATGGATCTCACTGGGCTATTATCAAGGTGTCTAGATTCTCTAGGCTGGAATCTGTTTTCCTGCTCATTCTAGCTTCAAGAGGCCACCTGTATTCCTTGGCATGTGGCTCCCTTTCCTTTCTCCGTCTTCAAAGCTATGCAGGTTGAGTCTTTTTTTTTTTAATTTATTTTTGAGAGAGACAGAGAACATGTGTGCACATGAGTCAGGGAGGGGCAGAGAGTGGGAGAGAATCCCAAGCAGGCTTTGCACTGTCAGCGTGGAGCATGACATGGGGCTCGAACTCATGACCTGTGAGATCAAAATCAAGAGTTGGATGCTAAACCGCCTGAGTCACCATGGTGCCCAGGTTAAGTTCTTTTCATGTTTACTCTGATCTCCTCCTCTCCTTCCACATTTCAGGACCCTTGTGATTGCATTGAAGCCGCCTGGAAAATCCAGGACAATCTCCCTATCTTAGTTAAGCTAATTAGCAATATTAATTCCACCTAAACTCTTCTTTCTCCCTTTGTCATGTAATGTAACATATTCCCATTTTCCAGAAGTTAGGACATCACTGGGAAGGGGACAGTATTCTGCCTATCACATGATCTTAATCTCTCTGTGACAAGAATGGTCAGGGAATTTTTTTTATACTTCTTTTTTTTTTTTTTTTTTTGAGGAATTGACATTTACACTGCATCTTGAAGAATGCATGGGGATCTGCTGGGTGAAGAGAAAACAGGAATACAGGTGAGGTTGCAAGAGAGCAAGTGGGAAGCTGTTGTGGTAGTTCAGATGGGAAATGAGGGCGCCTTAGACACAAATGGAGGTTGTGAAATTGGAGCTAAATGGATAGATTCAAGATAGCAATAATCCACCTTCAAGCACTGAAATGTGATCTCATTATCTTCGATTAATGGTGTTTTTGTTTTGATGTTACAACATTCACTTTTCTGCTCTTGTTTCTAAGGGCACGTATAAAGTATTCTCATTTTAGAGACTCTAAAGGCTAATTCTACAAGAATCAAATAGAATCTTCTCCAAAGGAATTATTTCAGACACTTCAGGATGTAGTTAAGAACATGGATTTCAGGGGCGCCTGGGTGGCTCAGTTGGTTACGTGCCTTCAGCTCAGGTCATGATCTCACAGTGAGTTTAAGCCCCACATTGGGCTCTTTGCTGTGTGTGCAAAACCTGCTTCAGGATCCTCTGTCCCCCTCTTTCTCTGCCCCTCCCCTGCTTGCACTCTCTCTCTCTCTCTCTCAAAAATAAATAAACTCAAAAAACATGGATTTCAAATTCTGGGTATATTTCACTTACAGCGGTTACAGGAAGCACAGCTTGGCTTCTGATGTTAAGGGACTTAGGAAGGTTTGGCTCTGTACGTTGATTGCTACACTTCTACATCTAGTAGTTTTGGTTTTCTTTGGTCAACCTGTGATGACCTCTGTATGACAAATCTTTAAAGAGACCAATTACCAGGTTAGTTGTGAGCTGGTGTAGTTTGGGTCTCGTGTTATTTATAATTGAGCACATGGAACTTACAGGACAAGACAGTTTTTTCTAGTCTAGAGGTATTTTGATTGGGTTTTTCCCATATGTGAATTTCTATATATTTTATTATATCCAAGGCTCTGGTTGTACCCTCATTGGCTTTCTCCCATGCCTGGGCTTGAGTGAAACATTGGTAGAGCCTATGGCCCTTAGTGTTGATTTGCATGAAGGACAGAGATTTACAAGCTACTTCTGTTAGAAGTGGACTGGGGTAAGAGGAGTGAGGGAACAGGGGAGGAGGGCATGCAGTTCTTAGAGGAAAGGAGTAGATTAGCTTTCTGCAAAGACCCTAAACCTTGAAGACAGAAATAGTTTTGTTTGAGGCCCAGATGATAGAATGATAAAGGTGTGCATCCTGTCCATTTCTGTGAAAGCCTAGGGAAGCTTCAGTGTAGTGAGGTTTGAAGATAACATAGTCTTGCTTTAGCCCTGTGGCCTTTGGAGTTTTGTATATATGAATTTAAATAGGAGACAGCATTGGGGTGCCTGGGTGGCTCAGTTGGTTAAGCGTCAACCCTTGATTTCAGTTCATGAGTTCGAGCTCCACATCTGTGCTGTCAGTGCAGAACCTGCTTGGGATTCTCTCTCTTTCTCTCTCTCTCTGTCCCTCCCTTGCTCATGCTTTCTTTCTCTCTCGTGATAAATAAATAAACTTAAAAAAAATTATGAATAGGAGACAGCATCCCATGCAGAGAATCTTTGTTTTTAATGATGGCACTGGTAGCAATGTTGGTGAAAATTTCCCTCAAGTGACTTCCCAAGCAGGAGAAACCTAGAGGCAGGGGGTGGACGGTTGAGGCACACTATCAGTACAAGGTGTGGTATTTGTAGGAATGTGTGGGACAGCCCCCAGAACTCCCTGAGATAGCTTGAGAAGACTGATTGGAGGTCTCTGGTTGGAGGTGACAGTGAAATTTGGGTTTGGGTAACCTCATTGTTATCAGCAGTTTGGAGAGGGTTGGGGGACACTTTAAATTACAATTGTTACATCCTGTCTCTTCTCATTCAGAACAAAGGGTCTAAGATTCTACTGAATGGATCATGGCTGGTGCAGATTTGGAGAATAATTTGCACTGCTAGTTAGATGCCTAACATACAGCTAAGATCACCTGGATATTTGAGGAGTTGTGTTCTGAAATTCAGAGGTTGTTGTGATATCCACAGTTTGAGAACTCAGTCGTTTGGGAAAGCAGAAAAGAGAAATTCTGATCCTCTAAGGAATCTAGATGTATCATGTTATCAAAAGAATAGTACCACACTCGGTACTTTTCAAAGCTGTAGCAGAAAATAGGAACTTTTACATATTGTCCTTTTAGTTTACACAACAGCTGCAAAGTAGGTGTTATGTCATTTTCAGATGTGGTAACCGAAAGTCAGAAATAGTCAAAAGTCTTGCTAAAAGTTACACAACTATTAAGACAGGATTCCATCAGGTCTCTGACTCCTTCCATTATTCCCTGTTGCTTCCTCTTTAAGGTAGATCGACAGTGATAGAACAGTGCAGAAAATGACCCTTTCAGATATGGTTCTGATATTCTCCATGCTTTGAAAGAATTGTATTAAGAAATAAATAGAGGGGCACCTATGTGGCTCAGTTGGTTAAGTGTCCAACTCTTGATTTCAGCTCAGGTCATGAGCTCACGGTTTTGTGAGTTTGAGCCCTGTGCTGGGCTCTGAGCGGGCAGTATGGAGCCTGCTTGGGATTCTCTCTCTCCCTCTCTCTCTGCCCCTCCCCCATTTACACTGTCTCTGTCTCAAAATAAATAAACTTAAAAAAAGAGAAACAAATAGAATTAAAACTCTCTCTCCCTCTCTCGTCTTTGTTGGAGTTATTAGTTCTCCTTGGTAGACTTGGTATCTTCATTAGATCTTCAAACCCACACTTCTGGTGTAATCATTGCAAATGGTTTGGAAGCAGTGGTTTCTTTGGCCTTTGAATGCATGCGTCAGCCTACTTTTAACAGAACAGCTACTGAAGTTTTGGGGTTTATTTATTATAGCAACCAGCATTATACCAATTTATATGCCTCCCTTTTAATGATGCATTTGATTTTGGTTCTTTTGGCTATAAAAAACCAGATACGTACTTAGGCTGACTGAAGAAAAAGACTTTTCCCTATGTGGAATGGGATCACAACAGGAAAGCTCAAGTTGTTTCTCTGGTAGCATCTCTACTTCCAACGGAGCAATCATGCTGCTCTTTTCTGACCAACCCTTCTCACCTGATACTGTGTCTCTTCTGTGCTTTCATGTCATTAGCTTCTATATGGCTTTGGCCTACCATGGATCTTACCCGGTCTCATGAATGCAGCTCATTCACATGCAGCTTTATTTCTAACTAATCATGTTTTTTTTTTTTTTCTAATCTTCTCCAAAATGAAATCTGATTTGCCTAGTTTATTTTTTCAGCCCATGTTGGCCATTGGTTCTTGGCTAGTCTATGGATTTTTTTTTTTAACCTGGGGTTGATGCCATTTGCTAACCTAGAATGAGAATAACAGGGTTTATAAACATTTTAGGAGGAGCTAACAGCAGGGATTATACTGGCTCTACTATTTGCCACAAATAAATACCAATTTGTAAGTATCAGAACCTACTATGCCTTATGTTTAAATGTTTCAAAGTGGTCATATGGAAACTTCATAATATTTCTAATAGGTGATCTTTGGAACTGTTGAGAGAAGAGTCTTTCATGACTCAAATAATATATACAGAACTCTCCCCCTTGTCTGGGGTTTCACTTTCCTATTTTAGTTACCTATGGTCAATGCAGCCCAGAAGCAGAAGATGCTTTTTCTGACGTATGGTCAGAAGGTCCATAGTAGCCTAATACTATGTCAAAATGCCTGTGTCCTTTACCTCACTGCATCTCATCACATAGGTATTTAATCATCTTGCATCATCACGAGAAGGGTCAATATAGTATAATAAGGCATTTTAAAAGAGATCGTATTCATGTACTTTTTATTACAGTATATTGTTATAGTTAATCTCTTACTGTGCCTAATTTATAAATTAAACTTTATCATAAGTGTGTATGTACAGGAAAAAACATAGTATATTTAGGATTTGCTATTATCTATGGTTTCAGGCATCCCCTAGGGGGTCTTAGAATGTATTCCCTGTGAATAAGTGGAAGGGGAAGTAGCTATTGGAGACCAGAAAGAGATGACTTAGAAATACAAAGTTGGGTGAAGTGTGGCATCCCTAAGTCTGATGTGAAATTAGTATTTAGTACACAAGTTAAACGGACTTTGGTTTTAACAGTGTCTATCAATGGATTAAAGTGGCAAATATTTACCCAGTGACCCGCTATATCCCTGTAAAGTTATTGGAGTTGAATGCAGAAAGAATTAACAGAAAAATCACATGCCGAGGATTGTTTGAATCATCCAATAAACTGATATTTATTAAGCAGCACTGTGATCCAGTTAGGAGTTAGGTTGCGGTGATAGATGTTAGCTAGCCAGTGTCCTATAATTCATTGGTGGGGAGGAGAGACATCCTGGACATCTTTAGCACAGCGTTATACCTGCAATAATTACATAGAAGCACTGATATTTAGGAAATATAACAAGAAATACCTAAGATAGATTGGGTGAGTCAAGAATAGCTTTTCAGAGCATTTCAGGCCTGAGCTGAGTGTTGAAGGATGAATGGTATAACCAGGTGAGTGTGGGGTTGGAGGAGAACATGAATTTGCATAGATATCTCTGTGTATGCTATACTTTGTGTTATGGAGTTCAAGCTTCACAACTATTATTTTCACCTTACTGGCTAACAGTCAAAAAAAGGAAGATGATTATAGTTTCTGTTAAGGATATCAGTTCAAAACCCAATTTAAGCAGAGCAAGGTCTGGCATTCTAAGTACTTTCCTTATCTCTAGTGGAAAGGTGCCATATTTCATATCTAGATGTGACTTTAAGTGACGATTGTAACTGCAGCATGTTGACTCTGAAAAAATTTTGTGTGCACTTGAAAAAGACCTGAAGGACCTCTCGATCTTTCACATTTATTTATTTATATTTTTTTACTTTTAGTGTTCACTTTCTTTTCATGACTATTTCACTGATTTTTTAAAAAGGTATGTAGTTTTAATAAAGTTCCCCAAGTACTCTTGAGTTCCAAATGGACTTGAATTCATTTTATTTTTATGGGCTGCTGGTCTTTAATCTCTTATCACAGAATCAGAAATGTACCTGTTACATACTGGTAAATTAGTTATCAATCCCTTGGGCAGTCTATTTTAATATCAGTGTTATAGGGAAGATGATATAAATCTTGTGTACAGTATTATTAGCTTAGGCAGCTGCTGACTTAAAAAGGCCAGTTTAACAAGTCGCCACTGTATTATGTTTAATTAGGTACAGTTTATATAATGAGGTGTTCAGTTCTAATGGAAAGACATGCTGTGAGCAGCACATCTGCAGGAATAACTATTACAATCAGCATTGCAGAGACCCGTGGAACTGCAAATTAGACTTACTTATCTAGAAATAAATTACATCCCAATGCCTTCATAAAGCTCATTAATTAATTCCACTGGCATAAAGGTCTTTTTCTTAATTTCATGTTCCATTAGCATAATAAACACAATTTGAGTTACAACAGTATGATCAGTTTAATGGATGCTATTTATTTTAGTTTTTTATTTAAAGTCCCGGTAACGTAGAATTAACATCAATATGCTGCTTGGTCCTTTATTAAAAATTCCCATAGGATAACCAACACAGATGTTCAATACAGCATCATATATTTGCTGCATTTTACAACTCTACTAATTGGCCATATGGAAAGGTGTTGCTTGGGTGTAATTTTTGAAAAAAAACCTGCTAAATTATATGGATTGTAATAATTACAATTAGTTTATATGTAAAGTTGATAGGTTAATACATATTGCCTATTGCAGGCAAATCAGAGTAAACAAACTTTTGGTTCCATGTTTATTTAAAGAAATTCATTTAAAAGAAATTTTGACAATATATTTTTTAAATGATAAAAATAAAAAGATTAACTTTGCGTACATTCTGAAAGTATACAACATGGTCTCCATTTGTGAAGTATGAAGTTTAGACCCTTACAGTTTTTTTTAAAAGTTATTCAGTGCACTTTGTTAATATGTATGCCATTAACATATTTATAATGCTTGTACAATGAAATTCCAGGTTAATTGCACCTGCTAATGTCTAGTATATAATTATCACATGTGGTTTTTGGGTGATCTCTTATATAGTGTCTTACTGATGTCCCACATTAGATCTTACTACTGAAATAAAATGCACTGCAAAACACACATAAAATTTCTTCTCTTGAGTCAAAATATCTTTATTCCTGTTACATTTTCTTTTTTTTCTCAATGTACCTTCTCTGCTACAAAACATAATTTATGTTTTCTTTACTGTATTTTTACTTTTGAATAATTATTTATTTACAACATTTACTTCATCTGGTATTTCTGTATAAGCTACTATGCTGTGTAACAAATTATTTCAAAACTTAGTTGCTCAAATAACAACAATAATTTGTCACCTCTCATGTTTTCTGTGTGCTCAATCTTTGGAAAGACCTCAGGTGGGCATCTCTTGGGGTCTTTCATGCATTTGCAGTGAAATGTTGGCCAGGGGTGCAGTCATCTGAAGGCTTGACTAGAGGTGGGGGATCCACTTTCAGGGTGGTTCCCTCACCACTGCTGACAATTGGTCATGAGTGTTAGTTTTCTGCATATGGGGCTCCCCTCAGGGCTGCTGGGGTGTCCTCATGAGATGGCGACTGACTGCCTCAAGAGTGAGAGATCCTGAGGCTAAGGCAAAAACTGAAATACCTTTTATGACCTAAACTTGGAAGTCAAATACCATCACTTCTGTCATATTCTATTTATCATATAGGCCAGCCTTCATTCAATGTGGGATGTGGGAATTAACATGAGGAGATAAGGCTCTTGGGGGCCAGTAACCACAGTCCCCTCCATAATAATTCACATCAAGCTCAAATGCAGAATAAACCTCTCCCTCTCAGGGCTCCAAAAAGTCTCAGCTGTTACAGCCTCAGTGCAAGCTCTAGGACCAGGTTCTCATCATCTAACTTGGGCCCAGATGTGAATAAGGCTACTTAACTAACACTCATTGAATATGGTTGTTTATTTGAAGGTCTTTGAACTAAAGCAATATGTTATGTGATTCTCCATCCAACCAAATACAATGATGTTTCAGCCAAGGATTGCCTCTATCAATTCTCCTGTTTCAGACTGGGAAAAATGAGAGGTACACAAGTCACTGCTCCAAAGGATTCTGAAGCCCGGTCAGGCACACATTGCCAGTCCCTGGATTAAAGTTCGGTTCTAAAGCCTGGAAATGATTCCCTTTGGCCTCTGGGCTCTTGGTTCTACACTCTGAATTCTCCTTCCTTTTCAATAAAAAATGGCCTCCCATTGACTGAATCTACAGCAGACATCTGACTGAAATCACATCAGACACCCCAAATGATAACTTCCCAGCTGACACCTTTCTGAATTCATGATCCAAAGAAATCACAAGAGGTAATAAATGATTATTATAGTGGTAAGTCACTGTGTTTGTGGAAATTTGTCACAGAACCATAATAACCGATACAGATTTTAGTACCAGAAGTGGGGTGTTGCTAAAACAAAACCCCCCAAAATGTGGAAGTTTCTTTGGGACTGGGTGGTGAGTGGAAGTTGGAAGAGACTTGAAGAGACTGTTAGTGGAGCCCTTCAGGAGGCTATTCTGGAAAGAAAGTGAGAAACATGCTATTGTAAGCTGGAGAAAAGGGGATCATTGTTATATCTTTATGGAAGTTTCAGCGCTGTCACTTGTGATAACACAGAAAGTGGAAAATGTACTTAATAAGCTGGATGATCTTGGTAAAGATATTTCCAGGCCGAGTGTTGACTTTGCTACCTGGTCTTTTCTTTTGTTTAGAGTAAAATGCAAGAGGAACAAGATAAGTTCAAAGAAGTTTGGTTAAATATGAAGAAGCTGAGTTAAAACAAAAAATTGTTTCTCATGCCGAGGCTCTCCAGAGAGCAAACAATGCTAAAAATAAGAAAAGACTTCTGGGCAAATATCAAATCCAGGCACTGTCAGGAAAACATGGTGAAACCAATGTGTTTGACTATAAAATTCTCTGTGAGAAAACCCAGAAAGATTTAAGGTAGTGCCTATAACAGAAAAAAAAAAAATTCCCTGTACATATTTGAAAAGCATTCTCACAAAACCTTTCCACTGAACAACAGAGCCTCTAAGAATATTTAGGGTGGTTTTCTGCCGCAGAATTGTAGGAAACTTGCAGTAGACAAGGACATATTGAAACAAGGTCTGTGGGTGTGGCTTTTGTCTAGCAGAGTGAACCTTAATAAGATTTGTAGAAGACCCACAGAAGTTTTAAGAGAATTGTACTAATGGAAGCACTGCCAACTGGATCTAAAAGGAATGGAGGAAATTCAAATTAAAAAAGGCCTTTAGGGTCACCTGGGTGGCTCAGTCGGTTAAGCATCTGACTCTTGATTTTGGCTCAGGTCATGATCTCATGATTGTGAGATTAAACCTTGTGTTGGGCTCTGCACGGACAGCATGGAGCCTGCTTGGGATTCTCTCTGTCCCTCTCTCTCTCTGCCTTCCCCAGCTTGCACTCTCTGTCTCTCTCAAAATAAATTAATAAACTTCAAAAATTAAAAATAAAAAAGGCCTTTGGATTTCCTACCTACTCATACTGGAAGCAGAGTGAGGAAATTCTGTTGCAAGGATCATTGAGAGTCTGTTTTTGTTTTTAATGTTTACTTATTTTTGAGAGAGATGGGGGAGATGGGCAGAGAGAGAGAGAGAGAGAGAGAGAGAGAGAGAGAATGGGGGATGGGCAGAGAGGGAGGAAGACACGAAATCTGAAGCAGGCTCCAGGCTCTGAGCTGTCAGCACAGAGCCTGATGCGGGGTTCAAACCCACAAACCATGAGATTTTGACCCGATCTGAAGGCAGATGCTTAACCGATTGAGCCACTCAGGTGCCCCAAGAGTTATTTTGAGAGTGATCTTTGTGAGAATATATGATACATTATCATATTTAAAATACTTGTGCTGTGACATTCATATTAATTACATTTGTTAATGTCTAGTGTATAGTTATCAGCTGAACTCTTTTGTTGATCTCAAATGCAGTTTATTATTAAATTCCCATATTATATCTTGGTGCAGAAATAAAATGGAATTGCAGAACATATTTATACATTTTTGTTGTCTAGAAGTAACTAGTCATAAAATCTTTTCTTCTATTTTTTTCTCACTGTACCCCAAGTATAAGATATATTATATTTGAACTTGTTCTTAACACTGTTTAAAGGATCTATATTCAATATTTAGTTGACCTTGTATTTTTCAATGCATTCTTCAAATCACAGGTCACTCACTATTATCACTTTTCCTATAATATGTACAAATATGTTACATTTTTTAAAATGGCCTGGAGGTCTCTAATCTCTAATCTTACACATGCACCTATTATGTACTATTAAATTAGTAACTGACCACCAAGTTTGTAAACCTTGCCATTGAAGGTCTTATGCAAAATCAAGTGGCCATCTGAGTTTTCATTTAAAATCGAATCAAATATTTCTACCCCATTCTCATCCTGTCTTGACCATGAGTTCACAAATGTGTGCACATGAGCTTCTGGCAGAAATATAAGAGTTTTCACTGTGGCCTACCCAGTTCCTCTTCTTTCCTTTGGTGTGCTGTACTCTGTAATTACATATGGTGGATTTTTTTAAAAGTCATTTTTATGGGAACTGAAGGTTGATAAGATGAGGTTATTGGATCATTTTCACTGACATATCACTTTATTGGAATAACTGCATTATCAGAGTTCTCCTTGACATTATTGTGTACCTTTTAGGTGCCAGATTCTGTGCTAGATACTTAAGGTGTCTTTTTTCCTTGGGTTCTTGCAACAAATTAATGTTCTATTATTTTAACTTTGCATGAAAACACTAAGTTCTGGAAAAATTAAATGACTATCCTGAGGTCATATAACTAACAAGGATGAGATCTGAGATTTGAATCCAGGCCTTCTTTTAAGTCCTATGTTCTTTCTGGTTTGTTATAAAGATTGATGTTCAGAGGTGATCATGCAATGAAGTCCTAATTTTCTTAAGGTGTAATGAACAACTGTACATTTCATGAAATGTGTTCTATGTTATACTGGAGCTACTGCTTCCCTAATAGTGTTGGGGCACCTCATTTATAGTCAGCTCTCAATTGCCTGGAGAAATTCAGTCTTGCAGATCATCAATGGTGCACCTCGCTTTGTGGGGTAAACCCTTTCTCCACCAGACCTTTTATCAGAGTAGCTAAGATATAGCAAGAATCAATGGGTTTGAATATTGTGCTCTTTGGTTTTTCCTAGTAAGGTTCTGGTGAATATGTTAACGCCTAGGAAAGTGGGGAGGAAGAAGAAAAAGAAGGGCAATGGAGAGTCTATGTGGCGGTAGTAAGTTGAATGAACTTTTGTTTTCTTGTCATCAAAAGTGCCTTCAGGTTCTTTTTGTCATTTTATGTTTGAGAAAATAAAAAAAAGGTGGAAATGTCTTTTCCATTATACTTTATGAACTAAGGTTATTAAAGGACATTTAATCCAATATTCTGATTTACTTATTTTTATGTTAAACATCCTAGTTCTATATTATTTTGAATATGTATGCAGCTTAGTCTTTCCCCTAAGGTATAGAAACATTTAATACACAGTTTCTCATGCTTTTACTCATGCAAAACAATTTGAACTGAATTTGGTGATGTATAAATGGGTTCTGAAGTTTTGGCAAAATACTCATCTTGGCTTGGATTATACTCAATAAAAGTAGTTTTTTGAGTAGAGACTACTTAGCTGAGTAGGAAAAGTGTCAGATTTAACTTTTAATGCACTGTCCTGTAGATTCTGATTTTGAGGTTGCTTGTTTTTCATAGTGCTGTATGTACCCAAAGTGCCTACTTTTTAATTTTGCAGGCAATAAAATGAGAATATAGTTGAGTGGAGTTTAACTGATGGCTACAAGTTCTGCAGAATTTCAGAATGTAAGAACCACAATTTTCAAATGTCTAAACGTTATAGCTCTTTAGATAAAAACATCTGAATTTCTTTTCTTTTTTTTTTTTTGCATTGAATGGCAAAGTCAACATTACTATCCAGCTGTATTGTTTTCACTGTATGGTAACTAATGAAGTGTTTCCATGTGCCAAACAACTACAATGCTGTAAAGTTGGAAGCAAAGTCACGATATGTGTAATCATAGGGTTAGAATGGAAGAAGGCAACTCTATTATGTCCTGCAAATAAATGCCATTTAAAACTTTCAAACTTGGTATTTCTTCTGGTTAGCTAAAGTAAAAGGATCATGTTGAGTTGAGGCAACTTCTAGGGCTGCTGGACTTGATTATATAATTGGAGTGTTTACATGGATTCCACTCCTTGCTAGGTAGATGACTTTGAATAACTTACGTAAACCCTGAGATTTAATAACTGTATTTTCAATTTGTGGGTAATATTACTAGCCTCACAGAATGAAATGAGATGATGTATGTAAAGGTTTTTATCACTCAGACAGGAATGTAATATGAGCGACAAAGATTATTTTCTACTCTTTCTTCCCTCAAGATTCATTTATACATCTGCTATAACTTAGGCCAGAAAAAATTAAATAAAATGAATTAAAAATCTGTAAATTAGTAACACAATTGTGCATAAATATTTTGGCTAAAAGCTTTGGAGGACATTGTTGATACTATTGGCTAAAGTAAGGTTTGGGAATTATCTCTGGGTTTCATTAATTTAAATTATTCCTCCCTTCTACTTCTGTGGATAATTTGGAATTGATTGTAATAACTGAATCACACAACTTAATATTAAGAAGCTTAAAAAGTCTATCTCACTCCTTTTACTGGCTTACTCAATTGGTTTGATATTAATTCAGAGATTATATTCTCTATGTAATTAATATACTGTTAGGGAATACAAGTTTAAAAGAAAAGTCAGTTTCAAATGTCAGAGCTCAAGCAAAGATTGAGCAAATAGTTTCAAAATATTTTATAGGGGTCTTAGTTGCACGAAAATAAAACTTAAAATAAGCCATTGCTCAGCATGTCAGACAAGGTATTACATTTTATTTGTGCCTTAATAGCACATCTATATAGATAGAAGGTTGTTTAAAAATCTTGCAGAAAACTACAGGTGTCACTTTTCCTAATAAAAACTGCATTTCCCTGTAGTTTATGCCTTTGATCTCTATGAACTCAGGAAAAGTAAATGAAAATTTCTTCGCTTTCATTTGCTGTGATAATGCTGCACATCACTGATCTCCAGGAAACAATACCCACTGCATCACTGGCACCCTGGCCTCCTGGCACCTATTGTGGACTGTTGCTTTCTGTGTGCTTCTTTTCTACATTTGTTACTTAGAAAAATAGGTACCTACAAGATAGAAACAAATCATCACATGATAATGACCAGGAGACCAAACCATAACATGAATATGTTGATCTGCAGTCTTGGTGACCTTTTGTGTTTGTTTAAACAGCTTGTTTTAATTAGCAATGGATATCGCTTACTCTTATGAACATTTTTGACAATTGAAAACAGCACCTTATAAGCTGAGGAATTGGAGAAATTTAATATGAGTGTTTGAGTTTAGTTTCTTTAGGAGGTTGCCTTGTTCTTGTCATAATGCTTGAAGTTAATGGACATCTAAAATGGAAAGGCTTCATGTGTCATACACTGAGTGAAGAAGACTGACAAAAAGCCATTAGTGTCCAGGGAAGAAAGAGAAAAGCAGAAATTCTATCATTTCCAGATGAGTCCTTATGATTCCCTGAACTCTTTATTAGCTTGACAGGCAAGAGGCAAGACTATTAATGCGAAGGTCAGATAGTGCAATTTTAGCCAGATTTTTTCTTTCATTAAAATGGTAGTAGGAAAGTATCTAGAATGACAGTGTTATGGAATCTAAGAGATGGTTCTTTTGAAAAACAAATTTAATGGCTTTGATGGTCTAAGTAACAATTTTACCTGTTCTACTAAAAGGAAAGAATATAACTTTTCTTACCATACAAGATTAAGCAGTCACTAAAAGGAAAAGTTGGATTATGCTTACTTCTGGAGGTACTTTAAAAGACTTTAAAATAATTCTGAAAATTTACAGTTTCTTCTCACTCTCAAATACAGTTACAATAGTCTCTAATAAAACCTGATAAAAATGTCATTATTTTCAACCCGCTGCAACATCAGGACCATCAACTTTGTTCTTGTCAAATTATTCTAATGTGTATAACAGTACCATTATCTTTCCTGCATAAAATATTTTAAAGTAGCTCTAAAATTACTTTCATAGGTTTCGAAAGCCATTTCTAATGTTACAGACATCCGTCCCTTGTTTTTTACTCTGAACATAGTGCATGTTTCATATAGGTGCTTGTGAGCTTTGCCGTTTTGAATTTTTTTTCCATTAGCTGGTGCTTGGTTGGAAACAGCGGCCATGCTATTTCCTTAGAAAAGTCAGCCATCCTTGATCTCTTTGGTACTGGAAACCCTGGGAAACTTTTTCTTTTTAACAAATCTTAGATTTGCACTTGGGAAGGTATAAGCCACCCTTCCTGATACTTACCATTCTTTGTCATGGAGGGGTGCAAAGATGGCAAAACACACTGTGACCTGTAGAAGTCATTTGGTCATTGGCAGGCTGACTGGGTGTTGAGTTTTTCTTGGACTTGATTTCCATTTCCTCTTCCCCAGCAGTTTTACAAATGATGGTTATTGAAACTCTGGGTATACTTCTTCCTGTTATTTACTACACAAGGGAGAAAAAAAAACCCTAAAAGAAATACAACCAAGTCAAAAAGCAACCAAACAAAAATACCCCAACCAGCTACTATATCATATCTTATAAGACATTGTTCATTTTTTTCTCTCTCTCATTTACATTGTAGACAAGTGGGATGCTGAGTTGTGTATTCACTAATATGAGGATTCACTATAGTATAGTGAAATAACACTGGATTGGTGGTCAGAACACCTGAGAATCATTTCTGATTGGTCAGCTAATTAGCTTTGTGACCTTGGAGAAGTAGCTATACTTTCTGGACTCAGATTCCTTATCTTATTGTGATACTGCTGCCAGGGGGACAAAATTGGCTCACCAATTTTCACCTTGGGATGGGGGGGAAATATCTTATTTTATTTACAAGTAATATGTGCATATACATATACGTATATATATATATATATATATATATATATATATATACACTCTTATGTCCCAAATGCCTAATAACAAATGTCTGTTTTAGCTCTAATTTACTGTATCTTCTATAAATAAAGCTTATGTTTCCCTATTAACCCTTTTCAAGGACTTAAGAAGTATATTTCAACCTTAAATATTAGTTATTGTATCTTCTTATGGAAAAATACTTGGTATCCCCTTCAAAAATAAAACTTACTTTAGTTTTCTCTTGTTTTAGGGAAGTGTATGCCATTTATAGAAAACTTTGAAAATAGAGAAAAGATCACTTGTAGTGACATATACTGCTGGTTATCAAAATCTATTAACCTTCTTTCTAAGTATATAGCTATATTTTTGATCTTTGCTGATAGAAGCACGTGTGACTGAGTTCTAGTCAATGAAACATAAGTGAAAGTAGCCTGTTTGGAGGCCTGACCTATCAAAACCTCCGACACAGCCTCCTCTATGCTTTCTCCCATTTTAGCTAAATGGAATGGCAATCCTTAGAACAACCATGGAAGTTGCTGGTATCCTGAATTCCTTAATGACTACGTAACTTATTTCTGGCAAATGAGCTGGTCAAGACTCATCCATTCATATGCTTTTATATATGTATTATATAACCACATGCAATCTACTCTTCTATGTATTTGGGATTGATCTGTGGACAACTACAACATTTATACTGGCATATATTTATGCCAACATGTGCCATTATTATATCTAATAAAGACATTGATCCTCTATATCTGCTCTGGCCAATACAGTAGCCATTATTTAGTCACATGTGGCTATTTAACTTAAAATTAATTAAAATTTTAATTTCTCAGTCACACAAACCACAGGTGGCTAGTGGCTACCATATTGGGCCGTGCAGATGTAGAACATTTCCACCATTATAGAAAATTCTGATGAACCGTGCTGAGCTGTATTGTTGAGAATGAATGCTTTTGCAGGCACATATACATGCATGAGCACACATACACTCATGCACATACATGTAGGTACACACATAAAAACACATATATAAGGGAAGGGAAATGGAATGGATCCAAATACATGAATTGTGTTGTGACTCTCCACAATATCTTTTCTACTGTAGGCCAAATAATATGTTAGTCTGAAGAGAAATTATGGAAGTTCCGGGGAGTGGTGAGCATTATCACTAGAGACTTCGGTTAAAGGTGGAGCAGACCCAAGTAAGTACAAGGTGCTACTCTTTTTTTCTAATGACTTTTCCTCTGCTTAAGCTGTCTACCTCATTTCATTCTCTAAGAATTAAAAGCTAACCCTAGGTAAGCATTTGACTGCTTGATGAGATTATTGATATGTGAGAAAGAAATTGTCACTCATCGGTGAAATGATTCCTATCTTCTAAATAGGGTTTCGCCTTTCCATCAAGACTTGTCATGGTGGTGCTGGCACCAAATTCTTCCCTTTCTGGTAGAAGAAAAGTAGAGTTTGGGAAATTTTGTGTGATGTAGTGGTTCTCAAATTTGGGGTGGGCTTAAGACCCACCAGGGGTGAAAAGTTATCCTACTCTATCCTCCTTCCCCCATCATCCTGATCGCTGCCCTTCATGTTAGGAATCAGTGACCTTGCTCCTTGGTTTTGTGGTGGTGTGCCCAGTTTGCTCAGTGGAAGTTTATACCGTGTTTACTCAGTAATGGGCCTTAGACAAGGCTGCCCTGGATGGCTCCCAGGATAATGTTTTTCATCATGGTCTTTAGAGTTTCATCTAACCTAGAAAAATAGAAAAAGAGGAAGAGAATGTGTGTCCAAATTGCACGGACTTTTCAAATAACCTAAGCAACGTAGGGGTTCTTTCCCATTTAAGTTAATCCTCAGCTTTATTTCCAGGGGTTGGCAACTCACAAGGGGAAAAAAAATGGAACAGTTGATTTAGTTCCCTACCACTCTATGCTGCAGTAATTAGGACTATATAAAACTTTTAGGTGTCTGGATAGCCGGCAGTTTTCTAGTGATATAAAATCAGTGCCTAGTGTTTTACAGGGCCTACGTATTATATAACTGTCAGGAAAACAAGAATCCAAACTTTTTCTTCTTCAGTTATTTACTGACTTGGGAGACCTAGCTGTCAGTAAGTAGGTATGAAAATGAACATCTCAGAATTCTAAAGCTTACACACAGAAGTCACAATTTGGCTTTTCCTCCAGGTTTCTGTGCTGACTTAAAAGAAAGCATCCTTCCTCTGTGGAATGACATGAAAATGAAACCCAGGGGCAGCGTCCAGTACCTCTATATTTACACCCGAGCTTTCCACAAGGCAGCCTAAAAGCTCATTTATTTTTATTCTTATTTTTTTCCTGAGAAAACTGACAAGCCCTTTGGAGGTCCCTGCTGCTGGAATCTCTGTCTAATGTGGGATATGGGGCCCAATTCAATGATTCTTGAAAGGTTTTCAAACTGGTTTTAAGGAGCTAGTAGGCCACTTTGCAATAGGAAGAAGCATCTGACATTTAGAATCCTGCCCCCCAACGTGCAAACAATAGAAGAAGTAAAGCCGAGCCCTCGCCTGGGCTTCTGCTGTGCTAATTACAGAAATGTAAAGCCCAGCTGTGGTCAGACTAGCTCATCAAGGAGAGATGTGTTAGACCAAGAAAGCAAAAGAAGGACCGAAATGTTTTTCATTTTTATTCCTTGCATATTGTCTGTTCGAGCATTCAGCTCTGCTTAATTATAAACGATTTCTTTTTCCGATTATAAACATGTTCTTTCTCCCTGCATTTAATGTGAATGAAGTTTCTTCTAGACTCGGGTATGGCCATGAGATTGGAGCTCAAAGGCTCACCCAAAGATTTCTTTAACATACCTATATACAAATTAATATCAGTCCATAAACCCAATATGTTTAAAAAATGAAAGGTACTTGTCTCCTGTTCCAAATCCTTAATAACCCTCCTCTACCCTAAAAACAAATAAAATTAGCAAAACCAAACCAAAGGGAACAAACAAGCGAATTTTAACTTTCCAAAGAAATTTTTATTTCAATTTAACAGGGGAATCTAACGTAATTTCAACATATTTTGCTTCTTTTTATTTATTTATTTATTTTTTTGTGCTTGCTTTTCCTGGGAATCTTTGTCCAGATTTGAACTATAAGCATACTTTGCTACAGCTATAGCTTGTTTTCTGTTAATATAAGAAATATGAGAAGACAAACAGAGAAAAGGCAGGCTAGAGTGGCACTGGTAAGTGTATGTTGGCAATGTAAACATTTTGGACTGACTAGAAATTTTACCAGACTCCAAAATATTGAAAAGTATATAGAAAGTGGTTTCAATGTTTCTAATGTTTGTTTTTCTCGTTTAGAAAGTGCAAGGCATTTAGTGTATGGTGGAACTTGATTATAATGACGTTGTGTTATTGTCTGGGAAAGACAGTATTAATGTTACAGGCTTTTGGTATCATAGATGTATAGGCTGGGCATTACTGAACAGTAATAATAATAGAAATTTGTTGAATAATACAAATTTGTTCTAAAGGCTTTAAATGGCAAGATAAAATCTCATTTACTTATAAAGAGGGGGTTAGTACCACACATGGCTTCGCAGGTGATACACCACATAAAGTGTAGGAAGTATCATTCACATTGGTGGTCGATGTACATTTATATATATACATGCAGATCTATCTATCTATCTACCTCTATCTATCTATCTATCTATCTATCTATCTATCTATCTATGTGTATTTTTTTGATACAGAGAGGTCTTTTGTTTAAATGTTCTGATTTTTAAAAAATGGAAAATGAAGAAATCCTTAAGGTAAGAGTCTCTCCTGTCTTGGATGAATTTGGACTTGGTCCCTTTGTGTGTCTATGGCAGCGTCTGCTTTGTTTGTAGGCATTGGGGCCTCATCTTGTGACAGTATCATTTGAAGGTCTTGTTAAGGTTGGAGAAGCCAATGCCATCACATGCCAGTAACACTTTACACACACACACACACACACACCATATATATATATATATATATATATATATATATATATATATATATAGTACTTTATAGTACTTTGAGGAAGGAGTAGCACTAAAGGTCCCAGTGGGTTTATAGTGGGGCTAGAGGTGGTTGCTTGTATTTTTCCCTTTATAGCCTAGCTAAGCAACCTGTATATGATCACATAACTAATGAGTAATAGATATTCACATTTTCACTGGTTGACTTCGTATTCTTTACTCCTAGTTATGGTTTGCTGATTAGACATGGAGCATTCTGTTTAAAAAAAAAAAAAACACTTTTTAATGCTTATTTATTTTTGAGAGAGAGAGAGAGAGAGAGAGACAGAGGACAAGCAGGGGAGGGGCAGAGAGAGAGAGGGAGACACAGAATCCGAAGCAACTTCCAGGCTCCCAGCTGTCAGCGCAGAGCCCGACATGGGGCTTGAACGCACTAACCTGAACCATGAGATTGTGACCGGAGCCCAAGTCAGAAGCTTAACTGACTGAGCTGCCCAGGCGCCCCAACATGGAGCACTCTTGAGTGGAAGAAGAGAAGAATACCATATAATAGAGTTTTATTTGTATTTGTGAGCTTTTGAAAACCTCTGGCACAAGACCCATGAAGACCTGCCTGAAGAAAATACATCTGAAGAGTATGTCATCCTTGAGCTTAAGTGTTTCTTAGGAATCATCATTCATTCATTTGTTAGATCTGTGATTCTTAACTGGTGGCTGGTACTACTCCACTACTGGTGGAGCCCCAAGTTTGTCCAGGTGGAACCTAGGGTTTTTATGACAATTACAGAAATTTATAAGGCCAAAGCACTATTAAATACAACAACTGAATATACTTTTAAAATGGTTTAAAGTAGGCTTTTAATATTGCTCTGAGTGGGACCCAGGGTTTGTGAGAAATTAACTGATGTGTACAAAATGGGAAATAGTAAGATAATGGCAGCAAGTGGGGGTGCTATTGGATCCTCTACTTCTCTCTTCCTTATTTACAAAGCTTAGTTTACCCAGTTGGCTAACTGACCTTTTGAATTTTATGTAACTAAAATTTCTGAGAAGTAGCAACTGAGGATAGGAGAGGGGTTGGTGCTAAACTGGGGAAATAAAAGGCTCCTGGACACCAGAGGGGCAGCTTTGGCTACTAAACATGCTGTGGGTCACAGCTGGCTTCACAATTTGAGTTTCCTCTGCCCCTGAAATGTGTCTTATGAAGAGGAAACCTCCCAATTCTTATCATATAAGATGAATTCACTATTTTCAACAAGTGTGTCCCAGTCAACAAGCAGGTATTGAGTGCTGTGAATGTTCACAACACTGTGCTACTCTGGGAGACACAAGGATGTGCAATAATAGTCATCGGTATTTGTAGAATGCTCTACAATTTACACATTTTCTAGACAGATTCTCATTTTAAACCCTTGGGAAGTAGCTATATGGCTGTCCTCATTTACAGAGAACAAAACCAAGCCTCAGTGACTTGCCTGAGTGGCAGTACACAGGACGTGTCATGTATGATGTTCTACCTCAAGTCTTCCAATTTTGGAACCCATCTTATTTCCATGATACCAGATTCCCTGTCCTAAACAAGTTTGCACTTTGAAGTGAGAGAAACATACACAGCCACAAATATGGGCAATAGTATAACTGAAAACAGAAATGTCCTAGTAGCATGGTTTACCAAAATATCATTCCAAAAGATTATAAATGCTAGATTGTAGTCCAAAACTGGGCTACAGATTCTCAGAGTATGGTTTTTACGTTTTAGGAGCAGTGTATTTTGTCTTTTAGAACTCTGAGTCCTTTTTGTCTCAGTTTGTTTTTAGAAACCATGGTATGTGAAGTCTATATACTTGGGAAGTAGACCTCTTCTTCTTTCTAAGGAATAGACAGCTTTCTTTCTTTCTTTCTTTCTTTCTTTCTTTCTTTCTTTCTTTCTTTCTTTCTTTCTTTCATTTTGAGAGAGAGAGGGGCAGAGAGAGAGAGAGAGAGAGAGAGAGAGAGAGAGAGAATCTCAAGCAGACTCCACGCTGTCAGCACAGAGCCCAACATGGGGCTTGAGCCCATGAACTGTGAGCTGAAACCAAGAGTCACATGCTTACCCAACTGAGCCACCCAGGTGCCCCAGGAATAGACACCTTTCCATTCCCCAACTAGAGTGCATAAAAGAAGCCTGCATTAAATTCCATTTGGCCTTTTCAATATATTTCCATGGATGCTCTCCCTGGTAGTGTATTAGATTTTTTGCCTACCTGCAGTTTGATACAAGTTTCGTTGATGGTCTTAAATAGATAGAGCCTATTAAATAAGGTATAAGTGATATATGTAAACTCACAAAAATGAACAGTCCTCTGTGGACCAGTGACAATAAGCCTAGCAGGAGAGGAGGAGGTTTGAGAGAAGGTTCTTAGCAGGTATCTAACAAGGTTGTTCTGATTCAAATATGGTAAGCATTAGAGTGGTATAGATTTAAGCAATTTTATCTCCAAACAGAGACTGAAATTACTTGCTCTGGTAGAATTCCATAACCCACTTGTGGCTTTTGAAACATTGAAAAACATTTTTTTTTTTTGCAGATACCTTTGTTTTCAATGAAATTTTTGTTCTATTCCTAGCTTTACTCAACTCTCTGTGATACACTTCTTTTGATACAGTACAAATCAGTATAATTTGATTTTTCCTATTTCCAAAATCAGCAGTTTTTCTTAATTAACATGACACGTATTGGAGAAGAAGGATGGATTAGAAAATCTGAATTTGTCATACAACATTTGGATAGCTTTTTGTTAATAGTGTTTATGATTTCATATCAGTAGCCCTTCTACTGCACATGTAAAAAAGCACTTAAGAACGGAAAAGTTAGACTAAATTGTGGCTACCTATAAAAACTGTTGGGGAAACAGTCATCATGTGACCTGTTGCACACCAGGGGATTACCCAATCAGTGTCCTGGGCCTCGACCGTTCCCTAATGTGGAAGCTGGGTACCAAGATATTGCTTGGCCCCAGATTCCTCTTTCTTATTAGGAGTAATCTTTCCCTGTCCTGGGTGTGCAATGAATTTCTTGTATTGATTAAGTGTGTCTTTCATGTGGCACCTGGCCAATCCTACTCTTCTCCACTCTTCTGCAGCCCATGGGTAAATAGCCCATGCCTGGGCTATTGGGAGAGACCCTTTGGCCATGAGAAACTGGCTTCACAGTGCAGACACCAATCTTGCTGTGTCTTTTCTTCTTTTGGTGAGTAAAGCATTTTTCCAACTAGTGTCTTGTGTGTTGAGTTATTCCCCAAAAACTCTAACCCATAGAAGATGCAGTGGGCCAGTGTCAGTAGGCTCATGTTTCTGGTGGTTGGCATTGTTACGCTCTTTGCCTTCAAGTGGTGGGAATCCTCACCTGAGATTGGTAGCTGGATTATCCTGTGTGACAAAAATGAAATCTATTTTTTTCTTATTTAAAAACATCTCAGTCTAGGAATTTTTGGAATAGTTACAAACACCTGGCAGTAATGCAAAAAGCACTTAATAGTATCTCTTCACAAACGTGAAATATATTATTGAGAGATTTGTGATTAATTCTATTTATGTTTAATACCAATTTTAATACAATTTGGATATTTAATTTGTGGTTGGAGTAGGGTTAAAGATGTCATATGTGTGGCATGGCTATTGTCCTGCTTTCCCACCATGTTATTGACTTTTAAGAAGTTAGTCACCGTCATCAAAATGGTTGCCACTTCTTCTTTTAGAAACTCATTGTACACATATAGTCACTGGCTAGATTTTCCAAAATACATTATGAATCTGTCCACTTTCTTACATTCTCCAACAGCAATGTCCCAAATATTTTCTCAAAATGTTCTCAATATCTTGATATTTTTGGTAGGATTGGCCTTAGGGGAGAGATCCAGAAGTTGTGCTAGTTCAGCATCTTGGTCTAGTACATGCTCCCCATCTACCTTACATACCTTGTTTATTTTCTGGTTGTCTTACCACAAAATCTTTTGGGTACAGGGATTTTGTCTGTTTTTTTTCTGCAGGTCCTAACACAGTGACTACTATACATTAAGTTTTCAATATTTATTGGAGACACTTCTTTGAAAAATAATAAGTATTCCTTAAATTAAAAAAGTCTATCCACTGAAAAATACAGCAAGTATCACAGTCCAAAAGGAAAACAGTAACATCTCTTTAGAGCAACAACTACTAACTAGAAAATAAGACACAAACTATTTTATATATGGGAAATATTTCTTTATGCCCATTAAATTGCCAAAGATTAAAAATGCTTAATATCAAATATTGGCAGGGATATGGAGAAATGGGAACTTATAAAAACTGCTAATTGGAGTATAAACTGGTGCCACCATCCTGGAGGGAAATCTTATACTACTCAAAAAAACAAAGCATAGATAAGGTCCACAAGTGGAAATGTATGTCCATTGTAGGATTATTTGTGGTAGCAAGGATTAAGAGGTATTGAAAAGGTGGATAAGTAAATTTTAGTAGATTCGTATGATGGAATACAGAAGTCAGAACTAATGAATTATATTCACTCAATGACATGCAAAATGAACAGAAACCAAAAAGCATAATGTTAAGTGAACACATAGGAAATAGCATGTGATTATTAGTACATTCAGTAATTAAATATTACATATATAAAAATTATGTTTTAAGTTTAAATAAACCAAGTACACTCTACTTTTCAAGGAAACTTTTATGTCTAAGGAAATATATATCTAATACATTATAGCAGGGGCAAATAAAATGAGTGGTTTTTTTTGGTACGGACAGATGATAATTCATGTGTTATAAACTGGAGTGCATGGTAACTAAATTCTATGTACCAGGGGTTAAAAAAAAAGGAAGAGGATAGGGATAGGGTTGACATCTTGGGTCTTAGAGGCAGTAGCAGGATTGCAGAATTCCTGCTCCTGGACTTCTGCATTGGGCTCTACACAAAATGGAAATGGAGATTTTCTAGGATTCAATTACTACAAAGTTATTATTTTCGTAATGCTAATAGAGGTTGCAGACAAGGGAGCAGCTGGCTTGCTAGCAAGATTGTGTTGTGATGTTTTTTCATCTGAATCCTACTGCACTGAAATGCTGCATTCCATTCAATTGTAAGAACTAAAGAAAAATCTTCATACAGAGGTCTTAGGCTGAAAATATCGTGCCAGTAAAGATTCATGCCAGGGATGGTGCTAGTCACTGGATGTGAAAAACTGAGTAAGACAGAATCGGTCTTCAAAAAGCTCACAGTATAGCGGGGCAGACAGAAACATAAATAGATCATTAAAATAAGATGGGATATGCGATCATAGATATCAGTTGGAATTAAAAAACAATGTTTGATATTTAAAATTCAAATTTTCCATATCTGTCCTTAAATGATATAAAGTGACTCATTGATACCCATATTCATGAACTTAAAGAGTACCCATAGATGAAGGAACAGAAAATAAATGGTTGGTTGGCTTTTTTTATTTTGTAAAATCAAATGTTTCCAAAATTTTCTGAGAAAAATAGCCTCATACATGATCAGAATGCAGATATAAACAGTATTCACTAAAATAAATTTTAAAAGTTTGTATCTCAAATGCACCAGCCTAGGAGGCAAACCAATTGCAGTCTTAGCACTTATACCGTGTAATATGCAAATCATTTTCCCAGATGATTTTTTAATTTGAAGGTATGCAAGTTTAATTAAAAAAAAAAAACAGTCTGTTTTGCTGTGTATACTGGTGAAGCTAAACTATTAGAATGGATATTGGGGTAAAATTTTTTTAATTTGTTTTTTGTTCTTTAGCATGTCAGTTAAATTATTTTCACAGTTAATGACATTTTAAATACAGAATTCAATTTTCTTCAAGTTTTGTTGATAGTGTCAATGCTGGACTCGTAATACTTTCCTCCCCTTTGGCTTTGATTCATGCCAGCGTCTGAAAAGACAATCAGGCCCTTCATCTGCAAGCTGTGGCTCATTTATATTTGTAGGCACTTACCTCTTGCTTGGAAATAGAAAGAAAAAAAAAAAGCTATGTCACTATCTTTGGAAGATAGGGAAAATTCACACTATGTTTGTGAAGGGTACTGAGATGTCCCAACCTTGGAAAGACTGCATTCACCTAAAAGAAAAAGCCAAGTCCTTGCTCCAAAGATTGTGGTTTGCTAGAATTAGTTCTGCAAGGGGTAAAGCACTTTGTAATGGAAAACTCTACCTGAGAGTTTTGTTTTGATTTAATTTTTAAACACTATCTTTTGTCCCCTGTACTCTAGGCCACACACTCATACATACCGACCCACCCAACTCTGGCATGGCAGAGTAGATTTATCATGGAAGGCCTGTTCTTTTACCCTAAAAGAGTCCAGAGGGCACAACTTTTACCACCACTGTGAGGAATAAACCTGTGAAGGGAGCCCCAGCATCCTGAATGACTCTTCATTCTTCTTTGTAGAAATTACAGCGGGAATTGCAGCTTTTAAATTAGACAACTAAGTGCAGTGGCGATAACTGAATCCTGAGGTGGCCCGGACCATGTTGTGGTCTTTAATTGCCAAAGACAATGTGGGTGTGGTTATTATAATGGCCAACAGAGTCAAAGCAATATTCAGAATAGTCTTGAGTTGTGTAGACCTATGGTATTGGTTAGTTCATCATGGTGTCCTTAGCAGTGAAGTAGATGGGCAGGCTACTAAATTCTTACTTAATCTGTTAAATAAGAGAGTTCTAGGTCAAGTGAATAGCAGTTAACTTTAATAATCAAAACAGAGAGTCATGAGGACTCAGTCAATTCTCAGACTAGAGTCTGTTTATAAACCCAGAACCCCATGAATTTCCTTGATGAAGGGCCCTGCTACACTGCCAAAATTTATATTGTTAACCTTTTCCCCAGCCTTCCTAAAGGGTCCTATGGCCTTTTATCAGCATTAGTGTGCATTGGAAGAAAAAAAAAAAAATAGTCACACTTTGGGGGGATTGTTGGACACTGGCTCTGAACTGACATTAATTCCAGGAGATGGAAAATGTCACTGTGGTCTACCAGTCAGAATTGAGGCTAAAGGAGGTCAAGTGCTGAATGGAATTTTGGCCCGGGGCCATCTCACAGTGGGTTCAGTGGATCCTAAACTGTTATGGACTGAATGTTTGTGTGCTCCCCACCCCTAAATTCATATGTTGAAACATAATGTGCAATGTGATGGTATTACGAGGTGGGACCTTTGGGAGGGGTGCTTAGTTTATGAGGGTGGAGCCCTTGTAAATGGGATTAGTGCCCTTATAGAAAAAGCTCCCAAGTTCCTTCCACCATGTAAGGAGATAGCAGGAAGGTGCCATCTTTGCGCAAGAAAGTGGGCTCTCAGCAGACATCGAATCTGCTGGCACCTTGATTTTGGACCTTCCAGCCTTTAGAACTGTGAGATATACACAGTTGTTATTTGTAAGCCACCCAGTTTATGGTATTTTTGCTATAGGAGCTTGAATGGACTAAGACACAAACCCATCCTGTGGTTATTCCCCCAGTTCTGGAATACATAATTGGAAAAGACATACTTAGGAACTGATAGAATTCAACTCTAGCCTTTAAAAATACATATCGTGGTCTACTTGGACTGCCACAACAAAATCCCATAGACTGGGTGACTTAAATAACAAAAACAGATTTCCTTACAGTTCTGGCAGCTAGAGTTCTAAGATCATGGTTCCATCATGGTTGGGTTTGTTGAGGGATCCCTCTTTGGCTGGAGATGGCTACCTTCTTGTTATGTTCTCATGTGGCTTTTCCTAAGTGCATGCATGCAGAGGAAGAATGGGCAAGCAAACTCTCTGGTATCTTTTCTTATAAGGACACTAATACCATCATGAATCCCCACCCTTGTGACCCAATCAGTCTAACCCTAATTACCTCTTAGAGGCCCCATCTCCAAAGATCATCACATTTGTGTTAAAGCTTCAACATACATTTCAGTTCATAATATTCAACTCCTGGCCCTCCAAAATTCATCCTTCTCACATGAAAAATACATTCATCCCATCCCCAAAGCCCCAATGTGTGTGTGTGTGTGTGTGTGTACATATGCATGTGCATGTACAAATTATAAAAAGAGAGAGATTTACCAGGAGGGGTTAGCTAACATGATTTTAGAGGCTAATAATTCCAAGATGTACAGTTGGCAAATTGGAGACTCAAGAGAGCTGATGGTATAGTTCCAGTCTGAGTCCAAAGCCTAGGAACGAGGAGAGCCAATAGTGTAAGTTCTAGTTCAAATCTAAGACCTAAGGTAGGAGAAGACTGATATCTCGGTTTTAAGACAGTCAGGCAGAAAGCAAACCTTTATTAGTTTATTGAGGTCTTCAACAGATTAGAGGAATCCTGCCCACAATGGGGAGAGAAATCTGCTTTACTTAGTTTTGTGATTCAAATGTTGATCAGAAACACTATCACAGACACATCTAGAAAATATGTTTAACTAAATATCTGGACAACCCAGAATCCTGTCAAGTTGACACACAAATTAACCATCACAAACCCATCCCTTGTTAACTTGGTGCTCATCTCCTTTAACCATGCTTAATCTCCAAATAAAGACAACAAGACTGTAATTTCCATATAACTACAAATGCACTATTTCCCCATTAGAGGAGATGAATTCATTGAGTGAGGTTTACACTTATTCTTTTTTTAAAAATGTGCATGTATTAATTTTTGAGAGAGAGAGAAAGCACAAGCAGGTGAGAGGCAGAGAGAGAGACACACACACAGAATCTGAAGCAGGCTTCAGGCTCCAGGCTGTCAGCGCAAAGCCCAATGTGGGGCTCGAGCCCATGAGATCATGATCTGAGTTGAAGTCAGACGCTGAACCAACTGAGCCACCCAAGTGCCCTGATGTTTACACTTATTCTTGATATCCCATCACTTAAAACTATGATGTAAAATGAACAATACTTATATACTATGATATAAAGTTAATAGATCTTACAATAGAGTATCACTTATTTGTGTTAAGTACAGTGTAGACATGTCAATGAAATATCCCTTATCTCAGAAACTAGGGGGAGGGAAAATGGTTCTTAAAACATTGGTTGACCCAGTGTTCCACCCAAACAACTGAGTAATGCACAAGAAGAAAATGTGTTCAATTATGGTATGCTTTCTTCCAGAAAGCACTGCTTGTCACTGACAAGAGTATGTAAAACATGACTAATTGGAAAAATAGAAAAAAGAATGAGGTAAAATGGAGCTAGGAATAAGGTTCTAATTGATAACATGGCACACAAAAGGGGCAGAGTGTTGAGCACACATTTGTTCCTAAGCTTCCTTTAACAGAATCTGGTTCACAGTTTTTCATGAAACAGACATTCTTGGCACTAGGTCAGATATGATTTTTTTGAGTGATAAATGAACTAAAAATAAGTTAAATTAGTTATTTGATGGTTTAACTAATTTGATTAAACCTTTTAATTTCTAAGAAATTTTTATGATGTTCTGGTATAGTGAGAAAAGGCCTGGGTCCTGGAGCCAAATTTATGTGCTCTAAAATTCTGGCTCTCTTATTTGTTAGTTGTGTGATCGTAGGCTGGTTACTTAAGCTTTCTGGGTCTTACTTTCCCCATTTGTATACAGATGCAGTAATACCTCTCTTATATGAGGTTAAAGTGTATATAACTCCCCTTATACTATACTTAATCCCCTTTTCCTTTCATCTTAGAGAATGTGGTATTTAGTCATAATGCAAACAAATTAATTCTCTGTGAAAACCTGTAAGTGGGGCACAGATTGCAAAATTGTTGGATCAGGTAGTATTAACACCATCTCACTTCTGCTGAATACATGCTTAGGATAAAATAACTGCTTGTTTACTACAAATACACATATTCAAACAAAGATATGCAATTCCATATGTGTGTGTGTGCATATACACACATACGCACAGAGCCAGCCCACAATAGCTTATGTAGGTCAGTTTTATATATTTGATTCTTTAACATTTGGCTGACATTCCCATTTCCTGAAGTATGAGTCTTTAGATACATGTGTCTTAGATATTGTAGTCTCAAGAAAATAACACTATGCAACATTGCAATTAGGTGAAGAAAATCTTTTCTGTAGTGCATTTATGACCAGGCTTTAGAGAGTTCTTCCTTTAGAATCATTGTGAAATAATTTTTGCATGGGGTTGGAAATTAGTAAGTCATTTGTTTAGAAGTGTTATCTGCTTGCAAGATCTCACTCTACTGTATTTCCTCATACCTATCCCTTCACCTCCCTTCACATTTTTATCTAGGTGAAATTGGGTTTAAATGAGCATCCCTGAGACATCTGGGGGACAATGAGTCACAAAGACATTCACATGGTCTTTGGTGGATGCCCTTGACATAGTAGCAGTGGAATTAAGTGAGTTATCTGATTATATGAATAAAATCTCAAGTCTCTTCCAGTCCAAGATGGTGGAGGCACATCCTTCTGCCATTATGACTACCTTTCTGGGTATTCACTCTTACCCCTGGGGATAGTTAACCTAATTTCTATATTCTAGGAATGAATGGCTCTGATAAATGTTATAGGATATATCTATTGTGGTCAACTTGAACACCACACTATAGTTGGTTGGACTCTAACCACTGATGAAATATCTTAAATGAATCCTGCTCTGATTATTCTGTGATATTTGGGCTCATGTTTTGGCTTATTTTTCTGTACATTTCAAAACACTATGACATTGATGCATTGCCTCAGAAAGGTAAAAAAGGATATCAGATACTGTGTTAAAGGTGTCAGTTTGAAAATACCACAGTATTCCCTTATTTTGTAAAAACCAGCAAAAGAGTAAACTGCAGAAGAAGTGATTCAAAAAATGTCTTTTAATAAAAGTTTAAAGTCTTCAAAATATATTTGCCCCTGGAGCAAACTTTTTTCATTTAATATTGTGTCTGTTAATTAGTGCTTCAAATTTGCAAATTCTTTATTGGTTTATATCAATGTAATACCCAAAGCTCATCTCATTGCCAGATTTGAATGAAATATGATCCTGTTTATTCTATTAAAATGAAGGCTTGAAATTGTTACCCAAATGCCACAGGAATTCTTGCCATTTTCTCATCAAATTCCTCATCAGATTTTTTGTTAAAGTCACATTGTTTTAGATTTTGTGCCTTGGCATTTAAATGAAATTCAATGTGCCCCACTGGAGGAAACATCTGTAGGGACATATTATGTACAATATCCATTCCAATCAAGCAGGAGTGTACTGAGTGCCTGAATGAGGAGCTTATTCTTGCTTCACTTTCCTCTGATGTGGCTATTGAGAAGATCTATAAGAGAGGGAACATTTATAAAAATTAAACCAGTGGAGCACAGTATTTTAAATGCTGAAATCAAATACTTTTTAAAGGCACAATATCAGTTTCAGTGAGTGGATTCCTGCATCTTTCTTTTGATGTAACAGACTTTATATATATAGCATCTGATCCAGACTGGACAGCTTAGGGTGTAATTAGGTGACGATGATTTTCAAGTTCCATGTGCCCCAGTAAGCTCTTGTTTACTTGATTTTGACAACCTACCACGTCCCTCAACAGACAGCCTTAGTTCAGACATTCTGTTTAACCTTTTATGTTTGCAATCTGACACAAAACACCTATAACTAGCACTGTGTCAAAATGGTCAAGAGATGGGGACAATTCCTGGTCTATCTATAGAGCCACACATCATTGGAAATTTTCCAAAATGTGATCAGAACATGATGTCTAGAACTCTTATAAAATGGAGATAATTATTAAACTGACCCCCATATGACTTTAAGGCATATGGGTATCAAAATAAATTATGTGGGCTAAGCGCTTAGACCAAGGCACATGGTAAGTGCCTAATAATTATTAACTATTATTATTATTGTTATTGTCAGAGATGACTTCATAGAGGAGATAGGCTTGAAATTGGATAGCATTTCATCACTCTCAGATTTGGGCATTCACATACCAGGAATAGCTTGCACAATGGTGTGAATGTAGGGAAGCAGAAAGTGTACTACTGAGAGAGGGCCACTATACCAGTTTAGTTTTTACTGAAGGCTCATAGTTATTGTCAACATCAAGTACACAGATAGCCTATTAATGTATAAGCCACTGAGCAACATGCCCGAATACAAAGAGAGCCTGTAGTTTCCACCTAAACAATTCTGTATTAGGTATGTTGTACATAAAAGAGATATTTCATTTCTAGGTACTTCAGTGTATAATTAAGTAACTGAAACATTGTATCGTAAACAACATGAACCATTCAGCAACCTCCTGTCAAAATGCACTTAGATTCCTGTTGGAAGACAGAGCTGCTTCTAAAAGAAATAACTCAATCTCCCAGTAAATACCAAAGTGAACCATTCTCTCATCTTTTCACTGTTTTGGTCCCTGCTTACCCTTACCATAGTTATGACTTGTATTATGGCATAAATATGGAATTATGTCTTCACAGGTAAGAGGCAGATCATGTGGCACATTATAAAGTGTAAATTATCATTCTCGTTTCTTTCCTGCCTTTCATAATTTCTTTCAAATTCAGGAGCTGGCTTTGTAGAGCCGAGTTTTGTTCATTCTTCTCATTTAACCCAAAAAACTATTGTGTGGTAAAATTTAGTGCTGGATCGTATAAAATTATACAGGTTTCCTAACTTTAGGATCTATTGGAGTTCTTAGTATGTCAATGAGCCTTTTAAATCTGTAAGAATACGATGTTGTATGCATGGTTTCTGATACTTATTTGGTGTGGAACCCCTTTTCTATGTAACACCCAGAACTTCTGCTTTTTAGAATACCCTTTGGGATATGATGCTCAGTCTTATGATCTTAGAGTTGAAGGGGTATTTACTTAACAATGATGGAGGCCAATACATTCTAGAGATGAATAATATATTTTAAAATTATTTCAAATTAGTGGGAGTATAATACGTTACTTTTACATAGCTTGATTCACCCAAGAAAATAAAGTATTTCCAGTAGACTTGTGAATTCCTTAAATGTGGGATTATTTATCATTCACCTTTGTAGCCTCAATATCACTCATAATCACTCTTTCCACTGGGAATGCTAAGTTTGTAGAATGTGGATGGCCAGTAGCCATTTTATTTTCTCTGCTACATAGAATAAGCTTGTCTAAGAGGAAGAAGAGGAGGAAAAGGAGGTAGATGACACTGTTTCAGTTCCTGGAGTTAGCTGTGCCTGAAGCCAATATACTCCAGACTTTGAATTTATGTGAACTTATTAAATTTCTTTTTACACTTAAACTGAGTTTTTTACACTTGAATTGAGTTTTTTTAAATTATAACCAAAAGTGTCCTTATATATCAGAATTATAGTCAACAGATTCCAAATTATGAAATTGGTGAAGCCGAGGCAAGATACAGCAAGCAGTGTGAGGATTCTCCCACACATGACTAATGTGAGTGTCGCAGGCTGAGAGTTAACAACCCAATTCTACTCTTTTACTACTGTCATAATCCAAATTATTTTTCCAGCTAACAAAGCACCAGTTCAAAAACACACTTCTCTCCTTTGCTATTTGGGGGTGGCAACATGATGCAGTTTGGGACAATGAGATATAAACCGAAGTCTTAGCATTGGACACTCAGGGAAATTCCTTAGGTGAGAGCCAGGCTCCGCTGGCATGTGCCCTTCGTCTTGCCCTTCCCCATTCCTCCCTTCTTTGCCAGCATCATAGTGTCTGAGACTACACAGACTGGATCTATACTCCAAGCTTGTAATGAAGTAGTGATACAAGGCATTGTACCGATGACATCATGGCACTGCCACACCGGCCCAGGATTTTCAACCTTCTGACCTCTTATTGTATGGAAACAAAAAACAAACAAACAAACCTCTACCAGTTAATCCACCTTAAGTTTTAGTTTTCTGTTATGTGTAGCTGAACTTGCTTTGGAAATGATACAGCAAGGAAGCTACTTAAACATTGCCAATCTCTCTTGGGACATTGAAAGCCTACCATGCCTGGGGCACTGCAGGAAGGACGTGTAGACGATGTTGCCGTACTGGAGGTGGTTAATGACTTCTTGCAGTCTTTAGTAAGTCCTCTAAAAAAGACATTAGCTTCAATCCACGCTGGTTCTAGACACTCTGACCAGAGAAAGTCAGATAATTATGTATCTTGTAGATAAAATCCAATGGTTCAGTTAGTACAGTGCCAGCCCAGCACAAAAATTAGTTGGATGAAAAGATGGGCATTTAGGGTGAGCACTGAAAACAAACTTTGATGGATTCAGGAATTTAACTGACTCAGACTTGGGCTTGCAAATGAGGGGTGTTTTGATATGTTAGGTTGATTAAATAGCTCTATCACCTTGTTGCTTAATTGTATGTCATGCTCATTATTGAGTCTACTATTTTATATAATTAAAAATTATTGGGGCGCCTGGGTGGCGCAGTCGGTTAAGCATCCGACGTCAGCCGGGTCACGATCTCGCGGTCCGTGAGTTCGAGCCCCGCGTCGGGCTCTGGGCTGATGGCTCAGAGCCTGGAGCCTGTTTCCGATTCTGTGTCTCCCTCTCTCTCTGCCCCTCCCCCGTTCATGCTCTGTCTCTCTCTGTCCCAAAAATAAATAAACGTTGAAAAAAAAATTAAAAAAAATTATTTCTGTTCTTTTTGTCCTATTTTCATAGTATGATTTTTTTCAAAAAAATTCTATTCAAAATGCAGTGGTAAAAAGCAGAGACTCTGAAGGGAAACTCCTTGACTTTGAATCCCAGCATTGCCATTCATTAGCATATTTGATCTTGGACAAATTTATAACTCTTTGTGCTTGAGTTTCCTCATCTAAATGGGGATAATAATTGTACCTGCTACATGAAGTTGTTATGAGGGTTGAAAGTGTTAACACGTATCAAGCACTTAGCATGTGCCTAACTTTAGTACTAAATATCAGCTATTATTATTCTATTTTTTAGTATTATAATAATTGAAAAAGTTTTTAGACTTTACTTTGAATTTAAAATGTAAAATTGTATTTTACAAAGTAATATGGTTTCATATTTGGAGTACCTGATGAGGGTGTTTCTCAAGATGGTAGGTCAAAAAAAATTGTTCTGAGGGCCTAAATTGCCTGTGTTTTGCTTTTAGGATTTATCCCCTCATGTGTCCTAGGTTAGTTCTATATAGGAGCTTAGGGAGAAGTGATAGGCTTCACATAGAGGAAAACACAGAGAGACAGTATTTATTTCTTTTGGCTATTATATTTCAGGGCATGCTAATGAAATTTGTTTCCTGGATGAAAGAAGCTGGGAGCTTTGGGGTCTGCAGGAAATGCCCCTCCATCTTGTATCTGTGCTTACCTCTATATGCAAGCAGGTATGCAAGCATCTCTCTCTATGCAGCCCTGCAGGGTGTGCACTGGAGGAAATTTCTGGCCTTGGCTTTCATAATGGCCCTTTCCAGTTAAGGGCAGTTCTTACTTGAGAAGCACGCTACCCTAGAGAAAACCACCTGGATGAAACACAATTCAGGACTGATGAAGGTCAGGGATGGAAAATCACCCTGTTCTCCTATAACCTTTCTTCTTCTGTAGCCCCTTCAGTTTTCTTATTTCTTCCCCCTTCAAGATACATTGAAATCAAGCTCAGTTTTTTCTTTTGCCCTGTGTAGGCTGGGCTGGTGGGAGTCCAGACATTTTATTTCTCTGCTAGGTGTTGTCTTTTGTCATCCAATGATAATAATAATACATCCATTAGGATTAGTCACTAACACATCCAATCATAGAGCAGTGATATTGAGTGATTAATGAAACTCTTGTTTCCACAGTGCTTTTATTGCCTATAGTATTGCCTATTTTCTTTGCCTATCCATTCAGTTCACACTGTTTAGATATTCTTTTTTGGGCAGAATATCTAAATATATCTTAAATATTAGCCTTTAAAGTATTCAGCTAGTGTTGACCAGTAATTAGTCATCAGAGTGATATTTAAGTACTAATTAAATATACATAAGTACATGTGAGTATATTTGAATGCATGTGATTGAGATTAGCTCTGCCTTGGGTGCCTGGGTGGCTCAGTCAGTTGAGCATCTGACTTCAGCTCAGGTCATGATCTCAGGGTTTGTGAGTTTGAGCCTCGCATCAGGCTCTGTGCTGACAGCTCGGAGCCTGGAGCCTGCTTCGGATTCTGTGTCTCCATCTTTCTCTGCCCCTCCCCAACTCATGCTCTGTTTCTCTCTCTCTCTCAAAAATAAACATTAAAAAAATTAAAAAAAAAAAAAGAAATTAGCTCTGCCTTTGACACCATTTGTAGCCCCAGAGATGGTGGCCTAACTTGTCATACATCAAAGTTAGGCTCCCAGGACTATGTTTGCGGGCAGAATAGCTCTCAGCTGTGGGCTGGACACTCTCATAATTGACCCATTCCTGTTGCTACCAAGGGCTTCATCAGAAGATAACAGATCGTTGAGAAAAAGGATTTCTTTTGAAACCCCTGGATGAATAAAAAGGTATCAGCTTAGGTAGAAATCTTATAAGGAGGAAAATTCAAACAGGTAAGATCATTTTATCATGGAGGTAAGGTGGTGTTAGTTCTTATTGACCTATATGAGGTCATGACTTTGATAATGTGTCACTAATCTCATTTTGATGCGGATTCTATGTCTAATGTGGGCTTCAAAATAGTTCCAACTTTGAAGATTACCAGCTTTGGAGGCATGAGACTTTGTGTTTTTCAAGGGAGCACAGGTATTGTTATCTTCTTAGGAATAGTTTCTCCATATTAAAAGTACTTCCTACTCCGTTGTCTCTTACTGTAGAAAATAATAATTTAAATAACACCAACCAATGAACATGGATCAGTGATAAACACGACCATAATGTTTGGGTAAGGTTAAATTTGTTTATGTGAAAATCAAGTTATGGCTGGGTCTTTCTTTCTTTCTTTCTTTCTTTCTTTCTTTCTTTCTTTCTCCCTTTTACTGGGAACAATTGATAACATTGCTGTGAAAGAAATTAATACAAAGAATTAATTAGCAAAATCTAATATCTAATGAATGTAGTTTGGAGAAAAATTTCATGGGTAGCTGATTATAACATTAAATGGAAGCAGAAAGATAGAGGAACAAATAATGTTGTTGAGTCAGTTTTTTTTCTGCTTTTATTCATACACTCATTCAAAGAGCAATCGAAGGAGAGCCATGAGCTAGGAAGACTTAGGTCCTCATGAGAAACAAATCGGAGGCTTTAGGTAGCATCATAAAGTAGCCATTTAGTACATTGACTTCGTGTATTTAAAGATTATGAGATTTTACAGTAGTTGGGTTATAAAATATCAATTTAGAGCAACAGCAAATTTCCTGATATTCATTTCAGTTTATAGGCAATTCCTGTTCTGACACAAATGTATGGGCTTGGGTGACCAGGTTCTCTGGGACAGTGCTGCATTTTCCTTTGGGGAGGGGGCTTGGGGGAAGTCTCGATGGCTTTTACCCAGAAAATCAGTGGGCTAGAATTCTCCTCTTTAGTCAAGCCATTTGTATTGTAGGAGGCTTTAAAATAGTTCCATTATTTACTGGAGCTCTCACAGCTTTTGCCTTTATAGCTTCTAGGCCAGCAAGAAGAAGGGGGAATATCAGGGATGCTGAGTTTACATGATCCCGCTTCAAGAGGTTTATATAGTCTCTGAATCCTGTACATCACTAATTGCGATAACTAAAAATAAAGTGTGACTAAAAGAATACTGCCATTATGAACCACTTGCTATGTTAATATTCAAATGAAGAGTCTTTTTGGTTCATACTTCATTGCAAAATTAGGGTTTTTTTCCTTCCTTAAAGATGTATGCTTATTGAATGTATTTAAATTACTAGCTAATTTTTTCAGGGGTAAAAACCCTGAGGCAAGTGTAAAACCGGTAGCTACAGAAAGCTGGAGAATCAGATGTCTGCTGGGCAAATTGACAGAACTCATTAATCTTCGATGCAGTGTGCTATAGAGTCTGTCCTTTCATGCACCTGCCCAAGCCGAAAGTAATTACACGATGGCACTATTAATACTGAAGAGCTTGAGTGGGGAGAGGGTTATCTTCTCTTCTTAGTAATTGATTGCCAGCTGATTAGTGGACAACATTTTTCTTGCAGCATAATTGCCTTTGTGCTATTGTAGCCTCTCTGACCTGGGTTTAGGTCATCTCACTGATTTTGAGGCCCTGGCAATAGCATCACAGCCCTGAAAGTAATGAACTGGAACTCAATCACTGCAAATTCCCCAAACAGTAGATGCCTAGTTAAATGTATTTCAATGGTACCCTGAATAACAGCATTCGTACCAAAGATCACATTCTTTTTTCCTTCTAGGAAAACCATAGAATTCCATTTGGAAAAGTGTTTTTTTGAGAAGGAATAACTGGAAATCATGATTTGTGCCTTTTCATCTTTAATGGCTGTGATGGAGCCATCAGAAACTAGTTCTGTGGGATTTTTCTTGTTGTTGTTAATTCTCTATTTATTAAAAAGGGTCCTATAGCTTTACAACCCCAGCTCTCGCATGGCCCTGGAGAGAGATGTGGAGGCCAGCCTGGTAGCGTCTTCACCACATCAACACTGAGCTCGCACATTTGGTTATGCCCTGTGCAGGTTTGGGGCATCCCTGGACGTCAGGGCAGGTGGCCGAGCTATGGGGGATGGGAAGGCACTAATCTCAAGATTCACAGAACGTGGCAGGCACACCTGATTGGCATGGCGGTAAATGTCCTATATAGCTTTAAGAACAGTTATGGTACAGTAGAGCTCAAGTATGGTAATTGAATACAAATGTTGGTGGCCATGCCCATGGCCTGCTGGGCATCTGAGCTCTGCCTAAATGTGCAAGTGAGAACATAGAGGGCCAGGAAAAGCCAAGGGTGTTGCCAGAGCCTGCAAGTTGTTGGCACCCTCTGATGGTCCTGGTGCTGGCTTTCTCCAAACCAAGCTAAAATGCTGCTGGAATCCCTCTGTCCCATTCCTGCCCTGTGGCCCAGTCAGAGGCAGAGAATATTGGCTATGAGTATCCCAGTTCAAGGTGGGACGGACTTCTTCCACCTGCAATGCAATGAACACAGATAAACCCCTCTGGGAACATGAAGTCACTAGTGAGAGCTACCCCTCAGCCTGCCCAGCCTGTGGACCTGCAAAGGAGCTAGGGCGGGCCCCCCATCTGGCACCAGAGGAAACTAAAGCAGTTCTGTGGGATTGTTAAGGACATTGTGGATAAATGCTGGTGATAAATATATTCTTATCAATTCTTAACTAACATTTTGGCCTGGGTTTGAGACTGCTGGAAACATATTCAAGCCCAAGCAGAGAATTAGAAGATTTTAATGCATTTTATTGCATGGTAGCTGTAAATATCAAATAATGACCTCTCTCTTATCGTAAAAATATTTGATTATGTGCCTCTATGCCCTGTATAAAGTGCCAGGCTAAGAAGGGGAAAAGTGGGAAGTATATGTTTTAAATCTATGAGTGTAATAGTTCAGCAAATTGGAAGTGAATGAATAGTGTAGGCTTTCCATCTAAATGTCAGTGATGCCAACAGGGTTTCCTTTGGTTCCCATGGGTAACCTTCACATTTATGCAGCTAGAAGTAAAAATATAACAATCCACTGCGTAGCTTTAACAGCATTAAGCAGCAAATCTCTAAACTTTTAAAGGTGAAAATGCTACCATATGGAAGAGAATTTAATAATCATTAAAACAAGTTTTGTGTCCTCAGAATAGGGGTCAAGATTTTTCTGATGTGAAAATGGAGATACAAAGAGGATCTTTGTAATGCCAACTATCTCTACTTTTTAGCCAAATCTTGTAATGCAAAAGTCAAGTGTACTCAGCAATATTTGCCCATATTTCTAATCAGGATCACTGACCCAGAAAAGCAGCATTACTAATTTAGCTAGTCATTTAGCAGCATTAGAAAATTTGCATTTCAAATCTCAAAGACTAAACCAACAGGTGTGGTATTGGCTACAAGCAGCTAACATACTGTTAGCCATTGTCATTTGTGTAAGCTTACATGTTGATTGTTCTTGTTTACTTTGAGGAGTTTTATAAGTATTACGAATCCTAATATAATAGTAACAGCTATGTTGCAAATTCTAGTCAGGAGAGGTATAGGTTATGATGCAAATAGAGTTGAGACAATTAAAAAAAGGGAACGTATAAGACAATGATAAGTATCATAATTCATTGTGAATTAGTCATTTGACAGCAAGAAAAATCTGAAATGCAGAGTGAGTCAGTCATAATGTGAAAAGTGCAGCATGTGTATATTCCACTAATAAGAGAGGAAAAAATGTGATTGATGGAAAAATTTTGGAGAAGATCAAAGTAAATACTAAGTGCACATTAGCTTAATGTAAATTCAGTAGAAGGTTAAGAATTTAACAGGCTAAAAGCCAAGGTACCACTGATGAAACTTTCATCAAGCCCCCGATGGACTTACTCCAATCTGCACAACATCAAAGTGAGTGGTCAGTCTGTTGAAGATGGAACTGTAACTGCCAAGGAGAGTTCCCTATTACCCTTGCTGTGATTATCACGAAGAAGGTTATTTGCTTCAGTGGATCTTCAGTGTAGATGAAATTCATCTATTTTAGAAAAAGATACCTGATAAGATGATGTAAACAAAGTTTTAAGCTATGATGGACGAACTCACTCTCCTATTTGATGGAAAAGGTATGAAACTGCAGTTCAAACCCCTCATGCTTTTTATGCAGGCTATACAAGTTCCCTTCAGAATATTGCTGAAGATTTAGCTGTTGTTTAAAAAGCTAAGCCAAGGGTCTAAGTTATACTTACTACTTTTGAAGATTGTTTTTTTCCACAATATCATTCCTGAGATTAAAAACCACTGTAACCTAAATATGCTACCTATTTAAAAACCTCTTTATTTTAGTAATGCTCATGGACATTGACTTCCCCCCCCCCCATTTTTCATTTAATGATCATCATTCTAATGTCTCAGTTGTTTATTGACGACCAACTTCTATCTTAATTCTATAACCAATGGGCTAGGGTGGTATTAATTAATTACTTAATTAATTTGTTTATTTATTTAAACTAGTCTTCATACCCAGCACAGAGCTCAATTCAGGGCTTGAACTCATGACCCTGAGATGAAGACCTGAGCTGAGATCAAGAGTTGGATGCTCAACAGACTGAGACACCCTGGCCTCCCAGGGTTTCATTTTCTTTTGATTTAAGAAAGATGACCTGAGAGTCATAATTAAAAATGACTAAGTTAAGGCATTTTTTAAACTTCTTTCACTCAAAATCCACCAATAAAAATCATAAGAATGTTGCTAGAAAAAGAAACACTATGTATAAAAAAAGCAAAGTATCAACTTCAACTGACCTCTTACATAAACAAACATATCTAGCTAGTGTGGTCTGAATGGGAGATGGTGAGGAGGCTGAGAACCCATGAATGCCATCTTGAGCCTGGAGCAGAACCTACATTTCCTAAAAGTAAGTGTCTTTGATCTGAAAGGATCATATCTAAGGATTGTTGTTCATTGGAGATGAAATATAAAGATGTAGGTGGGCCAAGAAAGAAGAGGGAAGTAGTACCATAGGGATTTAGTTTAATACCACAGAACTTCAAGTTGGTAATGAAAGAGACAACATGTCAACAAACCATCTTATTTTTTATTTTTAAATCTTATGTCCTAAAGAGGTGGTGCTACAGGTGAAGGAGAGGTGGTATAAGTTGTGGTAAAGGGGATGTTTTGTAGTTTAAGAAACCAGCACATTCTGAACATTGACATTTCAATTGAACAATGAGCAGACCGGCCCTAATGTCTTTTCATTTTAGGCATCACTTCAACATAATCCTAAAAATATTGCTGAAAAGGTGCTATTTTTTTGCAAAGTGTGTTCAAGTGTAGCAAGAATTGCCTTTGCTTCTCCCCAGCCATACTGTTTTCCCTAGGTAATAATAGACTTGTTAAGAGGAGTGTTTGAGACATATATCCCCTGGAAGCTGCTGACTGCTTTGACTTAACCCTCTTTTTATGCCTTCACACATTCTTCTATAAATAGCCAGCTATTTATAGATTATTATTTAAGATGAATAATAATCACAGAAAAACTAGTATAGGACCTACAAATATAAACTACAGAATAAGAGAGAAAAATAATGTAATCAGTGGACAAAGGAAAAATATACTGCAGGAATAATTAAATATGAAAAGGCAAAAATTTCAGGCTTAAGAAAATGCAGGCCATTGATTACTCTTTGAAAAGAACTCAAAGAAAAATAAAAACTATTAATGTGAAAAGAGAGCTTGGAGTGTTCAGGAAAGAAATGGGTGAGAAAATAAAAACACTGTGAGGATAAAAGCCATATAAAAAGAAAAAAAAATGAATAAACATGACTGAAAATACAACTCTGGTTATTGAAGTAAAGACTATAAAAAATGAGGCAGAAAAAATGTATAAAATATATAAAAGATATTTTAAATATATAAAATATATAATATGTAAAATATACATTTAAAATATATTCATATATATAAAATAATACATGAAATAATATAATAGTGGGTAAATTCCCTGAAATAAATACCTGGGTATATAGGTAAACAGGATTTATTCTGTCCTAGAGAACAATTGACATAAAACTATCCACATAAAGATATATCGTAAAACACTTCAGGGGTAAAGGAAGAATTTTTTTCTATCAGGAGAGGAAAATTTAAAGAACAAAAATGTACAGAAATATGATATTAAGCTAGCCTCAGTCTTTCCACAGCAACATTGAGTGCCAGAAGGGAGTGGAAAATATCTATAAATTTCTGAATGAAATAGGGGCACCTGGGTGGCTCTTCAGTTAAGTGTCCAACTTTAGCTCAGGTCACAATCTCACAATTCCTGAGTTCGAGCCCCATGTCAGGCTCTGTGCTGATAGCTCGGAGCCTGGAGCCTGCTTTGGATTCTGTGTCCCCCTCTCTGTCTACCCTTCCCCTGCTCACTCTCTGTCTCTCTATCTCTCAAAAAATAAATAAACATTAAAAAATTTTTCTGGAGGAAATCAAATATAATCAAAGAATTTTATACCCAACCATCTTATCCTCCAAGATTAAAGTTAAAGCATTCATCATATGCAAGAACTCAGGGAACAAAACACTCATGAGTCTTTCTTGAAACAAAGGTAATTGCAGCCAACCAAAACATAAATCAAAATTAAAAACTCATGAATAAAGAAGCCGTAGTGAAAAAGACTGCTGTTAAGCATTAAAAAGTAAGAAAGAATAACTGAAAAATTTGGGGGAATATTGACTAGAGAACAAAATGTAAATGTTATAAACTATTAAATAGTAAAATGAATAATATAATCAATAAAATTTGGTGATATGGGGGGAGGAATTAGAAGAAGTGGCAATATACTTGTTTCTTCATTTTTGTAGCAAGGACAAGAAAGATTACCTAATCAAAAGCACAGCTTTAAAAACAACTGACTCCAGCATTTCAATATTTTTCATGTTCTCTTCAATAAATGGTGCTGGAAAAATTGGACAGCTACATGCAAAAGAATGAAACTGGACCACTTTCTTACACCATACACAAAAATAAACTCACAATGGATTAAAGACCTAAATGTGAGTCCTGAAATCAAAAATCTTAGGAAAAAACATAGGCAGTAATTTTTTGACACTGGTTATAGAAATATTTTTCTATATATATATCTCCTGAGGCAAAGTAAACAAAAGCAAAATTAAACTATTGTGACTACACCAAAATAAAAAGCTACTCTATAGAAAAGGAAACCATCAACAAAACACAAGGGCAACCTACTGGATGGGAGAAGATATTTGCAAATGATATATCCAATAAGAAGTTAATATTCAAAATATATAAAGAATTTATACGATTCCACACCAAAAAAACCCAAGTAATCCAATTAAAAAATGGACAGAGGACCTGAGTAGACATTTTTCTGAGAAAGATATACTCATGTTCAATGAACACCTGAAAAGAAGCTCAACATCACTAATCATCAGAGAAACTCAAGTCAAAACCATAATGAGACATCCCCTTACATCAGTCAGAATGGCTAAAATCAAGAAGACAAGAAATAACAATTGGTGAAGATGTGGAGGAAAAGGAACCCTTGTGCACTGTTGGTGGGAATGCAAACTAGCACAACCATTTCAGAAAATAGTATGGAGATTCCTCAAAAAATTAAAATAGAAATGCCATATGATTTAGTAATTCCATCACTGGGTATTTACCCAAGGACAATGAAAATACTAACTCAATAAGATGTATGCGTCCCTATGTTTATTGAAGCATTATTTACAATAGCCAAGATAAGGAAGCAACCCAAATGTCCTTGATACATGAATGGATGAAGGAGATGTGTTGTATGTCTATACAATGGAATATTACTCAGCCATAGAAAGGAATGATATCTTGCGCTTTGCAACAACATGGAAGAACCTAGAGTGTATTATGCTAAGTGAAGACAAACAGAGAAGACAAATACCATGAGTTCACATATGTGTGGAATCTAAAAAATAAAACAAATGAATAAACAAACCAAAAGCAGCCAGAACTATAAATAGAACAAATTGATGGTTTCCAGAGGGGAGGGGGATGAGGGAATGGGAAAAATGGGTGAAAGAAAATGGGAGATACAGGCTCCCAGTAATGGAATGAATAAATCATAGGAATAAAAGGTAGAACATAAGGAATATAGTCAATGATACTGTAATAGTGTTGCATGGGGGCAAATGGTAGCTTCACTTGTGATGAGCATAGTATAGCATAGAGAGTTGTTGAATCATTATGTTTTTTACCTGAAACTATTGTAACATCATGTATCAACTATAATCAAATTAAGCAAAAAAGAAGAAAAACAATTAGATGAATTTCTTTTTGTTTTATTATTTTAAAAAATGTTGCTTGCTTATTTATTTATTTATTTATTTATTTACTTACTTACTTACTTACTTACTTACTTATTTAGAGTGCAAGTCAGGGAGGGGCAGAGAGAGAGGGAGACAGAGAATCCCAAGCAGGCTTCAGGACATCCCACTGAAGAGCCCAATGTGGAGCTCAAGCCCATGAACTATGAGATTATGACCTGAGCCAAAAATCAAGAGTAGGACACTTAACCCACTGAATCACCCAGGTGCCCCAGATGAATTTCTTTTTCAAAATACATCTCTTATGGTAAAGAAACACCTTGATTTTAATTTTTTGTTTGTATTACATTAATATAAAATTTAATAAAGTATTTTTTATTCTAAAATAGGGTATATAGAATGATTGACTTTGGGCAAATCCCACATCCACAAGTCACCTATATCTATTAATGTATTCACCTATGTGTATTAATTTCCTATTGTTGCCATAACAGACTACCAAAACTATAGTTCTGTAGGTCAGAAGTCTAACATAGATCTTACGGGCTAAAATCTAGCTGTTGACAGGACTGTGTTCCTTTCTGTATGCATTAGGGGAGAATGTTTTTTTGTTTTTGTTTTTTCTGTTTTGAGCTACTGATAGAATTAGATCCTTGAGCTTATAGGATTGAGGTCCTGGTATCCTTTCTAGCTATAGAGCAAAGGCCATTCTCAGCTTCTAAAGGCCACTCACATTCCTTGGCTCATGTCCTCCTTCCTTCATCTTTAGAGCCCAATAGGCAGGTGGACTCCTTGGGCTACATCTTTCTGATCCTTCTTCCACCCTTGTGTCAACTTGGAAAAGTTCTCTGCTGTCAAAGACTGGTGATTAGATTGGGCTCATGCAGATAATCTAGGGTCATCGCCTAGATCCAGATCCATGAATTTAATCATATTTCCCAAATCCCTTTTGCCATGTAAGATAACATGGCAAAATGGGGAATGGGGTGTGGACATCTTGGGAACATGATTATTCTACTATCACATTACATCAATCCATGTATTTCAACATTTTTTAGAAATATTAAGGATAATTATTACTGAGTGGCAGGCATCAAGTGAGTTTTAAATAAAATTCCATGTTAAAAATAACGAGTTTGTATTACTTTAAAATAAACAATGCACTTATTCTTTAAATATATTACCTGAGAAGACATTCAAGTAACAAATGGGAATATTGGACTAACAGACAATTTTAGAAGAACTCTGATATCTGGAATGTCAGAAAGTATCTTGATGCTTTCTTGTGTGAGATTATAAACACAATTGTGAGTAGGGTCTCAAACTTGTTATCTCAGTTTATAAATGACTGTCATAGTTGTGAAGATTTGGAAGACAAGACTGCCCTTGAATTATTTATTTATTTATTCTTGGAAATAGGCAAGAAAGTTGAACTTGATCTGTAAGAAAAAAGACTTAACAAGATTAATTGGGCCTAGCTAGGAAGTAACAGAAGATTTCATGGAACTGAAATCATAGGGGCTTAAAGCATAGTGGGCTGAAGAATCTTAAGATTTTGATGTATGATCAGTGCCTATGTTTCATTACTCGATATTAATTTCTTTGTGGCTTTTGGTTTTAATGCCATTTCCTTTGCTGATACTGACTCTCTAATTACATAGTAAGTATGTTGAAGTTGAAGACTATGTCTTTTGGTTCTTGACTAAATATTTGCTTTGTAAATATTTGTGGTATGCAAAGGACAAAACAAGGTGCTGTATTTTTTTTTTAAATGTTTTATTCATTTTTGAGACAGAGAGAGACAGAGCATGAGCAGGGAAGGGGCAGAGAGAGAAGGAAACACAGAATCTGAAGCAGGCTCCAGGCTCTGAGCTGTCAGCACAGAGCCCGACGTGGGGCTTGAACTCACAAACCGCAAGATCATGACCTGAGCCGAAGTCGGACGCTTAACCGACTGAGCCACCCAGGCGCCCCAAGGTTCTGTATTGAAGCCAAGAATTTGGTTTCTAAGACTCTAAATCTTCCACAGCCTGGGAACCTATGAACTTTACAAGAAGAAAAGCTATGCATACTGTTGTGCAGAAAGTTTCCTTTCCTTTGGGATTCTGGTCCCTCAAATCGTGCCTCTCTAGGACTGTGAGAATGCCAAAACTCTATGCTGCTTCTTCAAGTTCGGCCTTTATGCACTGTGCTGTGAATTGGAGAATGCATGGAGAGCACAACTTGAAGGAGCAGGGCAGCCCCCTCAGTGTGCTTCCCTTCTCTCTAGGACATTGGCCCCTCTAGTCCTGGATGCCTTGGTTTCTGTCTGTTAACTTCAAACAACTGCGCTCTATGTCTTAGTTTGCTTTTATAGATAATCTCAGTAGGGAGGATGGTCTGACACTATCTGCTTTGTCATGACGAGAACTGGAATTTGTCAGCAAAATTTCTAAGTAAGACTGTGACATGATCACATTTGTGCTTCAAAGCCGAGTGAAAGTAGCAAGAAGTGTATACGGAAGAACAGAGAGAATGGAGGTGCTGAATATTTGTTTAGTAAAGAGCACAGGTCAGCGAATTATGGCCTGCAGACCAAATCCAACAACCTGGTTTTGTAAATGATGTTTTGTTGCAGCACATTCATACTTATTTATTTGCCTGTTGTCTGTGGCTGTTTTGAAGCAGCAACATCAGCATGGAGCAGTCCATATGGAGACAGTACAGTCTGTTAAGCCTAAATTATTTATCGGGTCCTTTCTAGAAAAAGTTTCTCAACCCCTGGCATAGAACAGCAAGACTGATGATAGACACATGTCTCTGAATGATCTGTTCACTTCAAAGAACTCATTCTAGGTGGCTACCAGATGTTCAAAAAATACTAATTGCTCCAAATATGTTTTTTTATTTTTTAAATTTTTTTGGTATCCCTTCTTTGGAATTGCCTCTATAGTCACACAAAAAAATTAGTTGTATTATTTACATTTATTTTCTTCTTTGAAACCTGAAACTTTGTTTTTAAATAAAAACCTTTAGCCCGATTGCCTTCCTTATTCCATACATACAATTGAGTTTTAGTTGTTTTAAACCTACATATACATCCAAAGGACAAAGTTTTGTCAGCTTTGAGGATATTTGAATGAAATTATTTTAGGCAAAAGTTGGTTAATCTTTAAGGCTATAAATAATTCTTCCATTTATGGGCTTTTTTTGAAAGATGAAGTTGAATTAATACTTTATTGTTTCTCCTTACTATTGTAAAGCCTGAATGTTGTGAAACTGATTTTTTCCACCACAATTATCATGCACTAGGTAATTTCTTTGAAATAGTTTCATTTCCTGAATAGCAAACACTTACTGTTTTATCTAATATGTCCCATCTCCCAATCCCACTCACTGGAGTAGCATCTCTCTTTTCTTTCAAGAGTTTATTTTTCCTCTGTTTCAACTAGAGTTTTGGTACGAGCTGCCTTGTTTTTACATGACCTTGTGCCCCTGACAACAGTTAATTCACCTGTGGGGGTGAGAGAACGTGACACATAACGCAGCCTGCCCGCCCGATGATAGTGTTTCCCGATCATAGCTAATTCATCCAGAGTTGGGTACCTGACCCAAGTTGGGTCATTTAGAATTCTTCCCTAATTGGTTTTTTTTTAAGAGAGAGAGAGAGAGTGCAAGTGGGGTAAAGGGATAGAAGTAGAGAGGGAGAGAATTTTAAGTAGGCTCCATAATCAGTGGAGAGCCTGACTCAGGGCCTGGGATCATGACCTGAGCCAAAATCCAATAAAGAGTCCAATGCTCAACCAACTGAGACACCCAGGGGCCTCCTAAAATTAAAAAATAAATTAATGCTTATTTTTGAGAGAGAGAGAGTATGTGTGTATGAGCAGAGGAGGGACAGAGAGAATGAGACACAGAATCTAAAGCAGGCTCCAGACTCTGAGCTGTCAACACAGAGCCTGACACAGGGCTCGAACTCATGAACAGTGAGATCATGACCTGAGCTGAAGTCTGATGCTATACCGACGAAGTCATCCAGGTGCCCCTACCTCTAAATTTTTTTTTACTTGATCTGAGGAGGTATGTCTCAGATGGCAAAGTTGGGTGCTGTGAGGATTGATAGCTGCCTGCTACCACACTTGCCTCATATTTGCCACCAGGTGGAAGACTCTGGTCTTCGATGAGAGAGATAAAATTGGCATGAGAGAAAAATCAGATGATGGTGGAGATAGGGGATCCTGGCAGTGCTGACGTTCCTGGTTGCATATCTTTGAAGTCTACCTGTACTGTATCCCTACGCCTGCAATTTGGTCATTTAGTCCTTAGAGTCCTGGAGTCAATACTTTCTTTTGTCTTACTAACTAGTTTGAATTTGGTTTCTGTTGCTTGCACTCAAAAGAGTTCAGAATGAGTGAGAAGATATTCTCCTTTCATCACTTAAATTACTAAGACATTCTGCCTCTTTCAAAATTGCATGTGTCATTCTATCACATTCATATTCATAATCTACTGAAAAAGGGAAGTCACAATGACATGATAAGTTTCCCAAGTAGAAGTGATTTCTGAGTCAAAGAAGAAAGAGGACTGAGAGCAGACACTGAAGAGCCATGAGGGCTGGATGGTGTACAGGGTGACTAAAGGAAAGGGGGCTACAGAGACAGGTTATGTTTCCGGAGAATGAGTTCTGCTTTCAGATATATACCTGTCTCTCTTTGGAATGTAACACTGTATTCACTTAAAATTTTTTTGGTTAAATGCATCAAATCTATACATGTGGCAATAAATAATACAAATATGTCAGTCTTCCATCAATTCTCTCCCTTCTTAGTAAGTCCCAAAGCCAAGCGTCCATCTCTTTCAACTGTTCACCTTTTCTTTTGGTGCATCCTTTCAAAAAACTAGAAAACATATTTGTTTCAGGAGTCATACATGTCTGGTAATATGTATTAGCTCTTTGAAACAAAAGGTGAGGATCTGACTCATTTGCACCAGGTCTCCTCCCCCAAATGGATGACATTTCTATAATGTTTAGTTCTTACATTATCTTTGTTACTTTAAGTAATATCAATCATTACATATTGTTTCTTGCTTCACCAATTTCCTCTGTTATCTCTTGGCTCCCAAATTTTAAGAAGATATTATCATTTTTCCTATCCATTCTTTCTCCTCTCTTCCCACTTTCACATACCATTTTCTGTCAACTTCACTTTTATTTTTACATTATTAAGACTGTTAGCAACATACTCTGTCCTACAATCACAATCAAGTATTTCATTCTTTGTAGAATAAACAGAAAAGTGGAAAAGCAATAAACAGTATTTGTGTGATTATGGCTATTGTTTAACATTGGTCCAAGTAGGGTGTTACATTCGCTTCTCTAAAGTACCAAGTAGATATAAGAAGGAGTACCTGGGCCACGAGAAGAAAACCCTTTCTTGCAATAATTATAAATGAAATATTTTTTTTTGAATGCCATCAGTTGCTTTAATTTTTGCCTAACTTTGTTTCATATTTGGAAGACTACTAGTTGGCACATATTGTGAATTTTTAAATTACTTTTTTCTATTCATAATTTATTTGATTTGCTTTTCCCCTCTCCATTTCAGTTATACTTTCTCTTCTATTATGCTCTTTTCTTTCCTTAGGATACTTTGTAGAATCTTCTGTGCTATTTTAAGCTGGATGTGTTCATATGCAGCCATCATCCTAAAACTTCTTTTGTTTGTTCTCCTTGGTTGGACCTGCGTTTTATGGATCTGTTTTCTTTATAATTCCTTCATTTTTTTCCTGACACATATCCTTAAGGAACTTTTTTGAAGAAGACCATATGTAAGAGATAAATTTTCTTGATGCTTATATATCAAGAAGTGTCTTTATTTTTCTTTCAAGATTGAAGATAGGCTAGTTGAGTATAGAATTCAAAGTTGAAAAGACTTTTCCTCAGAATTTGTTTTTTTGTACCCATTCAGTGGACCTTTTCAGTCTAATGATTTTTTTTCTTCAGTGCTAGAAAATTCTCTTGTATCTTTGATAATTGTGTTTCCCCCCCCCCCCCATTTTTTCTCCATTGTTTCTTCTGGAATTATAGTAGTTAAATACTGTAATCAAAAATTTGTTTTCTATCCCTCTTACCTTTTGTCTAATATTCTTTTTTCTTTTTGTATTTGTAGTCTACTTTCTCAGAGACTGTTTTCAGTCTAGGAAATTTGAAACCCTTTGGTGTTTTGGCTGGAGTTCAGTGTTGGGGACTGGGGAGAAGAATTACATGACTACAGATGTCCCTCATGTAGATGTTCAACTAATATCCCAATTTCAGCCACCTTCTTAGTTCCTGTCTTGCCATACCTTCTGACTCTGAGTCCAGGACTCGGTAACTATTCTGTTAGAAAAGTTGGCTTTTACCTTTACAGAAGCTTCCTTTTATTATTTTTAAGACTGAGGCTTTCTCTGCTTGCTTCATCCATATCTCTTCTCCTTATTCCAGAAGTTAGTGAAAGTACATCACTTACAGGTGCCCATTCATCCCCAAGTCTATATTCTATTACATATTTATACCCTTTATGTAATTTTTAGTGCTTTAAGAGTGGAATCTTGGGAGGGATGGGAAGCAAATTCAATTGCCTAATCTGCCATCTTGAATCCAAACTTGACAATTGATCGTTATATAAGTGGTTACAAACTAAAAGAAGGTGTACAAATGACCTAAAGAAGTTCATAATAATTTATGTTTATAGCAAGGCAAGCCCTTGGTATTTAAGTCTGTTTAGTAAAACACTTTCAGTTTATGGCTTTAACAGGAATGTCTAGTTAATTTTTATTCAAACAAACATTTTAATTTATATTTCATAAAAACATAAGAATGCTATATATTAGAATTTCATATCAATTAGATAAAAAGGGCAGATATATTTTAAGATATGAATTTTTTAGGCATTGTTCTAAACTCAGGGTATAAAATGGAGTATATGGCATTTGACCCTCAAGGTACTTATTGATCTACTTGTGAACACACATGTGATAAAAAAGATATACTTACTTAATAAATGTTTATGGCACATATAAGAAATGTATACATATTTTTTTGTTATTAAAAATTTCAGATCAGCAGAGAGGACAGGCTCTACATAGTATTTGTAAAATACAATATTTGTATTTGTAAATTGCTATTGAAATGTAAGCTAATTTTGTCAGTGAGGGCAATAGAGTGAGCAAAAGCATAGTCATAGGAAAGCACAAATTGTTCTAGGCCAGTTTGGCTAGGGTGAGCACTGGCTTAGGTAAAAACTGGGCTGGAAAGTTATCCTCACTTGCTTGATGGTCCAAATGAGGCGGTGGTTGCCAGAGGCCAGGGTGGAGATGCTGGGAACAATTAAAATACCTCTCTAGTATTTTCCCAAAACATCAATTCTTTTTTAAGGAACAGAAATGTCAGTTGTCAAGTTATATTAAAAATGTTTGCTGGATTTTGAACTGGACTAGTATCTTTGATGCCAAAGACATCAGTTTCTTAAATTTAACTCTAGAAAAGGAAGAGGCCTAGTGAGTTGTCTTGTGAACTGATGGGAGTTTGATTCTGAGGCTTTATGGTAATTCTAGTTGGTTGTTGTCCTAGTCAGTTTGGACTACTGTAACAAAAATATCGTATATTGGGTGGCTTAAACATCAAATATTTATTTCTCACAGTTCTGGAGTCTGGGAAGTTCAAGGTCAATGGTCTGGCAGATTCAGTGTCTGCTGAGAGCTCACTTCTTGGTTCATAAACAGTCATCTTCTTGCTGTGTCCTCACCTGATGAAAGAAGTGATGGAACTCTCTGGGGTCTCTTTTGTAAGGGTACTAATCCCATTCGTGATGGCTCTGCCTTTATAGTCTAATCATCTCTCAAAGGCCCTACCTCTAAGTATCATCACAATGGGGATTAGGTTTCAACATATGAATTTTGGAAGGACTCAAACATTAGTCTATAGTTGATGTTTATTGGGTAAGTGACTTGAATTCCATTTAGGTTTTCTCTTCTGTAAAATTGGCTAGCATTACTGATCTGCCTCGCAAAGACATTCTGATATTTGTGTAGTTCAGTGAAGGACAATGTCCAGGTGACTAGATTAGGTATCTAGATCAAAATGCAAGGGATCCTGACTACTATCCCTGAGGGTTTACAAGATACTTTTCTCTTTCATTTTTTGTGCATAAAGTATTTGCTGATTCATAACATAATAGCATTAGAAAAAGGAATATAATCTTTATATTTTCATGTAGGTAGAATTCAGAAATCTAAGTGTTAAGCTTTCTTCAGCAGCACAAAGGTAATAAGTTTACTTAAATAAATATCAGACAGACAATGGTACCACCCACTTTGAGTACACATTAATTTTGAATCTTCTCTCTGCCTACAAATGCTGGCCATGTAGTGTGCATTGAAATGTTAATACTCTCTTAATGTTCCAACTGGTTGAATTAAGATTTCCCTGAGGACTGGTCCTTTGAAAACAGGGCATCTATTGCTCTTTTTTGGGAATGGGTAGGAAAGATTCTTGCAGTTCCATATTCATTCCATTTATTAAGCAACAAAGAGAAGTTCACCTCAATTTAATCTAACTAATTAAATTTAATTCCTTAAATTCCTCAGTCTCCAAAACTTCTCTGCATTTTGCAAACTATTCACTAACTCTTCCTTCTTATAGTTGTCATGGAAATGAGGAATCTCAAAAGGGTAAATTTAGATGATTTGAAGAAGGCTTGACATTTTTGGATTCACATACTATTTCCTTTCCATTTGACTTCAAGAGTAGGCTTTATTACAGGTATGGAGTGGGATTTCGATGGTTAAATTCTCGCCCACTCCTAATTTGCTCCAGTGGCATGTGGGCCATGACATGATGGTGATATTCAAAAGGGAAGTGAAATACAATTTTATTAATAGCTATCATGTGCTCATAACATTTAAGTGTAAGACTTCTCTGCTAAATGAAGCTGCAGCAGAAGCCTTTGACCTAGAAACCTAAACAGATATTCCCACTCTATAGAATCCAGAGCACTAAGAATGGAGATCTGAATCCTACTACCTCAGGTTGGGTTCCCCAAGGAAGCAGACTCTACGTTGAAGTTTAGTGTACAGGATGTTTATTAATGAGCGCCCATGGATCTATGCTTGTTGAAGGGAAGGCAAGGAGTCAGGTGTGGACAGAGGAAGAAGTTGAGCTATTATACAGGCCCAGTGACAGCCTAGGTTGTCTCCTTGGGAGTTCTAGAGATAGAATAGACCTTCAAGTCTTCCTGATGTGGGCCAAGATGACCACTCCTGTATCAATCAGTTTTTGGGTGTGGGTTGCCTTGGGAAGATGAGTGACCTTGGGAAGGATGGGAATGACTCTCTATGACTAAAGTTGTTCCCAGAAGAGCTGACAGTGATCGCAGCAGTTGGTGTAATAAATCCTTCCTTTAAGGAGGATCTGGGTTGTGCATCACAGTGTCTACCACACCAACAAAATATTCTTACCAACAGTCCATGTAGACAAAGCTACTGTTTTTCTATTATAGGCTCTGCACTTACAATCTGGAAATCACATGCAGGGGCATCCCATTGCCTGAGCACAGGAAGAGGAAAAAAGAAGGGATGGAGACTGGCTCTATCTTTAAATCACCACAACTTTGACCTCTAGTAAAATGCAGCCAATCTATACTCCAAATTATGAGCAATTGTGATTAGCCATTCTTGTACCCTAGGGAAAAGAATTTAGGGAGTAAACAGATTAGCCAGAAGTGGTTAGCCTCTTATGCCTTTTCCTAAGAATTGGGGCAACCTAACAACCAGAGAGAAGAAAGCACAGAAGAAGAAGATCTAACAATCTTGTCTTCCCAATCCCTATTAGATTATGACTTTGTATACTTCTTCCTTGAATGGCTTTATTAAAACTAAATATCAACTATTTTGGAACTTAAAACGTCATTTATACACAGTTTGTAAGCTTTCCTTGGTATGACATTTCAGGGGATGAATGTCTTAATGGATGGCATCCAACTTTAGTAAATTAAAGAGGAGATTATTATGGACTTCTTGGCTAAGGCTTGTTATAGGATTTTTTGTGACCTTTCTTTCTTTCTTTTTCTTTCTTTCTTTCTTTCTTTCTTTCTTTCTTTCTTTCTTTCTTTCTTTCTTTCTTGTTCCTTTCTTTTATTGCTTTATTTGTTTAACTTTTATACTTTCTAGTTACTGAATACCCCAACTTTTGTGCTACAAAAAATATGACATCTCAGTTTTCAGGTAATGAATGTAAGCAGCAAAAATAGAGGCCAAGACCTTCTTTTTGAAGTTAGCAGTTGTCCTCTGTAGCAGGGATTATTAAGTTTCCATTTAAGTAGACTGCAATAATGGAAAAAGATATTGAAAGAATTTTAAAGCTGTCTTTATATGCATCCGGCCAAATATAGCCTTCAAATAGTACCCCCTGGGACGTGGGCTTCACTGTCTTCAGGCAGAATCTGGCCTATTGAGTGTCCTTAAGAGTTATTGTGCAAAAAAGCAGAGGACCTTTTTTTTTTCCTTAATGTGCTAGAGCTCTGATATATTTTTCTGCATTGGTATTAGTAACCATGAAGTACTTAAAAGCTTTTATTCTTAACAACTATTAATGAAATAATGAAATATCATTATAACATACATATACATATGCACACATAATATATACATATATATATATACATATATACATATATACATATATACATATATAATATAAATATATCAGCTATAAATGCCTGCACATATCATTTTTGCAATTTTTTAAAAGCTATGACTTGGCCAGGTTGTCCTTTTCTGTCATAATTCAGATGTTGACTGTTGAACCACGAGTTTGAGAATAACAAACTGAGCTTGTCATTAGTAGATTAGTTGTCGCTACAAAGCCTTGTGTTCAGGATGAGTTCTTTTTTACTTGCCTGAAAAGTGTTTCTCTTGGAGAGCAATTACATCTGATTGACATGTTTTCATGTGCCTGCAGCCCTGTGCATTTTTTTTCTTTGGAACGCTAAACAGGTCTAGATCAAGGACTGTTATTTTATATTTTTGGTCTTGTTGTTTTCTGCTATTAACTAAAATCAGGATACCAGAGAAAACTTAGACACCTTGTAAAGTACATCTTAAAACAAATTATAAAATATGTATAAAGAGATGTGCATTTTGTTGTGGGGGGTCACTAGACTATAGCTGAGATAGAATTGCTAAAAGTCAATTGAAAGACGAGAGCCTACATAGTTGGGCATGTTAATGTTAGAAGCAATTTGTAGTTTTTCTATAAACGTGGGTAATACCTTATTCTTCCTGAAAGTTATCTCAATGTAAGTAGAAAAATGAAGGAACTGAAAACTTACGTTCTTGTCTCAGATTTGTTTTTCTATTGTGTGTGATTTTGAACAAGGCACTTAACTTTTATGCATTTCTTTTTGAATATGTTAAAAAAAAAAAGGAACCAGATGATTTCTATGGATTCTTCAAACTCTAATCCTATGACTATATGGAGTGTTATTCATTTCTCTGACACGACCTTCTAACACAGATAAGTAGAGAAACAAATGTGGAACCTTGTAAATACCTCCAAGTCAATGACTTAAATACAACTCTGGCAAACAGGAGCTGCTCCTCCAACTATGTTTATCTTTTGTCTTCCTTTAGGCTATAAGGTTCTATGGTGACAGGGACAATGTCTTATGTATGTTCTTACTGATGACTCTTCATCTTTCTATAATATCGACCCTCAAAAATGTTTTATAGATGGATAATTGAATGATATCTATTATGAATGATTTTTGCTCCCAATAATCCTATCTTTGAATGATTGTATTTAAGGATAATTTATTGCATTCAGTCAATATCTCAGAATAAATAACTTGGAATTTTGTGGCTTTGGATGATTCTAGTTTTCAATATGAGATGCCTTAGGCATATCAGCTTTAATATTTTAATTGCAGCTCATAAATAAAAGGGCCCTAGCCTGAAAGAGGAGTCTATGTACTGGCTTTCTTACTGTTCAATTAGGTCCTTTGACTTCTCTCATCTGATCATCTTCTATATTTTATGTTGAGAATTATAAATAGGATGCCAGATGATTTAAACGTCAAACATTGAAAACATTGTAATGTCATAGTTTACTCTCCAATGCAAAATGTTTGTAATTCATGTCGTATGATAAAATATAATATATATTCCAATAGTGAGAAAACCTCCACTGTGCACCTACCCAATTCAATTCACTGTTCAAAGTGCTACAAGGTACATGTTCTGTGTCTTTTCACTTTCAGAGAACTTTCGGTCCACAGATGAAGATAGACATAGAGAGAGCTTGATAAGTCACACAATATGCCCTACAAAGCATTCTGGGAGCTCAGAGTCAGAACAGCATTGAATGTAGTGTTAGATTCTGCACTGTCACTTCCTATCTTGACAATGAATACTTTTTTTTTTCTGACGGAAACTGTAGATCTTAGCCATTGTGACCCAAGACAGTACTGTTACATAAACCTTTTGTGGCTTGAGAAGAAATGATTTTGCAGTTGCTGTAAGAGGACATAACCAATATACTTGGTGTTTTGGGCATAGTTACTGCACAGAACTCCAGATGTCAAAATGAATTTGTCTTGTGCTTCTATGCTAATATGTCTCTGCAGGGTTAATTTAAGAATACTGACTCCTTTCTCTGTTGCTCAAATTAACTTGTAGGAGTGATTAGCAGATATCTGGATTGATTAATGTTTCAGTGTTTTTGTCACTGTTTTAGGGAAACCAGAATGTAGCAATGTAGCAGAGTACTGGGAAATTGTGATGAATAGTTTTGACTTCTAAATTACTTTAAAAAGTTTATCCTAGTTTGAATTTCTTTTCCACAGAAAGTTTAAAATTTCAGTGTCATGGTGGTCTTTTATAATAGGATAGCTTCTCTCTATATTGAATAGATGGCATATATTCAATGTGTGCTATATCCACAAACTATTTACAAACCCTGAAATTGTAAGGAATACAAGATATGAATTACTGGAGGAGCTGGTTTTATGGGGAGACACAGTCTTTCTCTCAGGCAGCTCACAGTGTGGTGGGGGAAATAAGCAATTTCCAGGAATTGTAATGATCATAACTATGAACATGCTAAGGGCCATAAGACAGGAGTGAAGTGCTGTGGGAAAGCAGAGTGTAAGTCCCATGAAGGCAGCAGTTTTATCTTGTTTGCTGCTGTAAGCAGCCACTCTCTGGCACAAAGCATATACTTAATAGATGAGTTGATTTTATGGTTAATTCTGCCTTGGGTTTTACAGTGAAGTAACATTTGAACTAAGCTTCAAAGAGTAAATAAGATTTTCTTTATGAAGAATAGGCAACGTTCCAGGAAAGAACACAGCAAAAACTAAAGAATGTGAGTTTTGGGTAGCTGCATGTAATACAGGGTAACTAGTGCAGGGATGTTCATGGCAGAGCATGGGACAGTCCCCATGGTGAGACGCTGAGCTCATCATGGGCATTAGAAAGTGGGTATTAGAAAGGGGTAACAGCTAGATACTACCTTTACTACTTCTTGCTTGTTGGAAATTTCTTACATCATAAAGAGTCTTGCATATAGTCATATGGCTCATATGACTCACAAACAAGATGTGATAACTCACAAGCTAACTCTCAAACAAGTAGTTGATCCTCAACACATTTTTTATGTATTTTTACTAATATTATTTCCTCATTAACTAATTGTTCATGCCAGTTAGGACTGTAAACTGGTAGATTATATGGCATTGTGCTTGCTTTGTATTGTCAGCACATTATGGAACGAATTGGCCAGCATTAAAAAAAGATGTGAATTTTCAGTTTCTCCTACATAGAGCAGATCTAGCAATACTGGCCCACATGCCAGCATGAGAGCTCTCTACTAGAATGCTCCCCACCCCCCAAAACCTGGGCTGCCATCTCCCATTGGCTGTAGATGTGGTCTTTATGCATGGTTGACCCCTTTATCTGTCTCCATTACTCTCTACCTGGGCCCTTTCAGCTTTTGAGTTTAACCTCATCAGTATGGCTCCTATCTAACATAGGGGATGTGTATCAATCTCTGCTTTGGTTTTGTTTTTGAGCATAGTTGACACACAATGTTACATTGGTTTCAGGTGTACAACTTAGTGATTTGACAAGTTTATACATTCTGCTATGTTCCCCACAAGTGCAGCCACCATCTGTCCCATTGCATTGCTATTATAGTACCATCAAATATATTCCTTATGCTCTGCTTTTTATTCCTGCTTTTTTATTCCTTTACTCATTCAAAACTGGAGGCCCGTGTCTCCCTCCCTTTTTTATCCATTTTTTCCCACCCCCGCCCCATGCCTCTCCCCTCTGGCAACCATCAGTTTGTTCTCTGTATTTATAGTTCTGATTCTGCTTTTTATTTGTTTATTCATTTTTTAAAGATTTCATTTATGAGTGGAATCATATGGTATTTGCCTTTCTCATTCTGACTTATCTCATGTAGCATAATACCTTCTAGGTCCATCCATGTTATCTCAAATGTCATGATCTCATCCCTTTTTATGGCTGTGTGATATTCCATTCTGTGTATATACCAGATTTCCCTTATCCATTCTCTGTTGATGGACACTTAGGTTGCTTTCATGTCTTGGCTATTGTAAATAATGCTGCAATAAACATGGGGAGCATATATCTTTTTCAGTTAGTGTTTTCATTTTCCATGGATAAATACCCAATAATGGAACTATTGAATCATATGGTATTTCTAGTTTTAATTTTTTGAAGAACCTCCATACTATTTTCCACAGTAGCTGCACAATTTACATTTCCACCAACACTGCACAAGGGTTCCTTTTTCTCTATGTCCTGGCCAACACTTGTTTTTTGTCTTCTTGATTTCAGCCATTCTGACAGGTGAGAAAGGATATCTCATTGTGGTTTTTATTTGCATTTCCCTGATGATTAGTGATGTTGAGCATCTTTTCATGTGTCTGTTTGGCATCTGTATGTCTTCTTTGGAAAAATGTCTATTAAGATCCTCTGTCCATTTTTTAATTGGATTGTTTTGTACTTTTTTTTTGGTGCTGAGTTGTATGAGTTTTTTTTTTTTTTTTACATATTTTAGATATTAATCCCTTATCAAATGTATCATTTGCAAATGTCTTCTCCTATTCAGTAGGTTGTCTTTTTGTTACGTTGATGGTTTTTTTGCTGTGCAAAAGTTTTTATTTTGACATGGTCCCAATAGTTTATTTTTGCTTTTGTTTTTCTTGACTTGGAAGATGTATCTATAAAAATGTTCATGTCGGGGCGCCTGGGTGGCGCAGTTGGTTAAGCGTCCGACTTCAGCCAGGTCACCATCTCGCGGTCCGTGGGTTCGAGCCCCGCGTCGGGCTCTGGGCTGATGGCTCAGAGCCTGGAGCCTGTTTCCGATTCTGTGTCTCCCTCTCTCTCTGCCCCTCCCCCGTTCATGCTCTGTCTCTTTCTGTCCCAAAAATAAATTAAAAAAAAAAAAAACCGTTGGGAAAAAAAAATTAAAAAAAAAATGTTGATGTCATGAGACATCATGATGAATGGCTAATGTCAGAGAAATTACTGCCTGTGTTGTCTTCTGGGATTTTTATGGTTTCTGGACTCACACTTAGGTCTTTAATCTTTAATTGATTTTGAACTTATTTTTGTGTATGGTGTTAGAAAGGAGTCCAGTTTCATTTGTTTACATGTAATACCATTTATTGAAAAAAACTGCCTTTTTCCCATTGTATATTCTTGCCTCCTTTGTCATAGATTAATTGATGATATAAGTGTGGGTTTATTTATGGAGCCTCTACCCTGTTCTATTGATCTATGTATCTATTTTTGTGCCAGTTGTATGGAACAGTTTTGGTCACTAGAGCTTTGTAATATATTTTGAAATTTGGAATTGCAATACCTCCAGCTTTGTTCTTCTTTTTCAGGATTTCTTTAGCTTTTTGGGGTCTTTTGTGGTTCCATACAAATTTTAGTATTATTTGTTCTAGTTTTGTGAAAAATGCTGTTGGTGTGTTGATCAGGATTGTGCTGAATTAGTAGATTGCTTTGAGTAATATGAACATTTTTATAATATTAATTATTTAATCCATGAACATAGAATATTTTTCCATTTTGTTTGTGTCATCTTCAATTTCTTTCATCAGTGTTTCATAGTTTTCAGAGTACAGGTCTTTCACTTCTTTGGTTAAGTTTATTCTTAGGTATTTTATTTATTCATTTTTTGGTGCAATTTTAGATGATGTTATTTTTAAAAAATTTTTCTTCCTATGACCTTTTTGGTAGTATATAAGAATGCTGTCAATTTTGAGATATTAATTTTGTATCCTGTCCCTTTACTGAATTATTTTATTACTTTTAGTATTTTTTTTGGTGGAATTTTCAGGATTTTCTATGTGTAGTATCATGCTGTCTGTGAATAGTGACAGTTTAACTTCTGCTTTACCAAAATGGATGTCTCATTCCTTTTTCTTGTCTGATTGCTGTGGCTAGGACTTCTAGTACTATGTTGAATAAAAATGCCAAGAGTAGGCATCCTTGTCTTATTCCTGACCTTAGGGGGCAAGTTCTCAGTTTTTCATCATTGAGGGTGATGTTAGCTGTAGGTTTTTTTATATATGTACTTCATTACATTGAGGCATGTTCCCTCTAACCCCATTATATTGAGAGTTTTTACCATGAGTGCATGTTGAAATTTGTCAAATGTTTTTTCTGCACCTATTAGGATGATTATATGATTTTATCCTTCATTTTGTTGATGTGGTATATGACTTTGATTTGTGAATATTGAACCATACTTGCATCCCAGGAATAACTTCCACCTGATCATGGTGAATGATCTTTTTAATGTGTTGTTTCATGTGGTTTGCTAATATTTTGTTGAGGATTTTTGCATCTATGTTCTTCAGGAATATTGGCCTGTAGTTCTCTCTCTCTCTCTCTCTCTCTCTCTCTCTCTCTCTTTCCTGATATCTTTGTCTGGTATCAGGGTAATGCTGGCCTCATAGAATATATTTGGAAGCTTTCTTTCCTCTTCTACTTTTTGGAATAGTTTGAGGAGAATAGGTATTAACTCTTCTTTAAATGTCTGGTAGAATTCATTCATGAATCCATCTGGTCCAGAACTTCCATTTTTTGGTAGTTTTTTGATTACCAATTCAATTTTGTTACTTGTAATCAGTCTCTTCAGATTATCTATTTCTTCTGGTTCTGTTTTGAAAGATTGTATGTTTCTAGGAATGTATCCATTTCTTCTTGGTTTTCCAGTTTGTTGGCATATAGTTTTTCATAGTATACTCTTAAATTTTTTTGTATTTCTGTGACACCAAATCGTTACTTTTCTTTTATTTCTGATTTTTTTTGTCCTCTCTCTTATTTTTCTTGTTGAGACTGGCTAAGGCTTTGTCAATTTTGTTTATCTTTCCAAAGAACTAGCTCTTTGTTTCACTATTTTTCTTTCTTTCTTTTTTTTTTTTTTCAACGTTTTTTTATTTATTTTTGGGACAGAGAGAGACAGAGCATGAACGGGGGAGGGGCAGAGAGAGAGGGAGACACAGAATCGGAAACAGGCTCCAGGCTTCGAGCCATCAGCCCAGAGCCTGACGCGGGGCTCGAACTCACGGACCGCGAGATCGTGACCTGGCTGAAGTCGGATGCTTAACTGACTGTGCCACCCAGGCGCCCCATCACTGTTTTTTTTTCTATTGTCTTTTTAGTCTCTATGTCATTTATTTCTCCTCTTATTTTTATTATTTCATTTTTCTACTCACCTTGGGTTTTGTTTGTTCTTTTTCTTCTTATTTTAAGAATAAGGTTAGATTGTCTACTTAATTTTTTTCTTGTTTCTTGAGGTGGGCCTGTATTGCTATATACTTCCCTTTTAGAACTGCTTTCACTATGTCCCAGAGATTTGGGATCATTGTGTTTTCATTTTCATTTGTCTCCATGTATTTTTTTTTATTTTTTCTTTGATTGACTCATTGACCCATTGGTTGTTTAATGTCATGTTCTTTAGTCCTCATGTGTATGTGGTTTTTTTTCCAGTGTGTGTGTGTGTGTGTGTGTGTGTGTGTGTGTGTGTGTGATTTATTTCTGGTTTTATAGTGTATATAATTTGTTTTCTGGTTTTGTAGTTCTTGCTTGTTCCTTTCTTCTTCTCTTGTCTGTATTTGTGATTGATGAGTATCTATAGTGGATTTTTTTTTTTTTGCTTTTTTTCTTTTTATTTTTTGTGTATCTGTCATAGATTTTGGATCTGTGGTTACCATGAGGTTCATATATAACATTTTAAGTAAATAGCACATATAAATTTGATGGTCATTTAAGTTCAAACACATTCTTAAAAAAAACAGAAAAAGAAAAAAGACTTTTTCCTCTTCTCTTCCCTTTTTACTCCCTTCTCCACATTTTATGTATATGTTCTTATATTTTATATATTTTTAGTCATATTTTTCTTGTGTCTAATTATGGCCATTTCTTTTCCATTGAAATAAGTTCCTTTAACATTTCTTGTAAAGCTGTTTTAGTGGTAATAAACTCTTTTATCTTTTATTTCTCTCGAAAGCTCTTTATCTCTCCTCCAAATCTGAATGGCAACCTTGCCAGGTAAAGTATTCTTTATTGAAGCTTTTTTCCTTTCAGCACTTTGTATATATCATGCCACTCCCTTCTGGCCTGTAAAGTTTCTGTGAAAAATCAACTCATAGTCCTATAGGTTCTCAATTTGTAGGTAACTTTTGTTTCTCTCTTACTGCCTTTACGATCCTCTCTTTATCTTTAACCTTTGACATTTTAATTATCACGTGCCATGGTGTGGACCTCTTTGGGTTCATGTTGTCTGGAACTGTCTGTGCTTCTTGGACTTGGAGGTCTATTTCCCTCCCTAGGTTAGAGAGGTTTTCAGTTATTATTTTTTCAAATAAGTTTTCTACATCTTTCTCTTTTTCTGGGACCCCTATAATGCAAATGTTTGTTTCCTTGATGTTGTCCAGGAGACCTCCTAATCTATCCTCATTTTTAAAAGTTATTTTCTCTTTTTGCTGTTTAGCTTGTGTGTTTTCTATTACTATCTTCAAGACTGCTGATACATTTTTCTGCATTCTCTAATACCGTGGATTCCTTCTAGTGTTTTTTTTTTTTAAATTTCAGTTATTGTATTCTTCACCCTTGGTTCTTTTTAATATTGTCTATCTCTTTGTTAAAGTTCTCACTAAGTTCTTCATTCTTTTTTCCAATGCTGTGAGTATTTTTATGATCATGATTTTAGTTCTTTATCAAGTATATTGTTTATCTCTCTCATTTCATTATTTTACTTTATTATTTTACTTTTACATTATGTGCTTTTTTCTTGCTCTTTCTTTTGGAGCACATTCCTCTGTCTCCTCATTTTGCTTGACTTTCTCTGTTTGTTTCTATGGATTAGGCAAAATGGCTACTTCTAAAGTTGAAGGAGGGGGCCTGTGTATGGTTACCCCTATGCAGACTGTGTGTGCTTGGTGAGTTTTGCTGCTTGACTGGAGAAGTGGCCGTATATGCTAGTCCTTTAAGCCATGGCATTTTACAAAGAGAATTTTTAAAAGCTAATAATAACAAAAGAAAAAAAAAGAAAAAAAATAGTAAAATAAAAGGAGAAAGAAAAAATAAAAAAAGAAAAAGAGACAAAAGGAAAATGAAGAAAGAGAAAAGAGAAAAATAAAAGTAAAAAAGACAAGACAAATTTTAAAAAGTAAAAAAATAAAATAAAATAAGACAGTAAAAATTAAAAAAACAAACAAACATAAAACCATGGCTCGTTTTCTGTGCCCCAGTACCACAGGGTGGCTGGTGTGGTCTTGCTGAGGTTGCAAGCCCTCTGTGACAATCTGACCTGCCTGCCATGGTGTCTGAACACTGTTCCAGTCTATGCTTTTGAGGTGGTGGCAATGTAAACTGTGTCATTCTCCAATCCTGACCAGGAGAACTTACCTGTATCTCCTCTGCCATTTGTCAGAGTTCTGGTGTTTCTTTTATATGCTAGTTGCTCTTTTAAACCACAGCTTTCTTCTGTGCCCAAGGACAGAGGGATCTGTCCCCTCTCCACTGACATTCTTGAGGGTGGGGCTTCCCTGGTACTTTGTCTGTCTCTCTCTTGCTGTTCTCTTGCCACTCTCTCTGTCTTGGGTAGTTCTGTAGCTGTTCAGTCAGCCCTCAGTTCTTCTTCAGGAGCAATTATTTTATTAATAAGTGTGATTTGGTGTCTTCCGTGGAGGAGATGAGTTCAGAGTTTTCCTACATCACCATCTTGAACTGGAACCCCCAAGACATCATCTCTTTGTGCATTCTCCACAAGTATTTTCCTTAACTTATCTTTTAATCCTGCTCTTTATTTTTCTGGTACAGTTTTTAGGTAGTCTGTTCTTTCACTTTGTTGTAGTTCTAATTTTCTTTCTTTCTTTCTTTCTTTCTTTCTTTCTTTCTAGACAGAGAAAGAGAGAAAGAGAGAGAGTGAGAGTGAGATCAAGCATGAGTGGGGAAAGGGCAGACGGAAAGTGAGAATCTTAAGCAGGCTTAACACCCATTGTGGAGCCAGACTCGGGGCTGGATCTCATGACCCCCATTAAGACATTAACAAATGTTTTTTTAAACAATTATTTCAATTTATAAAAGTCTTCCATTGCCTTTTCCTTCCCTCCCCTCTAATTTTCTGTCTTCCAATTGACTTTCAGTTTACAAATTCCTTCTCTCATTATAGGCTTAAAATAAATTAAATGTTATATTCCTCTTGTAGATAAGTTATGATTATTTTTGGTTAAAATTTTACCTTTCCTCTGCTATGTCATACAGGTCTACTCAAATACTGAATGTGTATGTATAATGAGGTGTATTTTTACTGACCTATTCTTTCCTACTGATCTATATTTTCTTATACTTACTGATACGTTCTAATTTCTTTAGTTTTATGTGTTTTAATATTTTGTTAAAATTAATCTCTGTCCTCCAGAAAAGATGCTCAACATCACTCATAATCACTCATATAAGTCAAAACCACAATGAGATACCACATCACACCTGTCATGGCTAAAATTAACAACACAGAAAATAACACATATTGGCGAGGATGTAAAGTAAGGGGAACCCTCTTATACTGTTGTTGGGAATGCAAACTGGTGCAGCCACTCTGGAAAACAACATAGAGGTTCCTCAAAATGTAAAAAATAGAACTACTCTATTGTCCAGCAATTACACTACTAGGTATTTATGCAAAGGATAAAAAAATACTGATTCAAAGGGGCACATGCATCCTAATGTTTATTGGAGCATTTCGACAATAGCCAGATTATGGATATATATATATATATATATTATTATATATATAATTATATATATAATATTATATATATATGAATATATATATGAATATTACTCAGCTATCAAAATGAATGATATCTTTCCATTTGCAATGATGTCGATGAAGCTAGAGTATATCATTCTAAGTGAAATAAGTCAGTCAGAGAAAGACAAATACCATATGATTTCACTTATATGTGAAATTTAAACAAAACATGTGAACATAAGGGAAGAGGGGAAAAAAAAGAGAGAAAGGGCAGCAAACCGTAAGAGACTCTTAACTATAGAGAAGAGACAGGGTTGATGAAGGGAGGTTGGTGGGGGAATGGGTCAAATGGATGATGGGTATTAAGGAGGGCACTTATTGTAATGAGCACTAGATGTTATATGTAAGTGGTGAATCACTAAATTCTTCACGAAACCAATTTTACCATATACATTAACTAACTAGAATTTAAATAAAAACTTGAAGTCAAACTAAAATAAATAAACAACATTGATCTGTCTTTACAACAATTATTACTCTTCTATCCATATTTTCAAATTGATTTTAGAATCAGTTGGTTAAACTCCAGAAAAAAAACTCCATTTGGATTGGAAATAAAATTTTAATAAATGCACTAAACATTTTGAGCAAAACTTTTATTTCATAAAAATTAAGGTTTCCCACTTAGGAATATGTTAGGCTTTTCTTTTATTCAGTTTTTTTTCTTACTTTTTTATCTTTCAATGAAGTATTGCATTTATTGCCATATAAGACATTATTTTTTCTTAATTTAAATTTTACTTTGTGATTATAAATGGGCTCTCTTTTTGATTTACATGTTTTCCTATTACATTGTTATTTGGTATATGAAAATATTTATCTCTTGTCTGGCTGTTATAACAAACTTTAATGAATTCTAATAGCTTTTCATTTTATTTTTTTCTATTTTTATGCTCTAAAAGCCAGTCAACTGTATATAATCACATTTTGTCTCTTTCTAACGCTTGTAGTTTTGTGTTTTGTGTCTTAAGAACTTTTGAAATAATGTTAAATAAATAACATGTATATCTTTTAACCAGTTACTGGCATAACATAAGAACTCAATAAATGTCAGATAGTGTTATCATTAGTTATATTAATATTAAATAATAACAATTTGACATATCTGTATTTTAATCATATCTCATTGAGAATTATTTTGTTATTTTCACTGTCAAATAAAATGTTGGCTGATGGTTTGAATTAGATGTCTTAAAGATATGTTAAAGATAGTATACTACTATTAAGATGGTTATCTTTTATATTTTGGCTTGAATTTAAATCTATTAATGTTATATATTAATAGATTTCCTAATTTTAGACTATTAATAGATTTCTATAATAAACTCTTTAACTATATTATTAATTTCTATTTGCTAGCATTTTATTTGGGTCTTTTGTTATCTTTATTAAGTGATATTCAGCTACATTTTTTTTCCTGGAATATATTAGAAATGCAAAAGTTAGGATATGTTTCTTCTTAGAATTATCTGAATTACTTTTAATCTTTTTCTATTCTCTGAAACAGATAATGTAATGTGGCAAAGATCTGTTCCTTAAAAGTTTGAGAGAATTTACTAGTACATCTATTATGAGCCCGAATTCCTTTTCTAGAGGCTCAGATGTGGCTTATGGATAACTTTCTCAGCTCATTTTAATTTTTAACCGTTGTGTTAATTTTCGTATATTTTAGTTCACATAATGCATTAAATTCCTTGATATTTTGAAATTTATGAATATACAACCACATTAGACTCTAAATCTTCTGTTATGTTCCACTTTTCATTTAAAAACTTTGTGAAATTTTTATCCTTTTCTCTTGATTAGATTTTCAGTGGCCTACAGCAGCATACATTCTCGGAACATTTTCCCCTTGCTTTTTTGTGTATAATTGTTTTTATAAAATATTTTTAAATAATCTTCTTTTTAAAAATGATTTCTTATGTCTGTATTGAAATGACTCAAAACAGTGCATCAAGATTTTTCTCCCCATTTATTAACCTCATGTTCACGAGTTTCAGAATCTTGCCAAATATCCATGTATACTGGTTATTTTGTAATAAAATTAACTTATTCCTGGTAGGGCTGCCTTGATCTTCCTGAACTGGCCATTTCAGCACATGCTCACAAATGTAACCCAATCAGATCTTTATGACATCATTAGCCTATAATTCTCTAGTTCTTATGACTAATGTGTAGGCCCAGACCTCATAAAACTCTGTATTTTAATTCATCTTAAGACATCTTCCCTAACAAGCATTTGGTATGCCTTAAGACATCTTTCCTAATAAGCATGTTCATTTAGATGCTATTCTCATTCTTTAAGAAGCAATGAGTGCAGCAGTTAATTAACTTATTATAATGTCATAAATCCCGGCTCTAGCCATGACCACTGACTCCTCCCCCACCTTTACCAAGAACATTTTCATTTATGATGAATTATCCCCTGGGTACTCAATGCAGAGGTGGTTGACCATGCAGAACTCAGGGTCAGACACAATAACACAATCTATACTGCTGGGTAATGACAAGCCTTCTACTCCTACCACCTACCTTTCTGTGCTTGGGTGCCTTTATGCTTCACTGAAATCAACACACATTGATGACAGAATGAGGGGCTTCTCTCCTCCAGATTTCAATTCTCTGGAAAGTAATCTTCAGGATGATTTGCATGTGGGTAGATGTATGGGGTTAGAGTCCCGTCTTACATGGTAATTAAACTGTTTATCTGAATACAACAGTAGGCTAGTAACTTTACAGGCTTTTTTTTTGAGGTACTTTTTACATAGAATTAATACAATTAGGAGCTGTACTGGGTGCTTTTTAAAATTGTAATTTTCTTCTAACCTTGCCTCTATTAGATTTTAAATACTTTTGCTGACTGATGGCTACTGACAGAAGTTTGGACTGCTATAAATTTTCCTCTTCTTGTGACTCAACCTATAAAATTACCCATTTAATAACGTGGTTAATTTGATTAATTTTCAATAACCTGAAGTTTTGAGGATACCCATTTGTTGTGGGTTGAGTCTCCTCAGAAAGGCATGTTAAAGTCCTAACCCCCAGTACCTCAAAATGTGATCTTATTTAGGAATAGGTTGTTGCAGATGTAATTCATTAAGACGAGGTCAGACTGGTATAGGTGTACTTAATCCAATATGACTTGTGTCTTTTTGGGAAGATGATAAAGACATGGGAGAAATGCCATGTGAAAATAGAGGCAGAGATTGGAGTGACATGTCTACAAGGCAAGGGATACCACAGATTTCTGGTAACTACCAGAAAGTAGGAGAGAAGCTTGGAACAGATTCTGCGTCAGAGCTTCTAGAAGGAACTAACTCTGCTGACCCCTGATTTTAGATTTCTAGCCTCCAAAACTGTGAGAGAATAAATTTCTGTTTTAAGCAACTCTGTGGTAATTTGTCACAGCAGTACACAGCAAAGGAATGCATTTTAATACTGAATTAATCACTTCACCAGTTACAGGTTGTACAGCCCTCTCTAAACATCAGTTCTTCATCCCTAAAATTAGGATACTGTTTATGTTTTGTAGTAAAGAGATAATGATTGTAATGCTCTTAATGGAAGATAACCATTTGTTTTTTTCCACCACCCAATTTTCAAGGCCTTTGTTGAACCTAATATAATGGAGGAAAAGTTGCCCCCCAAATCCTCTAAGACCAAAAGATCTCTTATTTAGAATTTTAACAATTTACAGTATAAATACGTGTGATTTAGTTTGAATATCAAAATGCCCATATCTGCATAGGGCAGATATTATCATCCTCATTTTATTTATTTATTTTTTTTTTAAATTTTTTTTCAACGTTTTTTTTTTATTTATTTTTGGGACAGAGAGAGACAGAGCATGAACGGGGGAGGGGCAGAGAGAGAGAGGGAGACACAGAATCGGAAGCAGGCTCCAGGCTCCGAGCCATCAGCCCAGAGCCCGACGCGGGGCTCGAACTCACGGACCGCAAGATCGTGACCTGGCTGAAGTCGGACGCTTAACCGACTGCGCCACCCAGGCGCCCCTCATCCTCATTTTAAAGATGAGGTAAATAATTTACTCATTCAAAGTCACAGAGTTAAGTGGTGACCCAGGATTCAAACACTTGATTTTCAGTCCCAGACTTTGCAACTCCATTCTACCTACCCATCATTATACAATACTAAAGTGGCCTTTGAGATCATTATGTTTCAGCAACAAGTAAGTGACTTTTCAATTATTCATACTTCATGTCTTTATTATCAAGAATTTAATATATTTCACCAGAATCATTATTTTTAAGTTCTCAGATTTATTATTATTATTATTTTAAGTGTTTATTTTTTGAGAGAGAGAGGGAGAGAGAGACAGAGTGCAAGCAGGCGAGGGGCAGAGACAGAGATACAGAATCTGAAGCAGGCTCCAGGCTCTGAGCTGTCACCTCAGAGCCCAATGCAGGGCTCAAACCCACGAACCATGAGGTCATGACTTGAGCCTAAGTGAGATGCTCAATCGACTAAGCCACCCAGGCACCCTGAGTTCTCAGATTTATTATTTGTCTAAATCAATCACATATTTTCCTTCTAAAATTCATTAATGGAAAATTCATAATATAAACATCTACTGAGCATCTACTATGTTCCCAGCATTATTCTAGTCACTAAGGATATAGTAGTGAACTACAAGTGCCTTTTTATTAAGTAAATATTGTTAATCATAATAAAGTAGGTGTTATATACACCATCTCATTTAAAAATAATTCAAGTGTGGGTAAGGAATTCCCTAAACATCTTGCTTTCTTTTCTGCTTCTTTCTGAGTGAGAATTTCATACACTCATCTTCCCAGCTTATCATTCATGTTTTTTAAGTTTGAGAAAGATATGTTTTTGTGATCTCTTGCCGTGCTCTATGTATTTCACCTATGCCATCAGAACTCTTTGGTCTTTTGCATGTGAGCTCTAGGAGAACCAGGATAGACTCAGTTTATGGCTTGAATTTACTTTTGTCTTGGTATAGATTCTAATTGGTCCCTGAAGAGTTGATGTTTAATGCTCTCTGACAGATCTGATCTCCTCATTTTCTGACTGCAGTCTGCAATTATCGCAGTTTTATACAACCATTGTTAAAATGTGAAGGTTTCTTTCCCACCATGGTCATTGAACTCAATTATGCCCTCATTTGGACTGCCTTCTGCTTTCCTTCCTGTGTCTTTACAATGTCTTATAGATTTTAGTGACTACTTTTCTTCATTCAATACTCTTACCAGGTTTCAGTTGGACCTGTAATTTCATAATGTGATTATTATTCTGAAAGTTGAATACTATTTTCTTGCCAAACTTCTTGCAACACTATTCAGGCACTTAGGAACAATTAAGTAAATTGCCCTCAAGTGTTCCCAGCCAGGGTGAAGATGACCATGAAAGATAGATTTAGATATTTATGACCTAACAGAGAGAATCAGAGACACAGGAACAAAGAGAAAAATGAAGTAATCTCATATGGTAAATAAAGTTATCAATAAAATGAACTTCTTTAAAAATATATTATTTTTTTCTGATGATAAAAATAATACATGCACGTTGTAAAAAATAGACAATATAGATATATGTATATAGCATACATCTATATAAACTCTACATATATAAACCAAAGAAATAAAAATTTTCTATAATCACACTACCCAGAAATAACCATTGCTAACATTTTGGTATATATCCTTCCAGAATCTTTTCTATGCATTTATCACCTAGCACAAAATAGAACAAAACAAAAATGAGATCATGCTCTGCATATTTTGTAGCCTCCTTTTTCCCCTTAATATAGTGTAGCTATTTTTTCCATATCAATAAATAAAGATCATCATCATCATTTTTAGTGGTTACATTTTATGGGCAGGCTATCATTCCTTTAATTTTCAACCCCCTTTAATGGCCATTTATGTTACTTAGAATTTCAAATATTGTAATAAATTTTGTGATAAACATTCCTGAACAAATGTCTTTACACACTTGTCTATTTAATCTTAAGGAGAAATGTTTAAAAGTGTAATAGCTGTGTCTGAGGGACCCTTCTCCTTTCTGCACTGTCATTTCTTATAAGATTAAGTCCTAATTTCTTAGCATGTTTACAAGATCTTGCAAAACCTAATCTTAGCCTATTATTCTTCTAGAGTTATATCATTACCCAAAATGTTCACTATTCTGACTGTTTTATCAAAAGCCAATGCACTTCCACATCTTTATTCTTATTTCTCCTGTTCTATTGAAAATGTTTGTCTCCTGTTTTATTTTTCTATTCTATTAAATTTCTGGTTATCCTTTATGATACAGCTCAAATGTTAGTTCTCTGTATCTTCTTCTAATTCCTCATAAGTAAAATTACTTTTCCCTCATCTGTGTTCCCATAAATTTATAACTTATTGGGTTGTATGGTTTCTTGAAAGTCTTTCTCTCTACCAATCAATCATCAAATACTTAGTAAGCATCTACTAAGTGCCAGGCTTTGTGTTAGATGAGCACAACAGGCTCATCTAACTTATCTTATGCAGATTACATTCTTGTATATTTTAGTAATGTTTTCATATCAAAGTTGCCTCTGATGTTAAGTAAACTCAAAGCAGCCATGTGTAACAAAGAATTCATCAGCTAAATGATGATTCATTGCCATGACACAGTGTAATTTTCAATCTCTACCACTAAGTGGCATGGACAATGAAAGTTGGCATGACCCTGGTTTGGGACATGGTCAGAAATCACCAATGGGGCACCTGGGTGGGTCAGTTGGTTGAGCATCCGACTTCTGATTTCAGCTCAGGTAATGATCTCATGGTCTGTGGGGTCGAGTGCCATAAGGGCTCTGCACTGATAGCCCAGAGCCAGCTTAGGATTCTCCCTCTCTATTTTTCTCTGCCCCTCCCCCGCTCGTGCTCTCTTCCTCTCTCAAATAAGTAAACATTAAAAAAAATCACAAACAAGTAGCTTTTATCACATTGATCAATAATAATAAATCATTAGTTGCTGTCAAGAATGATTATGAGGTGCATTCTGCTTAGTGGCCTTTTATGGATCTGGGAGCAAAGCTATTTGCCATATTCCAGTTTGAGCAACGTGCCTGTTGCAATCACTTAGGTTTTGGGGACCCAAGAGAGAATGAAGAGTTCAGATAGGGAGAGATGATGGAGAAAGGTGAAGGGCTAGGTGGGAGGAACTTCAGGGGCTTGAATATTGTGCACAGCATCCTGAATTCTTCCACATTAGGGGAAAAGACAATAGGTCAGGCCTATCTTAAATATCCTCTTCTATCTTTTTCATGGGCCACTGTTTCTCAGCATCTTCTTAAACATCCTTCTTTAGGCTTAGGAGCCTAAGGACTATATGCTCCTCAGTTGTCAGTTTTCTTCTACCATATTGCCCTAGTTGGTGATGTCCTGTCACACATTCTAATTTTTTTTAATGTTGATTTATTTTTGAGAGAGAGAGAGAGAGCGCGCACAAACAGGGGAGGGACAGAGAGAGAGAGGGAGACACAGAAGCCGAAGCAGGCTCCAGCATCTGAAATCATGACCTGGGCTGAAGTTGGATGTTTAACCGATTGAGCCACCCAGGCACCCCTCCTGTCCCACATTCTCAACTCTCCTTTCCTGGCTGAAGATTGCTGGCCTTTTGTTCTCTCTGCTAATAATCTAAGTTATGTGGGCATGGGATGCATATTAATCGGCCTCTAGAAGAGATATTATGCGCAATGTTGTTGAGAACATTCCTGACCCCACAAATTTTTATGTTTATTTCTTTAAGTCTAAAAGGATGCCTGTAGACACGATGACTAAACTTCCTGGTTTGCTGGGGATGGCCCTGGGATAAGCCTGTTGCCCTGGAACACTGATTAATAGTATCCTCTGTCATCCTGCCGTAGAAATTTCATTTGCCCACAGTGTAAATTTTTGATGATAAGAACTGGAGATATTTGTGAGTATGGCTCAAATAACACAATAGAACAAAACCTCTTCAATACAATCTTTAAGTCAAAAGGAATAGTAAAATAATTGGCATGGGCTGGGAATTTGGCTTTTATTCCAGAGTAAGGAAGGGGAGCTGTGGAACAGGAGGGGTATAAAGTATTCTTAATATGGAAATACATCTTATTAAAACGGTATATTTAATCATTTGAATCAAATCATACTGCGCTATAACGGCACGCAACTACTTTGTCCTTTGGAGAAATAGTCAGTATTGATTCAAGATTATTAAAAAAAGACTAGGAAGCTCATGAATGTTTTTAACATTCCTTGTCATATATTAGCATAAGATAATAATTACCAAATTATGGGATGTTCTCAGGAACAACTCTTAAGAGCCTTGGAATCAAAATAACTCCATCAGTATCAATAGATTCAATGTGTGGCTGAGCTTTAATTGCACTTAGGAGAACCTATTTGTTTTTTAGCATTTGAAAGCAAGTCTAAATTGTGTCCAGTGGGGGCACTTAGAGTAGCAGGCTTTCGCACCTGCCTCAGGTAAGGAAAGTTTTTGTTTATTTCATTAGTGCTTGATGCTTTGACAGACTATGGCTTTCCACTTACTGCAAGAAGAGCTGCCAGCCATCCCTGCTGGGAGAAGCTAGTAAGGGACTAGCAATGAACTTTTGAAAGAAGTTATTATGCCTTATATGGTTGATCTCCCATGCAAATAAAAGAAGCATTTCATGCTATAGCTAAGTGGAATTGGTACTTCATCCAATGTAAATGTATGCCAGCATGCTTTCTGGCTTTTATCAAATACTGCATCTCTCTCCAAAGTAGATTCCAAGTTCATCCATCTGTAGGGCAGATGCAGGACAGGGCTAGAGTAATGCAGATGCATGGATCTGTGGATCTGTATAGAAATAAAAAGAAATCAATCAGACCAGCATGCGTTTGCTGGTAAGATCTGAATGCAGATCCCAGGGATCCAACGTCAAAGATTCTGTAGATCTGAGATGGGGACTACTTTATTTTATTTTTATTTTTTTTTTGTTTTTTTGTTTTTTGTTTTTTGACAAGTGGTGTCATTCTGATGCAGAGTGTCAGCAACTTATTATAAGAAACACCCTTCTACTTTCCACCCAGTACTGAACCAAGCCTCATGATAGATGAAAAGAAATAATAGACATGGTATCTACTCTTAAAGAAGTTTAGGAATGCAAATATATCCCAAACACTAGCAGCTAATATTTATTGTGCTATTTCTAGAGCACATCAGGCATGCTCTGCATCAGAGATTTTTTACTGGCTATTTCTTCTGCACAAACCAGTCTTCCCTCAGATATCTCTTTGGCCCACTCCTTTATCTCCTTTAAGTCTGCCCTCAGATGTCACCTTCTTAATGAGTTCTCCTCTTTCTGCATGTAAGAGTATAACTTCAGTGTTCCTTATATTCCTACTGCCTTAATATTTTTATATAGCACTTAAACCATTTGGTAGAATATCATTTTCATACTATATATTTTACTTATTTGTCTATTGACTGAAATGGGCCCCCAAAAGGCAGAAATTTTAGTCAGTTTTGCTCACTACACTGCTAAATCTCCAGTCCTATAGAATATCTAAAATATAGTGGGCACCCATTAAGTATCTGTCCATTGGGTGAATAATAACTAACATTTATTGAGCACTTCTTACTAATTGTTCTAAGGGCTTCCTTCATATGCAATTATTCTGTTAATTTCCACAAGTCCAGAAGATAGGAAGTATGATTGTGTCCATTACGGATAAGGAACCTGAAGCAAAATATTGCAAGAAGTCATCCAAGTGGTACATGATGGAGTCAGAATTTGAATCTGGGTGGTATGATTATAGATCTGATCCTCTTAACCATATACTCTACTAGCAGAGATAATATATTTAATACTGTCTTTGTGGAAAATTCAGAGGCAGAGCTCTTATGTTTGTTTCTTGTTGTGGAATTTGCAAAAAGCTGAAGGCAAAGCTTCATGAAACAAATTCTATAGGATCTTCCTCCCTTGCCTAGAGTGGTCTTCCACTCTGGCCTAGAGTGGTCTTCTTCCCAACAGGATGGTGTTTTTGTTTTTTAAGTTTATTTATTTATTTAGAAAGCATGCATGCGCGCGCACACACAGACACACACACACATGCGCGCGCACACACACACACACACACACACACACACACACACACACACTTGAGTGGGGGAGGGGCAGACCAAGAGGGGGAGAGAGAGAGAGAGAGAGAGAGAGAGAGAGAGAGAGAGAGAGAATCCCAAGCAGGCTCTGTGCTGTCAATAAAGAGCTCGATATGGGACTTGAACTTAGGAACCATGAGATCATGACCTGAGCCAAAGTCAAGAGTCAGCCACTTAACCAGTTGAGCCACCCAGGCACCCCAATGGCTGGTATTACTTTTAAAAAGCCTACTTTTTTTTAGAATAGAGCCAATCTGACATTTGTAGTTACAGGGTTGACTAGACTCTTGATGGACATGGGAGTGTTACAGGTGGTTGTGGTGGGGGAAAGAGAGAGAGAATCTTTTCTTAAATTATTTTTTAAATGTTTATTTATTGTTTTGAGAGAGATAGAGAGCATGAGCAGGGGAGAGGCAGAGAGAGAGGGAGACAGAGAATCCAGAGCAGGCTCCACATTGTCAGCACAGAGCCTGACACGGCACTCGAACCCATGAATCATGAGATCATGACCTGAGCCGAAGTCAGACACTCAGCTGACTACCCACCCAGGCGTCCCGAGAAAGAGATCTTATGCAGGATCTTATGCAGGTGCACTTGCAGCACCAAGTCCTACGTGGGCTCCATCTCACAACTGTGAGATCATGACCTGAGCCGAAATCAAGAGCTGGATGCTTAACCAATCGAGCCACCCAGGCGCCCCTAGACTGACCTGGAATCTTAAGGATAATAGGACAAATCTGTACATTTGAGACCTTTGAGATAAGATTTAATAACTTACTGGGATAACTGTACTGGTTGATTCAGCTAATATGGTTCTCTAGCTGAATGCCAGCCTAATCTTTTACCACTTCTTGTGTGTCCTTCCTAAAGCAGAGTGTTTAATCAATAAACCCTTTACCTCTGCTTCTCAACTCTTCTAAATATTTAAAACTTATCTGAATTCTGACCCCTGTCATTTTGATATCTTAAGGGTCCTAGAAAAATCAAATACTTATTGGAATTATGTATGTTGGGAGGATTTACTGAGTGTTGATGATCATTCTTCCAAGTCCCCCCGCCCCACATAAGTGAACAATAACACACTAATTTACTACTTCTGCAAGGATATATACTATTGGCCATATTATTGATTGATATATGCTTATGGCCCTTGATCTGTATTATTTTGAATCATTAAGAAAGGCATAATTGGTCATTAAATAATGAAATCCATTCTATTTTTCAAATTTATTATTATGCTTAAATTCATTCAGAGATCATAAGGCTGTTGTGATTTCACATTGATTGAAAGCCAGTTGGTATGATTAACTTATTCTAGAATATCCTCCAGGAAAGGAAGAACATGGGTCTTGAGAATTTAGGTGACTAACCCAGAGACAAAGATGTCAGCTTCAAATATCACCTAAAATTTCCAACAACCACCTAACACATACCTATGAAGCAAGAACCCTTTGCAAACCTCATCCTCCACTGAGCAATATTGTATTTGTAAAGATAATATTAATACAAAATTGTAATGCTCTGTGGATCATTATCTGGCAGCAGACCAACAGTAGAGCATAAAACATGAACAACTAAAAGGGGGTTCTGAGACTCTTAAGTTTTTAATTGTGGTTCATTACAAAAAGCCACCAAAATCATCTTGAGCCAATTCATAGAGAGTTAAAGAGATTTGGTTTAATAAAATCTTCAGGTCTCTGAATAAATTATGAATGCATCCTGACTGTGAGAAGGGTACATTGACATTAGGAAATGGTAATGAACAGATATTCAGGAGGAGGGGGGACCTCCTCTGCTGATCATCCCATTTGAAACTGATTAAAAGCTGATGAAATGAAAGTTTTTTCATGGGTAGATGTGCAACAAGTCATGAGTTGTGGACTTTAATAATATATTTTCTTCACAAGCAATAACACAGCAATTAGGAGATGCTCATTGAGGTAGAAATAATGGTAACTGCTGTGCAGATTAGGTTTGCTGAAGGGAGCTCTCAGACATACACTAAAACAACATATTCCAGGTTCTTGTTGGTGTGTAATTTCTACTTTATTTACTTATCATCTCAGTTAAAGAGGACTCCTGGCAGTAATGAGGCTACATAGAAATGTTTAAGATGCTACAAATTATATCAAAGATAAATCTAATGATTACCTATTCTAATGACAGTGCAATCTTGTCTTTCCTCGTGGGGAAATTGTATGGTTGTGAGAAGCTCATAGCTGGGGAGAGTGCCATGGTACAAATGTATTCATTATTTTCCTGCCTGCTTTGCTTCTGCCTGGCTGTTCATGAAAGCTAGGTAATTCATTCGAGCAGGAACCACTTACCGAATGGTTCACAAACCTTTCGCTGGTGCTGCAGTGCCTGTAAGCAACCTGGCAAATACATAAAAATAATACGCTGGAAAACAGGATGGAAAATTTTTCATCAAGGAGAGAATGACCCACAATGGTGTTACCAAAATAAGGGAAAAGAGGGTCGGGTGAAAATAGCATATTGCCACCTCATTTCTATTTACTATAATTGCCTTAAAAGTAAACACTCATGAAAGACACATAATGAAACTTCAGAGAAGACCATATTTCTGAGGATTTCTGCATTCACTGGGGAAGGAAGCTGGAGAAAACACAGAAGATGAGCAAGAGTTCTGAGATCCGTGGTTTGTTTGAGCAATAACTCCAAGTTGCAGAAGACATAAAGATAATTTGTTTTTCTTTTTCTTAATTGCTTTGTTCCAGATCAAATGGATTTTTTTTTTCCACGAGAATCTCCCTTCCAAGACTCTGCCAACTAAATGCAGAAAAGCTTGGGAAAGTAAATAAGCCCCCTCTTCTCTTCTCCCTCATCGTCATCCCTCCTTTTTTATGAGGGAAGATGACTGAGAGAAGTCTCTGTCTATGTGGCAAATAAGTGACTTGGGTGAACCATGTGACCTGAAATGTACTTTGTTATTTTCCACGAAAGAAAGATGTAGTGTAGCCAAACCTCCAGTATGAGGCCCACTACATCTTAAATGGTGAAAATCACTTTATGTGATCTTTTCCAATTTTTATTTTTTAATTCGCTGAGTTAAACAGCTCCCCTTCCCTCCTCCTACCCCATACCAAATCATTTAAAATTGGTGTTTAGCATAGGCTTATATTTGTGTTAATTAATAGCAGCATATTAGACTATGTGGCTCAGATTGAAATCTGTCCCTTTCATATTCTTACACGTAACAAATGCTTCCTGATCATTCAGGTGTCTCTCAGAGGTGTGCATGGCAAAATCCCTGATTGTCTCATCTCTTTGCACTCCTGAGTCCATGGTAGGCATTGCGTACCACTGCTTCCTTGGAGCCTGGAGGTGGCCTCAAAATCTTTGTCAGTAAGTGCAGTCCACTGTCAGAATGGGCAAGAGATGAAACCCACCAGCCACTTCTGCTCTCGGGCAACTGTGTGCAGGAGTCCGGGCGATGTCATCCTGAGCGCTGGACCTTGTTCATGGCTCATTCTTCCTTTTTATTCCTTACCATCTTCACAGTTCAAGAAGAGAAACAGTTCTGGATTTAGAATAAAACAAACCAAGTTCTATTCTCTTAGACATGGTAAATTACATGCTGTGGAAACTCCTAAACCCTTAGTGGCTTAATACAGTTAAATTCTGTTTCTCACGCAGGTCCTAGAACAATGTTGTGTTGTAGTGCGGATCTGTTCTATGCCACTCTGTTCTCTCTCTTATCTAGGGACTGTGTCTTTCCCTAAAGCCTTGGAAACCTCAATTAGATCCTTTGCATTCAACCCCAGAGGAAGGAAGAGAGAATTCCTGAATTGCCACAGAAGTTGTAGGGAAATGTAGTTTAGTTGTATGTCTAGGACATGGATCAGCACACTTTTTCTGTGGAAGGGCCAGATAGTAAATATTTTAGGCTTTGTGGACCATATAATCTCTGTTTTAATTACTCATTTCTGCCAGTGTAGGATAAAAGCAATTCCTAACAATATGCAAATGAATGGATGTGACTGTCTTCTAACAAAATTTATTTCCCAAAAGAGGTGGTGGTCATTTGACCAGTGAGCCATGGTTTGCCAACTTTATGAAAATAAAAGTGGTTTGGTCAGCACATAGCTGAGTCTCTTCTACAGTGATCCTACTAGCTGTGTGACTTTGGGGGAAGTAATTTTCTTTCTGTGAGTTTTACTTTTTTTTAATGAGTACAAAAAAAAAAGTACATCATCTGCCTTGATTTATCTCAGTATTGTTGTGAAGATCAAAGCGAGAATGGATTATTAGTACTTCGTATAGTATAAGACAACATACATATGTATTCTTTTAACAATGTACAGAAATGCCCATTAAAGACATCTGTGACCTTCTGCTTCTCATAGTCATGAGAACCTTCATAAATGGGAACAAAATGAGGGAAAACACTATTATTTTTTTTAAGGCACTTGAATATTAGTTAAAATTGTTTCTGAAAATCCAATGGGCTTAAACTAATCCAATTCTTGATTTATTCTTTCTATGAAAATCCTAGCTTGGATCTAATTTGAGGGTTTAGTGAAGTCAGAAAAATAAATCAACAGTTGATTACATCAGCCAACCTGGAAAAAACTTTTATTTGGAGGACTTGTTGTGGATGTCACTGGGATATCTTTGGAAAGGATTCTTGTTGTAATAATAAAGGAATTTTAATGCTATGTGAAAAGCATACTAGTTTGCTAGGGCTACCATCACAAAGCACCATAGACTTAGATAATAGAAACTTACTTCCTCACAATTCTGGAGGCTAGAAATCCAAAATCAAGGCATCAGCAAGGTTGGTTCCACTGCAAGCCTCTCTCCTTGAATTGTAGATGGGTGTCTTCTTTCTGTGTCTTCACATGGTTTTCCCTCTATGCCTGTGTCCTAATTTCCTCTTCCTAAAAGAACACCAGTCATGTTGGATTAGGGCCCATATGACCTCGTTTTACCTAATTACCCATTTAAAGGCTCTACCTCCAAATGTAGTTACATTTTGAAGTACTAGGGGCATTCAATATATGAATTTCATATGTTCATATGAACATATGAAGTACTAGGACTTCAACATATGAGTTTTGGGGAACAGAATTCAGTCCATAACACAGTTTCATTTGTTCATTCATTCATTCATTTATTATGTATACTTTTAAGAGAGACAGAGACCGAGCATGAGCTGGGGACGGGCAGAGAGAGAGAGAGAGAGAGAGAGAGAGAGAGAGAGGGAGAGAGAGAGAGAGGGAGAGGGAAACGCAAAATCTGAAGCTGTCAGCACAGAGCCCAACTCAGGGCTTGGAACTCACGAACTGTGAGATCATGACTTGCGCCGAAGTCAGACACTTAACTGACTGAGCCACCCAGGTGCCCCATAACACAAAGTTTCTGCTTTCGCTTTAAAAATATGGGGATATCTCTTAGAACCCTAAACCAGTTTAACTGTCTTTTTCTTTTATAGGTATGTCTTTCAGGTTGTTCTTTTCCTCTTAACTACTGATCTTTATTACCTTTTTCTCCATATTATTAAAAAGTCTTTCCTAAATCCATGTGTCTTCCAAAAGTAGAGTTTGGATAAAGAGATCATTTAATTCTCTGGTCTATTTTCACTTTTCTCTACAATTTCTCTTGTTGACCTCAGTAGTTTGAGTCTAGATGGAATAGCTCTTAGGAAATGAAAAGATTAAAAATAGATATTAATGGTGATAAAATCAAATGTATTTGTTTCCCACTACTTACAGAAAAGAAGGGACTATTCTGTGTGTCTATTTCCTGAATCTTAACAATTTTATGCCAGTATGAATCGGAATGCAATGAAAGATCTAAAAAAGTTACATTGTGAATATTAATTAATGATTGAAAAGCACTTTGAAAATGAAAAAGCATTCTGTGATCAAGAGCAAGGCAATATTACTACTGTCATGCCAGCAAAACTAAACTAAACCAAAGAAAAAACCTTCATTATGGCATGCTGGTCCTTATCAATTCTACCTGAGGTTCCAGTCTTAATGTATTATAATGTTCACATATCTCTGTTATAATTCTACATTATCACAAGGTTATTCCTAGAAACATTTAAAGTCAATCAGAGCACACTAGTAAATTCAACCTATGTCTGGCCTATTAAGCTCAGTTCCTTTGTTGTAACTTTCAGATAAACACAGTCTCAGGCTATGATTAGCACTTGATAATACCTTTGAGTTTGTTATTTTAAACCTTCCACAGACTCCTCACATATTTTAGCCTTCCTTCTATTCATTCAACACATATTTGTTGCCCAGTCTTGTGGTAGGTCCTAGAGACATTTGGCAAAAACGAATGTGACAGAATGGGAGAAAGTATTTGTGACCATATATCTGATAAGAGTCCATCATTCACAATATAAAGGGAACTCTTACAACTCAACAACAAAAAGATAAACAACCTGGTTAAAAAATGTGCAGAAGACTTAAATAGACATTTCTCCAAAGAAAATATAAAAATGGCCAGCAAACACATGAAAAGGTACTCAACACCGTTAGTCATTAGGGAAATGTAAACCGAAGCCACAATGAGGTAATACTTCATACCCACTAGGATGGGTATAATTTTTAAAAATGGATTGGGGTACCTGGGTGGGTCAGTCGGTTAAGCGTCCAACTCTTGGTTTCAGCTCAGGTCATGATCTCACGGTTTCATGAGTTCAAGCCCTGCATCAGGCTCTGTGCTGACAGTGTGGAGTCTCCTTGGGATTCTCTGACTCCCTTTCTTTCTGTCCCTCCCCCACTCATGCTGTCTCTGTCTCTCTCCAAAATAAAAATAAGTAAGTAAATAAATAAATAAATTAATTAATTAATTAAAAAAAATGGAAGATATCAAGTGCTGATGAAGATACAGAATAATTAGAATGTTCATATCTTGCTGGTAGGAATGTGAAAAGGTACAACAATTATGGAAAACAGTTTGGTTGTTCCTGAGAAGGTTAAATACAGGATTACCATATTACCCATCAATTCACCTTCTAGAAATAGACCCAAAAGAATTAAAAGTGGGACCCAGACAAATACCTGTACACAAATGTCAATATAAGGACTCTTCACAATATCTAAGAGGTGGGAACAACCCAAATGCTCATCAAGTGATGAATGACTAAGAAAAATGTGGTATATTCATACAGTGGAATAGTATTCAATAAGAAAAAGTAATGAAGTACTAATACATGTTTTAACATGGATGAACTTTGAAAACATTATACTAAGTGAAAGAAGCCAGATGTAAAAGGCCACATATTTTATAGTTCCATTTACATGAAATATCTCAAAGAGATAAACCCATAGAGATAGAATGTAGACTAATAGTTGCCAGGGGCTGGGGGGAGGGGGGATGGGGAGCAGCTTCTTGATGGGTTTAGTGAGGAGACAAATATTAATACATATTAATTAAATTATTGTATAAATAAATAATTTCATGTGCCAACCTGGTTGGGCTAAGGCATCCAGATATTTGCTCAAGCATTTTTCTGGATGTTACTGTGAAGGTGTTTGTTTGTTTGTTTGTTTGTTTGTTTATTTATTTATTTTAATTTTTTTTTTCAACGTTTATTTATTTTTTTGGGACAGAGAGAGACAGAGCATGAACGGGGGAGGGGCAGAGAGAGAGGGAGACACAGAATCGGAAACAAGCTCCAGGCTCTGAGCCATCAGCCCAGAGCCCGTCGCGGGGCTCGAACTCACGGACCACGAGATCGTGACCTGGCTGAAGTCAGACAATTAACCAACTGCGCCACCCAGGCGCCCCTGAAGGTGTTTATTTAGAGGAGATACACATTTAAAGTAGCGGATTCTGAGCAAAGCAAATGACCCTATGTGTATATTCCTCATTCAGTCAACTGAAGTCCTTACTAGAACAAAGACTGATCTCCCCCAAGGGAGAAGCAATTCTGCCAGGAGAAGGCAACTCTTACCTGAGTCTCCCCACTGTGGGCTTACCCCATCAGATTTTGGACTCTTCAAGCCTACAAAATCATATGAGTCAATCTTTACAAAGTGTCTCTTGGTCTTTCTTTTTGGTGTACATATACATATATCTTGTTGGCTTTGTTTCTCTGGAGAACCCTGACTTACACAGGAAGATTCACCTGACTCCTGAAATCTGGATAAGGGCTCTTGCTATGTACTCCCACAGCACCTTGTGCAATTTCTATCCAGATTCTCACTTTTGTGTGTAATAGCTGTCTGTGTGCTGGTACCCCTCCTACACCATGAGCATCTTGAGTACAAGGGCCACGTCTGTCTTGCTTACCATCGTATCAGCTCCACATTTCTGAAGTTTGAGGTATGTTATAGAAGGTTCTCTCTTCAGGAAAAGTTTGAGATAGTTTTACTGCATTTATCTATCATTTGGTTATACATCATTCTTTGAACATTAAATTCTAATCTGAGTTCCAAACATTTCCCAAGATGGTCTCAGTAACATGGAGATCAGCAGGAAGCCAAGAGTAATAGAGATGTGGTATTGCCCAAGGAAACTTATCTTAATTCCATTTCCAAGCCTATAAATATCCACACTCTGAGAACAGTCTGGGGTCTGAGTGTTTCTAAGCAGAATTTTTTGTTGTTGTTGTTTCCTTAAGTAAGGACTTGCATATAATTTAGAGATCATCCTGTACCTCTGGAGGCCACCATCCTTCTTCATAGGAATCCACCTCTTCCCATAGCTTTAGCTTATAGAATCCCACTGTTTATAACTGATCATTGCTTCTATGTGTGAAGAATGACAAATTTCCTCATTTTCCAATTAATAACATATATAACTGAATCAATACCATCTCTCTTCTAAGACTGAGGCACAGAAAAGAGAAGCTGCTCTCGTGACAAGCCAAAAAACTACTTTAGAACTTTGTTGTAGCATTATGCTAGAGTAGAATTCAGTATATGGTGGGTTGATTTTTGAGAGGATTCCTCCTTTCTGATCATTACTATATTAGATAGACTCCTGTTATCCGGAGATTCTCCTATGACATGGTCTCCTGACTCCTCTAAAGACAGCACCACACTTAATTTCTGAAAGGCTAATGAGAAATCTGACTGCCTTTAACTTTTTATGTAATTGGTCCCTTACGATAGAAATGTTGACTTCCTGTTATTCACAGTTTCTGTCTGTCTGAACTCAGGCAGTTAACCATTCAGGAAAGAAACATCAACATTCTTTTAGCTTCTTGCTGACTACCAATGATGGAAAGTAGTTTACAATGGAGAGAAGGCTGCTGGTGTAGCTATGAGTCATTCCTGCCCAGATCTCCAGTGACTCATTTTCCTTCATTAAACTGAGCAGAGTCAATAGCCCTTCAGTTTTCTGAACAGTAGATCTAACTGCACTAATGACTGGCTGTTGAACAAGTTTAGCTATGTTCTAATTTATTTATTAAGCAACAGTAAAACAAGTATAAAGTACCCATCAATGGATAATGGGAGGACATTAGTGTTTTTGCTCATGAATTAGACCTAAAACATAGCTTCTTCCAGATGAAAATGGAGAAGGCTGGGCTAGCCCTGTCAGCATAAGAAAAAAGTCAATTTTTGAGGCTCTTTTCCCTTTTGTTTTTAGGCCTTGTTCTAAACTAACAGCTACTTGAGAGGTCTCATTGCTGTGGGCCTCCCTTCATTGACCCAGTGCCTACATGACTTCCTTAAGTAAGGACTTGCATATAATTTAGAGATCATCTTGCATATAATTTAGAGACCACTCTTTTCCTGCCTCTGTCCTGCCTCTGCACACCCCCTCCTTTTAGCTACTTCTTTCGTGCCACCTGAACACGCCAGTGGTCTCCTTGCCCCTCATGCAACATTCCCCTAAAATTTACTTTTTTATACCTTAAAACCTCAGGGCTGTAATGTGCTACACTTCAACATGATTCTCTTATTTCTAATAACATTTTTTAAGCAATTTTTAAAAATAATTATTTTGGGCTCCTGGGTGGCTCGGTTGGTTAAACATCCAACTCTTGATTTTAGCTCAGATTATGATCTTGCAGTTTGTGGGATTGAGCCCTATGCTGGGCTTCACACTAAGTGTGGAGCCTGCTTGGGATTCTCTCTCTCCCTCTCTCTCTCTCTCTCCTGCTCCCCCACCTCTCTCAAAAGTAAATAAAACACTAGAAAAATAACTTTTTGTACTGACCCAATATTTGTCATCTACCACAAAAAGTAACATTTTAAAATGTTTATTTATTTATTTTGAGAGAGAGAGAGAATGAATGAGAGAGGGGCAGAGAGAGAGGGAGAGAGAGAATCCCAAGCAGGCTCCATGCTGTCAGCACAGAGCTTTTTACTTACACATGTGTTATTTTCTTTAGTTCTGAAAACAATCCTGTGAGTATTCCTGTTTAACATTATTTGTCATTTACAATGAGCTGAGGCTCAAAGAGAGTGATCATATACTTCCTTGTTTAAACTGGGTTGCTTTGGGAGTGATAGGCACTAAACTGGTAATGTCCCAGGCAAACCAGGATGCTTGTTCACCTTAATCAGGGAATTTACAATTGCTCCAAAGCCACCTAGCTTGAAAAGTGACAGATTTTGGAAGGCAAGTGTTCTAATGACTCCTCTACGTAAGACTCTACTAGAATTTCTCAGGAATGGCGTGACGTAGGAAATTAGCTCCTTCGGGTCTGTGTGATCATCACCATGAACAAGTACAGATAAAGCTGGTACATCAAGCAGGTGCTAAACCACCCTGCTAATGTGCTGGGCCAGCCATGAGGACAAGGGATTGCAATAGTAAGATGAGACTTCCCACTCTTTTCCTAATTAAGTGATTCATTTATTCATTTGTCTAACAGACCTATATTGAATACTCATAGAATAATTTATCTATTGCTGTGTAACAAAAGGTGCCAAAAATCAATGTCTTAAAACAACAAAGGTTTTACTTACTCATGGTTCTGTGGGTATGCAGTTTGACTGGGCTCAGCTGGGTGGTTTGTCTATTGGTCTCACTTGGGCCCACCCATATGGCTGCTTTCATAAATGGCGGCCCAGGAGGGGCTGGATAGCCTCAGAGAGCCTCTCTCACTTATCTAGCAATTGGTTCTCACTGTCAAGTGGTTGGTGAAAGGAGCCACAGCTGGAATAATGGTTCATCATCATTGCTGCCTGTGGCTTCTTAACCTCAAAGACGCTAGCCCAGGATTCTTCACAAGGTGGCAGCATCACTTCATGAGAACAAAAGCAGCCATTCCATGGCCTCAGGAGTCCTTGGCTCTGAACTAGCACATTCGAGCCTCATTCTAGCCTCGTTCTATTGGTCAGGACAAATTATAAGGTCAACCTCGATCAAAGGAGTAGGGAAAGCAATTCCACCTCTTGATTGTAGGAGCAACAAAATACCCTTGCAAAGAGGTGAGTGGTGCATATACAGATTGAGGGTATTTATAATTGGTTTTTGCAATCTGTCTTAATCATTATTCCTCAAGTCCTATCCTAGGCAGTGAAGACATGACAATTGATAATGAGCACTCATTTGCATGGGAGAGGTGAGCAAGGAGACAACAATTATAATGGAAGGTACACCTTTGACAGAAAGGTGCATATGGCCTTGTGGAAGCATGGGAATAGAATTAACTAACTCAAAATGGCAAATTACTACCAGAGAAGTGGTCCTCTGAGCCTGAGAGCTTTTTTTCATCATGTTTATCATCTTATGCAAAGCTCAGGGGTGAGATGTGCAGGCCCTGGGAATGTTTTTTTTTTGTCCTGATCATTTCCTCCCTCCACCACTTAGAGCTTTGAGGGTGAATTGGTCAGAGAATGAGAAGGTATTATGGGATAAATATTTGTGTCTTCCTCCACCCCTCAACATTCACATGTGGAAACCCTACCCAGCCTGTCAATGAGAAGCTAGTAGCAGCTTCAGCCTTTGGGAAGTAGTAAGGATTAGATGAGATGAGGTGAGGAGGGTAGAGCTCTTATGAATGGGATTAGTGCCCTCACAATAGTCAGGAGAGAGCTTGCTTCCTTTCCTTGCTCTCCACAAGGAGAGGATACAACAAGTTGGCAGTCAGCAATTTGGAAGAGGGCCCCAGCAGACTCTGATCGTGCTGGCATTCTGATCTCAGACTTCGAGCCTTCACAACGTGACAAATAAGTGTCTGTTGTTTATAAGCCCCCCAGCCTATGGTAGTTTGTTATAGCAGTCCAAACTGATGAAGAATGCAAGATGGAGGCCAGTGGAGGAGAGAGGGAGGGTCTTTAAATGCTCTTTACCCACTTACAAGTGGGTACAGGAAATGGAAGCATTGAATAGCAATGAGGGGGAGATCTTTTTTTAACTACCAGTACCTTCAACTCTAGCTCTGCTTTAAAGGCTTGGGAATTCTGAATTCGGTTTACATGGATGACACTAGAATAGTCAAAAGATACAAGAGATTTTTTATCCAAACTGTTATCTAGGAGTAACCAATGTGCAGTTTGGCATTTGACCTGCAAACTCTCAATTCAACATCAAAACTAAGGTCAAGTTAGGGATATTTGCTGAGTGACTTCATCTCTAGCCAGGAAGCATTAGATTGAGGGAGGGAAAAAAAAAACCTTGCTAGATAATAAAGCGAGTTAGATTTATTGTATATATGACATTAGGGAATTCCTTTAATCACATATTCTCAAGTGCCTTTGGGAACTTGGACGATAATAAAGTGTATGCTGAGAGGAATCAGTGACAGTGTTCTCCCGAAGGAGAAAAAATGATACTGAAGCTCATCATTCCGGTGTTTCTTGAGGGGCTCAGAAGAGCAAATCTCACAGCTGTCCACAACATGGATGAGTGGAGCACTGGATGGGAACCTGCCTAGGAAAACTGTTATGATCCCTGGCTACTTCTGTCTTGGAAAAGCCAGTTTAGTTCTGGTTTTTTTTTTTTTTTTTATTTTTTTTTTTTAAATTTTTTTTTTTCAACGTTTATTCATTTTTGGGACAGAGAGAGACAGAGCATGAACGGGGGAGGGGCAGAGAGAGAGGGAGACACAGAATCGGAAACAGGCTCCAGGCTCTGAGTCATCAGCCCAGAGCCCGACGCGGGGCTCGAACTCCCGGACCGCGAGATCGTGACCTGGCTGAAGTCGGACGCTTAACCGACTGCGCCACCCAGGCGCCCCTAGTTCTGGTTTATTTAACAGGGTAAGGTAGCACGAGGGACTCATGGGAGAAAGCTGAATTAGATCTCTCCTCCTGAGTCAGGCAATCATTAGGAGCCATATCTTTCTATCTCTGGGTGACTTCGTGGTTTGTGTCACTGGTCCTAGCTAACAGGGACCAGACTGAGGTCAGAAGGAATTTCAGATGGTTGGGTACAAACTATACCATGTAGTGGCCCATATGGCTCTTGCAATCAAATTAATTGCTGGGCTATCAATCAGTGAGTGTATATTTAGCACCTATTATGTGCTTAACATTGTGAGGATACATAGGACACATAAGACCAGTTTCTTGTATCATTTGAGTCTGCGGTCTAATTATGAGATAGAAGAGAGAGAGAGCAGAAAGAAAACAAAAGTCAACTTCTATTTCCATTTCCATGAAGCCGTGTAACATGGGTGAACATGATGCTGTGTTTATAAAAGTATGCTTCAAAAATCTTTCCTTTACATGTGGTACATGAGAAAATTACAGAGAAGCTATTAAAATATGATCGAATATGATTTCCATTAATGAGAAGTATAGTAGAGAGACATGTTAACAAGCAGGATGAAATTACTGCCACGAGGTTTCTGAGTCTCGTTTGGTACCCTGGCTTCATTATTGACAGGCGATGATAATAGGCAACCTATGTTGAGTACTATGTGCTGTGCATTCTTCTAAGTACTTCATGTTCATTATCTAATTTAATCCCATTAAAACCCTCTGAGATGGTTGCTGTCACTATTCCCAGGACCTGGGATCAAGTAGAATGCTCAAGGTCACACAGCCAGGAAGTCTGACAGGGTGCCAGACCTGGGATAATCAAGAGTTTGGGTGACAGTCACATAGGCATCTGGCCCTGTTCTTGTGCTAATCAGAGTTGTTGGTTGCAAACAAGGAAAACTGACTCCAGTTAACTGAAGCAGAAAAAGGAAAGCATTGGAAAGGATATCAGGGATTTCATAGAATAGCCAGGGAGTCTTGAGAATGAGGCTCAAAAACTAGGCAGAAGCCAAAGGATACTTGGCAGCAAATTCTATAGAAAATGCCACACAATCATCAATTTGGGAAGCTACTATTGAGGCTGCTGCCAGTGGCCACTTGCTCCTGGATCTGTGGACAATCCACCCACAACTACTGGCAACAGCCACGTTGGCCTCTTTGTCTCCAGGTCAAGCCTGGGTCACATGCCTATAGCAGCATCTGGGAGGAGAGAAAGGAATTACCTATTACTCTTCACCTCAATTTCCCCTCCTTTGGAGTTGCCCTCAAATGTTCCCGTGCTGGGCAGGCCAGTGGACACATGCCTGACCCATGCCCACTTCAGGTCTCCCCATCGTGTGACTGTATGCTACTGGAATGCCCACACCCATCCCCGTCCACAGCCCCTGACGCTGATATTTCCTGCTTCGCGGTGACTGTTGCTGGTTTCCATCTTCTACATCGGTGTTCACAGAACCTTGCCTGTGCCCTTGCTCTGACACTGGGCACCTGCAGGAGTTCCACTGATTGTGCTCCTGTTGCAAGAGGCATCTCATGGTGAGAGAAAGTTTTTCCTTCCTGGGAATTATGTTTGCTCAATCTTAGATGGTTAGGCTTTACATCTCCTTTGGCTCAGGTATCGGAAAGAGAACATTTGAGGGATCACTCTCAACTTTGAAAGTATTTAAAAGTTTAACCAATTCAATTCAGTTCAACAAATAATTGATAAAGCACCTTGTAAGTTCCAGCACTTTGTCAGTAACTGGGGATATAGAGAGGAAGAGATACAGTTCCTAATGTCAGGGACTTAGGAGTTGAGTTATGAAAACAAACACATATAGACTTTTGATATAGATATCTTTACTAAGCAAGCTTGTTACCTCCGAAGTCTCTCTTGGTTAAAAGCTTCTCCGCAGAAAGCAAATGTGTTCTGGATAATTGTAGTGGCACATATTGATGAGTGCTTATTCTGCGTCAGCCAGTGTTCTAAATGCTTTGCATTTAACTGACAACCACTGCGACAACTTTTTGAGATATCATCATCCCCATCTTGCAGATGAGGAAGCTAAAGCCTAGAGAGATTAAGGAATGTGTTAAATAATTCACTCCTGGTAGTGGTATAGCTAGGTTTTAAGCTCCAACATTGTCATTCCTAATTTTATGCTACATTATCTATCCCTCTAATGCCATCCATCTGAAAACTGTGTTCTTTCTATTGGTAGGAAAAAAAAAACCCAATACTCTAGTTGTTCTTTCTCACCCCTTCAGCCTCATTCCCTCATTTTCTAAATCTTCTATTAACCAGCATGCATATTTAAAAATTTGCTACATATTTAAAAATTACTTTGTAGATCTATTCATTTGAATTGACATATGCCAAAAAGTCTCTAAGGAAAAGGATGAGGGTCTGCTGTGCAATCAGCAATTGGCCTCATTAGAACAACAACAATGATCTGTAGTATGATTCCTGCCTCCCCATCATGCTTAGCAAAGTGCCGGATATGAAGTAGATGCTGAATAAAAGCTTTTTGAGCCAGTGATTATATATGCAGGGATATGCAGCTAATAAATTCTCTGAAGCCAGGTCTCTCCTCAGCTCCTCTGGGATTGAAACTTACAGAAGTTGTGAGAAGGATGAAGTGAAAGTAGTTTGAACGTGATGCTTGGCAGCTGGATGATCCTGCTTCCCGCTGGGTGTCCCATTTTGGAGAAGTGAGGACCACCCACAAAGGGTCACTGGGCAAGTGCCCAAATTCTCAGTGAGATAGAGTGACCTTGGATGGAATTAATCTTATGTAAGTAGGACCACACTCATTAATCATTCACAATAAGCTCTTATTTATGAACTAATTTCAAGTAGACACATTGAATCCATTTTCCCAGGCAAAAATGAAGTTGGATAAATCACAAACAGCTAAATTATAGTTTTGGCACATGCACACCATTATTTTTTTTCATATTTGGAATTATTTGCCTACTAGAGGAACCTAATACAATGGGAACACTCTGCAAAACGCTATAGAGAATGAGCGTTTATAGAGACTTACATCTGATTTACATTTAAAGAGCATAAAACTAATTGCGGAGAAGCTGTGCTACTAAAACATTAAACCTAGGAGACAGCTATGTAAGAATGCTGATATGACTCCTTGAAATTGAGACCTTCGGAATTCATTTCCACGACTGGAAATAAGGGTATCTTAAAATGTCCTCAGTGGACACAGATATATTGTAAACGATTCCAGACAAAGTAGCTGTTATATGAGAACATCTTTCTAATATGAGATTAAAATCTGGAATTGCAAGTGGTAATAAATATATCCATCTATATTAGCGCAAAAAAGTGACAGTATTTTAAGAGCAATGAGCAGGTAGACAGCTAATGGTCAGTGCCTATGATAAATTGCCTTGTCTTTATTGTAGTCACTTTGATTCTCACTAAATAGCCTAATTTTTCTTTTTCCTATTACCGCATATGTATATGAAGAAAAAATACCCCTTTAATGATATTATTATTTTTAAACCATCTGAAATAAAATAGCTAAAAAAAAACCTTCTAAACTTCTGTTATGGAAGTTAGCACACCTAGTAGCCCTTTATGATGCAAAATTCTCTAACTTGGAAATTATATATTGCTTTAATATTTTCATTTTCAAACATTTTGGAGCCTTCCTTTAGCAGTAGTTTCATGTAGCAACAGTTACTCTGAAAAGTAATAAAAGTAATATTTTTGTGTGTTGAGAGTGTTATATTATTCATCAGCTCCTATGTACTGTGCATCAAACCCTTTAGATCTTTTGCCTCCATGTGTGTATGCTGTTTGTGTATGCACACACACAATGACCTGTTTTCTCTGATTGCTGCTTGTGGGTTTGCTGTTTTGTCATGTCTTTGCTGTGATGTTGTCTGTGAGGTTTAAACGAAATTTATAGCATGCACCATGTATTGTAAGTTTGTCTGTGATATAATAATCAGCATGCAAAAAAAGCCACATATTTGGACTGTATATTTAAGGCTTGTAAGTAATCATATACAAAACAATGCAAAAATGTGAACATTGTATGGCAATTAATAACATCTCTGCCAGTGTAAATACGTTTTTTTCCCCATAAATCATTTCCAGCTTGTCAAAATGGATCTGTGCTGGCAAAGAAACAGGGTAATGTTTCAATTTTCTCCATCTGGCAAGAAATTTTCTGTTAGATTTCCTCCTTCCCTTTTTCAGTTACAGAATTTATATGAGCAACTACATATAGTATGATTAAGAAACGGTGCGGTGTGGTAGGATACAGAACAATGCTGAATATTAGGAACTTGACTCTGAAAAACCGCCCCAAATTGTACATTCATGTCACATGTGCATATAACAGAAAATATTTGGTTGTTGAAGCATAAAAATGATTCCTTTTGTAGCAAAACATTGCTCTCATTAACTAAAGCACAACTTTCTTTTAAAACATTTTCCCGTAAGGACTTGAATCTATTTTAACTTGTTTGGAATAATTTTTTATACTGATTGTGGATGCATTTAAATCTTAAAAATTTTTATCATGTCACTTGAGAATATTGTAGAAACTCCAGTAGGGCGTACGCGTGCACGCGCGCACACACACACACACACACACACACACATAAATTTCCAGTACTGATCTAGGAAAGAATTTACCCTTTCATGACACAATATTCAAAACAAAACTCAAGAGAGCAAGCATACTATACACACATTGTGCTTATAGATCTCCGGCAGTAGCAAAGTGGTAGTGCTTTTAACCAAAAGATATCCATAAATTACTCAGATCGTGAGGATAGGAATCCATTCACAAGCACCAAAATGCACTTATTTTCACGTAGAGTGACGGGCAATTTACAACGTTCTTTTATTGTTAATATCAAAATGTTCTCAGAGCATCTGTGGTGTATTCTGCATAATCATTCAGCTGTATATGGTATGCACAGGTATAGGCTAGATAAAAATAATGTCTATTTGAGTACTTGCTTGTGTCTTATGGGAAGCCAAGCACAATATAATAGGTGTGCCAATAGCTGTCTGAGGAGTATCCTTTCCCAAATGTCTCTGCATTTGGAAGGGCACAGATAATCCAGAAGCACAGAAAACTCATTTGTGTCTGGTTTTGGGTGACCCTGTAAGGTGCCTTGAGAAGCTCATTTTTCTCTTCAATTAAAAAAAATGATAGTTAATTTGTATTAGTTCAGTAATTGTGCCCCAGTACAGACGGGGTTGGGAGGAAAGGGAAATGCTCTGGCTTCTGGCTTGGAGAACTTATAGGCAGATAATCAATGATTGTGAGCACAAATCTCCAGATAAACTTGTACCATGAGTGAACTGTGAGCATTTTCCTCAGGAGGGTGATCAGCGCGACACCTTAGGGTCACACAGGCAAACCAGCTGATCCATTTTTTGTGTATGACTTTATCCATCATGTCGGTCATGGAAGAGGTGGCTCCGGTGTGTTGATACTAATCACTCAGAGCCAGCGTGCGTCAGTTGTCACTCAGCCTTGCCGCGGATAGCTTTAACTGCACATATGGAACACTATTTGTCATGCACTCTTCTGAGACCCCTAGAATGTCAGGACACAACAGATGATTAAAGGATTGAGAAGCAACCTTCACTCTGAATATCTTTGTCTTAAATTGTCAGATCAGAGTTTTAATGCAATTTGACGGTTTAGTTTTCTTCCACTTAAGTTTTATGGGCACATGCCAAAAATAATTTGTATAAAACTTCACCTGCAAAGTAGCCAGGGATAAGGGACTTGGAGTTAAAGTATGAACAAGTAAATAGTTTCTTTCTCACTCCCCACCTGATTTCCTCCCTCTTTTCATTGTCTTTTCTTCCCATCCATGGGAAGTACTCAACCTAAGGCTTTTCTCACTCCCCTTTATTTGGGATTAACTCTTCACACGGAGGGAATTTACCCTCGCGTTTTATGGATCTTATTTAAATATGATTCCCTGTTTCCTTCTTGCCATCATTGCGTTATACTCACAACACTCTACGCACACCCAGATCATGTATGATTCCTCAAGCTGAGCAACAAGCGAGTTCGGGAGCTACCTGCAAATCCATCCCTCAGAATCAAGACATAATTTCCTGCTGACATCATAACCGAAAGTATGTATTTTAAGTATTTCTACAAACAGATTTTTGGGTCCAAAAGATTTAATACAATCATACTGAAAAGTGGACCAAATATCTTCATATTATACATTTTAAAAGAGAAAGGGAATAGTATTTGCACCACATTTAAACAGAATTGCAAAAAATACCTGAACCCAACACTCAAGGACGTGTGGCTGGGACATGGGGAGGTTGGCATGATGGCTATCCACCTCAGCCTGGGAAGGACCATTTTGCTGTCACAGGCTGTTATCTGGAGAGGAGCAGGGAATGGAGAAGGGAAGGTTGGTCTGCCTCTGAGCTTCTCAATAAAGTCTAATCTCTTGCTTCCCTTTCCCCATGGTTGGACAACAACTCTATAAAATACTACATTTTGAAAAGATTATATTCCCTATCTTGTCTTGGAAGGTTTTGACGCTCACTTTCCAGAAGGCAGTATTAGGCCAAATAGGTTCTCATGGTTCCTTCCAGCTCCTAAGTGTAGTTTGTTTATTTTCAGAGAGAGAGGGAGGGAGGGAGGGAGAGAGAGAGAAGCAGAGAGAGAGAGAGAGAGAGAGAGAGAGAGATTGAGAGAGAGAGAGAAGCAGAGAGAAAAGGAGGGAGAGAGAATCCCAAGCAGGCTTCTGGCCATCAGTACAGAGCTCCATGAGGCAGGGTTCCATCTCACAAACCATGAGATCATGACCTGAGCTGAACACTTAACCGACTGAGCCACCCAGGTGCCCCTGTGTGCTGTTGATTCCTAATCTTCCTTGGTCTGTCCTTGTTATCTGTAAACTGGGAAAAACTGATTTGTATTGGTTTGTAAAGCCTTAAGGAAAGGATCTTCCTCCACCCAAGGTAAACCGTCTGGCAATCTTTCCTTTACCCTCAGACTGTTGAGTGTGCTTGCGGAATCAAGGAGGAGATGAACCAGCAGCTGCCTTTCTTCTTGGTTGGGGTCTACTGACAAACACTCATTTGTGGAGGCCCTCTGGGGTATATAATTACACCATTCTCTCGTTTGAACAGTGCAGAGGTTGTCACAGACAATGGGCCAGTTATTGCAGGCCCATATACTTCAGAAAATGAAGCTGCATTTTCCTAAGAAAAAAAGTGAAAGTAAGTGAAGGATCAAGTTAGGAAGAAGCAGAATGTTTAATGAACTTGGGAGCCAGGGCTCACAGCGACCTTTCCCCACAGGGCTTTGGTGCTTTGTTGGGACAGACCTGCCTAGGACTCTGCAGAGGATGGGAGTTGTATTGTGTTTTTATAAATGGTAAAGTTGACATTCACCTGGAGCAATTGAAAGGCTCAAAGCTAGAAAATAACATGATCTAGTACAATTTTGGGGCTATTACTCCTCCTTATGACATAATTGTACTTTTTCCCACTACGGTTAATCATAGCCTGAAGATATAACTTCTAGTCTTGCCAACTACCTAGGAAGTTCAGATGATCTATTTTTCACTTGTACTAGTAGGAAACTGAGGCATGGGGTACTTACATAATTTGCTTGAGGTCAGGGGTTTAAGACACTCCTAGAACATACTACCTAAAGGCAATAGAGCAGAATGTTTTCAAGCCTAGGCTTTAAAGTCAGAGCCAGATTGTGATGTTAGCACCTAGTAACCCCCTATGCCTTAGTTTCCTCAGCTATAACCTGGAAAAATAGCGCCTGTCTTGTGGGATTAGTGTGTAAAATAAATACAACGCTCTTAGCATAACTATTGGTAGATAGTTGTTATATATGTTATATTTATTAATAGAGTTTTTCCACTCACTGTTATTTCATTTAAAGTGTGCTGCCTAATTTACTAGACTTGATTGATCTATTGATAGCATCTTTTCATTCTTAACAGTATTAATTAGAATAGAAGAAGAAAAAAGAATTAAGCTTAATTTCCCCTAGAGTCCTAAGGGATTTGTGTGGGTCAATTTATTAATGAAATGTGAAGAACATTTGGCAAACCCACCAAATGAGACAAAGCATTGTGAAGAGCCTTTAGAAAGAATAGGTATCTAATGTTAATGTCTGTGGAATGGAACTGTCATGGGATAATGGCCTTTTGATGGTACAGAAAATACCAAGGCAGAGATAAGACATTTATTTTTAAAGCACTAGACAATCACCTTTGGACAGTGTCCTTCTACCAGGTCTTTATTTCTAATAGACCAATAATTGATATGGATGTAATTATTTTTCTTGATGGATCTGATATACTAGACAATGGCCTTGCTCACTCTGTACAGTCATTGAGTTGCTGCATCCTGACTGGTCACCAGAATAAACCTTTTATCCTGTATTCTCACCGATCAGAATTCTGAGTAACTGTGATTTTTTTCTCTCTCAATACCAAGTGCAGCACTAGATTTTTTCTCTCAATACCAAGGGTAGTGCACCCTAGTATATCACTAAAGTGGCCACAAGTCTCAGAGCTCTAGCTTTGCCTGTCTCACCTCATTTCAGGCAAACTGTAGCCCTGAGTGAGCCTTGTGGTCACCCTAGTGATATAACCATCAACTCAGGTATTTTGTAAGTCTCTTGTAAGCAAAAATCTATGTTGAGTATGTGTGTGTGTGTGCTGGAGTGAACAGTTTCAATGTGGAGAATCAGATTTATAGCAGGCTATGATCTTTACTATAAACCTAAAGTATGAAAATTCAAACTCTTTGGAAGTTTTGTGGAATCATTTCTGTTGAAGGAGTATTTGCAGTAGAATAATAAAACCAACTGTTGAGTCAATTCTGTATGCCTCATAATATTAGAGTCCTTATCATCCAGAGAAAACCACAATGTGTGTGTGTGTGTGTGTGTGTGTGTGTGTGTGTGTGTGTGTGTGTGTATGAGTGCATGTGCGCACTAGTGCATGTGACAGGCAGACATCTGGCACCTTGACTGGTTATTGTCATTCTTTTACAGAGAGTAATGAAAGCCTAGTAGAAAGTCTCTGGTTTGTTATTATTAATCTTGTTTCAAGGAAACATGAGACAAGGTTGATGGTTCAGATTGACTTTTTATTTGCTATGAGTATGGTAATTTTAGCTGTGTGCTATCTTGAATGTATGCATTTCAACTTAATGGATTTCTCAAGGGTCAAGCTATGGCCTTGCTACATTGAAGTTCACCCCATAGTACTACAGAATAGTACTACAAAGAAAAGAAGGCCTTTGACCTTCTTTTCCAGGCCTACCCATAAAGTCCAATAGAGCTCAAATGGCAAGAGCAAGATTTCATCTTTTGTCTCCTGTCCTGAACTTCTCTGATACATGTCTTGAATTTTTATTCAAATTACTTTGGGTTTTAATTTATTCAGTCAAATGTCAACCAAGTGTTGTTTATCCTGTGGATTACATTCATGCTCACTGCAGAATTCTCTAACATTTGATTTCTAATTATTTTCTTGTTTATCCATGTGGTAGGATGTTTTGAATATTACCTTCTGACCACTGACCAGTTGGAATTATAATTTTCTCTCTTTCCTAAGCATCTGGTAGTAAAATTTGGCAGGCATATAGTCTTAGCAAATCTAATGACTGCATTGCCACAGCTTTTATTCCATATAGCATTGTCTTCCCTAGGTATTTATTGTACTTAAACAAGCCAATGCATTTTGGCTATTGGAACTGAGCCTTGTACACAATGTACAACTGCAGCCTTTCTGACAGTCCTGAACACAAGACTATACAAAAGCATCTTGAGGCACATCTCCAAGGAATTCGAAATTAAGAGTTGACTGAAAACACTGTGAAACTGGTTTTACAAGAAAGATCAACCTTGAACTCCTGCCTGTTCTTTTCCACTATCTTCTATTCTATTTTAAACTTGTTTTCTTCTACCCTCTTTGACACTCCTCTTCCTTCTTCCATGAACATAATTTTTGGAATTACTGAATAGCACTGAACCTCTCCTCTGTCCCTGACAACCAGACTGATTTAAACTTGGGATGGGAAGAGAAACATGATATTGGGCAAAGACAGTGTAGACATTTGAAAAAGGCATTACATCAAAGAAGAAAGGATCAGTTTTACCAGAGTGAAGAAGTGAGAACAGTCAATGGCACAGAAGATAATAGTCCAAAAAAAAAAATTTAGCATGGTTAGAGAGTATATAGGAGCAAAGCAGAACTGTAAAGCTGAAAAGGAAGGTTGGGTCTGGATTATAAAGATGCGAGTGCCATGTTAAAGAATTGAACATTAGCAGCTAGTAAAGGAGAGTCAGTGGAGGTTTCCAACCAGATGTGGAATACAATTGGATTTCTATTTTAAGAAGGGGTCTTTGGAAAATGTTTGGAGAATGGGCTGAAGAAAGAAAAGGCTGAAAATCAGGGAGACCCAATTAAGTAGTGTTCTAATATACAAGGTCAGAGGTGATAAGGGCCTAAAATAATGGGATAGAAGACACCAGAATTGAGAGATGTTTTTAATATTAGGGTGGACAAGATATAGTGACTCATTAAAAATTAGAAGAGAAAGACATGTAGGAATCCAAGATAGTTTGGGGTTGGTGGGTATATTAGTTTGTTAGGGCTACCGTAGCAAAGTGCTACAAACCAGTGACTGAATGATAGAAATCCATTTTCTCACTGTCTGGAGGCTAGAAATCAGAGATCATGTGTTGGCCATACTGTCTCTGAAAGCTTTAGGGAAGGGTTAGTCCCACTTCTCTCTCTGGTAGCTTCCGGTACTTCTTTGGCTTATATAGCATGATTCTACTTTTTACATGGTGTTCTCTCTGTGTATGTGTCTGTCTTCTTACATGGCATTTTTTTATAGAGAGACACCGGTCATATTGGTTAGGGCCCCATCCTAGTCCATTATGACCTCTTCTTAACTAATTACATCTGTAATGACCCTATTTCCAAACCACGTCACATTTTCAGGTACTGTGGGTTATGACTTCAACACTTCACTTCTTAGAGAATGTAATTCAACCCATCACAGTCTGCTATCAAGACCGTAGCGTAGAAACCCTTCCTGAGTTTCCGGCCAGCCTGCCCTGCCCTGTAGAATTCGTATTTAACACTGTAACATCAACTCCTACCTGAACTTTCAGCCTGCTGTCTTGCTCTGTGGATCTTGGACTTGTTAGCTCTCACAATTCCATGTGTCAGTTCCTTAAAATCTCTCGATATAGATGCAGTTATAGATGTAGATATAAATGTAGATGTGGATATCTCCTGTTCGTTCTCTTCCTCTGAAGAACCCTGATGAAGATAATGGGGGAGGCTGACTACATTTGGAAAGGTGGGGAAGACTTATAAAAAGTAAGAGAGACAGTTAAACCCTTGAGAACAGAGCAAGATTCAAGCCCCAGAAAGAAGTGAAAAAAAAAAGAAGGGAGGAGGAAAACAATGCATATTTTCTGAAGTTCTAGGAGGTAACTCTATGATTCCAGTATTATTTCTGTATCGGTTTGCAAGTTCACAACTAGAGCGAGGCCCAACCGACCCTTGCTTGCCATGATGAAAAACAGTGTTCTAAACAAATTGAAAACATTGGTTGGATCATAAAATTACCAACACTTGACAATTAATTTTATTACCAACAATACTGGAAATTTCATAATTAAACCTAATATAAATTTGATTATTTACTTTCATGGAATCTACTTAGAAATGCAAGCTGTTTTTAGGGTGCCTGGGTGACTCAGTCGGTTAAGCATTCGACTTTGGCTCAGGTCATGATCTCACTGTTCGTGAATTCAAACCCCAAATCGGGCTTAGGGCTAACAAGGCAGAGCCTGCTTGGGATTCTCTCTCTCCCTCTCTCTCTGCCCCTCCCCTGCTCATGTGCACTCTCTCTCTCTCTAAAAAAAAAAAAAAAAAATTAAAATATTTATAGTAAATGCAAGCTGTTTTCTTGAATTCCCTAGCACTGACTCCAATGTGTGACAGTTTGAGAGAGGTGTAGTCTGTAGAATCATGTGTTAGTCTTTGTCCTGGTTAGGTAGGAGCATTGTGGGTGGGCCACCTGTTTGGCACATTTAAGAATATCCCCTTAAAGGTAATAGCTAACAGCAGCGAATAGTTATCAAATGCAAAAACTGTGAAAACAGTACTAGTCATCACACTTATCCACATTCATTTCTCAAAAAGCAGTGTAAAGTAAGTACTATTATCACTGGTATTTTATAGTTAAGGAAACTGAGGACTAAAGAGTAGAATGACTTGCCCTAAATGGTGGAGCCAGGAATTGAGTCCAGACATGCCTGACTTAAGAGCCTGTACCCTGGTATCTTAGGTTATATAGTCCTGATACAGTAGGAAGTATCCAAGGACTGCTTCAAATGGGAACTGGAGTCTAAGTTCCTTGGACACGACTAGAGCAGGAAACAGAAGTTAATAAGGCAGAGGATCAGGTACCAGGGGTACCAAATTAAAAAAAAAAAAACTTTTCTAAAATTTTGTTTTGGAGAGACAGAGAGTGTGCGTGGTAGTGGGGGAGGGGGGAAGAAGGAGAGAGGGAGAGAGAGAGGATCTTAAGTAGTCTCCAAGCTCAGTGAAGAGCCTGACATGGGGCTCGATCTCACAACCCTGGGCTCAGCCAAAATCAAGATTTGGACGCTCTACTTAACTGGTTGAGTCACCCAGATGCCTCTAGACAAAATTTTTAAAAGTTTTCTGCTGTTTCTACTACAATACTTGCTCTTCATTTATTCATTCAAAAAATATTTATTAAACAGTATTATGTACCAGGTATTCATCTAGGTATGTGGGAATCACCTTTGAATGAAATAATAAAGATCTCTGCCCTTGAATAGTTCAATCATAGATGGGGAGACAGAAAATAAATAATAAACATAATACAAAAAAATTTCATGGCATATTAGAAGGCTATATGTGTGCAGTGTAGAAAATAGAATATAGATGAGTAAGGTGGTTCCTTAGTACTGTGGTAAGGTGGGAGGTAGGCAAGATTCAGTATTGCATAACATGGGCAGGGCTACCTTTAGTGAGAAAGTATATTTGGAGCAAAGACTTGAAGAAAGTGAAGGGATTAGTCAGGTAGATATCAGAGGGAAGAACATTCTCATCAGGGTAAAGTCACTAAGGCAAGAATGTATCTGACATGTCCTAAGAACATGGAAGCAGGGGGGAGGAAAGAGGAGAATGGTGGGATGAGGATAGACCACAAGCAGGAGGCCTTGTGCATAGCGATGGGCCTTGTAGGCATGGTAATGACTTTGGCTTTTACTCTGAGTGAAATGGGAAAGAAGAAACCACTTCAGGGCTTTGGGCAGACAAATGATATGATCTGACATACTTTGAAAAGGATCACTCTGGTTACTGTGTTAAGCAAGACTCCAGAAGGTCAAAATGGAATCATAGCAACCTGTTAGAGACCATTTTAGTAATATAGCCAAGGGATGATGGTGGCCAAGACCGGTGGTAGTGGTGGGGGAAATGAGACGTCATAGGATTCTGGATATGTGTTGAAGGTAGAGCCAGTACGAATGTAAGATAAAGAGGAGGAATCCAAGTGACTGCGAGGGTTTTGCCTGAGCAGCTGCACAGAAGGAGTTACCAGCTGACATCAATAAAGTTCTAAGTGGAGCAGAGTTTGGGAGAAGCGCATGAGTTCAGCTTTGAATGTGTTGAATATAATATGTCCATTTGACATCTGAGTGGAGATGTTGAATACGCAGGTAGCTATATGGGTCTGGGGATTGGAAAGAGAAGTCCAAATAGAGATGTATATTTGGGAGGCTTCAACATTCAGACATTCTAAAGCTGTGATTCTGGGCTATACTACTGAGCAACAACTTGAGATAGATAAGAAAGGAGGCCCCAGGATTGATACCTAGGATTGATACCAGGATTAAGAAGTTAATGAGAAGAGAAATCGGCAAAGGAGACCAAGAAGGAATGACCAGGGAAGTTGGAAGAGTATCAAGGAATGGGTTGCCTTGATGTTGAAATAAAATGGAGTGATAATCTCACGCGTGTTTTCACTTCCCCAGCCATTGGTTGAGTAAAGAGGACTCCAAGGAACCAGAGGAGTGCAGAATAATGAGGTCCGAGGAGCCTGATTGCTGGATGATGGCAGGAAGCTGAGGCCCTCGCTGCCAACCTGGTCTGTCATGAGGGCAAGAAGTAACATTGTACTGTATTAGGCCTTTGAGGTTTGGGAATTTTTTTTTAACAGCTGTTAGCTTACCCTGACTAACACAAGAACCGTTGCCATTTTAAAGGCGCCAACATCTCATTTTGAGAGCTTTAGCACATTTTAATTGTTGGTATACACATGAGTGTTAGTCATTATTAATGAGTCATTAAAGAAGTACTTGCATTTAGAAAAGCTATAGTTGAATTGAGGATGTATTTGAAAAAGCAATAAAAACACTATTTTCAAAAAACGTATTTGTCACCAGATTCATGCTTTCTTGAACTAAGTCTGAAAAATTATTCCAAGTTAGGTATTATGTCTACCCTGGATTCTCAGTCTGAGTTGACATGCCAAAGGCCAAGTTTCAGCACAGCCTGGTCCCATCATGGGCTTCTGTGAACTGGAATGGGTGATGGTGTGTTCTTTTTAAATTTTTTTTTTTTTCAACGTTTATTTATTTTTGGGACAGAGAGAGACAGAGCATGAACGGGGGAGGGGCAGAGAGAGAGGGAGACACAGAATCGGAAACAGGCTCCAGGCTCCGAGCCATCAGCCCAGAGCCTGACGCGGGGCTCGAACTCACGGACCGCGAGATCGTGACCTGGCTGAAGTCGGACGCTTAACCGACTGCGCCACCCAGGCGCCCCGGGTGATGGTGTGTTCTTGCTGCTCGCCTTTAACTAGCTCCTGAAAACACCTGTTACTGATGGGAAACTGTCAGGTATTTTTTTAAAAAGCTTATTATTGATCAAGCTTCGATTGACTGTTGTGGTTAAAGAAAGATGTCTGCCTTCCCCCAAGTGCATAATTTGGGATTATACTTGGAGAGCTGATTGAAAAATTAGCATCGTAAACCTGAGGCTGATAGTGTGAGCACTGTTTGATGCATTTTGAACCCTAGACTATTCATTCTCAGGATTTTAAATTCTATCTAAACAAGGACAAGTTTGAATATCTTACAGTGGCTTTTCAACATACTTAGCACAATATCCAAAGATATTATTGTGATCTACAGGGCTTCACTTACTCCAGCTTCCTGCTGTTTTTCTACCTCCATCATGCTGGCCTCCCTGCTTTTCCTGGAGCATGCTATTCCTGATATCCGATCAGATCCTCTGCACTTGCTATTCCTACTGCTATTCCACAAATTCACATGGCTTCTTCTTTCACTTCGTCCCTATCTTAGGTCTCCATGTTCATATTAAATCTAAAATTAGAGTTCGCGTCCCTGTCTGTCCCCATCCCCTGATTTATTTTTCTTTATAGCATTCGTGATTCACCAACATTAAGTTATGTAGCCATTTGTTTCTTTACTTATTGTCTAGTTTCCCCCATTAGAATGTAAGGTCCTTGAGGGCAGTAACTGTTTCCTTCACTGCTGTATCCCTAGCACCTAGAACAGTGTCTAGGCCATGGTAGGAGCTAGGAAAATGTTTGTTGAATAAATGAATGAATGGATTAATGAAGGGTTATGGTCATCTGATTTCTCAAAACAATCTTATCTGCTCTTAGGAAAGACTAATTGTTCTTTTCTCACAGTACAAAATACCATGATGGTAGCTAACCTATGTAGGCTTTGAGAATAAGAAATTTTAGAAAATCTGAAAAAAATGCCTTTTGGCTTCAATTCCCCCTACACCCTCCTATCCATTCCCTACTACTTCTATATTTTATTTATTTATTCAATAAACATTCAATAAATGTAGATTGAGCATCATTTCCTCCCTAATCTAATAAAGAAAAAAGTTCTACCTCTCTGCTGATACTATATTTAGTGGAAATACTATCTTGAATAAGACAGGATTCCTTCAAAAACCCATTGGCTCTTCTTGCTCAAAACTTTTGAGGGTCCCAAAGGGGAAAAAAAAAAAAAAAAAAAGAGCTCTGTCTGCATTAGTTACTATCCAATTTGTAGCCACAGAATCTATTGGTTTTCACATTTCCATATTTGTGAGGCACATTAACAACCATAAGGAAATATATTAAATGTGAAAATGGTTACCTATGTGTCAATAGAAAGTCTGCTCAGAAAATGCTTCCTGCCACGGTGATTCACAGAATGCTGACTTACATGATTTCATAAACTCGGTTACCCGCTCGCAAAGTTATCTAGTGCTTAAAATGTAATAAGAGTTAGAGGCTTTTTTCTTTGTTTTCACTGTGAAAAACTGTGTTTCCTTTAGAGGAGCTCACAATTTATATACTGAAAATATATAAAAGAATTATGTGTCAACAAAATGATGTTTAAGGTTTTAAATCATCCTAACAGTCAGCCCTGAGACTTCCTCACTAGACATCTCAGAGACTTTATGAAAGTTTTATTCTACAATTCCCTGCTTGCCTTTACTCTTAGCTGCTTCTTCCAGCTATTCATATAGTTTGAAAAATAGAGTTTATATGCTTTAAGTTGCAAGGCATTTAGAATTTTCATAATCTCTTTATTGTGGCTGAAGCAGTCAAAAAAATGAAGTCTACTGTTGATAATATTTCACTGTGCTTTTACTACATTAACTGGAGCAAGAAGCTGGAACTTGTGGCATTTTTTAAATACTCTATTTTTAAGGAAGCTTTTATTATGAGCAAGGTATAGGGTAATTAAATTAGTTTCAAAATGCTCTGTAAAGATCCAGGAGCTGGGTAATAAGGAAGCTTTATAAAGAGCAAATGCTGAAAACAAGGTTCTTGAGAAGAGGACTTCTTGTTTTGTACTTTTTGTAGCAAGCAGCCATGTGCTAAGCACTTGGTAGGTCATCATTAAGTCCTTGTCTAAATTAATCTATAAAAGCATAATCAAGAACTGTACATAACATCAAATTTCAGATCCCATATTTCACAAGAGAGGCAGTAGTGTGGAAGAACTTCCTTTGCAAAATATCAGTTAAAAACGAAGTAACTTTAAGTCATTGATGAGATGGTTATACTCTCTTATTGTTTAATGTAAGTTTCCTTATGGTTAACCTAAGCTTGCAGCAGACCCCCATCTCCTGCCCCCTGTGGCCTTGTCTTATTGGGTTCCCCATTCATGGATTTCCATATCAATTCTATTTAGTGTTTACTGTGCTCCAGACACTATATCTGCACTTTTACCCTTAGGAAGCTTACAGTCCAGCGGTAAAGACCAATGAGGAAAGAGGAAAATTCATTGCTGTTTTAATTGCAATCCTTTACTTATTACAAGAACTAAGATTCAGGTCATACTTCATGTGTTAGAGAGATTATTATAGAGATTAATTATTATTAGAATATAAGCACACAATAACCCAGGGAAAGCTGAGCCTCCTAATTTCAGGAAAAGTGAGAATGGAAGGTAGCTCTGTATCCAGGTGGCTCTGGGATTTTGGTGGTGTCAGCAGCAGGAGTTCAGAGTCCTTACTATGGTCTCTTTACTTCTGTCTCTTACCCTTCTGCTTATGTGTGGTTTCTGCTCTTTCTCTCTCTCTTTTCTGGTTTCTGTTCTCTTAAAATTTTGTCTTGTTAGGGACCAGTCATGATTTTTCTCTACATAATGGGTTTTCACAATTTGCGCCTCCTTCTAACTTTTTGTATTTCTTGGTTCCAAATACTTATAAACATGACAGCATTGGTCCAGCTCATGTTTTTCAAAGCAACCCTGGCTTCCCTCTGACACGTGTGCCTACTCCTGATTTAATCAACTGCAACAAGGGGGTAAAGTCACACGATAAGAATAGGTCTACGAACTGTCTGTTCATCAAAGGCTGAAGGAGGAGGCATAGAACAGGCACTGTGTTGATATGTCTACTTCAAATTTATCCTTATAAGTACTAGGATGTCATGGTACACAGGATTCCCTAGGGTTACAGAATGGACCCCTTGACCAAGTCTGAGAGTAGTCAGAGAATACCCCTTAGGGAAGATGACTCTTAAAGCAGTGTCAGTAGGTTTCATCAGTTAGCCAGGTAAAGAAGGAGTGGGGAGTTTTACTAGGCAGAGAACACAGCATGAGTAAGGAATAGGAGCAGGAAGAAATGTGTTTCAGGGACTGAACCAGACAGAGTTTAATCTTCCCGAAACTGGAATAGTTAAGCCCAGAATGGTGGGAGGTAAGAATAGAGCAGACAGGACCTGCTTAGAACGCACAGTGCAAGTAATGGGAACAATTGTCTTATGTGAGAGAATTGGTAAGATCACATTGACATTCTAGATACATCATCTAGAGAGCAGATAAATGGTGTATATGAACATGGCAGGACTAGAGGCAGAGACATAAGGTAGGAGGATAGTTCAGTTAAGAGATTTAAAGAATTCCAACTGGAAAATGGAAGTAGGAGTAAAAGGAGGTCATATATTGCAGAAATATTATTTGAATACAATCAAGTATACTAGGTAACTAATTAACATGTGGTGGGTGAGGAAGAGAGAAAAGCCCATGCTTGTTTGACCAAGTTGGTCGATGGTGGCGTCATAGTTGAGATGGGTAAGAAACAAAGGAGACTAGGGGCACTTGGGTGGCTCAGTTGGTTAAGCGTCCAGCTCTTGACTTCGGCTCAGGTCATGATCTCAAGGTTTGTGAGTTCGGGCCCCACCTTGGGCTCTGCACTGACAGCACATAGTCTGCTTGGGATTCTCTCTCTCTCTCTCTCTCTCTGTTCCCCTCCCCGGATCATGTGCTCGGTTTCTCTCCCTCTCAAAATAAATAAATAAACTTAAAAAAAAAAAGAAACAAAGTAGACTAGCTCTGGGGGAAGAGTGTTGGGAGAGAGTTGAAACAGAAGGAGCTGATATGTTGGAGGTACCTGGGAACCAAGTATGGAAGAAGTAAATGACTCAGAATAAGAGGGAGAGAAATAGCATTTTAACCAGTGTTTTTCTTCATATTACTGAGAGAAAGTACAGTTGGAAGTTGAATAGGTGGGGCAAGTGTGAAAGAGTGAACTTAACAGTTCATCCAAAAAGAGATGTAGATTCATTCTCCTAGTCACAGATGACCACACCATCTGGTGTCATGAGAACCACATGAACTTAAGAACCACAAGAACTTAAGATCTTTCTGGACCTCCAGTAAAGTCCATTCCTTTTGATCCTGATGATGTAGTAGGAAGGTATTCATTGAACTAACAGGAAAGGGTAGTTTGGGACACTAAAGACTTCACTATTCTTTGAACAGATACCTGCCCTGTGGTATACTCTATTAGATAATTTAGAAGGCAAACTTTGCTTGTTGTTTGCAAATGAATTTGATAAATTGAAGAATTACTTAGGAAAATGAGGTACATGGGAAACGTTGAGGTTAATAAACAAAAGAAGGAAAAAGTCGAACTACCAAAGGAATAGAATAAATGATTGGTTTACTTTAGGTAAGAATGGCAGAAAAAGACAGGTCATAGTGAACTGCAGATTGAACAGGAGTCAACAATGTAAAGAAGCAAGTGTGATTTTAAAATATCAAAATCAATTATATTATCAAAAGATCTAAATAGAAGTATAGCATATAAGAACAAGCAGAGATTCATCTTCCTGGGAAGTCAGATTCCTAATCGAATACTGTATCTATTAGTTATTCAGTTCTTACCAACAGAAACAGACTCTGGATATGATTTAGCATGATTTCAATTATAAATAATAGAAAATCTAAATCAAAATGGCTTCAACAAGAAAGGGAATCTACTGCTTCATATAATCAAAAAGTTCAAGTTCCAGATATCTTTAAGGACGTGGTTTCTTTGTTTTCATTAAGGTTATCAGAACGTTGGCCTCATCCTAAGACCAATTTCTCTTGTGATGGGAAGGTAGATCCTGGTACTGATACAATGAGGTTTGCATGCTTCACATCCCATGAGAAAGAACAAGTTTTAAGATGATTCCCACAGAAGATAGAGGTAACCTCTTTCTCAGAATCCCCTCCCAAAACATGTCTTCTATTTGGCCTAAATTCAGTTACATGTCCATTTCTGTACCATTTGCTGTGGCCAAAGGGAGGGGATGTGATAATTAGCTTGAGTCATTCAAGATCCATCCCTAGAGAGAGAGAGAAATGCAGTCAATTCCACATCACATGCATGACTGGGATGTCTAGGGCCCCGTTAGGAAGAAGCAAGGGGGACTGCATATGGGAGATACAACCAGAAAATGTCTGCCATACCACTTAAGCAGGAAAGAATGTTTTGGAGAAGCCTGGAGGGTAGCTCAGCCTGATGCTTCAGCTTCCTGAGGGAAAGCCTAGAGAATCCACCCTGGAAATAGGACAGCAACTAGCCCAGCTCCTAGAGTCTAGGGGCCGAGGTAACAGGGACCAGTTAGCAGTTATTTCAGAGCACGCTGCCAGAATGGACCAATGAATTGTTTTCACCCTCTTATTTTACTCTATGTAACAGTTAAACTCACATTAGAGAGAGTTGGCCAAGGTTGGTTGATGTGCCCACAACTCAGCTAAGAGGGGCCGGAGAACCTTGACTGATGGTCCCAAGAGAACTATTCATAATGGAAGACAGATAATTATTTCTGAGGACATTGAGATAATTTTCTTTTTTTTTTTAATGTTTATTTATTTTTGAGAGAAAGAGACAGAGCATGAATGGGGGAAGGGCAGAGAGAGAGGGAGACACAGAATCTGAAGCAGGCTCCAGGCTCTGAGCTGTAAGCACAGAGCCTGATGTGGGGCTTGAACTCACCAGCCATGAGATCATGACCTGAGCCAAAGTTGGGTGCTCAACCAACTGAGCCACCCGGGCGCCCTGAGGTAATTTTCTAAATAAAGGGAGAAGGGAGTCTGGGTTGTCCCAAATAATTGTCCACTACAAGCATTATTATATTCCAAATATAAAAGGGGTATAACAAACTTAGAATGGCAGAATTAAGTAGAGAAGATAATTATAGGACAAGCACTTTTTGACAGAAAACGTGCTATTCACATTTTTATGGAACACCTAATGTATGCAATGTGCTATGTTGATATAAAGATTTTATGATGCCTTTTCTACCTTTCTGGATAATGCAATGCATTTTAGAGCTGGGAGGAAAGAAACTTAAAGTTCATGCAATCTGCCATCTTATTTTTAAGGCAAAGAGAACAAGGTAAAGAAAGGTCAAATCATGAATTTTGACACACCATTATTCTAAACTATCTGCAGTCTTTCTCTTATGCTTTATCTACCCACTTAGTTCTGCAATGGTCATAAACCAAATAAATTTTAGAGAAAGGGCCCAGAATTATCTCAGGTTGAAGATAAGGCTGAGAAGTGATTGGAACGTCTTCTTTATCATCAAAGGGGCAGGTCAGAACCCAATGTTAAGACTCTAGTTCTTCGAAGTCACTTCAAACCAAGAGTCGCCATTTGGAGGAACAAGAAAGTTTGCTTCAAGGTCTTTCAGAGAGATATGGTGGCTGTGAAGGCTGTATGCTTAAGAGCATACCCTCTTACCTGAGGACTGAGAAGAAAACTAAATTAAATTAAATTAAATTAAAAATAAAATAACTACATATGACTTCCATATAGTTATGCTTTCAAACAGAAGAAGGTGAGAGGGGCCGTTTCTCTGACTTTTAAAGGTACCTTCTGCTCCTCAGATTCTGTAGCTTCAAGGCTCTTTCTTTGTATTTTAGTTCAAGAAATGCTTTTTTCATGTGCTCCTTTTAATCCGTTTGCTACTGTAGTACATTTAAACATCAGCAGATGGGGCCCTTGGTTCCTTTGAAGAACGTCAGGCTTGAATTTCGTTAATGTCTGTGGCCCACATGAATCTTTCTTGTTGTTTTACAGCATGTTAAATTTGCACACTCTTTATAGTTCACAAACCTTTATTTAATCAAGAAAAAGAAAATTCACTGACAAGAAATTCCATTTTTCCCTCTTCCACTGTTCTATAGGGATAAGTCACAAATGGAAAAATAAGTATAATGTAATACCCAGACATCAGCATCTTTGAAAGGGCAAGAGAAGTCAATGTCAAAATTAATCTGTTGTCCTCAAATCGGGAAGCTGTGTGGGAGGCTTTCACTGCACTGGACCGCAGGTGACAGGTTGCATCCAAGTTACCTTCCTTCTGGATTACTTTCTTTTTTTCTTTCCTGAATTTCATTTTATAAAGGCATTGTGTGAACTCGATGGTTTTGAGCACTCACCAATGATCATTTTTTTTTTTTTAAAGTGACGTTTGTCGATAGTCCATAAAGAGAACAACGGGTCCTCTGGTCTATGCACCTGTTCAAGTGGGTAAGTTGCCGCTTCTTCAGCGTGAGATCCTTTCCCAGGAAAAATGTAACAGCCCTTTGAGGAGGGAGTGTGGTTTGCAGGGCAGAAGAGAAGGCAGCATTGAGCCCTCCTGGAGTTCTCACTTAATTTTCTGCCTGGCTTTTTAACCGGACCGTGCTCTGAGAATTAATCACTGTTTCTCTTGTGTCCCCCCAAAAGGGATGACCCAGAATTTTATTTTTGGCAAAGTACCATGAGATAACCCAGAGCGAAAATGTTTCCTATGTGTGAAGCTTGATTATGTAAATACTTACTTCATTGTACTTACTGCATCTCCGATTAGTATGATTTAATTGATAGATTGAAGGCATCTTCCTTTGTGTAATTAATATTTGTGTTGTAAATAAGCTCTTATGCTTGGACAGATCTTAATAGCAGATTTAAAACCCACTAAGAAGACTAAGGGTACATCACTGATAGAAGAGATAAAATTGGGACCAAAAAAAATCATCTTTGTCATGATTCTGAGTTTAAACAAATAGGTCTGTTTTCCAACATTACTGACACCTCTTAAGAACTGATATTTTAGCTTGAAAGACCGCCTATATATTTTAAGGTACATTACAGGTCACACTCATTTCCAAATTCTGGTCTTAAATAGCTCATAAATCAGTGAGAATGAAGTGTCTTCATTGATAACATTCTCTATATTTTTAGAAATTTGCAACCTAATATGGCAAATTGGGATGCAGTTTGCAGATTTAGGATTTACGGAGTTTACACTGATGAGACTAATGTATTACTTCTGGGTAGAGATGATGTTTGCCTGTGGTTCGCCTGAAGCAAATTTTAGGGAGGAATTGTTCATTTCTCCTCTCCTTTTGTGCTGACATGCTAAGTGATATATACGGAAATTGTGTGCACTACTTGTGCCCTAGTCTGAAGAACTGCTTGTGGGCAAATTTCATTAGTACTTGATTAGTACTTGTGCTAATTAAGCCAGGCACAATTTTGCCTCCAGTCCTAGTATGATGAGTTAAGGCTGGACTGAAAATGTGGCCCTAAATGCATATGTTAGAAGCCCATAAAGCCCATATAATCCCACAGAGAATTCTCACTTGACTCCCCCATTAAGGGTCTGAAAAAGTGGAACAGAGCACTCCTTTTCCAGTGCAATTTGAGTTCACCCAGATATGTGATATGCTAATGTTTAGATTAAGCAGATGGCAAGGAAGGCAGTTGTTAGTTGAGGATTGTTTTTCCCTTTCTGCGTATTATTTTCAAACAAACAGCTTAAGAGGTAAGTTACTCTACCTCTTCCCCTTGCTTCCCCTTGAATTAAAATAATAATAAAAAAAAGTTAGAAATTCCCGGTTGTATTATTATCATCCTATAGGCCCAAGTGTGCCCATCTTAATTGGGATGTGGTGTAAGAGTGGTTTCCACTGTTTTGGTGAGTTGTCTGCTATTTTTATCATTTCAAAGAAAAGGGAGATAGGGCTTGGCTGAGTCGAGGAAGGGAGAGGAGGTGAATTTGGAAACAAAAGCTGCTTGGAACAGAAGAACAGATGTTATGCCTCCAAATCCTTGTCTAATTTCTCCTCAGGGCTTGGCAGCGCTGGCCCCGATTTTCCTGCTTTTCTGTGGTCCCGCCTCCTCCTCCTCCACCCCCTGCCTTCTCCACGAGTTCTCCCCCCATACTACCGCCCTTGCAGTTTTGGAGTGTTCCCTATGAGTTTTTGTTACATGCATTATGATGGCGCATCTTGAGTCACTTTATTAAAAAAAAAACTTTAGTAACCTTCAGAATTCCTCAGACCTTGCTCAGCCTCTCACAAATGAATAGGTGGAGCTTTAAGTATCAGGTTTATCATTTATAGAATCATAAAATTTTAGAGCCAGGAGCAGATATCATTTCATCTCACTCCATTTATATTTTTAGCGAGAGATTTTGAAGACTCTGGAGTGGCGGGAAAAAGTAAAGGTGGGAGTGCAAGAGGCAGAGACAGAGACAGGGAGGTGAAGAAATTTTAGGACATTTTGTTTTTATTATTTGTTGTTGACGCATTTCCTTTGGGGATTTCTCCTGAGATTGCAGAAAGTATTTAACCGCTTTTCAATTACGTTTGAATGCTAGGCTGACCTTTCTTTGAACGCAACTCATTGCTTCCATAGGCTCCAGGGTTGATTGGCTCAGCTGGGCTAAGTGAACAAGTCTGTGAAACCCACCCTCACCTGTACCCATCTTCTTTCTCCTTCTCTTACCTGGGAAAGTGGCCCTCCTTTCAGCCAAGACCAGGCATGATCGCTGCTGCCTGGATCTTACTACCCTTCCTGTGTTCTCAAGACATTAGCTACCTCCTGCCCTTTACTGCTGTGTCAATTTGTCCTTCTCTATTAGATTATCCCCCATGGCCTACAGAACCCAGCATGCATGATGCATGGGCCGTGCATTTCCCTTCTGGTGTCATCTCCATTTCTTTACTCCCCTTTTTAGCAATGATCCTTGAGTGTTGTCTACACAAGTCATTTTTATTTTCTTACCTCCTATTTGCCCCAACCCAGTATATCCATTGCCCCAATTCCAGTATGGCTTCTGATCCCTTTAATTCACTGGAACTACCCTTGATGGGGCAATATACAGTTTCTTGGTAATGACAGATCTGTCTTACATTTTTCTGTTTTCATCTTGTCTTTTCCCAGCCCCTCTTGAGGAACTTCTCCTCTCTGAGTTTCCATGATGCCACCTTCTCCTGTTTTCTTCCAAACTCTCTGGCTCTTTTATCTCATTCTCCCTTTTGGTCAGAAACTAATGTCTATTTCGGTCAGTGAACAAATTCCATATAATGCCTAATATGGAGTCTGGTGTATAGTAGGTTCTCAAAAAATACTGTGCAAGTGAACAAATGAGATAGTTTCAATTGAATGAGCATCATGCTTTTTACTCTAGAGATGAGATGTGCCATAGCCATGTGCAGTTATTTAAATTTAAATTAATTAAAGTTGAATAAAGTTAAAAACTTCATTCTTCAGTCATACTGGTCACATTTCAAGTGCTCAATGGCCACCTGTGACTAGTGGCTACCATACTGGACAGTGCAGCTTTTTTGAACATTTTCATCATTGCTGAAAGTTCTATTGGCCAGTGCTGTTCTAGAAAGTTTAAATTCAAGTGCGGTTGCTGGAGCCTGGGCCATGTAAGCCATAAAGTCATAGAGAAATTGGCAAATGATTGTATGATTCTACAGTCCTACAAAAACACACAGAACAAATGCTCAACTAGGACAATGAGATATTTTAAACACAATGAAGCAGGAGAGTGTAGTATCCTAGTTAAATGCATGGGATTGGCAATGGACAGATTTGACCTAGTCCTGTAATACTATTTGACAGCTATATGTCAAGAGCAAGGGTTCTACCCATTTTGTTCCTCTGTCTCTCAATTTTCTTACCTGTAAAATGGGGCTAATGGTTGTACTTTTCTCATAGGAAGAGATGGAAGAGATTGGTATACATAAAGTATTTAGTATTGTTCCTGGCACAAAGGGAGAGGTCAGTAAGTGACAGCTATTATTATTATTGTTGTGGTATGTATATCTTCAGGATGAAGACACATGTTCACACATCTGTTCTTCCATCCTGTCAGTGTTCATGAACCCTGGTGTCTTTTAAAAAAAAATAACATACCAACAGTGAGTCAGGGGTCATACATAGTAGACAGATTTGATAGGAGAACAGGATTAGAAATGAGAGAGTCTTGAAGAGTAGGATTTACCTGGCAAAGTTTGATACAGGATGAGTGCACTTTTCTAAGATGATCCATTTTCAGCTTGGATCTCTGTATCCACCGTGGCCACACCTCAGAAAGGCTGGCTGGAATAGTTTCCACCAGGAGTCTACATGTTTCTCCCTGACTTACAGTGTCAGGTATTTGTTCTTTTTGGGCTGACAACACAAGGAGATGCTGTTGTTTTCCCCAGGGAGAGTGCCCGAATCCACATAATGGATTTGCCTGTGTTCCTCTAGTGGGTCTTATGGGTTTCTTTACAAAGGTATTGTCCAATCAGTTCCCTGTAACATGCAGATAACCACCCACGATTTTCAGTTTCATTGCAAGAATGCCAGGGAGTTAACCAACCTGTCTTTGCAGGCACTGACAGTCTCAGAAGAAGCACTTCTGCAGGTACTTGTCACTTGTAGTTTGACATTTCTGACTCACTGTGCCCCATAAGCATGAATTTAGAAATTCCTTTAGGAAGGATTTACATTTCACAAATTTTAGAATAGGTCTGATTATCATTTGTAGTCTCAGATTCAGATTTTCTTTCTTATTAGAGACTTATTCAGCCCAGGTCAGCAGTAGTGCCTATGAAGGGAATTGGGTTGCCAGGTTTAAACATAGAAAGTGGCTTTGACACACCTGTTTAGGGATTTACTAATTTCACAAGTGCAGTAATTTGAGCAAATCACATATGACCCCCCCCCCTTTTTTAACATCCATTAGTAGCAAGAGCCCTGACTGCCTCTATCCCTACCCTCCATAGCACCAGACCCAGCTGCTATTAGTAGATTCCACTAATGAGTTGCTTCATCTTCAAAAGTTCTTATGGTCAGCTTTTTATAAAGTGTTTTAATTCAGTTTGATATCTACTGGAAATAGAAGATTGATTCAATTTTGCATTGTTTTTTGTTGTGTTCAGATATGACTATAAATGACTAATTTCAATATTTGTAACATGTCCATCATCTTCCTGATCTCTGTGCCTGCTTAGTTCACTGGGTTAGGACTTGAAACCAGTGGGTGCTTCAGCCCATGGCCCTGTCAAGCTCTCTAACCTTGCCAGATGGTACTGTCACTAGGGGGACAGCTGAACATCTCTATAGATCATGGCAAACCTTGTCTGAAACACAGCTCAGGGCTTGCCCTTCTATAGTATACTAGATGGGCTAGTATGCTATCTTCCTTTGTAAATCACAGCATACTCTCTGGGCTTTAACTGCATAATATTGGGGTTACAAATGAAATTACAGCCAGAATTTTTAACTGGGCACCACAAAAGATGTTTTCTAAGTGAGAAAAAGATCAACTAGTAAACCTTTGGCTCTTTCCAGCAATATTTCCATCCATACTCACCATTAAATAATATATAAAGTAATTTTATGATTTGATGCATATGGAATGCTCTTTATACAGACCTAGGAGATTAAAAAGATAAAATGTTTCCCTCTCTATTGCTGAAATAGCCAATGAAAGAGAAGGAAGAATGACCAACAGCAGACTGCTTCCTACAGGGAATATATTAAGTATCCCCAAAATGAGAATGTTAGTTCCAGGAACAAAGAGTTAGTTCATTTAAATGATTATTACTTTATCTTTATGGTCTCACTTGCTTTTTTTTTTTTTTTTTGCTTCCACAGTTATTTTTTTGTATTTTTCTTTGAGCCACTGTTTCCGTTCTTACCAAGTATTTACAATTTCTTTCAAGTGAGATCAAATGGGATTGCACTTCCTGTTTTGTGGGGGTTGGCTCCACCATTGAAAATTATGAGTGCCAAGCAGAGAGAATCGGGTAACTAAAGGGAGATTTCTCCCTTTAGAAGGAAAAGCTGCATTTTAGTTGAAAAGGAAAGACAATGCAGCTGTTTTGAGTAGCTTACATCTTTAGAAATGCTAATGAATGTGATTGAATTTCACTGAAAGTGGGGCTGAACAGTTCAAGTCAAAAAGAAAAAGGAGTTTTGAGGAACTAGTCTCATTTAGAGACAAAGATCTTATTTACAGTAACTTTATCCTAAGATCTCCATTTGCTGTGCTCCTAATTTAAAAATACAGAGCCAAAGCAAAAAATGTTCACCTAAGCTTTTGGCTCTTATCAGTTTTCTCTAAATGTCTTTTTTTTTTTTTTTTTGGAAAAGCATTGTTCTCCAATAATAATAAGTTCAGGAAATTTGGTGTCAAATTTTGCTAGCCCTTCCTCATTTAATTGAATAGGGCATGTGAAAGGAAGAAACAATGCAGGCAGGCAAAAGGAGACATTCGCCTCCGGTGAAGAACCGGTGGTATTGCTGAAGGGAACCTTGAGAGCAATGGAGCTGTGTAATTACCTAGGATTACAGTTGTTACTCTTCATTATACATGAATTTTTAAGGATAACAATTGATCTATCTGTCTAGGCAACAAGCTCTCCATTTTTCAGGGATTTGGAGGGAAGTCTTAGATATTGTTAAATAACAAAAATTCAACTGAGCAAATTTGAAGATCTAATTGGCCTTATTCAATGATTCATGAATCCAGCAGCATCCCATCCAGTGAGTGGAAAGGAGCTCCATGGAGCTGTAGAAAAGGAGAGGTTTTTACAAACAGAAAGGGGCTGGACAAAAGAAATGATTAGCAAAGAGTGCATTGTTTCAGGCCAGGTCCCTTCCTAAGGGGAATAGAAGGGGCCTACTGAGCAGATTATCTCACTAGTGCTGACTAGGTAATTCTGTGTTGACTTGTTGAAGTTTGCTTTCCTTGGGGGCTGAAACTGCAGTTAGGTTGGACATTCAGTCTTGGTTTCTGGATGTGGGGTTTAGCACAAGTAACTCCATTTGGGGCCTGTTGTCTCTTTTTAAACAATATCTACAAATGGTAAACTTAGTCTGTTTTGGGTTGTTAGTCTTCCTGCAGAGAAGCCGCTCATGACTGGGAGGTAGTGAAGCATCCGAAACCAAAGACGGCAGGGAAGACAGATATTAGGAGGCTCTGAAGAAATCTCTGATCTTAACATAACTCAGGCTCATCTTCCTGACTTCTGGCCCATGTTCCTCTTTCAGTCATGCTTTCTTTGTCATTTTCTCCATCTTTTCCATTACCTGAATTAGTTCAGAGTCAGTAAAATAAAATGCTGAAATAAAGAATTTGGAGGATTGCTTCCATCTAACCGCCCCCATGATAGTAGGGATTTTTGCCTGTCTTTGGTGTTTTTGACACTGATGGGACCCTGATACTTAGAACAGTACCTGGCCCTCAGTAAATATTTGTGAAGGAAGGCAGAAGAAATCTTGCTGGTAACTTGCTTCTTCACCTTTATGCTACCATTAGGATCTAGCTGGAGTATTATACCTAGGGCTACCTAGCTTTGAGCAGGATAACATGGCCTCCTTGTGCCTACACATGATAAGAGCTCAGTAAATATTGAAGGAAAGAAGGTAGAATGGGAGGAAGGTTACAATTAGCTTCAAGCAGGCTGACACCAATCTACTAATTTAGATGATAACTTCAGAAAAATAACTGAAATACTGTGGATGAACATGCTATTACCTCCTCAACATTAAGTATGTAAAATACTCCCTGCATTTTGGACAAATGCATTTCTTTAAGATAAGAACTCTTTGCTTTATCCTCTTTGAATGTAGGGCTGTAACTATCTCTTTGACTACACAAGCATTTTGGCTTTTGGTAGTACTGTGGTGTTATGTATGGTTGTATTAAAAGATAAGAAGATTGATGAAGACCCTTAGGAGAATTTCTTAGGATAGATAGAAATCTTTAAATGGAAATATTTGTCTACATTACGGTAAAAATTAATCTGAGTAAATTTAAACTTAAATCTATATGCAAAAAGGTTTAGGAATGCAGATTCTCTGCTTATGAGAAGTGGTTTCCATTGGACCAAAGAAACTTATTTCTTTGTCCATTCATTCACTCACTGAACAAACACATGAGAGTCTATTCAGTATAAAATACATTGTGATAGACCAAAGGAGAGAAGGAATGCATCCAGAATGATTTTCACTATCTTTCAAAATACACTGTTTTACACTCCATCTTCAAATCCCTAAAGTCTCTTAGATTCAATGCTATGATCAGACCTATTTCTTTTCATCAACCTCTCTCATGGTAGGATTAAGAACATGTGCTCTAAAGATCATGCAAGGTCTAGTTGAGTAAACTTGAGTTTGGAGAATAGATTTAGAGTCTATATGCCTTTGACAAAATAAAGATATGGGGGAAGTAAAGATGGCAAAAATCAGTGAAAAAAAGTAGGTACCTGTGAAACAAATAGACCTAGGCACTGGTTACCTATGTCTCTGTGTGAATCTGGTTGGAAATGTCTACTAGGCAAAGGGGCATGATCAACTGGAAGTAGATTGGCAATTCAGCAAGCATACCAGTGGGGCAGAACAAGAACAGAGGAATTTCAGAATAACCTTCTTTAACAGAGAGGGGCAGGGTGGGGCATCTATGAAGAGAAATGCATTGGTTAAGGTCCAGGATGGGTCTTCTCTAGTCAAAGGCAAACTTAAAAGGATAAATAGTGAAGAATTTAAAGTGGGGTGCCAATCGAGTACAGGAGAACAAAATGTAAAGCAAATAAAACTCCCAATATATTACAAGGATCTTATTGGTACATTAAATAATTTTTGACTTACATGCCTGTTTACAGTGATCTACTCATATCTACTTTTGGATCAGACTGATTAAGTAGAAAGGTAAAGAGAGGGTTGAAAACAGCAGGAATGTTATAGGTACTAAAAGAGTTTTGGAGAAAGAAACCCCTGATTCCAGAAATAAATATTATTTAACCAGAAGAAGCATGTCGAAATTAGGTGTGAAAAATAGCCAACTTCTCAGTCTCTAGAGATGATGATAGGGGCCATTGTACTATGTGAAGGTAAAATTTAGCAGTTAGAAATGTTAGATTGGGGATCCCTGAAGAGATTATGGCATCCCATCTTTAGTCACCTTTAAGAACACAACTTTGGCCTTCGGTATTGTTTTACCCAGAACAAAGAAGCATGCATCTGATGTCATGTAGGCATTCTTTTCAACTCTGAATTTTGTGAATTGAACATCACAAACCAGAGTTAGGGTGCCTGCGGGGGCTCAGTTGGTTAAGTGTCTGACTCTTGATCTCAGCTCAGGTCATGATCTCATGTTCGTAAGATCAAGCCCTGTGTTGGGCTCTGGACTGATAGCATGGAGCCTGCTTGGGATCCTCTCTCCTCTCTCTCTGCCCCTCTCCCATGTGTGCACACACTCTCTCTCTCTCAAAATAAATAAATAATTTTTTTAATTAAGAAAAAAAAAGACACCAGAGATAAATGAGCTTGAGTAACAATGTAGGTAAAAGGCAAGGTCAAGAGCTCGAACAACAGAATCTGACAGCAGGGTCTAAAGGTCTGCCTGATGCTCCTACTGTGAGCTAGTGAACACGTAGGCACACTCGCCTGCATGAGGTTCTGGTGTGGCAATACGTCCCTGGCCAGAAAGCAAAGGAGAGTATGTTTACATAACAACTACGTCTACATTTGATCTTTATGTCCAGGACGGTCAAGGGAAATGCATCAGCATTTGCTTCTATCATTAGATATGAGAAGGTCCTGCTTATCCTCTATAAGCCAAACCTGACAGTTCTCCCTCATTTTGTTGTATTCAGCTGCTTTTGGAAAGCTACTTTGGTGCTTGGAGCTGCTGCCAACCTTTTTCAATATAAATTAAAAGTCACAAGGCTCTGCCACTTCTCTGCATGTGTTAAAGAGTTGCAAAAAGCCATTCTGAGTTCACTTTCCTTAAAGAGTCCTTTTTATTATTCACATCGAAGCTGTCAATTCAAAAAGGCTTGTTATAAATGGATTAATTTATGGCAAGATTGTTGATTGACAGGAAAAAGTTTGTTATGTATGGATTTGACATCACAACCATGCATAGCCAATTTTCCCACTAACAGCTTCTTTATGGAAGAATTCTTCCAGCCACATTGCATAAACAGCTGTTGGAAACACCTTTGCATCGATCATTTGTAATAGTTTATTAAAGTGGTACCTGGCAACATGTCTATATAGTTAAAGGCTTGCTCATTACCAAACCCCATTTTTCAGGAGTTTATTACTCAAGCTTTTCAAATCGTATCACACTCAAACCTCATGTGTGAGCACTCACTCTAGGCATTGTTTCTTTTGTTAGTGAAGGTTCTAAAGCAGGGGCCTCACTTCTTAGGAAGTGGCATGGACTGCAGTTGATTCTGCTTCTGATTTTTGAAAGAAGTTTCTCTTCTTATAATCTTTTTTCTATGAAAAAAAAAGAAATGCTTGTATCTTTTCTTCTCTAGAAATAAATATTTATTAAAAAAAAGAGAGATCCTGGGGCGCCTGGGTGGCTCAGTCGGTTAAGCGTCCGACTTCAGCTCAGGTCACGATCTCGCGGTCCGTGAGTTTGAGCCCCGCGTCGGGCTCTGGGCCGATGGCTCAGAGCCTGGAGCCTGCTTTTGATTCTGTGTCTCCCTCTCTCTCTGCCCCTCCCCCGTTCATGCTCTGTCTCTCTCTGTCTCAAAAATAAATAAACGTTAAAAAAAAAAAAAGAGAGAGGTCCTAATTATCATAAGGATGCCCTTACACTTTTTTTAGTTTATACTTTCATGCGCTTGTACCATATTTGGAAGCTTACCTCAATCGTTTAGATGCTTGCTATTTTCCTTCCTCTGTTCTTTGCCGTTCTCCTTTCCCCGCAAAACAAAATCCTCCTTAACTGGTTTTCCCCTTTGTCTTTGAATCGAAGGACAACTCTCCTTCCTTAAAGGTTGTATGTACTGCATAGCAGGTAAGAAGATGGGCTTATTATTGAGACTCCAGGTTGGAAATGCCAGCTCTTTTACAGGCCATGTGAGCACAGGCAAGTTATTTTGCCTGTGCAGTCCCTGTTTCTGCTTCCTCATCTTTTTTTTTTTTAATTTTTTTTCAACGTTTTTTATTTTTTATTTTTATTTTTGAGACAGAGAGAGACAGAGCATGAACGGGGGAGGGGCAGAGAGAGAGGGAGACACAGAATCGGAAACAGGCTCCAGGCTCCGAGCCATCAGCCCAGAGCCCGACGCGGGGCTCGAACTCACGGACCGCGAGATCATGACCTGGCTGAAGTCGGACGCTTAACCGACTGCGCCACCCAGGCGCCCCTCTGCTTCCTCATCTTAAAACAGGGACAATAACAGTACCAACTTTTTAGGTTTGTTTTAAGACCTAAGTAAGCTACTATGTGTAAAGAACTTAACATAATGTTTGGCACATAGTGAGAGATCAATAGCTGGTTGCTGCTGCCCTCAAATATAGAGCAAGACAGAATGAGTAGCTGATACTAATTCTCCTGCATCCTTGGAATGCCTTTGAGCCTTCTTCCAGGGTCAGGACACATTTTCTTACAAATATCCGATATCCCTTAGCACCTCCATAGGACATTGGCAGCTCTTTTTGGCAGCCTCAGTGGCAATGATGCCTCCTGCCCCAAACCTGGTATACACTGGAGCTTCCTCACAGGGGGTAGAAGAGGAAGGTGCATAATGAACTGTGATACTCCATTAGCCTGGATAAGCCCCAGAGCATATGAAGAGCTAAAGGAGCCAGCTGGCTCCCCAGTAAGCCCCGGTTCTGCCAAGACCCACTGATTGCTGACGAGGAAGCAAAGAGGAAGCCCTGGTGTTGGAGGAATGAGGAGGGCATTTCCCCCCCAAGATTACAAAGTCATTGGCTCAAGCAAACTGTGAGGATTGAAAGAGCTAACGAACGCTTTGAAATCCATCGAGAAAGACGTTATTAAAATCCACTGTATTAGTCTGTCATTTTTAATCTCTCGGGTATGGGTCTTTGAATAGGGTGGGAGCAAACTTTCTTGTTGATGATTTATAGAGTGCCTGAACTGACTTCCAGATCACAGTCATACACTGCATGCAAAGCAGTATGCTAGGCTTCCTCCAAATGATCAGAGTTCCACAGCTGGATTCTTAAAAAAAAAAAAAAAAAAAGCTGATGCTACAAATGTTATTGGTGAAAAAAAAAATCATATAGGGTTTATTTCTCTTCTTTCCTTTTTTTTTTTTTTTTAAGTTCATTAAGAATGAAAAGACCTCTGCAGCTTGGCTTTACTTGTTATTTTCCCAGATATTTAAAAGAAATTCATAGGCAAAAAAAGTAACTTTTTCCAGCCAAAATGCAGCATTTTTCCTTCTGTCCTCACAAAAGTGTTGCTATCTGTGTCAGTTATAGAGAATACATCACCCTCTTTTCCTTGGAAAATGCTCCTTTTGTGGCTGGTGAAAATAACAATTCTCCTACTTGGCATGCAAATTCTCATGGGAATATGGTTTTGTTCCAGAAAAATATTACAAAGTAGAAATTGAACGTGTCGTGATGTATTTTCAAAATTATCAAAAACGCTCATGCAAAGAAGGGGGCAGTCTTTGACATCACTATGAAAACCATATGCAGCATTGTAATGTCCAAAATCATGACTTCAGAGACTCTTGCTTTAGTACATGCACCTGAGAATATGGTTTCCTTCTTTTATTTTCATGAGAATCAAACTTCAAACAAATAGAACTAATCAAACCAGACAGTTCTCAGTATAGGCAATAAAAACAGCTGAGGGATCTTATTTAGAGGTACCAGTAATTCATGAGCTCTGCTATCTTGATACCATTTGGTGATCTGCTCACCTGTGATGTCACTCCCCACAGTGACAAAAGGCAGGAAAATCAATGTTCTTTGACATTATTTCAAAAAACACTCAGGAAATACTAAAATTTTTTGAGATGACTAAATTTTTGAGGTGGAGAAGATTGGCATTTTTTGAAGACAGAAGTGTACCCCCATGACCCTAGCAATACCACCGTTCTTTGATGCTGCTTAGACAGGTTGGGAGGAAAATAGTGGCTAGTCAGAATATTCATCAGTTTCATCCCCTTTACCTTCGTGAATGGTCCAGTGTTTAAGCAATTGCTGATGGACTCCCCCAGTAAGAGGTCATCTCAAAGTCTTCTGTTGAGTGAAATCATTGCATTTGTGATTTTGGGGGCACATTCCATTTTCATGACTATTTGAGGATATCCCAAAAGGCAGCACAAGGAGGTATTTGGACCAGGAATGATTGACAGTGTCTGTAAGTACTTATTATGTCAAGGTTTCAGCTCGTCGATTGATGGGAAATGATGTATAATAAATTAGAATGATCACACATCATTTCCCATCGATTGAAATGCCAAATCCTTGACGGAGTAATGAGTTATGGCCAATACCACTCACTGTCTTAGGGGGAGATTGATTGCATATCCTTTCATCGATGTGATCAAACAACTAAGAAATCCTAAGTACACATCTAGCTCCCCAATTTTACCATCGTTCCAGTGCAGAGCATGAAGTTAGTGTTGCCTCAGTGAGCATTGCACAATGCCATGTGGGTATTGAAGCAAGGGTATTCTTCATCATCTGATGCAGTGAGATCCTCACTCCCTGAAGAAATACAGATGCATCCTAAGTGCAGAGAGACTCAATGAAGCACCATTACCCACCCTAGCTACAACAAAACAAGATAGGAAGCCTCCCAGGTCTCTCCATAAGAGCAAAAAGGAGGAAGTTGTCAGTAAGCTCAATGGAATGAATGTTTAGTATTCTCATGTACCAGTGGGTGGGTGTTTTATCCTTTTTCTCTTGTGTCACTTATTCTCAGTATAATATGCTTTCTAAATCATTCCGGTGGGTGAGACCAATTCATGTTCCTCCCTGGTAAGAAAAGCAGTTCCTTCTCATCTCATAATTAAATACCAAAAACCACCAGCTGTGAAAAATTTTTGTTTATTTAGATAGCCAACCTGTCTGTTTTTTCCAGTGGAGGCGGAAGAACTGGCACAATGCATGAAATTCACATTCTTTGCTTCTCAGTCAACACTCAGTGAATATTTTTAAGGCATTTTTTGGGGCTTATAATGTCTTCATCGGCATTTTAGAGCTAAAATAAATAAAGATTCTTTGAAAACTTTATTAATTCAATAAATGTTTCTTGAGCAGCCACTTGTGCAAGACATTGTGATGACCTTAAAAATATTGGGAACCAATCCAACATGAAACTTTTGTCTCAGTTAAGAAACTATAAAAAACTTGCATGCTTAGAAAATACAAGCTGTTCCCCAGCTTCCTATGTAACCTCAAGCATTTGATTTCTTCATAGTTTGAAGGCCACAAGAGGGGAAACCCTAGAAGGGTACAAAATATTGTCTGTCTTGAGAGAGGCACTTTGTAGTCAAATTCTGGCTATTTAACTTTGTTTTAGAAGTCTAAAAATGTTGATATTCTTCTTAGTCTATCCAGAAAAGCTAATGTATAAAAAATAGGGTGTGTGTGTGTGTGTGTGTGTGTGTGTGTGTGTGTGTGTATGTATGTGTAAAAAAACAAACAAGTAAGTAAGTAAATAAATAAATTAAATGTGTTAAAAAAATATTGTCTGCCTTATTAAGGTGCCATATACTCAAAGCCCAGACAAGTCCTGGCATGTTAGGCATTTAGTGAATATTGTTGAATGCATAAATGAATAAATGAATGAATGAGGTATTTGAGATTATAGATCCTTTTCAAATGCCGGTGACTTAATCCATGTTTTAAAAAATCTCCACTTTTATATTCACTTTTCCTTCCTTGATAGAATTATAGTGACCATTAGGATTATCTCCAATATGGTTACATCAAATTTAGCTATTAAAGGAGGACAGGAGTGGACAAGGAAAGCAAGCCAATATAACTGATTCCTGCTGTATGCAGGCACCCTCTAGGGTGTTCTCATATTGCCTTACTTACAGGAACCCTGTGAAATAAGTATCATTCTCATTTTACAGATGTGAGGTCTGGAGAGGTTAAGTAACATTCTCAAGTTTACACGAATAATGAGTAGAATTGCTGAGAGTCCAACCAAACTTAAGACTACTGCTGACCTATTCTTGGGGTACCAGACTTCCAAAGGAGACTCAGGTAGGCATCCAGAGCACCAGAGTAGGGTTATGGTTTTAGGATTCCAGTGAGAGACTCAAATAAGTTAGGGGGACATGGATAACGTAGGGTCCATCATGTCCTGTCCATGCAATGGAGACACAGAAACCACAGCTACATCTCAAATGATTCACTGAATGAAAAAATAGATGAGATTAATGAATACCCTATAAAACTTCCTAAGCTTTCAGGAAGGTTAAACACCACAAGCACAATACTTGACTCTCCATACCACTTACTCATGTCAGAAAAGAATGATTGATTATTCACTTGATTCACAGTTTATTCTGTAGTTACTATAGATGAATAATATATTTCCTGTCAGCAAACAGTCTGTAAGCAAGTATTTATAGGATGGTAATGTAAGTGCTAATGGAGGTAAATGCAAAGTCCTATGGGAGAGTAACATGTGGAGCAAGTGAGATTGTGTTTGGGCTGGGACAGGACTGGAGGCAGTAGGGAAGACCATGTAGATTAGCTTGGATTGAATACACTACAAGGGGAATGGAGGAGGGAGGGTTCCTCTGAGAGGCAAGGAGGGAAGGATTCCAGGCAGAGGGAACAGAATGTGCAAAGGCATCATAACATTTTTAGTAAACTGAATGGCATATTTAGGACACTGCAATATGTATACTAAAATTTATGCCAGTATTTATGACTTCTTTTCTGGAAAAAACAGAATTAGGTTGGGAACATTGGGCTAGAATGAGCTGACTTTACTATGACACAATAATTTTTTACTCATGAGCGTTATTGCACATCCCCACACAACTGATTCAGTCACAACTATTACGTGGCGCAGATGGAAACAGCTGATAGAATAGGATCATCTGGACCATAGTCATTAATTTATAAGTCATTAATTTTAAAAAGTACTTCTCCAATAATATTTGTATCAGGTTGTAAAGAGCCCTAGGGTTTAAGAGTGGAGTCATTGGCAATGAGGAAGAAAAAAGACCAATTTCATTGGCTTCTTCCTCTTATTCAAACAAGTGGAATGTTGTATCAAAACACTATCTCATTAGATAAGCACAATATAAGGTAGTAGGAAAACACCCAAAATCTGTACCAAAGCAGACTGAGACCATTCCCATGTTGTCAGGATTCTCGATAGGGCATCATGGGTGGCCGTTTACCATTATGAATTCACTAGCAGACAATTCCCTGATTCTATCCTCAGGAAATCTAACCCTGGAAGAATTTGAAACATAATTTACATTTAATTGATTATACAAGCAATCTCTAAATTTGGGTAGAGTTGCACTCTAAATGTTTATTTAAACTTACTTGTTTGTGTTTAAAACACATTTTCCTATAGAAAGAATGCCATGTGTGATGGTTGGATTCAGGGGCTGTCTATAAAGTCTTCTTGTGCACTTATCTGGAAACCAGAAGTGTAAGAGTGATGGCAAATCTTATTTCAACTACACCTGTTACATCTAACATTGTTTCTACAAGCATATGTAATGAAGCTTTGCTTCTGAATACTCCTCAGCAATGATATCTCTCCTGGCAAGGGTCCCTTCTTATTGTGTACCCAAAGTTTATAGCTCTTTTCCTTTCTACATCTGCATAAAAATAGAAGCTCATGAGGTCATCCTCTTGCTACACATTTTATATTAAGGAGAAAAAAAAGATAATAACCTTCTTGGGTAGTAGGAGCTGGTTCTTCCTCCACAGTTTATGTAAATGGGTTGTTTATAATCCAGAGAAAGCCCGTGCTGTTATGATGGTAATACACAGGGTCACATGATGTGTGTTCTACCACCTCTACCCTTGGATTAGTCTGCTCAGTGTATCCATTCAATATATTCTTAAAGGCAGAAATTATAACTGACAGTTGTATAGTGAGTGATTTGCAATATACAAAGTACATTCACAACATTTTTTCATTTGATGCCAACAATAGCCCTGTAAATTAGATGTTGTTATCCCATAATGGTGACTGAAACTCAGTGCTGTGAAGTAACATACCCAAAGACCCACCACTACTGGATGGCAGAACTGTGATTCAGGCAGATCTTTTGATGCACACGTCCAGTGCTCTGTCTATGATATCAGACTGGCATGGAAAAATTTATATTGTCAAAAGACTAAAGGTTGAACACTCAAATCGAGTTAAAACATTTGTACCAGTCTTTCTTTTAGAAAATGGAGAATCCTCCTCAGCATTAACTTGGGGTTTCTTTAAGTCCACCAATACCGAAACAATTGGATTTTCTGCCAAGAAACATTAAGGCTGATTTGACAAGAATGACGAGGCACTTTAGGAGTTGATTGACTGTTAGTACAAGGCTTTTAGAGCTTTCTAAAATTGCATCAACTATAAGTGAAAGAAATGGAAGTATCTACTCCGAGTTTCAAAGGAAAGCCTATGACATGAAGAACGAATGGTAGGATGGTCAAATATGAATACATTTATCCAATATTTCTTACATCCCTAAGAAATATACAAGTTCATTTGGTTCTTCCACAACTTTCTATGGTCCTCACACTCAGAGACCCACTGAGATCTAAATTGATGAATGTGAAAAAATCATTTTGTGTTTACTGAAGGATTTTCAGAAGACCCTTTAGTTAATACTCTTATTGAATGTGTTTGGATATGTGTTTGTAACTCCATCTTGGAGCTTCCTATCTAAGGCAAATTTACCCTCCTGTCACCATACTGATAGGGTCTGGCAGTATCAGAGACCAACAGAAGACAAAATCTTTGAAGTTGACAGCACCTCTGCTGAAATCTTCAAGGTGAGTGGTAGAAACTTCCATAATGAATCTGTAGTTCTTGAGGATCCATGATGACAAGAATTATTTCAAAATTATTGCAGTTTTAAAGAAAAAAAAGATAAGGTAGATTTTTCTCTCCATGTCTTTTTCAAAGAGCACACAGAACTATAGTGTAGGTTAGTATGATTTTTCACTGCTCTCCTGTTAAAGAAAGAAAAACAAACAAAAGATAACAAACATTTTATCTTTTATATATGGTTTTCTTTAATATCACAAAATTCTGGCTTTTAAAATATTTTTTAAGAAAAACTTTAACTGTGGACTTTTCCTAATTTTTGCATTTAGTCAATGATCATTTATGTTAGAATCTTCTCTATCCTGTTTAGTAACGAAATCCCAACAAGAATATATTATCTTCTAATCCTCACATTGTTGCAATAATATGAACCATTGACAAGCTTAGTGTTGGAAAAAATAATCAAGAAATAACAAGGCTCAGGGTTAGGGAAAATAAGTAAATGGTCAGCTATTTAAATAGACTTACCTATAGATAAACCCACTTTGATTTCCAAGTTGTATCACATTTATGATGCTAAGGCATTTGGTGGTATGCAAACAGATTTTTTTTAACTGCCCTTACTGAGATTAAGAGAAACGCAACTGGTGCTTAAGGTATAGATGACTAATTTTATATGAATAGGCCCACATTAATTAAGCAATTGTGACAGTTGAAACCAGTGGTGACATTCTAGACTTCTCTAAATATTTTCCAACTTTTAGAAGATAAAGTTCACCAAGCATCACCCATGCAAGTCTAGAACCCAACTATCAATGTTCAAACTTCAGTAGCCTAAAAAAGTAATGGTTTAAAGTTCTGATCCAACAATCATTTGAAATTTCTCTCCTATGGTAGGGCATAACTAGAAGGTAGAGCAGGGTTTCTCAAAGCTGTGCTGTTGACATTTGGGGCCACATAATTCTTTGTTGTGGGGGTTGTCCTAGGCATTGTAGGATGTTTAGCAGCATCTTCAGCTTCTACCCACTAGAGGTAGCTTCTTCTCCCAAGTTGTAAGAACCAAAAATTTCTCCCAACATTGTAAGAACCAAAAATTTCTCCCAACATTGCCACATGTCCCCTGAGTGGGTGGTAGGGTGGTGGGGAAGAAAGGGTGGCACAAAATTATGCCTGGTTAAGAACCATTGGGGTGGAAACAGGCTTCTAGGGTTCCACTCCTTTTTTAGCTTATGTAGATATTAAATTTGAAGGTGACTGAGCTTAATGACATGTCCTAAATTACACTATTGAGTAGGAGCAGAGGTGGAACTCAAACCCAGATCTTATTATTCCTGTAGTGTTCTTCCCTTTGCAACATATTATCATTGAATATTGCTTATGGAAGGAATATTCCACTGACCCATGAACACTAAAGTGGGTCAAGATCCAAGCACATCCTGAGATCATTGAGATGACGGTCATCTGACTTGAGTAAGAAGGAACATATTATTTATATGAATGAAATAGAAATACTCAAAAAGCTCTATTTGCTGTTGCGATTCAATCTTGCAGATACTTTGGGTGATGATACCAAATGAGATCAAACTACTCAGGCAGTATGTCTGAAGTTGTAATTGCAGTGAGATCAATCTGTGCAAGTCTCTTGCCTTCTACAACCTTATTTAAGATAGGTATGTATTGCAAGTGTTCTGACACTTTAATATTTTATAACTGAGGCTAGACAAAATGTGCCTGGCAGGAACAATAGCTAAAATCTGAGTTAACAACCCAGGACTACTCATTATGCTGGAAATATGTGCTTATGTTGTGACAGTGGCTGTCATCTTGGGTTGGCCCCATTAGCCACCTCTGGTCCATGAAGGCAATAATGGAAGCCATTCTCTTCCTCTAACAAGAGATGGCCACGAAAGTATACTGCTGCACAGCCAGCTGTTTGAGGAACCTGAAGAGGGTGAAAAGGGTGAAAACAGATGGGATATATTTTGCATTTTCTACTCAGATATGAATATGTACATGTGATATATTAGGGCATCTCTCCCACACTTGTCCCTCTCTTCTTGGTTAACATGGTAACCATTTATAACTTTCATATATCAACTTTATCCAAAAGCTATATATGCTCTTTGTTTCTTAGATTCACTCCCTTCTTTACACCACTTTTTACTGAACTGTTTGGTTGAAACGGTGATGACATTTTATAACTTAAGCTGCATGGAAGCTACCTTGGGTGAAGGGAACATGTGTTTGAAACAAAGTTTATAGTATATGGTTTGTTAAAAATCCTACTGGGCTTCAATTGAGGGAAGATTTTACATAGTGAAAAGAGTTTAGATTGTCCTGGTGCCAGATTTTTAAAATATCGCATGTAATAAATATATGTTTATTTTTGTTGTGTTGGAAAATATAGCAAGAAAATAAATAAACAAATAAGAAAATTATCATTCTACATAGTCTCATCACATGGAGATTATATCTTAATGTTTTTCCTCTGTCTTTCTTTTTTTTTTTTAATTTTTTTTTTAACGTTTATTTATTTTTGAGACAGAGAGAGACAGAGCATGAACGGGGGAGGAGCAGAGAGAGAGGGAGACACAGAATCTGAAACAGGCTCCAGGCTCTGAGCAGTCAGCACAGAGCCCGACGTGGGGCTCGAACTCACGGACAGTGAGATCATGACCTGAGCCGAAGTCGGACGCTTAACCGACTGAGCCACCCAGGCGCCCCTCCTCTGTCTCTCTTTATCTCACACACACATGTATATGTCTGTATATGGATATGTATATACATACATATGTATATATTTGGGACTACATGTAAAACACTAGTTGCTACTATTTCCATACTGTTACAAGTATTTTCTCTTGTTCTTGATTTTTTAGAAATATATTCTAATTGTATGGATGTGCTCTAACTTACTTAACTATTCTTTATTTTCTTGTTATTAAACTTTGTTTCCAATTTTATTTGGTATTTTAATATAAAAGCAAAATAATATATAATACAATAAAAATTAATAATACAACTGATTTTGTAACTTTATTCTCCTAGTTTATTATTTCCTAGATGTCAAATGCTGGGTAAAACACCATAAACATTTATAGTGCTCCTACTACATAGTGCCAGCTTGACCTCCCAGTAGATTTGTCCATTTAAATTTTCACTAGAAATGTATGAGGAGATTTTTGATTTAAATAAAAGTGTAATTACTGAATTGAAGTAAACGTTAAAGAACTCCAGAATTTCTGTATCTGGATTCCTCCCTGTTTTTGGCACTATAAATGTCTTCTTTAAAGTTAACTGCTTTTGGGGCGCCTGGGTGGCGCAGTCGGTTAAGCGTCCGACTTCAGCCAGGTCACGATCTCGCGGTCCGTGAGTTCGAGCCCCGCATCAGGCTCTGGGCTGATGGCCCAGAGCCTGGAGCCTGTTTCCAATTCTGTGTCTCCCTCTCTCTCTGCCCCTCCCCCGTTCATGCTCTGTCTCTCTCTGTCCCAAAAATAAATAAACGTTGAAAAAAAAAAAATAAAGTTAACTGCTTTTAATGAGTATACATGGATCAAAATTAAAAGAATTTTCCATGGGCTACCAAAATAGTTTCCAATTTAAAAATAATAAAGTCATTAAAGATATATAAAACATCAAATATGAAAGGGCATTGGAAATCCTCTCAACTTTGTTTTATTCAAAATTTAGTCATTTGTTAAGCAACTATTTTATGTCAGCACTGTAATCTTTTTTTTTTTTTAATTTTTTTTTTCAACGTTTATTTATTTTTGGGACAGAGAGAGACAGAGCATGAACGGGGGAGGGGCAGAGAGAGAGGGAGACACAAAATCGGAAACAGGCTCCAGGCTCCGAGCCATCAGCCCAGAGCCCGACGCGGGGCTCGAACTCACGGACCGCGAGATCGTGACCTGGCTGAAGTCGGACGCTTAACCGACTGCGCCACCCAGGCGCCCCTCAGCACTGTAATCTTAACTCTAGTTGGGAACACATGCAAAGTGCATAATTAACTGTAATATAATTCCATAACTACTAAAGAAGGTAATGGGCAAAATGCAATGGAAACATATATGGAGGTAGAGGGATGTTTAATTTTTCTCTGGAAGATGGGGCCAGGAAAACCTTTGCAGAAGAGGTGATTCCCAAAGAATTTTTTTCTTTTTCAGGAGAGACAAAAAAAGGGTTTCTGGGACAGAGTAGCATTAAACAGATGCAAGAGATGAAATTTTACAGCCTTGTTCAGACAACACTGGTAGTATTGTATGTAGTGAAGTATGGCTGAAACAGAGAAGGCTGCACATGTAGTGTTAAAGTCGAGTTTTCAGTGCCACATTAAGAAGTTTTGACTTATTCTGTAGTCTAAGAGTAGCCATTGAAGAGTTTTCAGCAGGGGACTTGAGTCTTTCCGTATTTTTATTCAAACTAAAAGACACTGGAAGCAAGATGTGTAACCATTAGCATTGTCTAGAGGAGATGTTAAGAGATTGAACCATATCAAGTGTTGGAAAGACCACATGAGAGGCCAGGGTAAAATATGTATCCCACAATCAATTAATCAACGAGTATTGATTGAATGCAAGCTAGGTGTCAGTGCTCTTGGTGGTGGAGATTCAGAGAAGTGCAAGATGTGTGAATGTGTGTGTATGTATATGTGTGTGTGTGTGTGTGTGTGTGTGTGTGTGTGTGTGTGTGTATGTATATGTGTATGTATATACTACATATATATACTGATGATTACAAACACTATGGTCATGAGAGTAGGGGGAAGGAAGTGTTTTTAGTAAGGATGACACAGAAGCAGCTACATGAAAGATGAGAGAAGAAGCCAGCCATGTGAGGAGCCAGAGTTCCCTCACTTGGAGAAGGGATGAAAAGAGAAAAGGCCTGCGGTGAAGAACTTTCTAAGGTAGAACAGATAACTAATTGGAAAGGCTTATAGTAGAGGGGATCATCATAAAGACTTTAGAGTCAGACACCCTTGACTACAAATCTAGGCTCTGCAGCTTAACCTACTAAGCTTCAGCTTCCCCTATAAAATGAGAATAATAATGCACACATTATGGGACTAGTGTAATGATTATGTGAAATAATGTATATAAGATTTAGCACATTGACTTCAGATTGTAAAAGCTCAATGGAAAGTATTTGCCATTATCATCATCATCGTCATTGTCGTCATCATCAAGATGAATAGAAAGAAGTTGTACCCTTAAAGTTTCGATCTTAGGTGACTAAGAAGTGAGATGGACAACCCAGAAAAGGAACATATTGAGGTATTCAGATAGTGAATCTGTTTTGAGGGACCTATTGGAAATCCAGTGGACATTTGGATCTAGAGGTCAGAAAAGAGGCTGGCATCTAAGGTACATCAAGTCACTGGCTTTGCCCAATAAGAATAAAAGTAAAGATCAAGGTGCGAAATCTTGATCATCTCTTTGAGGGTAATCATCTCTTTTAGAAATTTCTAATTGTTTGAAAAAAATATCTTTTAATGATAGTTCATCTACCTACAATTTATATATCCATTGGCTCTGGTCAAACTTCTTTGGAAATATGCAGAGTAAGAACAATAACTATTCCAAATCAAAGCCTTTCATAAATTTGGAAAAGGGTGTTCTTGACTGACCAGTCTTTATCTGGGAAAAATGTTTACAAATATTTCAGTCTTTCTTCAGATATTGGGGTTTTTATATCCTCTCCTCATTCTAATGTTTTTTGGGTGCAATTCAGCTTGTTCTTGCCCAGGACAAAATCTGATATTCCAAATGTGATTTGACCACCATGTTAGTTTTCACCTATTATTTTTGTCTGTCAGGTCCTTATTACCTTGATTCTGTCATCTAGCATATTAGTGATTCCTGCCAGCTTTATCATATACCAATTTGATGAGTATGATTTTTTTTTTTAATTTTTTTTCAACTTTTTTAATTTATTTTTGGGACAGAGAGAGACAGAGCATGAACGGGAGAGGGGCAGAGAGAGAGGGAGACACAGAATCGGAAACAGGCTCCAGGCTCTGAGCCATCAGCCCAGAGCCCGACGCGGGGCTCGAACTCCCGGACCGCGAGATCGTGACCTGGCTGAAGTCGGACGCCTAACTGACTGCGCCACCCAGGCGCCCCATGATTTTTAAATCTCTTTCAAAGTCCTAGAACTATTCCTGCTGTTGACTAGTAGGTGGACATAAAACCCTTGGCTTCATTTAAGAGGGGAAAACTATTGTGCTGGAAAGTTAGACTTTAAAGGGTTGAGTGAGAGTGATCGTAGAGAAGCCAAAAGGAACTAAAGACAGGAGATGGGATAAAAATTATTTAATATAGAAGATGGGAGCTATAAAATCTTGGGATGCTTTGGTCGGAGTTATTTGGAGCCACTTCTATAATTTATCCTTGATGATAATGATAATGATCATGGTAATAATAATAATAATAATAACAATAATAATATCATAACAACAAATAGTTTACTGGGCACTTATGTCAGACACTCAGATAAGTGCTGAGAGTCACTAATTCTTAGAAAACTTATGAGGCAGCATTATTACTCTTCATGCCTTTTCTCAAATGGGGAAATTGAGCTTTACAGTAAATAAATAATGTGCCCAGAGTCACAAAAACAGAAAATGAATGGATATGGGATTTAAATCCCGGCAATCCAATTATAAAGACACCATATTATACCACTCTGTTTTATGACTAATGGTCATCACTTTTCGTCTATGTCACTTTCAATGCCACTCACCTTTATTTTAAGGATTTTTTTTTTTCCCACAAAGAAACAAAGATAATATTACTGGATACATAAAAGTGATTAGAAAAGAAAGGTAAGTCAAGATAGGGATTCTGTGCAGCTGGCCAGGCTCACTTCCTAGCTAAGTCATTCTTTTATCATACCAATCTCCCCATGAACATGAGTAAAAAAATTTAAAAGTAACTACTTCATGAACCTTCAGAATAAGTTTTGAATAGTAAAAATTAAATACGTAAATACCAAGGAATTAATGTCTCCATTTTTGGGGAAAAGGAAGACATTTAAATTACAAAGATTCTTACCTTACAAAATTCTTTTTAGGCCTCATGTTTATGTATTAAAGTTCAGATTGCTGATGCAAAATCACTAGTGCCTCCATTGGCTCTCAAATGTGAATAGAGGATATAACCAACTAACAAATATTTCATTTGGTTGTATTAGTAGCACCCGAAAAACACTCAATATGTACTAGAAGATTTAGTGTTCGGATGGATCTATTGATATATTTACGTGAGTTAACCCGCAAAATTTAGAAGCAAGTTTTGTAAAGGTAAATTGGAGAAACCAGAAACTTCTATGCATGCAGATAATTAAATGTATATATACCTTTTAGATGTTAGTACTTCAATTAGAGAGACTTCTCCAAGAGATTTTCAGATGTACGCCATATTTAGTTGAACAAAGGGAGAAGCAAGTCATGATCCAGTGCTTTTTGTTTCAGAAGCTCTGGTGAACTGAAGAGACTACGACGTTGAAAATGCACACCTAAAAACTTCAAGGTGGAATTTAAATAACTTCATTATTTTACCTTTCTCTTCAAACCACCCCCAAATATTCTGACTATACTGTGGACCAATCACTTGACCAATTTTCTATATAATGAAAGTCATATGCCTTCAAAACCGTTTGTAAGGGGAATGCTTCTGAGATCCCTTCCCAGCTGTATCTTTTTATACTTGTGTAACTTAAAAATGACCAGGCAGAAGTTTTTCTCTTTTCTTTAAATTGCTTTGCCAAGTTTCAGCTTTGAGCACATTTTTATGACTGATTTATTAAATCTGGAAACTAGAAGTTTATAATGGAAATTCTCATAAAGCCTTAACTCTAGCAATGCTAGCAGGTACTCTGAAGAATGGGAGCCCTGATGGACCCTCAGCCGAGGCATTGCTGAAACACAACCTGAGGAATTTGGTCAAGTGTTCATTTATTTATTTTTAGGTGAATAATCTCCAACCATTCTAGCAGAAATTCTTGTTCTGTTGACAAAAAGGAATCATATAGTAGTGTGGCTATGAATCATACCTTCTGTTGTCATTATTAATTTTAAGGACACATTCAAAGAAGCTTCCTCCATAACATTGTACCATGGGAAAGAAAAAAAACGTGTGCTTATCTTTTAGGCTGACTGAGGAGATTTATTGCAAATAAAATAATTCCAAATTGACTAAGGAGATTTATTGGAAATGAAATTATTAGAAATCCCTGTTCCTTTTTAAGATATTTAGAAATTATACCTAAGTGGAACATTTTTGCTTTAGTTTCAGAAATACAAACTTCTGGCATTGCTCATCATTAGAATTTTTCCCTGCAGGCTTTGGCTTTATTAGCAGCTTAAGAGTATATTTAGCACTGTCATATGTGAAATCTCTTCACTCTGTTAAACTAATATGGGATAAAATGTCTTTTTTTACAGTGTTACTCATTCATTATATAAAAATGAAAGCAACTACTTCAGTGTGGATCCAGAGCTACTAACTATTTTTATGACAAAAGCGAGGTGACAATACATATCCCGTAGGCACATGAGAGTATTATATAAGAGTCATTAGTATAATTGATATCCATAGAAAGAGTGTTTTATCCAACATGATTAAAATGTGCAATACATTATGTAGGTTCCAGCGTTCCAGCTGCTATGTTGTAATCTTTCCTTTGATAGATATCTAGTGAAAAATAAAATTATCCTCGTTAAAAAGATAATCTTCTACTACTTAAGGCTGTGAGAATGTGAGACAGTTGCATGCCATGTGCTTCAACCATTTACATGCAATTTTTGCCTGTGTGTTGTGCTTTGTTGTGGATTCTTGGATCACAAATAGGAAAAAAAAAAAAGAGAAGTAGAAAAGGCCTCTTTAAGAGAAGACTTCGTTCCTAGTAGACTACAGAAAAGCCTGGGTTATAATTCCATGCCTATGTCTGAAATTCTCCTTGTTGGATCCACCTTTAAATGACTCTAGGAGTGGGCCAATCAGAAAAACAAAGCAGAGAGCTTAAAATTTTCACTTGGGTTCAAGTTGAGAGTAACTTCTTAACGGCAAATGACCCAAATAATTATTTTAAAAGGGTGTTTCTCAACGCAATATATGTACTGATTGATTCATTCAACTCAGAAGTATTTATCGATTACCTATACTAAGTGCTTAGTCAGGTGCTGGGGACCCATAGAAATACAAATCCAGGAATTCCATTTCATTATTTATTTACTTATTTACTTTCTTAAATTAAAAAAAAAAATTAACGTTTATTTATTTTTGAGAGACAGAGACAGAGTGTTAGCGGGGGAGGGGCAGAGAGAGAGAGGGACACACAGAGTCCGAAGCAGGCTCCAGGCTTTGAGATATTAATACACAGCCCGAGGTGGGGTTGGAACTCATGGAACAGCGAGATCATGACCTGAGCCAAAGTCGGACGCTCAACCAACTGAGCCACGCAGTCACCCTCATGAATTCTATTTTAAATAGTGAATCAAGGAAGGAAAAACAGGGGGGTATTAAGCAAGTCTTGTTTTCCCTGATAAGTTACCAGCGCCTTGCATTATTGAGTTATAAAGGTGGAAAGACAGATAATATTGTGTCGACATAATGTTCATCTCAAAGAAGTGAAAGAAGAGTATATACACTACTACCCCAACCCCTGTAGTAGTATCTCTGAGTTACTGTCACTTTTCTCCCTTTTGCATACACGTGTGATAATAGCAATGCTAATAGCTGGGAAAAAAGGTCACATGCTGGGGATAATGCAGCATATCCACTAAAAGAGAGTCAGTGGCTAAGGAAGCAACAGATCTCATTCTCAAGTAAGTGCCCTATGTGCTGGGGCAAAGAGGTCTGTTGGAGGCTATTCTGATAATCGAAGTCCCACTTTCTTCCCTTCAACTGACCTACCATGTTGTTGAGAGGAACAAGTGAAATAAAACATGTGAAATTTCTTTGTAAACAATCCATAAAGCGCTTCTTAGATTTGCGACACTGTTTAAAATTTTGTCGCCTACCTTCTGTGAGTTGTCGGCCTTATCTATAAATAGAGGATGGCATTTTTGCTGCCCATCTAAGTTACAAATGTGTTTCAAGTGGGATGGAAATCCATTGATTTTAAGGATCCTGGATATCAAGAAGTATTGAAATGATTAATATATGAAAATTGTGTAAGTAAATGAGGTGCTTAGCCGTCCCACGGTCTTGCCTATCTTTGATACTATAGTGTAGGGAGTAAGGTATCGGTGTCTGAAAGGTAAATTATCCTTTAAGGACAGGACAGTGAAAAATAAGAGGCAATATTAGATTAACCACAGACCTAGGTACAAACTTTCTAGGATGAAATAATGATGGACCAAAATGTGTACTAGGGAGATTGATTTATCTTTACCTGCTCCTCATTTGTCTGTATGTGACAGAATGCTTTCATTAGTGAATAAAACTAAAGTCATGGTGTAGTATTCCCCCTGCTTCCCAAATTGGTTGGATCCCATTAGCTTGTGAGTTGATATTAGTACCTCCACATCCCCCCCCCACTGCCCCCCCCCCCCCCCCGAACAAACTACTCTTCTCAATGCTGGAATAGTTTGCTGGTACTTTTGTCAGCCCCACCCAAGCATTATTCCTCCTCAGCTTTCCTTCTGGTATCTTCCATGTCATTTGCAGCCTTGGAATACAGTAACTTGTCTTCCTACCAGTGTCCTAAAAGGTGACTTTATCCTACCTATTATTTCTTCACCATGGCAGTAATTTTGTGTTATTGTCACGGTGTGCTGGTTTACATGACATCTCCTCGCACCTTGAGGGGATGAGATTTCTTGGGAGAATATTTTCAGAATTTTCTGTACATCCTCCTTCTCACAAGGATTCAGAAACACGTGCCATCTTATAGAAGTTACAGCGATGAGATTTTAATTCTAATACTACATAAATATTGTTATTATTAACTAGGGTAATAATAATAGATGAGGATCATTATAAAGACTTGGCATGGTCTTTTCCTCAGAGTTTTCAGTGTTTCCGCTGGCACAATTGATGGTATCATTTAGTATACCAAGAAGATACGTGATCGTCCGGGAGCCATTATCAGCCTCTGTTAGAGCCTTTTCAAATGCAGTGCTTATTGTGTACGTTATGAATAAGAGAGCACAAAAATTATGCATGCGGGGCCAAATTCTCATCTTGCTCTGGACCCCCATGGACCTCTCTTTGAAGTCAATAGGAGCTCAGCAGGAGGTGGAACAAGATGGGAATTTGGAAAAGGAACGTGAAGAAAAAGGGATAATTTTCCCCGACCATATCATCATTTGGTGCGTGTTAAATGCTCACACAGTGTCTCACCCCAATCCCTTTTTACTTCAGTCTCAATAAAATTGCACGACAGATTTTTTTTGTATGTGTCTCTGTGTGTATATACTGTAGGTCATTTTCAATAGGAAGAGAATTGGATAACTTCAATTACTCTCCTGTAAGCTGTTATTATTGAACTGAGCCCGAAGTGCTTTATCTTCAATAAAGAAATATTCATATAATACAACTTTCATGCAAATTCAGGTGCTACAGGTTTTCAAAGATTTTCCAGAAAGAACATTTTTTCACTGGCCCAAATAATTAACAACTCGTCTTTGTGCCCTTGCTTTCATGCAACTAATTCTTAAAATTATTTTATCTGCCGTGGGATATCTACACAAATGTGCGCTCTCCCAGGACAACACTGTTTGAAATCAACAATGCAGTTTTTGTTTCTGCATTCTAGCATCCACCCCCCTCTTAGGATTTGAATTGTTTGGTACACACAATGGTAAAAGAATGTCCAGAGGGGAACTTTGAAAAACAACCTAACAGCCTATGAGCTGGTTGCCACACCTTCCACGTTCCAGCGGATGCCCACTCTTTGTCAAACTGGTACATACCTTTTGTGTAGGGCCTGCCCTAAGAAACTTGGCTTTCAAGGTAAAGCTGTTTTAGATCCCACCATTTTCTTTCAGGGCGAAGCCAGACTCAATCAGAATTTCACACCTGGATGTGTGTTGATGAAATGGCCTGTAACTTAAGACCATAAATATTCATGGGACACCTCACATAATTCATGATGGCCTATGATATATGATAGTAAACAATATCATTTACACTGAATCTTAAAAATATTGACAAAGACAAGTTCCTAAACACTGATGAAATCTTGTATTTTGTGTTATGATTTCTTGGTTTTATACTTGGTGCAGTTTTTCAATTAACTGCTCTGTATTCAGAGCAATTATTCATTTATTATAGTCAGTTTAGATACGGTAAAGATTAGAGGAGTAAAACAAATCATTTTAGTGACACTGGCTAGTGATACATTGTTATTATTCTGATTTTATTTATTTATTTTTTTATTTGGCTCTTGCATGGCAGGATTTATAGTACCTACTTTTGAATGCTAAGTCTTTTTCCTTCCTCATCTCTATTTTTATGATTTTAAATAAGCAAAAACAGCCATAAGATTTTAACTGGAGTTACCTATTTGATTTATCAAATGATGGATGCATGTGTAGAAATACTAATTCACTACGCACACACACAGTTTTAAAGTTAGTTTTTTGGTTGGTAACAAGATTTTCTTGGTTATATGGAATCAGTATCTGGTCTTTTCAGAACATGAAGATTCCCAGAAGTGTTGAAGACAGAGCTGAATTTATGTCGTACATAAACTAGGCATCAATATATGAAGAGCCTCATAAGAAAGAGCATGTAATTTTGAATGCAAGTAAACCAAGGTAACTACACATATTAGACATTTGGAAGTTAATGATATGGAGCACAATGCTCGCCGTCAACCCCGCAGTGCGGTTTTCCCAGGGTGTTGCAACGGCATGCCCTGTTATGTGTCATTTTGCTTCTAAAGGGGTTTACATGCTTTTAAAAGTGCCTTAGATTTTGGCAAAGTTTATTTTATGCATTATGCATAAAAGTTGTCATCAGGATTTAACAAAGCATTTTGCACAGAAAGATTAGAAATAAAAATCTCTGCACACCAACATGATTTGGATGGTTTTGCTAGATGGTGTGAACTTAAAAAAAAAAAAATTAGCATGTATCTTACCCTTTTCCCAAGTTTCAAAAGATTAAAAAGCTCCACGGCGTAGAGAATTTTAATGTACAGTGCTGGCTCGCCAACGCTTTGTTTCTCTTTCAGCTGGTTTTCTCTTGTTTATTGGTTATAATGTTAACAATTCCAAATCGCCGGAGCTGCAACATTCAGTCAAGGAATTGTCAGGTTCAACAACATGTGTGAGATATTTTCTACCTGACAAGTGAAAGTATTAAATGAGGCAACCTATCCCATATGTTTGGATTTTAAAATGTAGGACCCTCAGTGAAGTAAAGCAGTATTTGTGGATAAAAAGGAGAGATTGATAGGGAAAGCTTATAGAAAGGAGAAAATGTTGAGATTTTAAGTTTAGAATGACCATTTCAGGGTGGCTCAGTCTGTTAAGTGGTCGGCTCTTGATTTCGGCTCAGGTCATGATCTCAGGGTTCGTGGGTTCGAGCCCCACATGGAGCTCTGTGCTGATGCTGCAACAGTGCGGAGCCTGCTTGGGATTCTCACTCTCCTTCTCTCTCTGCACCTCCCCTGCTTGCACGCTCTCTCTCAAAATAAATAAATAAACTTAAAAAAAAATGACCATTTTACAGTGTTTTCTGCACCTTAATTTTTTAAAGTAGACACACGCTAGTTCCTTCAATGTTTTAAATGAAGAATGAAGTGCCATGGGAGGGAGCTGTACTTTGAAGGATCTGCCTGTGTGACTCAGTTTTATGGAGACAGTCCCGAAGAATTCTATTTTTAAAGGCGTATGGAGAAAGAGTAACTTTTTTTTTTTTTTTTTTTTAACAAGCAATGAACTAATTGGGTCGTGAAACTCAAGTCTTGAAATGTCTCTTCTGAAGTTGAACTCAGTGTCCTGACTTCCAGTGTGTGTCCCTGCACCCCCAGAGTCATGTCTAAATGTGGGTGTTACCCTGGTGTATGTGTCTTTATAATAGTCATTGGGCCAGTCATTCTGGCAAGTGGTGTTACTGAGACTATTTCTAGTAGCTGCTGATACGTCAGCCATTCTCACTGACTGGTAGCCTCACATCATTAGACCAAAGTAGTAAATTGAAGTCCCTGCTTTTTATTGCTATTTTTGGAGGTTTTATTATTGACGACCTTTGGGTGCAGCCCTTAGAAACCCACTTCTTTTTGGTAACCACAAAGCAGGACTCCTCGGAGTGTCCCTGCAGATAGCAATTAGATGAGTAAACTGTGAGCAATATCCACAGAAACCCAGAGATCTTGCTCTTTGCTAGTCATTGGACGGTCTTATGAGTGTCGTTTCAGGTAGCAATTAGCATTTTGTTAGTAATGTCATTGCACATTGTTATTATTATTATTATTTTACTATACTAGAGTTCAGTGGCTTCTTCAGCACTGAAAAGGCTTTAAAAATACATATATAACTTGCTCTTTTATTTTTGGCTCCTCACTTCCAGGAAAGTTAATTGGAACTGATTGGTTTTATTTGCTGACTTACCAAGTACCACAAAGCTGGAAACGAATGAAGAAACATTAGCTTTCCACTGTCTGCATTAGTTTTTAAACTCTATTCCTCCTAGCTTGTCTTTTATCCACAAACCATTTTTTTTTAAAGAACACCAGTCTCGGGATAAGAGGAGAAAATTGAATTGAAGGATCATAATAATAATGCTTTACACTTGCATAGATCTTTAAAAATTTTTTTTCAAGTATATTCATTTCTACCATAATTGGATTCCCATAACAGCCTTTTAAAATAGGAAGGAAGGAAAAGAACATTTATTGAATATCTTCTATACAAAGTGCATTCACCACATTATCTCATTTAATTCTTGTTGTGGTGCTGATGAGGTGAGAATTCTTTCTCCCAGTTTCAGGAGGAAATATGGGCTAACAGTATGATTTGTCCAGCCTTTTACAGTAAGCAAGAGGGGGGATCCTGGGTTTGAACCCTACTCTGTATGGTTCCAAAACTTAGTCCCGTCCACTTGGGTGGGTGTGGGCAGTTCAGATTATTATCTCATTTTTTTCAGTCATTTAAATTTGAGATACAGATAAGTGATTTGCTTGTAGTTATTCAGCTAAGCTAATGCCACCAGCCAAACCTGAATGTACATGTGTATGTATATTTGTTTTTGTTTCCTAGACTTGCATACTTTCTGTATGCACCTCTGATGTTCTGTCAGAAGTCAATGACGCTTTCCTGTCCAGACTGATTCCTCAGCTTCTCAGCCTGTGACGCACCCCCACTGCTTGAGGGCCCCTTAGCAGATGACTACAGAGACAGTAAGAGAGAGAGAGAGAGAGAGAGAGAGAGAGAGGATCAGTAGGGGAGAAGGTGAGAATCAGCCTGGATGATGCTTGTCTTTGCATCTGTGGGTGTACGGATTGCATTATTGCAGGGTGGGTTTTATGTTCAGTACCAATTTGAATCAGTGTTGAACTGCAGCATACCATAGCTAATATTTTTTGTGAGTACTGCCTCTAAAAATCAGATCAATACAATTAAACTTTAAACCAGTGGTTTTAATGTGAATATCTTAATACTTGGCACCAGAGTTGATATTTTAAATCTGATATATTGGAAAGAATAAATATCTTAGGGGAGAACTAATGGGAAAAGAGTTGAAATCATGTAAACCTGATTTGGGTAATAATCAGCCAGTCAATTAGTCCATACTATGGAGCCTGGTACCGGGCTATATTTTGTCTATCTCATGTGCCTCAGAAACGTCACCGGCCATCACGTTACGATAACACTTTCTAATCTTCAAAGCAATATCACGCACATTATTTCATGTTTGAAGTGTAAGGATAGCATCCTTCGTATCTTTTTCCTTTTTCCTTTTAGCTTTCCAGAATGGTGGGTGGGACTAATGAGCTCTAGTACCAACTTTCAAGGATTCCTCACTCTCTGGGGCTGGCATTGACTGCAAATAACCTTCAAAGAAGCCAATTTACTAGAAAGCTATCTTTTCCCCATTCCACGTACTTCAGAAGTGTCCATCCTAACTGTCTGCAGAGAGCTCTTATGGGAGGCAGGATTTAAAAGAGTTTCTGAATGGAGAAGGTGAGATGCTGTTCTAGAGAAATGGTTCCCCAGTTTTTTCTGTATTTTTCTTAAGCCCCATTGCACCATCTTTCTATCTCCCTACCGCAGGTTGCTCAGGCCCTTCCTCAGCCAAGTCCCTTGTCTTTCCTTCCATACTATACTCCTACTGCTTTAGTCAGGGCTTTGCCACTTCTTGCTAGGTCCAGTGCAATAGCTTCCCGAGTCGTCCTTCTCACCCAGTCATTCATGTGAATGCCAGACACCCTCCTCAAGCTTAGATAGACCTTGCTTCTCACCGAGAAATACACAGTGAGTTCTGATGCCTAAAGAATGAAGTAGAGACTTCTTGATCTGGCTTTCAAGGTCTCCATGAGTGACATCTTTGGAGAGTAATAGGAAAGCATTACTAAAGATGCAGCTTTAGGAGGCTGAAGAGCTCTCACATGTGTGACATTGAACCTTGCATGTGTGACATGTGATACTTAACCTCTCTAAGCCTTGGACTCCTCACTGGGAGGAATAAAGTAAGGCAGTGTACTGAAGGCACTGAACACAGTGCTTGGCTTCCTCAGTTAATGTTATTCACTTCAACTCGCTACTCACCGTTCAACATATTTTGGGTATTAAAAATGTGCTAGAGGGGCACCTGGGTGACTCAGTCGGTTGAGTGTCTGACTTCAGCTCACATCATGATCTCGTGGTTTGTGAACTTGAGCCTCACATCAGGCTGGCTGCTGTCAGTACAGAGCCCACTTCGGATCCTCTGTCCCCCTCTCTCTCTGCCCCTCCCTCACTCATGCGTGTGCGTGCGCATGCTCTCTCTCTCTCTTTCTCTCTCAAAAATGAATAAACGTTTAAAATAAATAAATAAACAAATGAATAAATATGTGCTAGGTATTGTGCTAAATCCTTTAGATGCTCAATCTCAATACTAGAATTAGCAAGACGGATGATTGTATTATGGCCATGATATAGACAGAGAAACTTGGGTTTGTAGATGTTAAGCAAATTTTCTAAGGTGACACAACTAGTTAGTGCCAGAATCAGAATTAGAACCCGATCTTGCTGACTCCAGACCCTATTCCCTAAACTAGAGCACTTTCCATCCATGCTTCCCTGCCTTTTTCCAGGCAAAATCTAGGATGTTCTTGCCTCATTTTAGGTCTATGAACATTCTTCATATGTTTCCAAGCTCAGGTCAAATGAGACTTCAAAAAAAGCAGAGACAACAACAGAGATAAAGAAAAGAAGGAAATAATGGGAGGAAATTTGGCTGTTAGAGAGTAGCCAGGATGTGTCAAAGTATAGATTTCTTATATTTATCTCAATAGCATTTTGAATTAAAGTTGTCTCATGGGTATCTGTGTTCTTAGAAGATGGTAAACTCTGAGGACAGTAGTTTATAATATATTGCTGCATATATTCTGATGATCAATATACAGAGAATCAGCTCCTTGAGAACTTATGCTGGAATCCTCTCTCCCATTGACAACGTAACTCAATAGTCTCAAATGCCAAGATGTAGGAGGATGTTGAGAAGGGGGTTGTTCCTTTCAGTGAAATTAAGATTTATGTTATAGGGCATCCTAGGTGGCAGTGGGAGAGGGCCAGTCAGGAAGACGCTAGCTGAGTGACTGACTGGGGGGGAGTAGAGGAATGGAGGTTGGTGGAGGCATGTCAGACAAAACGAGCTTCAGTGGGTGTCAGAGGGGCCTAGAAAAGTTGGAAGGTAACACTAGAGGTCAGGTAGACAGTAAATTTAAGTGCAACTGCAAACATTTTGGGGTTCATGAAATTTTAGATGTTTAAATGGTGTTCTCCTGTGAAAAATTTGGAAGTGCTGGTAGCAAAAATAACCTCAGTCTCAGCTAGGGTACTATTTGTCATTAAATACACTCTAAGTCTCACTTCCCATATCTACACAATGTGAATATTAAAAGACCATCCTGGATGACCTCACGGAATTATTGTGAAACTAAAGTAGAAAGGAATATGTAAGGGAATTGAATTTGAAAAGTAGTTTTACAGTTTTCTAAAGTGTTTTCACAGGTTCAAGGAATTGCTATTCCTATTAATAAAGAATAGGGCAACACCTGGCCTTTCAGTAGTTTTTCGTTGCATTGTTGAGATATGGCACCCACACACTTAAGAAGGCAAGACCATGGGCTATAATAGAAATTCAGAGGACAGAGTGTTCACTGCAAAGCAAGATTGCCAATTGTCAAAGAAATTTCAAAATAGAAGATGACACTGGAGTTAGCTTTGAAGACTGCATTGCAACTAGGTAGTTAGAAAGGATGAGTGATGGGTCCCAAACAGTGAGGGGCATTGGAAGGACAGGTGTACTTTACATTTTAAAGTAAAGGGTCAGTATCAGAGCAGTGGGAATGGAAAGAGGTTGGGGAGGCTTTGGGACTCAGGCACCCATGTCTGTGATAAAACACTGACATTCTAGAGGCTCATTTCCTCTTTTGTGAGCACAGCCTGGAACCCTCAGCATGGATCCCCAAAGAAATTTAATTTATTGTCTTCTCCTTTGCTACATTCTCTTGGAAATGTCAGGAGAGAAATTAGTACTATATATTTTCTAAAGCTAGAAGTTTAAGTTCTATCAACTTAGTGTTCTGTGCAAAGAAAAAGATGGCATAAATATTCGATATGGGGCCAAAAAGAGGTCTTACAGATTAAGTATTATGCAGGGTTTAAAGTCCTCTGCAAACTAATTTTTGAAGGCTTTATTTTTTATTTATTCTTTTTTAATTTTTTAGAATGTTTTTTATTTATTTTTGAGAGAGAGACAGAGCATGAGTGGAGGAGGAGCAGAGAGAGAGGGAAACACAGAATCCTAAGCAGGCTCCAGGCTCTGAGCTGGCAGCACAGAGCCTGACGTGGAGCTCGAACCACAAACCATGAGATCATGACCTGAGCTGAAGTTGGACGCTTAACCGACTGAGCCACCCAGGCACCCAGTTTTTGAAGGCTTTATTAAGTTGGGGTAAGAGTCCTCATTGTTCTTATTGTGTTGTGAATCTTGAGCTATAATTTGGAAAACACTGGGCAGGGCAGTTACACAAATAATGATCATTGGCTCAAGCTTCTTAATGGTAAATAGATGACTTGATTCCCTGAAGAAGGGAACAGGCAGCATTTTCTCATTGCTGTTAATTATAATTTAAGACAGACTCAATTTTGTATTAGTCACAGATGTTTCGTTTCTCAGTTCATATATAATGTGGCACATGGAATATCTCCAAAGAGATTTTAGAAGTGTTTGCAGTCTTGTCCATCTCTTTACCACTTGGTGTGGTCTCTTCCAAAAATCATGACATTTGGAAAGAAACTCAGATAAGTTTGAAGGCATTTTCAAGACATTTTGCTTTCAATGATCTCTAAAAATATTCCTATTGAAAGTGAAAATTGAGAACATGCTCTGAAAAACAAAATCAAAATGTATATTGTGTCTTTGGAAAGCGTGGTTTTGGGAGTGGCTGGGCTGTGTTTCAGTTGTGCCATGGGTGAGGGTGGAGATACAAATGCGTGATTTCTGAATAGATATTAGTCACAGAAACCTTTCAGAAGATCCAGTGTTTCTACTTCTATTAAGCAAAAAGTGTATTTCAAATGATTAGTCCAAGCAGCTAGTTCCCAAATTACTCCACTGTGGATTAATCTAACCAGGGAGAACTTATCAGTAGGACAAATCACTTGTGAAATTGTGATAGGTTTGGGAATGTTCCAAGATGTGGCAGGTTTGGAATGCAAACCCTTGATGAGACTGGGTGTGTCTGAGATTTAAAAGTTACCTAAATGTTAAATCAGCCACAAAGACAATTTGAAACACAGTAACACCTGTATTTTCTGCTGCAGTAGTATGATGTTTCTTGGAAAATAAAATAGAATTACCATAAGCATATTACAGTGAACTTTTCTTAGGTTATATTGACAAAACTTGGGGATACCAAATCTTTCCTTAAAAGAAAATACCACATTAAAAGAGTATCAAAAACATAATCAAATAGTTTAATTTTAAGATGAGCATTTATGAACACTTTTTTGGGGTAAGAACATGTAATTGTGGTACCTTATGAATACGTGATAAATTCATTATAGGCATGCATGCAAAGTTCCTTAAATATCATTCTTCCTCATTTTCAATTATTATTACATATATTATATTATTATATACTATTGTTATATCCATTAACAGAAATAAAGGCACAGTGAATTTGTATATTTATAATTTTCGTATTTTGTAATTCACATCTCTCTCTAAAATCCATCTGTGACATCCAGAGTCAATGAAGTTCAGGCAGTCAACCTTTAGAATAAAGTTCTTGCACAGTTTCTCCATGATCCATGGAGTCTTTCTTTTCAAAGTTTGGAGTGGGTTGATGGGAATAAATTCATTTCAGTAAATTTTTAGTAGTGAATTTTCTTGTGTAAAGTTCTGAATCACAGTTGGAACTCTTGATAGTTGCTTCAAAACTTTGGAAATTCCTCAGATAGGGTCTGAAACTGGCCCCCATACACAGAAGGCAAGGAGAGATGGAAGGAAGAGGCAAACCACTCCAGCTGGGTAGGTGGCAGTTTTAATAAACAAGGGAATTTACACAGGAAGCTTATCTTGGGTGGGCCCAAGATGAGTAATCTCCATACACACTGCTGGAATCATAAAGGTTTATATAGAGGTCTAAATGGAGTTTAGTCACATGTACTGTCCAGATGGTCTTGATAGCACATTACTCTCTCAAGGCTGTGTCCTTGACAAAGTTCCTACTGTGGGAACAGTGGGCAGGATGCACATTCGCAGGACAGGAAGGCCGCCGATTGTCCAGATCCATCTCATGGGTCAACATATGGTCACGTCCTCTTGATAATCTCCTCCAACATCAATACTTTTGGAGAAAGAGCTGGAGATAGGGAGAGAGGCAGGGAAAGGAGGGAGGAACAGGATAGAATATATGTTTTCTTGAAAATTAAAAAGATTACAGAAATGATTAAGTGGGGGCTTATTACACGTAAGCATTTTTCAGGTCTGCACCTCTAGTCCAGAAACAGTGTTTCCTTTCCCTTGACAATGCCATGTTAGTATTGTTTATTGCATCGTTTTCTCAGCAGTGAACGTCCAGTGTCCATAGAAAAAGCAACAGGCTGGGAGTCAGAAGGTCCAAATTCCTGTCTAAGCGTTGCTTTTGTTTTGCTTTAGGGGTAAAACACTTTGTATTTCTGGTATTCTTTCTTCAAACTATAGCATAAAGACAATAACACTGACTTCTTCACAGGGATAAGTAAGCCAGTATCTGTGAATTGTTCAGAAGAGACTTAACTGTAGGTAATTGGAATAGTGAGGAGGGGGGATTTTGAAGATCTTGAGTGGAGGTGTTTGTATCAAGTGGACAAGCATGACAGAGCAATCACATCATTCATCTTATTTTAAAAGAAATGTCCCTCCAACTCATTGTAGCTCTTGACTGAGAGGACATCTGAGACATCTACTTTTCCAAGACAGCAACTCAAGTTTGAAGGCAGGTACAGTTCAAAGTCCAAGAAATGTTGCTTACCATCAATTTTAAGTCTTTGATGTGGTTTGGCAGGATGCCAGACTTGTGTGGTGTCCTGCACTCTGTGGATAACCACTGAAGGTTTGGTGATTTGGTATTAGAATGTTCCATTTCATTAAAAAAAAAAAAGAATATTCTATTTCAAAGCTTCTGAAGGGCAAAGATTCTGAACACCAAGTAGAATTCTGTTGCTTAAGGAGCCCCAGTGCAGTGGACAGCATAACAAACTGTTTCTAAAATGAGGTAATATACACATCCTTCAGTCTCAGAGAGGCTATCAGAGCCTCTGGGGTCCTGTCGCATTTCTAGCTAGATCTAGAGTGTGAGTGCTGAGTAGAAGTACAGTTAGGTTTGCAGGCATAGCTGCCCTCGCTTCAGTTTTGAACAACCTCACATTAAGTTTCTTCCCATTCCTTCAAACTGTCTTCCTAGCTTTGCACATATATCTATTTGTTTCAGAGAAAAAAAAAAGACGGGAGTTGAATGACTTTCAGAAGCGATGTTTGCTTGCTCAATATGGTAAAATGACATTTAAAGAATATTCTAAATTAATATTTTCCCCTCAGAAATTTTGTAACATGTTACTGTGTAGCTCTAAAGAGAATTTTGGATTGATAGTTTCAAGACTAATTTTGGGCATGGTGAACTCTATTGTTTGGCATTGTATGAACCTCAAATATCTATTTGATAATACTTCTGTGTATTAGTTATCTATGGCAACAAAAATGCTATGTAACAAGCAACCTCAAAACCTAAGTGGCATACTACAAGAGATACTTATTGTTACTCATGGGTCTGCAGGTTAACTCATGGCTCTGCTGATCTGACCTGGGATCAATGAAGACAGCTCCTTTGCCAGCAGCAGAATATCAAGGCAGCTACATTCTCTGACATATCTGAGGCTTTGACTGGGAAATTTGGGTTGGTTTGGCTCTGGACCCCTGTCTCATCTACCAGTGGGATAGCCTGGGAATGTTCATGTGGTGAGGGCAGAAGAGCAAGAGAGGAAACAAAAATGTGCAAGTACTTTTTCAAGTCTCTGCTAGTGTCAAGTGTGTTCCTGTCCAATTGGCCAAAGCAAGTCACATGACTGGAGTCAGAGTAAGGGTAGGAGGAGCTTATAAAATGTCAGAGCCAGAAGGGTTCACACAGGAAAATCATTAATTTGGGCCATTAACGAAATTAATCTGCCACTTCTATCTACGGTGTAATGATGGTTTTACAAAGGTAACCTTGAGATTCATCATGACCTTGAAGTATACTTTCAACGTTTATTTATTTATTTTTTTTTTATTTTTGGGACAGAGAGAGACAGAGCATGAACGGGGGAGGGGCGGAGAGAGAGGGAGACACAGAATCGGAAACAGGCTCCAGGCTCTGAGCCATCAGCCCAGAGCCCGACACGGGGCTCGAACTCACGGACTGCGAGATCGTGACCTGGCTGAAGTCGGACGCTTAACCGACTGTGCCACCCAGGCGCCCCGAAGTATATTTTCAATGAAAAAAGCATATTGTTTATTTTGGTGTGAAAAACATTTAGTCATGTTCTCATTCTTTATGAATTTGTAATCCATTGTTCGATATTATGCATTCATATGATGATAAATATTTGGTTAACCACATACCAAATCACATGTTAAGAATTTATATTGTTCTTGGTGTTGGTAGGCTTGGGGCTTGAGTAATCACACAAAACTATACAATTTTCCCTAATTTAATCTTCACAGATTGAGAAAAAATTACTTTTAAATGAAAGAAGAATCACATTTGTGAATACATGTAATTGACGAATAGTTCTTAATTAGTTACTCCAGATACTAAGACTAGTATAATGGCATGAAGCATTAAAAAGAGGCCAAGGAGAGTATAGTGAGTGGGCAATTGAACTGAGACTTGAAAAGTTAAGGTCAAGCCAGATGGGCATTGGCACGACTTATGAAGTTTTGTGGCACATCCTCCTTCTCTGCTCTACCTTTGAGTCTTATAAACACAGTCCAGTTGGCTTTGCAGACTGTGAAAGTAATGAGTTATTGATGGGAGTGAGTGCCAGGTGAATAACTCTTTCCTTGAAGATCTCTTCAGGCTGTGGCAACTGGAAGCAGCACAGAAGGAGAAATTGATGGCCCATATTCAGCTTTTGAATAGTAAAGCTTGAAGAGCTTTTAGGTACCGAACAGCTTGAGGAAAGGCAGGATAATGGGACATAATTGTACTGATTATGCAGTTGAGGTATGTTAAAGAAAAGTCTGCTAATTCTGTTAAATGGTGGCATTTTGTAGCTCCTGTTAATATTTTTAGTAGAGGAACAAGCAATGAGTTTATTGAGTTTTATTCAAAAAGATTAGCTCTTAAATCAACTCTAGCACCTTGGCATTTAATGGTTCAAGGCACTTCTCAACATAACCTCACTAACCCTTCCAACATCCGTGAAGTGTATGTGGGTGTCAAACGTTTATGACTAAGAAGTCTTAGCAAGTAATAACAAGTGACTTGCCCAAGGTTATACCTAAGGTAAAGCACTAATTTCTCCTCTGTGGTAAGCCTATCCCAGATTTGGGGGGGAGGCGATTGGGGGGCCCACATTATCTCAGGAGGCTATTTAGCTTGCTGAGATAGAACATTCAGAAGCAATAAACAACAACAACAACAAACCAAAAGGAAAATCTAAGCTCCGAATCATTTTATACAAGAAACTTTTCCAGATTAATTTATGTTGTCTGGTAAATAAAAGGTATAGGGATTAAAAGATTATTTTTGTTAAAATGTTTTAGTGATTTGATGACTCTCTTTTAAGTGGAAACTGTTAGAAGACTGTTTCTTTACATTTTATTGATGTTGTATAGTGTCTATAATCTAGGAACTCTGTAAGTATAAATTAACAATGGGAAATAAATTTCTTTCTTTGCCATGCTGAGTTATTTTATCATTTATTAGGTCACTGAACCTATTTCTTCAAGTACTCCTCTGTGATGTTCAGTGTTGTTCATCAAGTATATATGGTTCCCCTTCTGGGCATATATGTAGCCTGTCATCTCCAACCCTCTTGGAGTTAAGTATGGCCATGTGGCTTGCTTTGGCTTGTGTGGTACATGTCACTTCTGGTGGACACTTTAAGAGACAGTGTGTGTTTCAGCACATTCTCTCTTGAAACCTGGAGTGGTGACCAGCAGTTTTCAAATAGTGGTTGGAACCCTGAGTGATAGCAATGAAGAGTTATCCTTGACAATCTGCAACACATACGTAGCATGAACAAGTAAAAGCCCTCAGCCCTGCCCCCCCCCCCTTATAATCCATTGAGATTTGGAGTTGTTTTTGAGTTCAACATAAGCTAGTCTAACCTGACTGACATAAGAATTTGTACCTAGAATCTGGGGTGCTGCTCTAACAAATGACCTAAAATATGGCTAGCATGGGTTGGCTGCATCGGGTGTGTTTGGCAAGGCATTACAAGAAAGACAAATTTATTCTATTGAAAGATTTTGTATATCTACAAGCATGGAGTCCAAAAACTCAGAGACGTGCATAATTGCTTCCAATTCAAACAGGAAAGCATAAAAATGAGAAATTCTTATAATTGTTCCAAGGGACACCTATTGTTAAAACCTATGGATAGATCAAGTTTTAGCCAGCAAATACTTTTCAATTGGACAAAAAGGGCTAAGAGAAAAGATATTGAAGTTGTGGATCTCCTGGAGAAGCCTGATATTCCCAAAGTATCAGCAATAAAGACGAGGAAAGAGGGGGGTGGCAATAAAGGAAAGGAATATAGCAAATCTGAGAATTCTGTTTAGAAAAGAGCTATAATTATTGGTATATGAAAATTACGAAAATAAAATTGATAAGAGGCCTACTAAGTTTTAAAGAATCTTATACTACCCAAGAAATGACAAGCCTACAAAAAACCCTCAAGATTTAAAATGACTCTTAAAGTTATAATTGTCTGAGGTCAAGAAGAGGTTGAAAAAGCTACTCAGTTTCAAAGGAGGATATATTCCTTGAAGCCCATTTCATATGTGGCCATAGATTATAATGGGAAGGAATAAACTTCCAGAAGACAAACCCAAGGACCACAGTGAATAAGGAAATAATCAGGGCCTCATCAGGGAGTAGTTTTCTTTTTTTTCTTAAAAAAATTTTTTTAATGTCTATTTATTTTTGAGAGAGAGAGAGAGACAGAGACAGAGCACAAGCAAGGGAAGGGCAAAGAGAGAGGGAGACACAGAATCTGAAGCAGGCTCCAGGCTCCGAGCTGTCAGCACACAGCTCGACATGGGGCTTGAACCCATGAACTGAGAGATCATGACTGGAGCTGACCAGGTGCTTAACCGACTGAGCCACACAGGTGCCCCAAGGAGTATTTTTACCTCCAGACAGGGCCCATCAAAACACCTGCCCAGGACTTTGGGCTTGTCCATGCACAATAGACCATGGACAAGAGATCTGTGTATCCTGTAGTGATGATGAATGATAAAGAGACCACTGTGCATTCTTCCAAGATCCTAGGCTTTGTGTTTGATGCTGTAATCATATGAAATTTTCGAGTTCTGTCTCCTGGGCAGATATAATTATGTTTTGTATACAAGAATGAGAATGATAATCAGAAGGACAGATTGCAGTAGTTACCAGTTTTGTTTACCAAATTGTTCTGGTTCTCTTCTTAGACACATGGTAGGTTGGAATTTTCTCAATTCCTTTATCCAAAGACATGAAAACAGAAATTCCTTTGGGTGAGAGCTTAAAGAGTCAGACCTATGCTCTTTCTTTCCTTTTGGTTTGGGTGCCAGCATCTTTCAACAGTCCCTCCCTCAGCTCAAACCTGTGTGGGTTATGAACCTAAAGTCTGCAATGCTGATCTGCAATGGATATTGTGTGTCTGAAAAGCAAACCATTGTTGTTTTAGACCACCGTTACTTTGGGAGTTGTTTGTTACTGCAACGTATCCCACTCTAACTTGACAGATCTGTTCCCCAGTTGGAAAATGGGGATGTTAAATGCATATTGATAAAGTGCATAAATTTAAAATATTCTATTATGCTATTGAGCATTGGTATATATTTTTTCCACAAAACAAAACAACAGTCAAAAATACTTAAGTTTCTCAAAAGCAATTTTACCCTCTATGGGAAAAGTGTCCTATTATCTGTGATATTAAAAAGTGTCATCTTGGTGGAACACTAGTAATACTAAATAACCTACGTATCTCAGAATTTGATAAGGGGATAAACACAGGTAGAGTTGAGACACATTTGTATTTGTAAATACACAAACAAATTTATGGGGTTAATCAAATTTTATTATTTCTAATCCTGAATCTGATCTCCTACTGGGGCCTGGAAGAATTCTGTTCTAAGCAAGTCACTAGAAACATAATGTGTGTATGGTGGGAGAGGTGGGTGTGTGTGGGTGTGTGTTGAGTTCTACTGAATCACTGGGCATGGGCTATTCTTGGAGGCAACTAGACACTAGATTTGAAAGAATCATATTCTTATCTGATATATAAATGCTGTGTTTCTCAATAATTATGGATAGGTTGAGTGTAGATTTCTCTGACATGAGCATGAGCCTTTCTTGCAAAGGTTATTAATACTGTGCAGTGCTCAATGCTTGCACTTAACAATATAGCCGTATTATATTCTGTACTTATACTTACAAAGCAATTTTGTAATGCCTCTTATTTACTTTATGGTATCCTGCAATGCCTAGGGAACAGTAACTTAGACAGAATCAGCCAACTACAATAACAAGCCAGGCATATGTTATTATTGCTTTAATGGTAGACTTTTGATATTCAATTACTCAACAGTTGCCTGGTGCTTGGGTTTGTGACTTTTTTGAGCCATTGATTTCTACCTCCCCCACATTCTTCCACATGATATAAGCAGTAATCATTTGGTGAAATGCTAAATCTCAGTATACTAAAAGTGGCTTTGGGACATGGGACTTCATTGACCAATACCAAATTCATTTGCAGAAAAAGTATAGGGTAGTACATGAATTCTCAAATTTGGCTACATGTTGGTGTTACCAGCAGGATTTTAAAAGTAGCTAATTATCTGAGTCACACTCCCAGAAATTCTGATTTAATTGGTATGGAGATTTTTTTGAAAATTCCCAGGTAATTCTAACATGTAACAAAAATTTGAGAATAACAAGTGTACTGGTTAAAAGCACATGCTCTGGATTCATACAGATCTGGATTTATATCTCTGATTCCTTCTTACTAGCTGTGTAAGCCTAAGCAAGTATTTAAATTCTCCAAGCCTTAATTTCCTTATCTTTAAAGTTAGCATAAAATGTTACTGTAAGTTTTAAATGGGTTAATATATGTAAAGAGTTCTGTGAGTACCTGACACATAGAAAGCTCTCAATAAATGTTTTAACACTAGATTAATTATTAATTCAAGGTTGGGGGTCTTGAAAGCAGGATAAGGATTGACTTGCAGAACAAAGATTAGACGCTTCAGAGAGAAGAAGGAACATATGTAAAGGTGTGGAGTTGAGCAGGTATGACGTATTCTGGGGATGATGTGAAATTCATTGAGGTGGAAACATGATATGGGTAAGACAGACTAGAGAAAGACGAGGCTGAAGATATTGCTAGCAGCCAGATTTTAAGAATTCTGTATTATAAGTATTAGAGCTGGGTTTTTACCTTTAAATTAATGGTAGTTCTTATTTGGACACAATGATGTTTTGCAATTAATTGTGAGTTATGTTACAGGTAAAGTGAAAACGAGATTCATTTTTATTCATTCCATAACATTATTCTTCCTCACTGGCAGTCTGATATCTTTCCTTAAATATGAAATAGTAAAGTAAATGCAGCAGGTGTGCCAGAAATTACTCATAACCTACCACACAGCTTAGTTTAGGTCCAGGCCACCCTTACTCATGTCGTATTATTATTTGTGAGGATTGAGAATTATTTTTATGTTGTGAGATGTCATTTCAGAGCTATATTTATTATCTTTATCTGTGGATGAATTTCTGCCTCAGACCACGATGGAGCAACTGGTACTAGACTGGCCTTCCTGCCGTAAACAATGAGTAAACAACTAGAAAAGTGGGCATCTGTGTGAAACAACTCTTTGGACATCAGACTACAAGCAGCACACAAGGTCGATGAAAGGTAGAAAACAAAAAAGGCAAGCCCTATGATGACCCTGCTTTCTCCCTCGAAATGTTTACTAGACCACAGCAAAGGGAGGAGAAACCAAGCAGAACACAATGGTCTTGCTGAGCTAAGACGGAAATTAGAGTGTGGGTAAGCTGAAGCAATCAGAGTTTGTAGGACAGAGTACCAAAGATGAGGGAGCCATGCAGAGAAAGAGTTTCATACACCAGCATGGAGTACCCTTGTGTTTTTTAGCTGAATAGCAAGTTGCATGTGGACAGGGCAAGACTTCCACAAGGCTTGGCAAAGGACAATTACTGGGAAAGAAAGCACCAAGGACATATAAGCTGAAAAAACTCTCAGGGCTCAACAGGGTGGGGAGACATTTGGTATCCAATCAGTCAGTGTAGAGAGACTTCATGGCATACTCATGGTTGATAAAGATCCCGTCCCGGAAAAAAAAAAAAAAAAAAGATCCCAGAAATCCCAAGTGTTAAGAGTAAGAACAAATTAACCATTGAGTAAAGATTACTCTATACCTGTCCTAAAAACAGCAATGACAACAACAACAACAACAACAACAACAACAAAACAAGCCTCCAAATAACCAAGCTGATCTACAAGTAAATTAGCTGCTTACCAGGAGTAAGACTAACATTTAAAAAACAATTTTTTTTTAAATGTTTTACTTATTTTTGACAGAGAGAACGTGAGTGGGGGAGGGGCAGAGAGAGTGGGAGACACAGAATCCGAAGCAGGCTCCAGGCTCTGAGCTGTCAGCACAGAGCCCGACGTGGGGCTTGAACTCACAGATCGTGAGATCATGACCTGAGTGGACGTCGGATGCTCAACCGACTGAGCCACCCAGGTGCCCCACTAAGACTAACATTTTTTAAAAGAAAACAACAAAACTCAGACACTGAATACCGTAATGTTCACAATGTTCAAATTACATCCAAAATTATATGACATGAAAAAGCAGTACCAGTAGAACCATAAACCATACCAGTAGAAATAGATCCAGAAGTGAAAGAGATGATGGAATTAAAAGATAAGGAAATTAAAATACTGATTATAATTACATCAACAATTTAAAGGAAACAGGAACATGAATAATTAGAGAAATAGAAAGCATAACAAAGAAAAAAGAATCTTCTAGAGAAAGAAAAAAATACAGTATCTAAAATGGATAATTCACTTAATGGATTTAAGAGCAAATCAATCACTAAAGAAGAAAATGTCAGTGAATTTGGAGACTACAAAAATTTAATAGAGCCTTTCAGACCTGTGGACAATGTCAAGTAATTTTGCATATGTTTAATTGGAGTCCCAGAAAAGGTAGAGAGTGGAGCAGAAATACTATTTTTAAAAATGGTTGAAATTTTCCAGATTTGGCAAAAAAATATGAACACACAGGTCCAAGAAACCTAACAAATTCCAAGCAAAATAAAAGAAATTTCCACCATGGCACATCATAATAAACTTGCTGAAAATCAATGATAAAGAAAAATCTGTGAGTAGTCAGATGAATAAAAGAAAACATGCCCTACGCAGGCAAAAATATGAATGACTGGAAACAATGCAAACTAGAAGAAAAGGAATGACATCTTTATATTTTTATTTTTATTTTTAAAGGAATGACATCTTTAAAATTCTGGAAAAACAATGCCATCAAAAAAAAGAACTAAATGAAACAAAGCAAAACAAAATCAATGGACATCATAGTGTTCCATATCAAACAAAAATATCTTGCAAAAATGTCTTTCAAAAATAAAGACTAAATAAAGACATTTTGAGACAGTAAAAAAGAAATAACTTATTGCTAGAATATATATTTATAAGACATTTTAAAGAAAATTTTTCAGGCTGAAGAAAAAATATAAGTTGGAAATTCAAATTTACATAAAGGAATGAAGATTATTAGAAATTATAAATATATAGGTAAATATAAAGATTTTTTACTTAAAAATCTTTTTAAAAAATTAATTTATTTTTATTTTAGAAAGACAGAGAGAGAGAGAGAGAGAGCAGGGGAGATGGGCAGATGGAGAAAGAGAGAATCTCAAGCAGGTTCCTTGCTCAGTGTCAAGCCCAATGTGAGGCTCAATGCAGGGATCCATTCCATGACTCTACGATCATGACCTGAGCTGAAATCAAGAATGAGATGCTCAATTGACTGAGCCACTCAGGCACCCATAAAATTTATCTTTAATAAACAACGTATTGGGTAGTCTAAAAAATGCAGAAATAACATGTATTTACAGGAAAGATGGAACATAGGAAGTAGAAAAATACAGCTGTCTGGTTCTTAAATTATTTGTGCTATAGATTATTTGAAGGTACATTGTGATAAGTTGATGATATTGTAAACTTTAGAGCAACAACTAAAAAAATATATAAAACAAAGATACATATGTAATAAATTAAAAGAGGAGATAAAATGGAATAATCAGAAGAAAAATCACTTTTCCAAGAGAAGGAATTAAAAGAAAAAAGGAAAAAAGAACAGACACCAATAGCAAAATGGTAAACTTAAATCCAACCATATCAAAATTACAGTACACACAAATAGCCTAAACAGATCTATTGAAAGGCAAAGATTATTAGATTGAATAAAAAAATCAAGGGATGGCTAAATGCCATTTATAAGAAATGTACAAGTAAGGGGGGTGGTGCCTGGGTGGCTCAGTCAGTTAAGCATCTGACTTTTGATTTCTGTTCAGGTCTTGATCTCAAAGTCTGTGAGATCAATCCAGATATTGGGCTCCATGCTGACAACACAGAGCCTGCTTGGGATTCTCCTTCTCTTTACCTCTACCTCTCCCCCCGCCCTGCTCTCTCAAAATAAATAAATGAACTTTTTTTTAAAAAAAGGAATGCATTAGTAAGTTAAAGTAAAATAATAGAAAAATTACACCATGAAAATAACATAACACATCTGGAGTGGCTTTATTCATATCAGACAATGTAGACACTAGAACACCAATTATTAATGGATAGACCTTTAGAAGAATATTAAAAGGGTCAGTTGATTAAGTAAATAAAACAATCTTATATGTGTATGCACTTAATAACAGTTACAAAATACATAGAGAAAACCTGATAGAACTGAAACGTGAACATAGAAAAAATTTCACAATAATAATTAGAGTTCTCAGTGTTCTTTCAGCAATAGATGGAGCAACTAGACAGAAAATCAGTAATGTAGAAATCGTGAAAAACAATATCAACCAATCTGACCTTATTGACATTTGTAGAATATTGTACTCAACAACAGTACTATACAAATCCTTTTCAAGTGCTATTCTGGGGCTATCTTCAAAACATTTAAATCAAACACTATGTTTTTTTTTACCATAACAATTAAATTAGATATTAATAACAGAGATATCTAGAAAATCAGCACATACTTGGAAATTAAACAACATGCTTCCAACTAACTAATGGGTCAAGTAAACAATTAAAAGGGAATTGTATAATACCTTGAAGTAAATGATTATGAAAATGCAATGTATGAAATTTTCACCTAAAGCAGTACTTTGAAGGAAATTTGTAGCAGCTAAAACCGTGCCTCCAGGGATATTTACAGCTTTAGATGAGCATATTAGAAAAGAAGAAAGGTTTAAATTCAGTGATCTAAATTTCACTTTAAGAGACTAGAAGTGAAAAGGAAAGTTAAATCCAAATTAGGTAGAAGGAAAGAAAAACAAAATAATTTGAAACAAGTCATAGCCTAAACATAAGAGCTAAAATTGTGAATCTTCTAGAAGAAACCAAAAGAGAAAAATATTCAGCACCTTGAGATAAGAAGAGATTTCTTATGTAGAACACTAAAAGCATAAACTAAAAGAAAAGTGATGAATTAGACTTTATCAAAACTAAAAACATCACTCTTTATAAGATACCATTAATGGGAGCCTGGGTGGCTCAGTGGGTTGAGCATCTGACTTCGGCTTAGGTCATGATCTCACGGTTTGTGAATTTGAGCCCCATGTTGGGCTTTGTGCTGACAGCATGGAGCCTGCTTGGAATTCTCTGTCTCCCTCTCTCTTTGCCCCTGTCCTGCTCTCTCTCTCTCTCTCTCTCTCAAAATAAATAAACGTTAAAAAAAATTTTATAAGACACCATTAAGAAAATGAGAATATATTTGCAATACATATAGCTGCTAAAGGACTTACATGCAGAAGACATAAAAAATGCTTAAAACTCAATATTAACAAGTTAAATCCAGTTTAAAATGAGAAAAATATTTGAGAATACTTCAAGCAAAAGAAGATATACAAAACGACAAAAGACACGTGAAATAGTGTTCAACATCCTTAACTGTTAGGGAAATGTAAATTAACATCACAGTGGGTACCTCCACATACTTGCATGGCAAGAGTATGGAACAATCAGAATTGTTGTATATTGCTAATGGGAATAGAAAGTGGTACAACTACTTTGGAACACACTTTGTTAATTTCTTATGAAACATTTAACAGAAATTCAACTCTTAGGTTTTTATTCAATAGAAATAGAAACATTTCTAGACGGAACAGAAACACACAAAGATGTGTATACAAATGCTTATAGTAGCTGCTGCTACCGCTTCTGCTTCTTTTCCTTCTGCTGCTTCTCCTTCTTCTCCTTCTCGTTTTTCTTCTTCCTCCTCTTCCTTCTTCTTCCTTCCTTCTTCCTTCTTTCTTCTTCTCCTTCTTCTTCTTCTTCTTCTTCTTCTTCTTCTTCTTCTTCTTCTTCTTCTTCTTCTTCTTCTTCTTCACTCCAGTGCCTAGAATAGTGCCTGGTATAAACATTTTTGGGATGGGTAGGTGGGGGTAGGCTGGCTGCATACTTGAATGTTTCAGAATGATAAAGATTATGAATGAAAAATTATCAATATATATCATCATAAACTTTTTTTAGATACACATATTCTGATAAATATATATGTACATTCTGATTGTATGTGTTTCATTGTTTTAGAGAGATTTATAGGACTCCATGTAAGAGTGACTCAAAGTAATAGCTGAGAGGATAGATATCATTGTTTCCTTTATTGTCAAATTGTACTTCTCACAAGTGAACCTGTTTCATGGATCACTCATTCATTCATTTATTCATTCAGCACTTACCAAGAACCTTTGGGCATTGACAATAGATATATACAAAATAAGATGCATGGGAGAAGTAGTATGGAAGTACAGAGATGGAAGAAAGAATCTGTGTTTGGAAAAGAGATTGAGGAAGTGGGAAAATCTTTGAAAAGAACTTGCCTAGTTCTAATTGATAATAGAAGTATATCAAGTGGAGAAAGAAGAAAGGGATTTCCAGGCAGAGGGAGATGCTTTAGTAAAAGCAAGAGGTATAGAAACTCAAGAAATCATTTGTGATGACTAAAGTATAGTGTGTGTTAGAGAATGGTGGAGAGTGATGTTGGAAAAACATGTTGAAGTCTGATAATGAAGGATCTCCAAGGCCATGCCAAGAAGTATATGTAGTAGGTAATTTAGGAACCATCAAAGGACTTCTAGGAAGGTGACATGAGCAGTTTCGTGATTTACAGGATAATTCTTACTGCAGTTAGGATGAGAGAGTGAGCCTGAAGGCATGGAGATTAGTTAAAAGACCGCTAACAGTTTTTAAGCAAGAAATGAGGCCTAAATTAAGACAGCAGCTGTATGAATAGGGAGGAAAGGACTGATTTCAAGATTAAAATTGATGGGTCTTGGGACCTATAGGGGAGTGAGAGAAAAAGAGGAGATAGAGCTGACTCTGAGTTTCTGGTTGGGAGTCTTGCAGATGGGGCTCTAATTGATCCACTGTGACCTGCAATTGATTGGCCTTCCTGGTTCACCTCATTTCCTCCATTGACCTTTCTCCCCAACTTTAACTCCAGGAAAGAGGTTTCCTTCTACTTTGGGCTCATTAATACTTCTTTTCATTCACCAGGTATAGAACCTACTAGCTAATCAATCTGCAGGAGTAACCTTTCCTTTTCCTCTGTGTCAGCAGCTGAGTATCTTACAGATTGATTCAATATGCTCTCAGTTCTGTCAAAACTGTTTCAGGATACCTAGAGAGCTATTTCACTGCCTTGTAGGTTTGCACATCTTCTAACAACCTGCTGTAATACTTTAATTCATTCAACTTTTTCTTATTATCCCCTTGTATCCACTTATATCAATCCATAGATGATATCAATTCCAGTCTCAATGGTCTCTAAAGGTTTGTTCTTAGTCCTTATGTGGGATGTAGATTTCTGACTGTGGATTCAATATTGAGATAAGTACTGTAAGGAGAGAAACAGTGCACAAAGGGTGGTTTCTTACTTTTCAGAGTTTAATAATCTAGATGAAGAGATGAGACTCTACCCCTTCTCCCTTTTCTTCCTTCTTTCCTTACTCTCTCCCTTCTTCCCTTCCTTCCTTCCTTCCTTCCTTCCTTCCTTCCTTCCTTCCTTCCTTCCTTCCTTCCTTCCTTCCTTTTTTTCCTGCCTGCCTTCTTTCTTTCTCCTTCATAAACTAAATTAAATTAAACTAAACATAAATACTGCGAAGGTATCAACAGTGCAAAGATAAGTAAAACATGAAGCTTTCTGATCACACAACAACCAATAATTAATTGACAAATTACACGGCACAAAACTGAAAGCTAGTTTAACAGGGAAGTCCTCATAGAAAAACTAGTACACATTTAAGGAATATTTATTATTAGTAGTATTATGTGTAAGAACTCTGATAAGCATAGGACATCTTGATTTTAGGAATTAACTAGCAAAAACAGTCAGGATATTCATCTAGATTAGTTGAAAAATGTAGGTGAGATGCTGGTATAGTTATATGGATTAAAGGGCAATTCTCGAGATTATGAATAAACTAGGGCTGTGTCAAAGTGAATAGAATTTTCTAGGAATATGTGTTAGGACTCTGCCTTTAACCATATCTTATTCATCAATGGTTGGATAAAGTCATATAAGGCTGGTTTATCTAAAGTATAGACAGTGAAACAGGATCTTATTATACAACATATCACATCGAGGTTCAATATGAATATGGAAGTATAAAATTTCTGAGTCAAAAATAATAAATAAAATGAATTTAGGTTCAAAAAATTCATGATGGTAGTATCAGGGCAAATTGCCTTAACAGGTTGGAAACGTTTTTGGAGTTGTAGTTGCCTATGTGACTTGGAGTGACATTGCTGCAAAACTAATCAAATACCACATCAGTGGGAAAAGATCATGGGGGCAGGCGTCTCCCTAAAAACAGCATTAGCTAAACCACATGTACTATTGAATGTCCAATTCTGTGTCCCTTATGTTTAGAAGGTTACATGCAAACTAGAGCATGCTCTGACAGTACCACTCATGATGTTTTAGAAACCATATCACATAGAAACTAGACAAGAGATGACTATAAAAAAACATCTGAAAAATTACTTCAAAAAGTTAAAAAAATTTTTTTTAATGTTTATTTATTTTTGAGAGAGAGAGGGAGTCCAAGTGGGGGATGGGTAGAGAGAGAGGGAGACTCAGAATCGGAAGCAGACTCCAGGCTCTGAGCTGTCAGCACGGAGCTTGATGCAGGGCTCGAACCCACAAGCAGTGAGATCATCACCTGAGCTGAAGTTGGACGCTCAACCGACTGAGCACCCAGGCACCCCAATTACTTCAAAATTCTTAAAGATCATGAAAAATGAATAGGCTTGCTCTGTCTTGTTTCAGAGAGCAGATATGGCAAGAACAGATACAAATTTTAGTGAGGTGAATTTGGACTCAAATCAGAGAATTTTCAGTTTGGTATTCTACAAATAATTGAGGTAGTTTCCATCATTTACACAATAAGTGCCCTTTCACTGACAGTATTCCAACAAAGTCTAAGTAGATGGTCATTTGTTGGAGATGTAATTAAATGATATCCTATTTGAGTGGAGAGCTAGATGAAATTATCTATAAGCTTTCTTCCCATGCTAAGTCCAAACAAGCCTTATTTTTGTGTCTTCTCTTAGTAGAGGAAGTTGAACAATGTATTGATTAGATTAATAGGTCAATGATAGAATTATGGGAAGGAAGTAGAGGGAAGAATATTGAATATTTTTTTCTGCTGTGCTGTAAAGAATGTATATTTTCCTAAGAACACAAAGAAAATTTTAGTAGATATCTTAGAAGTTGTTTTGAACTGACTTATACCAATAATAGAATCCTTTACTTCATTTTAGTCCCAAAGTGAAAAGGGAACCAGTAATACATTCCACACATCCTTTTGAAATAGTTAATTGTCAATGCCTAGTGTGGAATAGATTTTAAAAAAAACAAACACCTAGTAATTAGCTTCTAGTTAAGGCATTTTATTCAACAAATACCAATGCTTAGCATACATGTGGGACTTTATATTTGCCAAGTTATTAATTTGTTTTCATATTAACCATGGGAAAGCAATGAAGTGATACCTTTACCTATAAGATGAAAAACATTAAGACCACTAATATGCAGAATCACCAAGTCTATCATTTTTCAAAAGACTTGAAGTGGTATTTATTTATTTATTTATTTGGTGGCCTTGATACCGTATTTCAAGACAGTGAATCCAAGGAGCCAAGTAGTTGATGTGATTCATTTGTTAACGTTGCCCAAAATATCAAGCTGATTCTTTTTTCTGAGGCCCATTCTTTGAGCTTAGCTGATAATTTTATAGTTATTATAGAAACAATACTTTTTAAATTTTGTAACTCATTTTTGTTGCCTACAAAGAAGCTTTAAACTACCTAATATTATTTAACAGCTAAAATGAAATACATGTTTCTAACTACCCTATATACTTCAAACAGTTGTTTTTGTGAATCCAAGGAAAAAATTCAAGCAAACTTGTTTACCACTGGCTGAATAAAGTTGAAGTTCAGACGGCATAGTTATAATTTATTACTTGGCACACAGAATTATTTTAAATTACTGCATTAGCACTGACTCATTCAGAATAGCATCTGCTGGAAGACCACCAAAAAATCCTAGGGATTTGGTACAGTCAACACAATGACAATAAACAACAAACTGGCAGCCTCTGGGGCTGGCAATTTTATTTACACATATTATATATTTTTTAAAACTTCAGCAGAATCGATACCAGTGATTTCAAGTTTTTAAAAAATTCCCTATATCACTGTTGCTTACTTCATATTACTCAATACTGTCAGGCGTTTTAATCTTTGCTGTTCTAATGGAGATAAAATCACATCACATTGAAGCCTTAATTTGCCTTTCATTGGTTGCTAATGCAGTTGTGAACCTTTTAAAATATTTATTCACCATTTGTGTGTTCTTTACTATGAATTACCTATTTATGTCTTTTGCTCATTTTCATAGGTTATTTGTCCTTTATTGATTTGTTCAATTTTCAAATATATCAGGGAGAGTAAACTTTTTTGGTTACATATGTTACCAATGTCTTCTCTAAGTTTGTGGTTGTTTATTTTAACCTTTTTGATGAAATATTTTCCTAATTATTTATTTTTTTGGATGGGGGATATATGCTAATAATTCATTAAGTAACAAAGTTAAACGTTTTAAAAAAATTGAGTGTTGGATACCGAGTCATTTAAATCATGCCTATCTATGGCGAAAGCCTTGCTTATGCAAGACAGTTAACACTGGTACATAACAGGTTAACCAAAAAAAGTAGGCAACAGGGCACCTGGGTGGCTCAGTGGGTTGAGTCAGACTTCAGCTCAGGTCATGATCTCACGGTTGGTAACGTTTGAGCCCTGCATCGGGCTCTGGGCTGACAGCTCACAGCCTGGAGCCTGCTTCAGATTTTGTGTCTCCCTTTCTCTCTGCCCCTCCCCTACTGGCGCTCTTTCTCAAAAATAAATAAACATTAAAAAAATGTATAAAAATAAAAATGAAAAAAAGTGGGCAACACAAAACATGATAAAATAAGATATACAACTGGAAAAAAGCAGTTGTGGAAACATACTGAAATAGTTTTGGTAAATACAGCTCAAATATGGAATGAGTAAAGACAGGTCACTAGCTTCTGAAAGTCAGCCTATAGTCACTATGTTCTGCTGAGGAAATGTTCTGCTAATCATTTCTTGATACCAATATTGGCAAATTTATCAGTTTTACCCTATATAGTCAGTAGGTTTTGGGTTCTTGTTTAAGAAATCCTTTGCTACTAGTGGTGATAGAGATATTTTCTGATATTTCTTCTAAAATTTTGAAAGATTTGCTTTTCACATATATATTTAATCCATCTAGAATATACTTTTGTATAATATAGAGATCCAATTTTATTTTTTCCAGGTGGATAATCAATTTTCCTAATACAATTTATTGACTAGTTTTCTCTTTTTTCAATTATCTGTAATGTCACGGTCACATGTGGGTACATGTAAGCCTGTTTCTGAACTCATTCTCTACATCTGGCAAAAAACTTTACTGTTTCCACCTGGTCCAGGCCTGGGCGAGGGCTCCGCGGTGGTCAAAAACCTGCCTAGGGGCCGCAGGGAGAGCCTCAGCCAGAGGCCCTGACACCAGGGCCGGGGTGCCAGAGGGGCCCCTCAAAGCCTGCCGGGCTCCGGAGGCTCCTCGTGGTGCCGGAGGCCGGGCGCTTGGCAGCGGTGCCCGCCCAGCCCGGCCCGGGGCCGCCGGCCTCCCAGGTGAGTCAGGTGGTCTCCATCTTCTGGATGAGCTTCACCTGCTGACCCCGCGGCGGTTCTGCAGGAGGCCCCGGAGATGGGCGCCTGCGCGGTTGGAACCGGGCGCGCAGATAAAGGGCCGGGTTCAGGGTCCGCTCCAGGTCCCTGGTGGTTTGCGTGGCGTCCAGGGCTTTCCCCCCGCTCTTCTTGGGACGGCCTGTGCCTCTGCTCGTCCCGGAAGAGGCCGGCCGCCGCCGTGGCTCTGCCTGTTCAGGAGAGGCCTTCTGGCTTCACCTCCACCGGCTCTCGAGAAGCGGGCCGCGCTCCGGAGCCACCTCCTGGCGGCGGAAAGAGAAGCGGGAGAGAGGTGGGTGCGCGAGCCCGCGGCTGCGTGTTGACCAGGCGGTGGGCGGCTGGGCGGCGGCCCCTCGAGGGGAGGCTTTCCGACCTGCCGGGGGGCTCGTGCTTGATCCGCTGTGAGGAGCCGAGCGCAAAACACGGGGTGGGCCGGTCCGGGAGGCACAGGGGGCCCACGATGGTTCCCAAGGTTGGGACTGGAGAGGGGTTGCGGGGTGGTGGGACGCTGGAAGACGGGGTCCCCGGGACTGCTGTGCCCAAGCACTGTGGAAGCAAGAGACAGATCACGGGACCGCTCGGCTCACCGCCTTTTATTATATTTTCGATGAATTTTTGTGTATTTTCCCAAATACATAATTGGTTTAATTAATGTAGCATAATAATGAACTTTGATTTCTGCTAGGAATATTATACTTTGACCTTGCCACCAGTCATTTTGAGAATGTTTTGGCTGTTGTTAGCTTTTTGCCCATATACATTTTAGAATTGTTAAATTTCTCAAATATTTTGTTTGGATTTTGAGTGGAATTTTATTGCCTCTAAGATTGTTCTTGAGGAAAACTATTTTAACTATGCTAAGCTATTTTATCCATGAATCTAGCATATTTCTCAACTTATTTAGGTATTTAGATTTTCTTTTTCTAATTAGGGAATCTTATTTCCTTCCTAAAGGATACCATTTTGTATTTTGTTTAGTTCAGGCCTTCATTTTTTTGTTTTGTTTTGTTTTCTGAAAATGCTTTTATTTAGTTTACATTTTTGATGGCTCTTTCCATTGGGTATAGCATTTTATGGTAGCAGGTATTTGGTTTCAGCATTTTGAAAAGTCCTTCCATTGCTCATTTGAAGGTGAGTATCTTTTTTCTCTAGCTGCATATAGGATCTATGGAATGCTTGGTTATGGTATTTTTAAGATCTGTCTCTCTTGAAGTTTATAGTATTTTTTGAAAATATGGCTTAATGTCAACAGTTTTAAAACATTGTTATTATCTTCTCAGAGAACATTTCAACTTCCTTCTGTCAATTGTCCTGGGACTTTAATTAGACCTAGATTAAACCTTTTAACTTTATTGACCATATTTCTTATACTCTTATGTTTTTCACGCTATACTTTTCCTCTCTGAAAATATCTGTGATATTTTCTGTTGATGTGTTTTTGTTTATTAACATTGATATTTCTGTTGACATATCGATATATTTCCTAATATATCTTGTATATTTTTGTATATTCTAAATCATTGGTAGTCCCTCTAATTCTATTCTGCAGTTTAATTCTAGCCATGAAGTTTTTTTTTAGCCATGAAATTCTTAAGTACAATTATTATATTTTTTATTTATGAAATTTCCATTTTTATAGTTTACATTCTGTGCTAGAATTGTTAATCTTATTTTTTATTTATATGAACATAATAACCATAGTTCTTTTTAAATTGCTAGGTGAGAACTCCATTATTCAGATTCTGTGGATCTGCTTCTATGCTCTATTAGTTCTCTTAAGTTTTGATTACATTATCTTAATTAAATGCTTGGTTAATGTTTTTTGTTTTTGTTTCTAAATCCTAATCCCTGCATATCAAAAAAAAAAAAAAATAGAGAGGTAACTTGGGACTTGGAGTGATGTTATTTTCTGCCAGAGGATATGTGTTTATTTCTGACAGGTGGCTAAGGCCATTAGTAATAAAGGTTTACTTTAATGCAAATATGACTTTAGATCATTTGACACTGGTTTATGTTTTGTTCACCCTTATTCTCAGTCCTAGGATATTTGCCAGTTCCTCCCCATTTGGAAAGTTCTGGGCTAGAATTTCTTTCCATCTAGCCTAAGGTCTCTGCTTAGCTTCACTCTCAGCTCTTTGTTCTGAAAATACAGACAGCCATAGGAGAAACCAGACTCAAATGGAGGTTGATTACTCTGGGTGTTTATCTTCTTCTGAATTTTGACTTCATAAGTCTTTCCTTTCTTGTTGTATTTCTTATGAATTCAGACATACTATTTAAAACATTATGCCTGCATTTATTAGTTGTCTTAAGTTAGAGAAATGCTATGAAATATCTAGTTTACCAGTATCAGAAGCAGAATTCTCTTCCAGTAATTTTAAAAATTCAGTGTGTGTGTGTGTGTGTGTGTGTGTGTGTGTGTGTGTGTGTGTGTGTGTGTTTGTATTCGAAACATTTTATTTAGTTTTCATATCTGACTGGCCATTTTTCATGGTGTCCAGTTTATTTTTCACATATCTTGATACTTTTCCTCTTTTTTAAAACATTTCATTCATATTTATTTTGCATTCTATAACTAATGTGTTCAGAACCCTAAAGGTTTAAGGGTTGATAACCCGTGGTTTGTTTATGCTCACTCTCCTAAATTGTGGAGTGTTTGTTCATGTTCATAGTATTTTTTTTTTATTATGAATTCATATTTTGTTGAATTTGTTCTGTGGTCGTCTTGAGGGCCTAACATGGGGGAGCTTTTCTCCAGAAAGAACTGGTACTTGCTCTTTGTGGGTACTGTTGGATGTAACTAAGTTGATATCACTCAAATATAATATTTTGGCTTCAGATTTCTCTGGATGAATTGATAGCATATATTTGAAATTGTGATCTGAATGATAGTAGGTCTATTGGGGCCAATTCTCATGAGAAACTAGTGTGTGAGTGTGTGTGTGTGTGTGTGTGTGCGCGCGCGTGTGCGTGCGTGCCACCTGGAGTCCTCATGAAGACAGACTGATTTCTGATAGGTTTCTATTGCTATTATGCAGATGTTGTTAATGTCTTTTTAGTAGTGGTGTAGCATCTTTGAGGTCCCAAATTAAGGAAGTCCATATCTCATGGGTCCTTTACTGGGTTATAGCTGTGAATACATATCTTAGATGTATTGGGTGAGGAAAAATATATCTGATACATCCAAGAACAGATAGAATAGCATATTAATAGGGAAGTAAAATAATTCCTTAAGCCAGAAATAATACAGAGGTCAGGCAGGTAATGCAAAGGTATGAAGTTGCTAAAAGTAAGACAAGAAGAGGCAGTGGGCACACTGTCTGAAAGATTCAAATTAAAGTTTAAAAAAGAAGATGGCCAGGAAAATATCTCCTAGAAGTATCTGACTCAGAGACTACACCCAACACATACTTGATAATATACTTTAAATAGACTTAAATATGTGCTAATATTTTCTAATATACTGTGACAGCATTCAGTTTGAAATTTACATGTGATCTATAACAGTCTGGCTTGCTTAGGCTTATGTATTTAAAACCCTATGCTTGGTATAGCCTATGCTTGGTATAGCCTTTGTTCTACATTTTTTTTTCCAAGATGCAGAAACATCTTTAGCATATGTTAAGAATAATGGTCAAAAATAATGGAGCAAGGATTTCCTAATCATAGTAAATTGAAGGAGTTTGGATAAAGAATCAATTCCATAAATTAGGGATTCTAGAGTCTAAAATTAGTGGTATTCATGATTTAGAGAACAAAAGTTACTATTAAAACATTGTGCATAAAATGCTTCCACCACTAATCCATATTCTATGATGATGAGAGAAATGAGGTGAAATAGAAGATTAATGAAAAAATCAATGGTAATTTCTGTCTTCTTACTAAATAAGAGTCGATTTGTATCATCACTATTAGCATCTAAGTATAAATGGGAATAAGATCAGGTCTAGAGGGAAAAGTTGTGTTGAATTTTATGGCTCAATGTAGGCAAAACGTAGTGCTTAATTCTGCAGCTTTCCACTTATGTTGTGGCCACACACTATTTTTTCCATCTCCGGACTGATATTCGGCAAACTCCTTCTATACATCAAGAAAAAAAAATACTGCAGAAATATATTTCTTATTTAATTTCTACTATTCTTTTAAATGGTGGTTTGCAGAATGCATCTGGGTGTACAGCTAATGACCCATGAGCAATAAGCAACTGTTTAAGTAAAATGCACTATGAAAAAGCTTTTACCAAACAGCATTTTAATATTTTAAATAGATTTTCCATTGCAGGCTCTTTGTAACTGGATTAGTTCTCTGATGTGTTCTGACAGAGCTGTGGTTAGGGATACTCCATTAACTTTGTCTGTCATCTTATTTTCCCTAGTATCCAGCAGAACACCCTTATATTTCATAATTTGTATTGCTATCAGTGCTGATTTGTAAATGTGCAAATTATAATTAACAGTGGCTACTACTTCTATTAAATATTAAATCATTCTTGCAGCTTATATTTTCCACAGCAGATGGAGCCCTGTGGTATGCAAATAGACCTTCCTTACATTGTCAGCAATTTTTAACCTATATTTTAGTTTAAAGAATACATTTTTTTTCTGTTTGCTTTATGTTTTCTATAGCATTTAGGTTAATATTTATTTACTGCAGATTTTCTTTCTACCAATAAGAATTTCACGGACTATTACATCCCAGCACTGTGGTTTTGTTTCCCTTCATTAATAGCTCCTTAATCATCTAGCTTGCTTATAAGTGTGAGAGCTTGTTATTTGTACGGATACTGCAGTATTGCATAAGAAGCATTTAGTTGTATTTTAATATATACAACAGAAGCAAAAATGTTGGGTACACCATCGTAGGTTTTAATTTGAAATCCAATCTATGTGCACATTTTTTCCCCCAGAATAAGCAAACACATTTAAGGTTTTATATTGTGTCTTAAACATTCTATTAAATGTCATCAGCCGATTCAGGAAAATGTATTGCAAAAATATTAGAGAAGTATAAAATGTGTAAATGTAATAGATGCTTGGGACATGGAGAGGAATGTAAAAGTCCAACATTTATCAGGTAACCATAAACCACTAAGAAACATTGATAGAAAGTAACATTCTTATGATATATAGTATCTTAAGCATGAACTCTTATTTCTAGTATTTATTGCAGTGCTGTTGTATTAAAAAACACTAATCCAGAATTATTGCAACCTTTCCTAACCGTGGATTCCTAGAGTATGAATATTTTGGTTGTGGAGTGAGTTCTAACTTTCTTAACAATGAAAGGATATATACTCTTTAAACCCGCTGGAATCAGAAGGTTGTTTCCTTGACAGGTTTTTAATGGCAAGTTAAGACTGCCGGGGAAACCATAGAACTCAAAGGCATTAACTGACAAATTAAGCAAAGAGTAATGAAAACTTCGATGTGTTGGAATCATCATTCATTGAACTGTAATTGCCTTAGCAGCAGAAAATTAAATTGTAACAAGTAAGGGTCTTGACACTTCCCGCAATTTCTTTAAAAAAAAAAAAAAAGTTTGTGCCTGCCATGGAGGATAAACAGCAGTCACATGAAATACTGGATGTGAGTCTTCTTAATTAATTTTATTTATTTTTTGGAATCAACCCTTCAGTAAGATATGCAAGATTATTTTAACAGTTTGCTTTCTGAACACTGAAAATTTGGGTCTGTAGCAGATGATGCACTTATAAATAGGGTCACGTTCAAGGTTATAGGGCCTGTTGGCTTATGGAAACAAGTAGAAATGACTTTCTCCATATCCTGGGGGGAGGAAGAATACTCAGGAATAGGAGGGATAATTTTTGTCAGATTTTTGCCTTTGGAGGTGACAGTTAAGGGTCTAGTTGAAACTTACTAATTCATTTGTGACTGGCCAGTGAAAGTAATCTCCAAGTAGCAGGTTTTTCTTCCAAGAAAAGGAATATCTTGGTGGTGGTGGTGGTTGTTTTTAAGAGGTATGAATGCTAGAGAGCATACAGGATACTCAGAAAGAAAAACCTATCTCTCTTTTTCTGTGGATATCCTATAGGAGTCAAAATAGAGTACACAAGGCTTTATAAAACAACGTTTTGGATTAATTGAAAGTTACAGTTACGGAACCCATGAGAACAGCCTGACCAGCCTCTCCGTGAACTGTAGAGAGTGTGAATTTCCCAGCAGATCATGCTTCAGCTTTGGGTGGGAAGCAGTGATAAATGTTTGAGTGGGAAAATATGTGTCTGAGTTACAGCATCTGCTTTCATTACTTAGTTTTCAAGAGGACATTGTGAGTCAAAGAAATGAGTGGGTTTTATCCTGGAAAAGATCCAGGGGAAACTAGATCTTTTTAAGACAAAGGAAGAGCTAATTTCTGGAACGGTGGGCAAGACTGACTGGGGTGCGGTCTCATCATGTTGGTCAGTGGTGAACTCTGCTCATTTGGGAGCAGCGTCCTCCCTCAGCACCACGGAGCCTTGTTCGGGGGTTGGGGTTAACTTATTTTAAAACTTCTCATTAAAACCTTCCAAAACGAGGTACCCTAAGAGAATGCCTTTGCCTCAGGAAGCTGTACTTAACGGGGATCTCCTGAAGAGAAGGCCTCCATGGGACATTTATAAAAGCCTGGATGAAGGAGCATAATGGGAACATGGAGAACAAAAAGGAAATGGGTGTGCAATTGCAGATTTTAAGTTTAGGGAAGACTCTCCATAAAGGGACTGAGTCTCAAGGTCAAGTAATGTCATTAATGATTCATAAACCACTAGGTTCAGAGGGGATTTGTATATTATTCAAATAGTTTGTAAGTTTCCATAGCTTTAAAAAAAATATAAGACCTAGTACAATAGTGACAAATACAGTATGTGTTAATATCCATAGGAAAATCTGTCCTAGCAATGGAGACAGTCAGACTAGTTTTTATCCCTTCTTTATTCATGGGCAAAGGCTAAGGGTGGTGGCTGGGCTGGAGTGGATAAAGAGGGGGAAAAGGGGATATTTCTGGATGAACCAGATGAAAGGCTGCTTTGTGTTGTTTTGACTTAGAATGCCTGTGGTTGGCTTTGGGGACCTCCTACTATCAGTAACTTCTCATATTTGCTAAAGTCAGTGTCCTTTTTGGACATCACTTCCTTTCCCATGGTATCTTTGTATCTTCAGCCACCAATACCTACAAAACCAGGTTGAGGTCTCCTGGCTTCCTGTGAAAGCTCCAATATTTAAGATCTGTTATCATGGCCACCATGAGGCTAAAGTATAAAGTGGACAATGTGGAATTCACAGTTCATTCCCATTTTGTTGGATCCTTCTTCCAGTAAGATTTCCCCTCACCTCCTTCAAGGAGCCCAAGTACAACTGTCCTCCTTTGACCTACCCTAACCAACTTCTTCTTGGCCTCCTCTAAGTATATAATTTCTGTGGCCTATGTCCTCAGTGCCTTGTTAGGCTTATTTAATCTTGTAAATTAAGTAAGATGCTATTAACTGGTAAGTGTCTTTGGATAACATTTGCCTTTTGATAGAAATTTTACTCACATGGGCCAGGAGACCCTATGCTAAGACCAGCAGGACACAGACATCCTTTGTTTTCCTTCCAGTCATCAGTTTAACTACTTTGACTATGAGCAGCTTTGGGCCTTCTCCGTAAAATCCTGAGATTGTGTAAGGCCGCCAAACCAGTGCCTTCTTTAAAAGCAAATCAGTGAAATAAACATCAGTCTTTTAGCACATGCCCCAGTGTAATGGTTGTCCAGGATTTGTGAACTTACACAAACCTAGTCTTAGGCTTAATAGAAAGTAAACAGTAAATCTACATAAATTACCCTGTAGGGGATCTAGCTTTGCAATAAATGTAAACTCTCCTTGACCTCTTCATATTCCTCATGTTTCATTTGAATTTTTTATGGATTTGCTTTTGAAGACTCTGAGTGCATTTGTTGTAGATGCACATGTGCTCTGGAAAGCTTGACTTGATAGAAACTCCATGCAAAGAGCTTTGTTTCCAGTGGGATGCAAAATGCTGTAGACACTATATAAATTTTGAGGATGTGCAATATGCATTAGTGTAGTAAAGGCTCTGAGAAGTCCTGTAGTGAAAAAGCCTGTTTGAATTTTTTTAACTCAGCATTTCCTAAAGGCATATTTTGTGCACAACATTCTGGGAACTAGTTTGCCAATTAGCACAATTGTGGAGGATGGGGCAGGGCATGATGCTGTGAACATCTGCTTGTACTCTATTTTAGTGGAAGCGAAGGGAGGAAAATGTTTTGGAAGGTGATATAAGTAAGCAGCATCAGTAAACATCCATTTGCTTTGAACTCCTTCATTTATTCATTAAGAATTTATTAGACATTAACCATATAAACAATGCTGAACCAGGAGTTGGGGGTCTTCCCTAAAAAAAGAAAAACTAATCCATGTTGGGAAACATTTATATAACGAGAGTATTCTAGATTGCACTTATGTGAATGAATCAATGATCAGGGTGAGAAGATATCTTCCAGTGGTTGAGTCTTGACTTTTTAGGGCTTGCAGAGAGTACTAGATGCTGATAAATCCTGATTCATCTAAGCTGCATTTTATGTAGACCTCCAGACTCTGTAAAGAACATCTAAACAAAAAAGATCACTTCAGAGACCTTTCAATCTAATCTGTTAAGATTTTGAGCTGGAAGCGATATGTCCTTTCTCTGATATTGAGGAAAGAGCACAGGGCTTGGTCTCAGAGCACTTAGGTTTGAATCCTGCTTCCATCCTACATAGTCTTGTGTTTGGCTCTATCCCTAATATTGCCAAGGCAGACACTGAAAATCCAGTACTTAATATTTTCCTGGGGTGATTCTGGGAGGATTCCGAGAGGATCTAATGAAAACAATTCTGTCCTTCAAAAAGTGTAAATGTTTGTTAAATGTTAGGTATTGTTTTTATTATTCTTGCTTTTATTATTCTTGATCTAATCCAAATAATTTACAAAGCATTGTCTTAAATACTTTCTAGTTATTTTCTCGCTTAACCTTTCCAACAACCCTAAGTGTTACATACTGTAATTGTTCCATTTTATAGATGAGAAAACTGAGGCTTCCAGAATTTAATAAGTAAAACGTATATAAATTTTCAGTGTGTTAGATCTGTGCCATGTTCAACAACTTTGGGATTTTTTAAATTTAGTTAATAATATCAAGCACCTAATATGGCCTGTGTGTTGTTTCAAGTTCTGTTTGTACAGTAGTGAACCAAATGGACTAAAATATTTCCGTGTGGAATTTAAATTCTAATGAGGAAGAGAGACATTAAACATCATAAATATCTAAACTATATAGAATGTCAGAAGGTGATGAGTGCTATGGAGGAAAAAAATAGAATAGGATAAGGGATAATTGGGACTGTGGGGAGAGGGGATGAAATAATTTTAAATAAGTAGGACAGAGTTGCCTATTGAGATGGTGGCTGTTGAACAGAGATTTGAAGGAGATAAGGGAGTGGGTCGTTTGGACATTGAAGAGAGGAAGGCTCTGGTTAGAGGGGACTGATATTGCCAAGGTCCTGAGGTACGAAAATGTTGGTCATGTTTGAGAAACAGTGTGTACAGTGGAACTGAAGTAAAGTGAGCAGGGGTGAGAGGTAAGAAATTCATCAGAGAGGACAGACCGTGTAGGTGCCTATAAACCACTGCCAGGGCTTTGGCTTGTACTCTTCATAGAGTGGGAGATAGGGGCGAATTTGGAGCAGAGGAGGGACATGATTGGATTTATATTTTAAAAGGATTGCTTTGGCCATCTTATTGAGAATACACTATAGGGGTTAAAGGTGGAAGCAGGGAGATCAAAACCTGTTCGTTCCTGATACAGAATGGAGTGAATTGGAATGTGCTTCCAAATCTCATTTGGTGTATATTAAACTCAGTTAGTTCATTTTCCATATAGCAAAATGAGTAAGCTGGGGAGGCCTGTTTGAACACCTATTTATCTTGGCCAAATACTTTCTTCTAGCATCTTGAAGTCATTTATTTGGTCATGTTGGCGCTATAACCAAAATGAGTTTTTCTATAATAGTGACATAAATCCTGGACTTCCAATAGAAGATTGGATTAAATAGGATTTTTTGGGAGGTTGGTGGGTGGTATATTCCAACTATTTCTTATCAAAACTAGTATAATTTCTAGTATAGACTGGGTAGTGGTTTGGAACATCATCTATCCAGATAGCGTCTAATGGTAGAATATAGGATTAATAGTGGAATATTATTAGAAACCCATATCTACCATGCAGAATTAGGATGAGGACCATGATCTTTTGAAGAAAAATCATGGAATAAGTCATGGAATACTGACACAATGGGAATTTGAATTCATTTCATGTAACCATTGGTATTACCCAGTCCCTAACCTTCAGATCCATACAACTGAGCCTGCGTGAGGAATTTGATGCTGTTATTCTTACAGAACTGATAGAACGGGAAATCCCATAAACTGTAGTAAGCTCATTTATTGATATTTGAGTAACTTTATGAACCATGCTTGGGTTAATGATAGGGCAGAAGTGCCATTAAAGCAGAATACTATTAGTTAATCCACTGGTGACATGTGTTAGTGATACTAGAAAAATTGTATAGTAGTGAGGACTTTTGTAGTGTTTATCCCCCTAGTAAGATTTGTAGGTGTTTTACATGAACTTAATTTTCTCCCTTCACCCTCAGTGAATGACTCTGATCCCTTTAACCTACCAGGAGACACACGCAAGAAGGCTTTCTGTTAATGAAACGTGACTGCCGTGTTTTCTCTCAAAATGCAGTACAGTTACTTTGGAATTACAAGTCTACTGTGTGACCAGGAAGCATCCTCAGTTGAGATACTGATTGCACAGTTTATTGGAAATGTGAATCATACTTCCTTTATTTACTCCAGGGTTCATGGTTGGGAGTAGAAGTGCAGCAGAAAGAGAAGACTGTTCAAGAAAGCATTGGATTAATCTGAGGTCCTTCCCTTTCGTATCTGATTTATCTTTTGCCGAGAATTGGCCAGTGCCTTCATGGCAGATATGCTCAGGAAATGACAGTCATTTACCTGTTAGAAATATCTGTGGTGCTCACCTTGATAGCATGTGTACAGAGGAAATTAGCATGGCCCCTGTGAAAACAAATTCATGAAGCATTTCATATTTTTAAGATAAACTTATGGTGATAATCATCTTGTAATAGTTACATATGTCAAATCATTACATTGTACACCTTAAAATCCAATGTTATATGTCAATTATATCTCAATAAAACTGGAAAAAAAGGAGAAATATTTGTGTTTGGAGGCTGGAGAGAGGGCCAAAAGGTCAGAGAAGACAGTCCCATCTTTTGAGACTGTAGTCAGGAATTTAGCAAGCAATTGAAAACGCAAAAAGCTGTAGTAAGCACATGTGTAGGTACCTGAAATCTGGCATCCTTTTAAAACAAAGTGGTTAAGAGGGTGTAAATGTTAGTATTCCATTGCTATCCCTGCCACCACAAATCTACAGCCTACTATTTTCCTACCATACGTTTCCTAATGATGCTTCTGTTGATAGAAAGCCCCAGTCATTTTTTATTAATGGATGCTGTGACTTCTTCCCACTCTCTTTCCATTGGCACAGCATTTACTGATTAAGGATGCTGGGTGAGTCAGAATATTCCTTGCATAATGATTGGTTACTTGGAATGGGTACCAGCTCTTCCTTTGTGATAAAGAACAGTGTATATAAATAAGGGTAAGAGATTTTCTTGATGTTCAAGGTCTTTGGTGTCTGAGTTACAGACTATAAATTTCCTGGGCCACATTCTAGATGCAAAACTTCCACTGAAGTCAACAGAAGTTTTGTAAAAAGAAAAAAAGAAAATAAAAATAAATTAATGGCAGGAAAATGCACTATTATTTATTATTTCTTTTTGACTGCTCTGAAGATAATTTGGTGCATAAAGTATTGAAGAAATTTTGGGTTTTTCCAGTGACTCATTTTCATGCAAATGTTTGTCACATTTCTGGGTATTGTTTTCCTCTATCATATGTATTTCCATCTTCCATGGGTAAATCAACATCTTGATCCATATTGCACATTCAGCGGCTGTAAATTCAGCCTGTATTCTCATTAAATGTTACAAATATGTGATTTTCATTTATGATTTTAGCGGGTGTTTCTGAAATTTCCACAGCAGCATCTGGCCAGGAAATAGTGTCTGTGAATCAGAATTACTACACCTAATTTTATTTTTCTTCTGTCTACTCATTTCTCTAATCCTTTCCTAGCAAACAGGAGACAATGTGGATTCTTCTGTATCCTAATTCTCAGAGACCCCCCTCGTATACAGACCTTAGGTTTGATTTTGCCTTTCCTGTTATACATGGTTCAGGGAACAATGGAAGCAAATCCTGAGTCCCCGCCCTTTCCTCTCTGCCAGCAGTCACTTCTAAGCCACCACCGTGGTTTAGTCAGACCAGTGCAAGCACTTCCTAAGAAGTTTCTCACTATGTTCAGCTTCAGTCCCTTCTAATCTCTTGATACTGCTGTTAGAATGATCTTTTAAAAATGTGGAGATGATTCTGCATCTCTCTGCTTAAAACCCTTCTTTTGTCCTTAGGACAAAGACCATGGGCCTGGCCCATGGAGTGCTTCCTACTCTGGTCCTGACTTGCCTCTGAGGAGACTTGACACCCCCCCCCCCACCGGCCCCCATCTTTGTGCTCCAACCACAGGCCTGGAATTGAGACCCCCACATCATCACTTTCTTCACCTCTGGGCCCTCGTACATGCTCTTCACTTCACTTGGCAGGTTCCACTAAACCTGCTCCTGAATGTATCCTGCTCATTCTTCAGCTTAAGCTCCCCTCTTCTGAGCAGTTCCTCTTACTGCCATTGATTGGCTCTGTATTCCCACAGGATCCTACACTTGACCTTTCAAAATAGCCATCACTCCTGTGGCTTTTTGTTTAACACCTACCTTCCCCACTAGATTGCACTCTTTGTGAGGCCAGTGACCATATCTGCATCGGTACTACTCTCTCCCCAGCACCTTGCACATAAAAGGTGTTTGGGGAGCTAATGAGTATGTAACAAATGTTTGCTGATATCACTTGAGAACTAATTCCACTACTGACCTCAGTGACTCTCTTCTGTCATTGGATGCATGTTAGTCTCTTTCCAAGGAGACCATGGGATGTTCTTCTTCTGAAATTGCACAGATACTCACTGTCCTTTATCATTCCTCTCTTGGAGCTTCTTCCTGATGCTACTTTTCAGTCTAGGAGCCCAGTTTGCTTTGGAGTGACTTAAACATCTCTTGGTGAGTGGGAGATCACTAGCCTCAGAGATGAGAGGCTTGAATTTGAATTCACCTATGATATTTGTTGGGGTTTTAACTCTGGGCAAACTGTTTAATCTCTCTGGCTATTATTCCCCTAGGCCCCAAAATGAGAGGAATAGACTGGACTGAATATATGGGCATCTCTGTGACCCTAAGAAGCCATTTTGTGTACTTTAAAGAAGATTTAGACAATTGTGCTGGAGTATACAGAAGATAAAATGATTGAAAGGTGAACAAATGGCAATTCAGCATATCTTCCTATAGGGAATACTAGATTTTGACGTAGAGAGGGCTGAGGACAGGGTGTCTGTTTCCTCTAGCATGTGCCCTCCTCCCCATTGCTCTGTGATTCACAGCAGCCCATGCAGTTCTGGCTCAGAGAGAGCTGATGGTGGACATACATGAAACATGCTCTTACATGGATTAGTGGCAAGCCAGGGTAGTATATGGCTACATGGTGGAGGTTGTGGGGTGATTTGATGAAGTGTGGTTAATGCATAATTAATGAAAAGGCATAGGATTTATAATTAGACTGATCAGGGTTTAGATTCCAGCTGCATCATCATATTGTGCGTGCGTGTGTGTGTGTGTGTGTGTGTGTGTGTGTGTGTGAGAGAGAGAGAGAGAGAGAGAGATCCAAGGCAATTAATTTGATTTCTATGAGTCTCTGTTTCCTCCTCTGCACATTTATGATAGTAACTATGTCATAGAGTTGTTTAAGGATTTTTAAAAGACAATATCTATGAGTTATTTGTGTCCATTTAGCATGCCTTCTGTCTTCTGATAACAGCATTCTCTTATAGAGGAGCCATCCTCTCTACTTAGATCATGACTGTGATATAAAGGCTGCCAGTCAAGCAGTGATTGGTTGCTGTATGGAAGTCTACTCCCAATATCCCCGGAGTGAGGGATCTGTTGATGAACTGAGCCTGAGAAATCAGAATATGGTCCTGGATCTTTGAAAATGAGTATAAGGTGAGGCTTTCTGGTGGTAAAGGTGAGAAAATGCAGACTCAGAAGTTTCTGGCAGCTGGGGTCCTGGCTTCTCAGAGGCTTCTGATTGGCAGAAGACTTGGATGGAGTTGAGGTAACAGAGAGGAAAGATCCAGGTACCATAACATCTTTCCTTGTTGCCATTCCCAATTATACTTTTCTTTTCCCTTGTCATCTGAGTCAGTAAATTTACCTTTTTGCCTAAGCCATCTCAAATTGCATGCCTGTAATTTACATATCAAAGAGTCAAGGACTAGTAGAGTAGCATACTATAGATCCTGAGGGGACTTCAGTTCTCTTCTCCACACAAATATTATCTTATTTATTTATTTATTTATTTATTTATTTATTTATTTATTTATTTATTTATTTATTTATTTATTTTTGTTTCCTCTCAGGATAGTCCCAGGCATTATGGATTGAAATAAGAGTTTCTATAATCTGAATTCCAAGTTTTTAATCTATTAGGAATCTCTCCTTTTACTTTTCCCCCAAAGATTTAACTACTAATCTAAACAATGTTTTTTATACTTTGGGGGCTTTAAAAATATGTGGATATTTACATATGCTAATGTATATTATATAATGTATATTATTGCAGAGTATAAAACTGGTATAATTTCTAGGTGATGATTTGGTAATAAGTATCCAAAAGTTTTGTTTATACTTTTTTACTCATGAATTCCATTTTTGGTATTCTATCCTGTGGCAACAAGCCTGCATATGAACAATGCTATATGTATACATTTATTTATTGTAGCTTAATTTGTAAGGATGAAGGTAAAATTACTTAACGCTCAAATCTTAGGGGTTATTTAAGTGCCATGCAGCCTTTAGGTAATTTTTATAATATTTGATGACATGAGAAAACTCTGATAGATTTTTCAGAAAATGGTGTATATGATTCTGATTTGCAATATGCACGTATGCTCACACACACGTGTGTGTGTGTGTGTGTGTGTGTGTGTTCACAGCTATATAGCAAAAATACCAACAATGGTTTTTCCCTAGGCAGTTGCATTACTTAGTGTAAGGAAGACATTGCAATTGATTCCCCAGCATCCATCCCATTATTCCCTCCCCACTTCTATACCATGTGCAGCAGCCATGCAATTTGGTGAGGTTGACCTTCACCTTGAGTTCCATGGGTGGTCCATCATTGTGTGAAATCAATCAGTACGATCCTATCTCTCTAGTTGTGGTTATTGGGTTAGTGGTGGACACATAATCTAGGCATGAACCATTTAGTGGAAAGCATTATCTTGGCATTAATGTCTAGTTCAGAGATAGGCACATAATTTCATTGGATCTAGTCAGAAAGAGTTGAAAGACTATTAGTTGGATAGGAGGCACCCCGTCTCTCTCCCTGATATGGATAAGGACACCTAGAGTTCTAGGTAATATTGGAAGAGATTTTGTGACCTTAGAGGGAAGCTAGCCTTGGGTAAACTGTGTGATGCATACAGGACAGAACAGAGGTGTAATGAGATCTTTTATGTGCTGGCATTGTCACGTCTCTGAATCATAACACTAAAGTCTGCCCTAATTTTAGAATGAACTAACATATTACCTAATTAATTAGGCTAGGTGGCATTGAGGCTTTCATCACATGAAAATAAAACAGATCAGACTTAAGTGGTTTTCATTTTTTTAATGTTTTCCATTATTTTTAAAGATTTTTTTCATCGAGCACATATTAGTTTTATAATTTAAAAAGATTACTTATTATGAAAATTGCCATTAGCTAAAAACTGGCAAAGGCCCATTAAGTCAGTGTGTATTCTTCTCTCCTTTCTCACTCTCCCCCTTTTGAACCTCTTTCAGTTCTTTTCCCCAAATTCCCACAAGAGCCAGAGAAGCCAAAAAAATGTCAAAATTTTGTCACTTCATTAATTAGGAGACTTGAACTGGGGGAGGCACAACCTACATTCTGTGAAATTGATTGGCAAGTGACTGGCAGGGCTACCTTCTTGCTAACAGGGCAATGGCAGAGATGAGATGATCACCACTGTTTATCAGCATGTGGCTAAATATATGGAAATGCAGGAGGATTCACAGGGACACTGGTTATCATATGCTGACCAAAGAAGCTCCAAAGCCAGGCGCTAGAACTCCCTTGCCAAATTTGGCAGTGTGGTCAAAGGAAGAAACCCCAGGAGCAATGTGGATTGCAAAATCTGAAGTAAATTTAGCCTCGACATATATTCACATCTAATGAGTTGCAGTCAAATCAAATTGGCTAGAATTTGTAAGGCATGACATGTTGGAGAGGGTACTTTCTGAGGGCGGTGAGCCTGCGGCAAATGGTGAGAATAGAGAGAAGTAGCTCAAAATTCTGTTGGGAAGATAATTCAGAAGTGGACCTAGAGAGGAACAAGGGAGTCAGTGGCCAAGCATCTTTAAGATACCGAGTGGACAGCTGTAGTAAATGCTGCCTTGGTGAAGAAGAATGCTCCCTGATAGGGGTGCCATCATTGGATGGATTCTATCTCTATTTCCCTATACCCCATTGCTCCTGGTTCCAGATTATATACACTATGGGGCTGCCATTAACTAGATGTGAGATCTTAGGCCAGCCACTTAACCTCTCTGTCCTTGAGTTTTCTCACCTGTAAAAGGTCTGTGAGGCAGTCCCAAGTACTTCAAAGGACTCTGCATGCTCTATAGTTGGTCCATCCTTCCGCCCGTCTGCACAAATCAGCCAATGAGGAAAGCTTTGAAAGCCAGTACACTCTGCAACGCAGTGTTGACTCCCTGCTGGCCAGGAAGGCATCCTCCCAAAGTGGTGCTCTCAGGGAGGCAGGGGGCTTTTGAAGTTGATGCTGCTCTCCTTGCAGCTGCTCTGCAGAGGGGAAAAAAACCTGGATTTTAAAGAAGCAAATGGTCTTGTTTTTTTTTTTAAACAAAATTAACTCACAGCTGCAAGCAGCACAATGAAAGCACATTTTAAAATAATCAGATGCTTTTGGGGCCTCCTTCTGCTCCCAGAACAACTTCAGTCCGAGCTGCTCCGGGCTGCCTGTCAAGGCTGCAGCCTCGGGCGCCAAATGTCCAGGGGTGAAGTGGGGCCTAAAGCTGTTGGTGTCAGAAAAGAGGCCGCAAGTTTTATGATCTTGGGGACCCTAAAGGCCTCAGCTGTTTGTTTTGTTTGTTCTGTTCTAATTAGGATGCATTATATATATTTGAAAGGCATCTGACAGCTAATAGGTTGTTTTTAAAGGGTAATTTTATTAAACACTTTTAAAAAATATTTGGAGATCTTTTACATTTCATTTAATCAATTAATCTTTATTTTATATTGGTAATGCATTGTGAGCCCATGCAGTCCCTGAAAGGTGCTTGAGATGACCAAGGTCTAAAATCATGGTGGTTTCTGAATTTCCACCTATGCTTGGTACACTGATTTCTAGATAAGGATGCTACGTGTTTAGAGGGTAGTTTACAATACTCTGCTCCACCGTGATGTGTCTGCATGTGAATTTCTGCATGTTGTTTAAGCTGCTGAGTTGACCTTAGAAGGAAAAGAAGTAATGGAGTTGAATATCTTGAGAGAAGCTTAATGAGATATTTAACACATGGGAGAAGCCAACTTTGTCAAAGAGAATTAAGATCTTCATCATGAGGAGCTGAAGGCCAAGAATCCCCCTGATATGGGTAGAGCTGGGTGCAGGGACTTATAATCAGGTGACCTCAGGGCAAGTCCCTTCAGGGACATCTATTAGTGGTGTGACCCTAAGCAAGGCCCTGCATCTTCTAGATTTCTTGCCTGCACAGAGGAGATAACGATCACTACCTTATCTAAAGTCATGAGGCCGAAATAGGAGTTTATATATATAGTGAGCATACTGTCTGCTGATATTAAGAGTCTGGCCTGACAAACTTTTATTGAGCATGTATTGTGTTTTCAATAAATGCTTCCTTTTCTTTATTTGAAAGCAGATTTAGCTGTCGAATCTTAAGACTGAATGGGTTTAGTATCTTCTGAAGATTGACAGAAGAGATGTATGACAAATGAAGAGCAATGCTGGGTAAAAGGAGGTTTTCACCTCAAGATTAAAAATATCACTAAGTTCAAAAAAGTTTTTATATAAATTAAGGGATGCTCCATATTTAGTAAGTTTTAAAGGAAAACAACTAGGAAAAAAATTGAAACAGGTTTAATCTCTTAAGAGTGCAACTTTCAAAGTAATCCATGTTTACAGCAGAGTCAGGAACCTGGCTATGATCGAAAGACCATTCCTTTGTTCTCATTATAATTAATAATGATGATGCTATCTTATTTTGGATTTTGAAGACAGCCAGACTATTACTGTCATAATTAAGACTATTGGGTGGAACCCATTCACATTAAGGCCTGGGCCTGCCTTTCTTTAATTTGACAGTGGTAGTAACAATGATAATGATAATGTCACAGCTGTTCTAAGCTCTGTACATATAATAACTCACGTATACTAATAACAACCCTTGTGGTGGTTAGTTTCCTGTCCCCTTTTACAAATGAAGAAAGAAACTGAGACAGTTTTTAAATGACTTGTCCCAGATCATACAGCTTAGTGGTAGAGGCAGGATTTGAAGAAAGGCAATTGGCTCTAGAGCCCCCACTTCACCCACTTACTATGCAATCATTTATTTAACTGTGAGTTCCGTGTTGTCACAAGCTATCTTGAATTATGATAGGTCATCTTAAATACTTAATCTGGGTTACATAGTTATAGTTTGGAACAAATATTTTCCTTAACGTTTATGGTGGTGATTCCAATTGGTATCTAGGGGAAGGTATATTTAGGAATTTACTATATTCTTCTATGCATATGGACTTAGAAGCACAATGACTAATGAGTCATGTCACGTAAACACTGAAAGAACAAAGTAACTGAGGATTGGGGAATACATGCCTATGTATATCAAAAATAAAATCTAATAAACCATTCTATTCCTAAATATCTTTCAAATCCATTTCCTCTACCCAGTCCTGACTCAGAGAGCCTCATCACTTTCTCCTCCAGCATTGCAATAGTCTCCTTCTTGGTTGCTCTGCTTTTATTTATTAAAAAAATTTTTTTTAACATTTATTTATTCCTGAGAGAGATGCAGAGTGTGGCAGGGGAGGGGCAGAGAGAGAGAGAGAGAGAGAGAGAGAGAGAATCTGTAGCAGGCTCCAGGCTCTGAGCTGTCAGCACAGAGCCTGATGCGGGGCTTGAACTCACAAGCTGTGAGATCATGACCCGAGCTGAAGTCAGATGCTTAACGGACTGAGCCACCCAGGCGCCCCTGGTTGCTCTTCCTTTTACTACCTTCCATTTTATTTTGCATATTCTTTCCATGTGATTGTGATGACAGAATAATTACCTCATTGCTGTTGCTGAGAACCTTCCTCTGATTTTTTACCTCCACATATCAAACTTGAACTCTTCAGGATGACATATAAGGCCTTCCACAAAATCATTTGCCTAGTTTTCCAGCCCTTTCTTCCTTGATACACTGTGCCTTTCATGCTTGGCTCTTTCAAGCATGTGGAATGCCTTTTCTGCTCTTGTCTGCTGGGAGAAATCCTGTGAATGCTTTCAGACTGAATTTAACCATCACCTCATTGGAGAACCTCTTTTGACCACCTCCTTACTTGTCTCTCAGAAAAATTCTATCACCTCTGTGCTCCCCCTTACACTTTATACAAACATTTAGTATAGTCTTTCCAGGGGTGTTTTATAATTCTTGAACTACCTGTCAATCTTTCTCACTGGAGGGAGGGCTCTGTAAGGTAGTGGTTGTGTCTTCATGTTCTATCTATCTAATGCAGTGCGTGACACAGAAAACGTATTCAATAAATGATTGTAGATGGAGGAATGAATGGATTAACAAATGATGGAACAAATTATATCCTTCAAATAAGAGAATTCTGGAAGTTTTCTCTAAGTTTCTTTAATGAACTCACTTAAACATCCATTCAGTTGGAATAGAACATATAACGTGGACTAGATGGCACAAAGTCTGGGGTCTACTCCTAGACTGTCTCTAATCGGTCCGGTGGCCTCGGACAGATCGCTTAACCTATCAGTGATTCAGTGTCTTCATCCAGAAGACAAGGATACGTATATAAAACCCTTCAAAGTTGCCGTTAGGATTGGATAAAAATAATTCATGGTCAAATGCTTTTGAAAAATACAGATAATAAGGCATTTCAGCAAAGCTTCTAATGATCAGATTTCTTATGGCTAATTCTATGTCAGGGAGGCGTAACATATATTTTTCGTGTTTCTTATCTCGTGGTCATCTGCTTGTCCCTTTACTTGCACTGGGTCATTGAAGATACTCTAGTAGGTTCTTTTTAATAGGTCAGTATGTTCACCAGAGCCTTGAATTGCAAAGGAATCTTAGAAAATATAGTACATGTTCAATACAAAAAGAGCATGCCTGTATTAGACCATCAAAAGTCAAAGGCATAATTTGAAATGATGAACGTATCCATTTTAAGTTACACATTACTTTGCATAGTTAATATCACCGTAATTAGTCATAGTTCCTATAATTTATTGAAAAAGATGCTCATCCCCTCTAGTGTACTGCAGTGATGAATGTTGGGAGAGCAACTTTGGAAGCTGGAATCAAGAAAATGAGTAACAGTTGGAGAATTAGCATGTAAATCAATAATACCCTTTCTTCATTTTGAATCCAGGATTTTCATGACACACTGCAAAATCACAGAGCCCCACAAGTTAGAGCTGTCACTGCACCCCACAGAACTAGGCAGACCGCTTCAACTGTAGGAAATGTTTAAAATCCTCTCAAACATTTGAGTAAATCTCTAGTAAATATTTAAACTCTGTATAACTAGTCACAAATAAATTAAGCTGATTTTATGCAGTCTCTCTAATTAGAAGGGCACAGCATTTGTTGAAACGTGATTAGTATTATTCATTAAGCAAAAAATTCTCATTTGTATCTTATTATCACTATTCTGCATAAACCAACACAATTTGTCATGAACTCCCTCATTTGCTGTATCCTCAAAAAGCAGATTATGCTTATTTTTCATTTGGACAGTGGAAAATCAAGCCAGGTGTTTGGCAGCACCAGAGTGTTCAGGTGTAACTGTGCCAGTGATGGAACATTACGAGCAGCGCGGATGAAGAATGAGGCATGGAGAATCTTGGGACTGAGGTGCCTTGAGGCCCATCCCTTCCGAGTGCCCCTGCTGATGAGACAGGTGTTGCACTGGGCTGCTGGGAAGGGAGAGGGAAACAGAAAAGAAACTTTTTTGTAATGTCAGATCTTTTCCCTTCCATCAGAACCTGAACATGCTTGCTTGAATTCCTGCTGCATTCAAGCTATGAGCATGTGCAGTGTAAAACCACTACAGCCGTACCTTTGTTTAAAATATTTCTGAAGCATAAAAATTCAGCTCAGTGATTTGTCTAGAACTGTCTGTCTGTCTAGACACATGAGCACTGTACATATTTAGCTTTCAGACTTCTAGATATTGACAGATAAGACAAAGATGATGTTGTAGGAACTGGACGAAAGGGGACTGAGGGCTGCTTCTCCTCCTCTGAGATCTATTCGTTTGTCTTTAAAATATTCTTTGTTCCCTGGCTCAGGTTAGAGACTCCATTAGGGCTTGTGATTGAAGCTGCTTTATGATTCTGGCAGAAATAGGGGCATGAATAAGGTAGGGTCTATAAAATAGTGGCACGATGGTAGGAAATGATTTTTTTAAGGTAGTAGTGGGCTTAAAAAAGCTATTTCGAATCCTGTCTATTCTTTGGGAACTTTAATACTATTTGGCCTGTGTGTCAGTTTCTTTTTTGTGTGTGTCTCTGTTCCTCTTTGTTACTTCACTACCCTCTCTTGTTTTTGTAAATACTCTGCCTTTCCCAGGCCTTACTCCTCACTACTGATGTGGTTGATTTTCTGAGACACCAATCATGTGGAATAGTGTAGGGAAAATATACAACAATATATTTTTGGAGAGAATGGAGGTATTTACCTAAAAACATACACAGCAAAGGGGAAAGGTATGATGGAGGTCTTCAGATGTCTACAGGGTACTCAAGGCCAGGTTAACACTATGGAGTGGCTGCAAGAGTCACTCTACAGCAAGCAAGGGGAAGATACAGAGAGGCAAATTATGGTTCTGCTTGAGGAAGCACTCTGTAATAGTGGTGTCCAGACATGGAATAGGCTGGCTTGTGAGGTAGTGTGCTCCCATTACCAGAAATAGTAAAGCAGAGTTTGGCTCAGGAACTCGAACTATATGAATTCCAGATTCCTTTCCATTACTATTTTTGATGTTTTTCTTTATTGGAAAGGTTATTCCCATCAAGAATACTAGGAGAATCCCCATCGTGATAGAAGTTCAAAATATTCAGGAATCTCAAATCCTTGCTCTTCTGTGCCTCACATTTTCTGATGCCTGGAAAGCAGTTTACCTGCTACCACATGTTACCTAGCAAATATTCAGGTTATTCCAGGTAACACCTGGAGTGGCTGGTCATGCTGAGAGACCAGTGGCCTAGATGGCATTTTTAAGTCCAGCTTTAGGGTACCCTTTGTCAAATTTCAGACAGAAGCCTGTCTAGTAGACCAAGAGCCTCCTGTCACTGCTGTATAGCCAATGTACAGCTATAGAGAACTTAATGGTCCATCCAGAAGCCATTCTCTGCTTTCACAGCATTTCCTTGTTTTCTCCATGACTGAAGACTTGTCCAAACACAAATTTTGGGTATCATATTTGGATACAAATCGGTTATCTACCTTTGAGACTTTTACAAGGTAAAAATGTATTCAAGGGTTATATCTGTGTGAGGTGGAATTAATGACAAATTATCTTATCTTCCCAAGCAGGAAATTAGTTGTGAACTTAGTTTATTAACAGATGGAATGAAAATTATGAAACTTTCGAAGAAGTTTTCGAAAGAAGGTCAGGGACCTTTCGAAGAAGGTCAAGGACCACCTACTTGTTGAAACACAGATTCCTGGGCCCAGCCCTATATTTATTATATTATTTTTTTTATTGCTGTGGAACAAATGACCACTAACTTAGAATAAAACAACATGTATTTATTATATCATAGTTCTGAAATCAGAAGTTTAGGTCATGTTGCTAGGTTCTTTGTTAAAGGTCTAACTAGGTTAGGTTCCTATTGAAGGCTCTGGGGAAAAATCCAGTTCAAATCTTACTTAGGTTTTTGGAAAAATTCAGTTTCTTGCTGGCTGTCAGCTGAGGGCAGCTTTTTGCTCCTGGAAGCCACCTACATTTTTTCCCACATGGCCATTCCCATATTCAAGCTAGCTAAGGCACATGGAGTCCTTTCCATGCTTAGAATCTCTCTGACTTCTTTTGCTGTTACGTATCCGAGAAAACTCTCTGCTTCTGAAGCACTCATATGATTAGAGTAGACCCAACTAGATAATTTCCACATTTTAAGTTGCACCAGCTTGAGACTTAAATTACATCTGAAGAATCCCTTCATAGCAGTACCTCAATTAGTGTTTGATTGAATAAGGAGGCTATGGGAATTGTGGGGGGCCCATCTTTAGAATTCTGTCTACCTACTAAATCAGCATCTCTTCAGGGGAACCACTGAAATCTATCTTTTTAGCAGCACTCCAAGTGATTCTGATGAGTAATAAACTTTGAGAACTATTGGCATAGAAGGATAATAAGAAAAGCAGTGAATGTTAGGTGTTAAGTGAGTGATGTAGAAAACAACTGGCATAGGAGTTCCAAATGAGGGACCACTGAAAACTGAAGATGCCATTGATTACATGGATGTAATCCATGGACATTAAGAAAGGAACAGCAGGCTTTCCAGGCAGGGCAGAAGGTGTGAGCAGAGATTTGAACTTAGGAAAACACATAATTGGCCTTTCAGAGTACAATTCAATTGAGTTGGGTTGAAGTGGAGAAGTGTGCAATTGTGATTTGGGGGAGAAGTTGTGGGGTTGGGATTATATTAACTTGTAGGACTTTGAAATAAAGGGGAGCCAGAGTTTTTACAAATAATTATGGTTAAAAGGCCATGTAATTTTATTCACTTTATCTTATTTACTCATGGAATTTCTCTGCAGTTGAAGGTTATGTTTTGATTTGCTTTTAGTAAATTCAGGGTCGTGGTTGGATTCCAATGATGGCCAAATATTTTTATCATTTTTGTTCATGGGGATGAAGAAGAAAGGAGTTTTTCAGGCTGTAAGAAATGAACTGACATTTGGAAAAAAGTAAGATAACCCAGGGTCAGACTTTTTGGTTGAGGGAGAGTGAAAATGACAACCTGAGTCTCTTTTACAAGCACCTTTCTACATATTCTGATCCCTAAAATGTTTTCCACTCACCATGCTCCAAGTATAAATGTATTCCAAAGATCCAAGATCCTTACCGGGGACTTGTGGGGGAGGGAAGTATTATTAGTCACTACATCGTCGCTAGAATTGAAAGATGAGAGTTTTGTAGCTGGGAACAGAAGGTGCACTACCTTGGAGCCAGGTTTGATAGCTTTGAATTCCAGATGAAGACTGCAGATACAGGAGGGTATCATCTGACAAGCATCTTAAGCAGATGGATGACAGAGTGGGTGCACTGGAGAGTATTGTTAATTTAATGACTCCAGATAATGCTTCTTTAAAATTGAAAGCAAGCTACTGGGAAACAGCCAGCAAAGCTGTAACTTGTGGGTTTCTGGCTTCCTGGTCTATCCACATAGGGAGAAAGGGAGGGACATGTATAGTTCTGAGTTCTGAAAAACTCAAATTGCTTCTCAGAAGAGGTAGTATAGAGCTTACTCATTGACATTTTTGAGAATTTAATCAAATCATCTTCTCAGGAAGGTGGGTTATCAATTTATTTTAGTGGAAATTCTAAATCTTGTGTTTAAATATTAAATGAATTAGAGAAAAGATTATCTGGGCTCTTCCCTTAGGTTTAGTGAATCTAAAACTCCAGAAATTTGAGCCCATGAAGTTCATTTAATCCCATCCTCTCTTTAATTCATTATTTTATTTATTCATTTAATTATCAAGAATAGCTGTATCATGCTATATGAGGTTCTAGAAATGTAAAGATGAGTCAGACACCTCTGTCTCTTCACAGAGCTCATGCTCTACTCTAAGAAACCAGCAAAACAAGGTTCTACTGTGAGCCAAACCTACAGTTACCCCAGCAGCAGCAAGACATGGACAGATGTTGAGAATATGGGCTTATCACTACCCTACCCTTCACCAGTGTCAGTGGGACCCAGAAGATGGCTGAGGCTCCCCACCCTGACCTGGAATCAATGGGACTGATAAAAGTAGAATGTGTTGCTACTAGTCAGTCCCAAGCTTCTGACCTCCTTGTACCAGTGGGGCAGAGTGGGAAGCTAAACTGAGTTTATACCCCAACTTGAAGGGAATGAGGTGGTGCCAGTCATTGCTCCACTTTAAGCAGGAAATGTGTCTTAGAAGCTGAAGAGGGAGCTAAACTTCCACTCCACCCATTTGCAATGAGGCAGTGTGAGTAAGTGCTCCATTTTTGCATAAGTAATGCCAGTAGGACCCAGCAAGATGCTGGACATACTCACCTAGCCATCATACTACACCTTGACAGGGGGACTATCTACAAAACAGAAGATCAAATAGGATCTAGAGCCCACTAATACAACATACAAAATATCTGGATACAATAAAAAGTCACTTATCAAGAACCACATAAATAACAACTTGAAATGATAATCAAGAGACACCAACACCAAGATGATTCAGATGTTGGAATTATCTTACAAGAATTCCAAAGCAGCCATCGTAAAAATACTTCAACAGCGGTGACACATTCTCTTGAATCAAATGAAAAAAAAAAAAAAAAAAAAAAAAGAAAATCTTAGCAAAGAAATAAAAGTTATAAAAAAGAACCAAATGGAAATTATAGAACTGAAAATTATTAAAAGCGAAAGAAAATAGTGAATGGGCTCAGTAGTAGGAAACAGATGATAGGGGATAGAATCAGTGGACCTGAGGAAAGATCAATAAAGTTTATACAACTTAAACACAGAGAAGATAAACTTATTTTAAAAAGTAGAGGAAGGAGAGAAGGAAAGAGAGAAGGAAAAAGAGAGATTATTTGAAAAAAAAGTCTGACAATTTCCTAAATTTGATGAATGCTCCAAACCTACATATTCGAGAATCTGAGCAAACCTTAAGTGGGATAAACCCAAAGAAATCTATGCTAAAATACAATAAAATTAAACTTTGAAAACTAAATACAAAGAAAAAAAATTGAAAGCAGCTAGAGATAAATGACACACAATTTATCAATTGAATTGAATGTTAGTTTGAATTTAGTATCGATTCATATGATGAATTTCTCATCTGAAACACAGAAGGCCAGACCGAAAAAAAATGGCACAGAATTTTTGAAGAGTTGAAAGAAAGGAACAGTCAACCCAGAATTTTATATCTAGCAAAAATATCCTTCAGGAATGAAGACAAAATCAACATTCTCAAAAGAAAACTAAAATTTGTCACTAAAAAATCCTACCCTTAAAGAATGGCTAAAGGAGTTCTCTCAACAGAAAGGAAATGAAAACTCTTAAGGATGTTTCCTTAAGAAATGAAAGAACAGGGGCGCCTGGGTGGCGCAGTCGGTTAAGCGTCTGACTTCAGCCAGGTCACGGTCTCGCGGTCCGTGAGTTCGAGCCCTGCGTCGGGCTCTGGGCTGATGGCTCAGAGCCTGGAGCCTGTTTCTGATTCTGTGTCTCCCTCTCTCTCTGCCCCTCCCCCGTTCATGCTCTGTCTCTCTCCCAAAAAAATAAATAAACGTTAAAAAAAAAAATTTTAAAAAAGAAATGAAAGAACATTAGAAAAGGTAAAAAAAAAAAAATCAGGATAAATATAATAGACCGTTCTTCTCATGAATTTCTTAAATTATATGTGATAATTGAAGCAAAAACCAATATACCTTTGATGTGATACTTGAGTAGAAATACTCAAGAAAATTATGTTTTAAAAATGGGTAAGGTAAAGTAATCTAAATGGAAATAAATTTTCTACACTTAAAGTTATAAAATATTGGTAAATATTTTAATTGTGTAAGTTACAGTCTGGAAAGGGAAAAATATGTTTTCCTGAAACTAGAAATCTCATCATCCAGAACACCCTCAGTAGACTGTACATGGGTGAGAAATATAATTTTATTGTGTTCACACTATAAAAAAATCATTCTGGTACTTACTGGATTGCATTGGATCAAAGAGATCTTTGGCAATGCAAATTGGAGATGGGAGTGGGAGCAGGATCGGGGCAGTAGTGCTTGAAGAAAGGGGATGAATTCCAGTACTTGAATTCCTTCCTAAGTTTTCCACAACAAACAGACTTTCAGCTCAAGTTAGAACTTATCAAAAGAAGACCATCCCTGTCTTTTTCGGGCATTTTTACCTTTGTTTTGCAGTAATATCCCTGAGCGATTGAAATAGAATTCTGGGGTGCCTGCATGGCTCAGTTGGGTGAGTGACTCTGGATTCTGGTTCAGGTCATGATCCCAGGGTCATGGGATGGAGCCCTACATCATCAGGCTCTGTTGGGCTACTGAGCATGGAGCCTGCTTAAGATTCTCTTCCTCTTTCTCTTTCCCTGCTTGCATAAGCATGTGTGCTCACTCTCCCTCCCTCCCTCCCTCCCTCTCTCCCTCCCTCTCTCCGTCCCTCTCTCCCTGTCTCTCTGTCTCTCTCTGTCAAACAAAACAAAACAAAACAAAAAATCTAATTCTAGTGTGGGTTCAGTGCAGCAGCAGGCAAAAGCAGGAAGTGATTTTGCTGCCATAGGCCTGATGTCTGCTTTCCCAATTGTAAATCATAAGCAAATACATTTGTAATGGATGGAACCCTTCTGTTTAACTCTGACATGCTGTGTAATCACATAGATCTCCATGGAGGGGTAGGCAAGATCCTAAATCCAACCCAGGCATCCACTGGGACCTCAGTACCTGTGTAAAATTTAAAACATAGTGTTGTTTTTAGCAAACAAGTTTTGACCTCGGCCTTAGTACTAATGCCTGTTTTGGCCTGCACTTGTGAACTGGGCTAGATTGCACATAGGCTTTGAGAACTGCTTTTACATAACTCCTTTCCTCAAGCCCTATCTGATGATAATGGTCTGCAGAAACTTATCACTTTCAGAGTTAGAGAAGGATGCAGAGGTCCGCTTCCCTGTGCTTCCCTGGTCTTTCTGGGCCTTGCAATTAGAGTCAACAAAGGAGCCACACTGGAAGAAGGTAGAAGAGAGAGAAATAATGTGAACCATCCAAATAGGAACTCAGAAACATGGTAGAGAAGCAGGGATAGCTCTTCGTCTTTTGGCTGTACACATCTGAAGTTTCTTAGTTATCATAGCCCAACTGTCCATCTAGGATGATTTCATTATGTCCTTGGATTTTCCTTCGTGGAAGGTTGGAATGAGATGTGAAAGGCTTGAAACCCTTCTACATTTATGGTTTTCAAACTTCATTGGAGCATTGGGCTGGATATTCTGCTTGCAGTCAACAAGAGTGACATTTATTCAAAGAAAATGTACACAAATAAAACAAGAAGCTTCTCTTTGACATGGGAAATAAGGATTCCAGATTCTTTATTTCTCAGCATTTTCCTCAGGGCTCCTGTGAGGTACCTTCTTGGACTACAAGGGCTTCACACAGTACAACTGGAAACAACTGAGTTAGGGTAAGACAGTATGGGGAACACACAGACCCAGACTTTTACCATCTCATCCAGATGAACACTGCAGGCTACCCTTCTAGAGGCCTGTTCAGGATACCAGCCAATTACCCTGTAGCTCTTACTTTCTAACAAGGACTGATTCCACCTCACCTTCTGCCAATTAGCTGTTGGCTGGAGTCCTTTTCCCAGTGACTGTTCACTTGAGGGTGTACAGCTGTTAACCTACCTGATGTAGAAGAGTTGTTTATGTTGGTGCTTCTGTGCTTACCATCCTTGGGTCTGAGTTGGTATATTGGACTCTTTGGTTCTCAGTACTAATGGTCTCTGATAGGTTTCTCTGGATCCTTACACAGTAGGTACCTGTTTTATTCTCTGCTTTGAGTGGTGCAAGCATGCCAATGCATGTTATGATAGACCATTCTTTCATGGATAGCTCTTGGCTAGCAATTCATTTATAATACCTGGGCAGAGCTTACATCCCAATGATCCTCACTCTGCTCCTTGAGAATATCATGGAACAAGGTTAATTCTCTCTCACATGGTAAAAGTCCTGTCTTCAAGTTTCTGAAGAAAGACCTCATGTTTTCTCTGAGCCTTCTCTTTTTGTGTTACGTATTTTCAGGATGCATTTATTTCAAATACTAAATAGTAAAACTTCTTTATCTGGTTACCTGCAGAAATGATATTTTCTTTGTCTTAACAACAACAAAGCCTTCAAGAATCAGGACTTCTATAGGAAGTTCTATAAGAACTTCAGAGTAAGATGAATTTTCTTTGTGCCATCATCCTCTGCTTCTTTATTTGGCTACTATTATGGATCTGGAGCAGTAATTGATCAAGAGTGATGCTTCTGATTCTTGAGGTTTTAGATACAGTAAATGTATGGAAGGGGAAAGGTCAGTTGGGAGTGACCGACACATTACTTTGGATAATCCCTCTACCTCCTCAATGAGGGATCTCTCTACCTACCCCACCAATGATCTGTGCTGTTGGTTGCTGGGCCCCTTTCCCAGGCTTTGGAAGGAACAGGTATTAATGTTTACTCATCCCTGTTTTCCTTATACATGCATATTCTTCCAAATGAAATAGATGTTTTGTCTCTCTAGTGCCCAGCACAGTGGGTAATACAAAGTAGACATTCAGTAAATGCTTGGTGATTGAATGAATAAGTAAATCAAATAAGGAAAAGCCCCAAAGATATTCTTTCTTCTGTTCTCTCTGTAGCTCTGCATCCCTGTCTATATGTCTGCCTGTCTGTCTTTCTTACACATACACCCCTACCTAGAAGGGTCCAATCACACACTGAGTCCATGTACTAAACCTTCCCCTCACCAGCTCAGGGTTTTAGTATCATGTCTCCATGGCTGCAGGTTTCCTCTGACAGTTGATGCTGTTTGCAGGATTGGAATTTCCCTGACATTCTAAGTGTCAGAGTCCATTTATTCTACTTGCAATAACTGATTCCTGTCTTATGCTTCCCACCCCATATCTGTCCCATAGTTTCCTGTTCCTGCAAATTTTGATTAGGAGTACTCTTGGCCTGGGCCTCTGCTACCTACAGTTGGATCTCCCTAGTCCTAATTATCTAAGCCTCTGCTCATGCCTCATTTTTCCTCACTTCCTTGCTTCTTTCTTCCTTCTTTCTGGGGCAAATATATACTGTATGCTTACTGTATTGCCGAGAAAACAGCAATAAATGAAATACTAGTCCTTGCTTAAGAAGCATAAAGTCAAATGGAACCCCATTCTTCTGTGAGAGCCTCCATCTCTTGTCTGCTGGGACCTTTTGAGAGTTCACCTGATTCCCTCTGAGTCTGTTCTCTGGGTCCTGGCCCCATCACATTTCCCTTTACCACCACCTCACTGCTGTTGCTTAGGGTCCTGTATTTGATGCTTATGGGTCTTTAGAATCCTGAGCTTGTTGAAGTCAGTAGCATACCTCATGGCTGCCCATGACCTTATAGTGGCATCATCATACCTCACCATGGTGCCCATGGTGGCATCATCATACCTCATGGAGCTGACCAGTTTCCCACAAGCACGTGCATGTGTGCATGCACACACACACGTTTATGCTTTCTCTGTTGTACTCCACCAGAAAAGATGATATTCATTTATATTAGTTACATTTTTGATTCTAAGACTTCCTGTTATATTCCCCAAAACCTTTACACTTGTATGGGCAAGGTGACTGGGCGCTCTGATAGGGTTTCCTGGAATACATGATGACAACACTCTATGATACCAAGCTCAGCTCACTTGTTCTGTATCTGAATATGAATAGTGGGTGGTAACAAGGATACACTTTTTTTCCCTTTTTCCTAATTCTGTATTATCACATCGAATGTATCAGGGCACATATTCATTGCCTTTGCCTCCTGGGTTGAGTTGCTGTGCTCATGCATAATCAGATAAGGAGAAGTGGGCCCCATCCTCATTTAGAAACTCAATGCACCTGGAACAAAGAACTTCTGATTCTGCTTACCATCTGCTGGGGGAAGAGAAGGCCTCCCACTGCCCCATTTGCCACACTTAAATTGGAGGGTGCATTCCCAGCAGGTGGTTGAGAGTGTGGATCCACATCCCGGGTGTGGATTTCACCCTCAAATGCCCCAGATGAAGTTGTGTGGGAGTTCTTTGACTTCCCACATTTGGGAGTAGAATGCAATTGAATTTCTGAGTAGGAGGACTGGTAAAGAAGAGTCAATGTTCTGTAAACCATAGACTAAAAGACAGAGACAAAAAGATAATAAGTATATGTTTTATTTAATAATGTTCTCAGTAGTTTCAGTCATTTTTCTGTAATTTTCATGATGAATGCAAGCGATACTTTTCTGCATATCCTTAATGTTGAGAAAACAGGCTAGGGAAATAATTTTTTAGTCAAATATGAAACTGTACATGATTCTAATACCTTGGAGGAGATTTCCTTCTACTTTCCATTGTTCTGTAAATGAAAAGTAAATTATGCTTTGTTAAAAAACTTTCCATTGAATAGTTTTATAGCAAATGTTTCATTCACTTCAATAAATAAATGTACAATATTTTTTGAAAATTGAGACTCGGGCTTTGTAAAATTTAACAACTCTACCAAATTAGTCTCTCTGGTTCTTATTCTGCAATAGAAAATTATACTTTTTAACTTTTAGTCAAGTAGCAGTTAAATAAAATGTCTAATTAATTTCCAAGCCTTTGTGAAGCATTAGACTTGAGATGCACAAAGGTAGTTAATGTTAGAAAGCTAAAGGATTTTTTATGATGATGCTCCATCTTTCTTAATGAGAGGTAGCATGGTTGAGTAGATAGAACACTGCTTTAGAAATTAGGCTTCTGGAGAAAGGACTCCTCATAGGACTTCCAGTGCATCACTCTGTGGCTCTTTGCTGATGCCTTAACCTCTCTGGGCATTTGATTTTTTTTTTTTTTTTTTTTTTTTTGTATAAGATGGAAATAATAAATGCTGATGTCCACAAAGCTCTCAGGGATCTTTGAGTAAGATGAGCTTTTTACATGCAAATAATACAGGAAATCATGGTGGACCTACCTAAAATTTACAAGGGACAATCAGCCGATTTCATTTGTGACCACTAATCTGAGTCAGAATTATTATAGATCATGGGTTAATTACTTTGTTTTGTGTTTGTGATGTTGTTGTTTTGATTGATTTGGGGGAATGGGCATGAGAGGAAAGGAAGAAGGAAGAACTGAATATATTGAAACAATTATTTTTGCTTCTAAATATAGGATTGCATTTGAATCAAAACAATAAATAGAATACATGCGCTACCCTGCATGATATGCTATAAGAGGTCTAGAATCTTCACAGAACCTCAAGTCTGGCTTTATGCTTAGAAAAAAACTGGGGGAGAGATACTTTTTGGCACTTTTAAAGCACAGAACAAGCTACCCTCAGTAGTCTTTTGATTCTTAGCAACAAAGAAAGGAGGAGGAAAGTGGTATCTTAAAAGCTGTGCTCCCTTAAAATTACCATTACAGTTGGTCAACCATGGCCAGTCAGCCAGTTGGGCTGGGGCTAGAACCTCTCACTGGTTTCCCCACCCATAGGGACAGGAGCTGTGGGAGCCAAATGCCTTCTGGGGCTATGGCTGTGTCAGGAAAATAGTCTGTTATGGTAACCAGGGTAGGTGGAGGAGACAGTTGATAGTCATGGGGAATCTGGAAGGACAGGCAGATTCTTGGGAGGACAGGAAGTAGGAAGGCAGTGGTCATCATCAGTGGGAATTAAAAGTAGGCAGTCAAGCCCAGTGCCTGGCTTTGGAGTGAAACCTTGAGCTTCATGGAGAAAAGATTTTGAAGTCCTAGGAATCTAGGGCCAAATCCTTGTTCTATCATTTACTTGACAGCATGATTTGGGGAAAGGTATGTCACCTCTCAGATTCTCAGTTTCTTCTTCTATAAAATGGGTTGAGTAATACTTTGTTGGCTTGTTGTGAGGATTTGAACAAGTAGTGTTAGTAAAGAGCTAGTAGTTTCTGGCATTTATTAGTATTGGAAGACAGATTGTGTCTTCAGTCCAGGAATATTGATACCTAGCTGCAGAATGTTCGATTCCTTTTGCGTATGGTCAGAGTTGATCTGGAGAGCAAAAGTGAGTGGGGTAATAGATAGGTCTAAGCCTGAAAGTGGTTCAAGACCCCAACTGCGGGGAATATTACTAGGCCTTGCAACCAGACTGAGGCTGACTGTGTAAGCTTTGTTGTGCATGTATGGCCAATTTTATGTTTATCTCCAGGGTGTGTTCGTGTCCTAGTCATCTTTATATCTCCTCTACCTGGAGTAGGACCTGGAACAATATATAAATAATTATAGAATAAAACCAAATAGAACAAAAATATGGTATCTTACATGGGGTTGTGTAGCTTCCAAGAAAGTTAGAGCCCAAAGAACTCTGGCATTCATTTTGTTCTTAAAGAGAAACAGCCTAATCACTCAATCCTGCTCTCTGACACATGGCTCCAACATTGATATTGTGTTTTGGCTATCAGATTAAGAAATTATCTCCAGAGTATCAAGCATATATATGAGAACATCAGGTGGGGTGCTATGGCATACTTCTACATGGGCATAGTGGAATATTAGCTTGTAGACAAAAAATTATTCCCGAAGAAGAATGGATAATCCATATTCTGTTATACAGCTGCTTCCCTCTAGAAAGGTAGTGTATTATATGTTTCTCTGTAACTTGTAGGACTAGATTTAGAAACAAAATTATTCAAGTAGTTATATAATTTTTTTACTATTGTTTATATACCATTTTGTATATGTGATATAATTGATTCATTGACGTGGGTTTGTCATAGAGATACCAGGAAATATCAGAAGCATGTGTCCAGAACCCTGTTTGCAAGGAGTTCAAGAAATCATTTATTTGGGCTCTGACACAGTGTGTTTGCAACTCATGTGCTTCTTTTAGTCTCAGCACAAACATGTCTGGTTGCTCAAGGAGTATTGTTATTACTGGTTAAAGCCAAACAAAAAGAAATAATTAGGTATTGGATGGTTACTGGATGAAGGTATAAATCTCTTATGAATTCCTAGTCATTAAGCTGTGTATGCACTTGCAGTTTATTTCAGGGGTACCCAAAACTTAACTCAGATTTTTCTCACAGAGTTTACCAAAAGTGGATTGCTTTTGAGCAAAATCTCTACATGGACAAATGGTGCCTGATGTATAAATACAATTGGGAATTTTGTTAATTAAAGGTGATTTCTAATTTTATATAATATATTGAAAGAAATTTCATAAGCCAAATGTGAATCTTCATTGTAAAACAAACAAGGCCAGCAAAAAATAGTCTAGGCCATCCTTGGAGCAGATCAGTTTTCACTTGTTACTTTGAAGTGATGAAGGTCTTGGGCATAAGAGTATCAACCCAAATAGAGAATATACTCCATAGAAACATTTTCCAGATTTGGGTAGCCAGGCAATATTGCCCTGGTTTCATAGATGAGCCCAGAGTTGTATTAGTCTGTATTTATGGCTGCCTTGTAATCACCAACTTTAACACATTTCAAGACCATGTATGTCTGGACATTCACTGACTTTAGGTATCAGAACTAGAGCTCCTAAAGGAACCCAGTGCTTTGGAATGAAGAGTTTGTAACCCATCTTATCCCTAGTGCCTCACTTAGGCTGAGACCTTAGAAGACACTTAGTGATGTTTGTTGGTTAGTGTTGTTCACTATGTTTGTGTGTGTGTGTGTGTGTGTGTGTGTGTGTGTGTTGCCTCTTATCATAGTTGCTGCTGTTTGATGGTCACAGTTGTCCTCAGCCTTAGATCTGATGTTAGCTTTGGTTACCTATTAAAGACCCAACCTGTGACAGCCTCAATTCAATGACAGTTCATGATTGCCTTAAGAGATAGCAGGAAGAAATCTAAAAGAGGCAATGCAAAGGATCATGTTAGGTTCCCTGGGAAATAAACAGAAGTATGAAATGCAGTCTGTGTTTTAGAAAAGCATACCATCCTATGGCAAGGAACAAAGCAAATTTGAGGAAGCATTTAAATTTGACTATTTAACAATGTAAGTGATCAGAAATGTGGCACAGGAGGTGTTAGTGGAAGTCAGAGGAGGGGGAGGAGGAGACAGTTTCATGGAGGAACTGGGGCTTGATCCAGACTGATGACATCATAGAGTTTGGATGGAAGAAAAAGTATAGCATATTATGTAGAGGTACATAGCTAATCTCCACCAACCTTGGTGAGAGGAACTGACCTTTTCTTTTTGGGACAACTGTAGTATTCTAGAAACATTCCAAGGTTGTTGGGACCACCTGTGTGGGAATTCCCATTGAAGAATGTAAAGAGACTAGTCATTAGCAGTCCTGCTGTTAGTGTGGTACAGAGGATCCAAAAAGAGCAGCTGTGTCAAGTTCACTTGGCTTTTCATGGTCAGCACCAGAGCCCTCTTCCATCTCCTCTGTATCACCAGATTGTCCAACCTCCCTGGGAGTGTGGTCCCTTACCCTATCATTCCCTTTCAAGGGGCCATGGTAGTCCTATTAATTGGCTGTTAAACTATTGATTCTAAAAGTGTGATATTTTCTCTGGGGCACTGGGCTATCCAAAGGAACAGCTCTCTCTTAGGTTATTTGATTATGTGTATGCATGAACCTTAAGAGACTCGAGCGTTTCCTGCAGCATATCCACCATGGCCTATTCAGTTGGCTTCACTGAGCAGAGTGGATCCTTGAAAGCTTATACAGTATCTACTGCATCACATCAGAACAACAGGACAGAGAATCTAGTAGGTAGAACGATGACCTTACATTGATTTGAGTGTTCCACACAAGCACAGTTTTGACTGTCCTAAAGAACTTTAAGTTAGTTCAAAAGAATAAATAAATGTGGTAACACAAACTCAAATTAGGTATTTGTGTAGCTGTTTGTATATGGAGATTGCGTTTGGTTTCTATTACAGAGCTAACTCAGGCTAAGATTTTTGTTTTTGTTTTCTGTATGATTTGCACATTTTCCCATATTGCTTTGTAAGTATTTTAAGTGTGTATGTATGTGTACTTGTGTGTATGTGTGTGCACGCACACACACTGCTTTCTAGGCTAGCCTGTAAACTCCTTGAGGGTAAAAATTCCATCTTTTGAAATCACTCACAGTGCCTACCAGATGGACTTAGCCTCCACTAAGGGCATAAATGTAGCCTAATTTAATTCAGAGAATTTGTTTCTGATTCCCCACTTTATTATATCTACTGCTCAAACTCTAGTTTATCTCCTTCAAAAGCTATTTCTTCCTCATGTTTCATTTCATGCTCAGTGTATATGTGTATAACCAGTCAACTTCATCTCACTTCTTTTTATTTCCTTGCGTGGGAGCCATTTTAATAGTATTTGTTTCAAGTGAAGGCCTGTTATTCAAAGCAAACACACAGAACTTGGCTAGAGAAAACTACTTGAATAGTATTCATACAGCAATAAAGCCTTGAAAATGTAAATTCAAAATACAGTATCACGGTTAGTAATGTTATGCACATACTTTACTAAGTGCATTTGGGATAGAATATAACTAATCATAGAAGAATCATCACCTATATTCCATACAAGCATCTTTCATCTGAGGAACTCAAAGAATTTTTGCTAAAGATATTATAAAACTTATTCATAATCATTCTTTTCTCACCAATGTTTAATGTCAAAACAGAGATGGGTCAAATTGTGTCTGAAGACTCCAGTTTTTTAAATCCTAAAATATTGGTTGGGTGCATGTGAAAGCTCAAGTTGTTTATGGTTAAGTATGGAATTTAGTTCTCCCTCCATTCCTGCCTCCTAGCTGTTCAGTGCAGTCAGAGAAAATTGTTTTGTTCCTCACATTTACTATTCCAGTGGAGAAGCCATGAGGTTGTTTTTTCCTCCCAGGGTAACTATTTTGAGCACCAAAGCATTGTGAAACCATTAGATCATAGATGCTAATGATTGTGGACTTGTAGTGTGGGTAGGGGGAAACTAGAATTCTAGGGAAAGTGTTACTCATCTTATTAAGGATGACAAACTGGCTGCTTGAAGTGTGCTATTGAATGACAGGATCTTGTGGAAAGAGCACCAAACTTAGAGTCCAAATACTGGAATTTGGAACCTGAGCTCTGAGCTGTGTTAGAGCATGTGACTAGCCATGCAACTTAGGCAATAATAGTGATTATAAATACACTAAAAGCTATTCATTGTTAAGTGGTTTCTATTTACCAGGTATTTTGCATCTGTCATTCTAATCCTTACTATGTCACCAAGTGGTACCATTACTTTTCCTGTTTTATTGGTGAGGAAGTAAACTCAGAGAGGTTCAATAACTTTCTAAAGATCACACTACCATTACATTGGTGGAGCTGGGATTTAAAATAAGGTATATTTCAGGCCAAAGTCTAGGCTCTTTCCTCTAGACCGTGATGCCAATGAGACCTTTCTAAGTCACTGTGTTTTAAGCAGCTACTATAAGACAGAATAAGTGCTTAGCATATATTATTTCATGTGATCTATGGAAAATACCAAAAGGCTCTGAGGCCAATATCATTTTACAAATTCATAAACTCCAAAATATTATACGGGTAGATAAAGTGGCAACAGGGAATCAATTAGGGAACAATCATCATTCCCAAAGTAAGAGATCATGGAAATGTGACCTAAGACATAATGGTGAGGGTGATAAGAACACAGCTGTCAAAAGTTGGGGATGGCTTGGCCATGGAAGATAAAGGAAAGAAAGGAAGTAAAAATGTCTCCTAGGTTTTGCCCTGAGTACTTAGGGTGGAGTTGGTGCCTGTAGCTGAGTCAGGGAAGAATGTGGGAGCCTCAGAATGGATAAATATTTGAAAGAACAACAGTTTGTTTTTGTTCATGTTAAGTTTGAGATACTTTAGGACATTAAACTGGAGATACTAAGCAGACATCTGGAACTTAGACACCAAGGGCTAGAGATTTAAATTGGGGAGACATTCATGTAGAGATTAGGAAATCATCCATTTAGAAGTCATAAAAGTAGAGATTTAAATAAGCCATCAACATGCAGTCATCAATGCATTCAGTAACATGGAACTAGATGAATTTCCTTGATACAGTGGGCAAAGGTGAACTAGAAAAGGGGGTTAGAGACAAGCCCTTGAGGAGCTCTAACACTGAAAAGGAGCCAGAGGATCTGGAAGCTGAAAAAGAAACCGCCAAAGGCAGGAGAAAACCAGGAGGGATACCCTTGAGCATCCTTTTCCGTATTTTCAAAATGGAAGAAAAAAATATCAGCCCTGACTACCACCCAGGAAACTTATCAAGGTCATATGAGACACTGCAGGTTAAAGAAAAGGACTGTAACTTAGAAATGGCAACATATTACCTAATTTACTTAGTCCAAGAAGTTCAAATAAGTTTAATATCATCTGAAATTTCACAATTCTTGGTTTTCTTTTGTTACCAAGGCCTTTTGAATTCCATGCCATCTTATTTTTAAAAGTACTAGTATTCTTCCCCTACTTCAAATCTCTACATCCTAAATGCCACATGCTGAAATCTTGATAGCTTCAATTTTATCACTTCTTTAAGAATTATGTAGTGACTCTATTTTGTGAATTAAGAGGCAGAAAACGCTGTCTGACAATAGAACAGAGTATTTTGGAAATGATCTGTCCTGGAATCTTATCTGTAGGGTCATTACAACTGGTTGTGAGTAGCATAAGAGCTGGGATGGGTCTCATTTATCCTGCTTCTTCAGCGTTCTACAGTATACATGCTGATTACAGGTGTTCCATAAATGTGCACAACATGAGTCATGAGTGAATATCTGACTCCTAGTCTTCCACTTTGTTTTTTTTTTTTTGGTTTTGTTTTGGTGTTTTATTTTAGACAGTGTGTGAGTGGAGAGTGGGGCAGAGGGAGAAAAAGAGAGAATCCTAAGCAGGCTCCACACCCAGCTCAGAGCACGATGTGGGGCTTGATCCCACAACCCTGGGATCATGACCTGAGCTGAAAACCAGAGTTGGACGCTCAACCAACTGAGCCACCCAAGTGCCCCCCCCAGTATTCCACTTTGTATGAGCAAGATCAGATTGGTTCTTCCAGAGGTGGTCCTAATATGAGACATCTTATGGTGGTGGAAGGGAACAACAGCTGCACTGAGTTGGTTGCACAGAAGATAAAACATCATTGTGAAATTGGTCCCTAGCCTAATTTGAGACATTGTGCTACTCAACATTAGACAGAGCATATGTGCAGGGCAGTTGTAGTTTCATGCCAGATGTTTTTAGGTCACACATGGAGTCTGAGAGTTGTTGGACTATAAGTACCAAATGGCACAGAATGTTTCAACACATCATTTGAAGATCATGAGTAAGAAAGGTCAACTCCACTCTGAACTTGTTCATACTCAGCCCATTTGATTCTTATTAGCATTGTTGACATTGTATGCTCTTGATTTTCACCTTCTTAAACTTCAAAATCTAAATACTACCCTGTGAGGCCTTAGCATGAATGCCATTGTCCTCATTTGCTTCCATTAGTCTTTACCTTTTTGTAGGCATAGAGGCATGTAGGTGTGTATTATAGATCATGTTGGGTATTGGACTCTGCTCTGGATCAGGATCAATGAGTTAAGGATAGAATAAAAATACACATATCTCTTCTTTGACTTCTGATGGTTTTGCCCGTCTTCTTTCTAATACAGTTTCTATCTATAAAATTTATAAACATGCAAAAAATATAAAGGGTAGGGAGTACTTTTACATCAGGGGAAGCTCTTTATTTTCTATCTTCACTTAGAAACCCTACTTATTCCTTTTTTTTAAAGTTTATTTATTTTGAAAGAGAGTGTGCACGTGCATGAGTGAGGGGCAGAGAGAGAGGGAAAGAATCCCAAGCAGGCTCTGTGCTCACAGTGCAGAGCTCGATGTGGGGCTTAAATTCATGAACCACGAGATCATGATCTGAGCTAAAACCAAGAGTTGGATGTTTAACCAACTGAGCCACCCAGATGCCCTAATTCCTTAAAACAAAAATTTTTTAGTTAATTTATTTTTGAGAGGGAGGTGCAGAGAGAGAGAGAGGGAGAGAGAATCCCAGATAGTCTCGGCAGTCTAAGTGTGGATCCAGAGGGACACAGGGTTTGAACTCATGATCTGTGAGATCATGACCTGCACCAAATCAAAAGTCTGATGCTTAGCTGACTGAGCCATCCAGGAACCCCAGACACCCCATTTATTCCTTTGTAGGGAGTGTATGCAATTATTTCAGAGCTCATTAAAATAGTGGAGTTGATTTCAGCAGTTCCTCTAAGTGGCTTCTATTCATTCCCCTCAACCTCAACCTCCCTGACAGAGAACTTTGGCATCCAAAGGGGCTACTTCCCAGTCAAGTTAACCCTACTCTGTATTTACAAAAATATATTTTATAGAAGAGGTTAATCACACTAGTTAGGGCAAATTCACAATAGTTAAAATAGGTCATTAGGAATTCATTCAGGTGTGGCGCCTGTAAATTGACTTCCAAATTTTCAAGGGAAAAGAGGAATGCTTAGTTCTAAGGACAAGATCTGTCCAAAAATAATGTTACATTATCAGGAAGGATTATAGTCTGTCAAAAACTGTCAAATCTCAAAAAAAAAAATCAATTCCTGTTTGAAAAACTTGGTAAAAATCTTAATCTAGAGTAAGTTTGGATATCTATTTTGCTCAAATAAACAGGAACAATATAGTAAAACCTTGGTTTGTGAGCATTTGTTCTGGAAACATGCTTGTAATCCAAAACTTTCATATATCAAAGCGAGTTTCAAGAACCATTGGCTCAGTTGTGATCATGGGATGTTCTGCATTATGCACTACTCATATTGAAATACATCACTCCTTTATCAAGTTAAAATTTATTAGAAATGTTTGCTCATCTTGTGGAACACTCGCAGAACAAGTTACTCACAATTCAAGGTTTTACTATACTGTTAGATTACGTTAGAGTGTAAGTTCCTTGAGGGCCGAGGGCATTTTTGGTCAACTTTACAGCTCCCTTTAGTACCTTACATAATATCTTGCACATGGAAAATGTTTAGTAAGTTGGTCTTGAGTGAAACTGAGTGTCTGGACTTGGTTCTTTATATTCAAAGAATATACAATGAATAAAATTACAAAGAAAAAGTGCAGCTTGGCCTTTTCCATATAGTGTATGGAAAATAATGGGACCCTTAAGTGCAAGAGACTGGGGATCTAATTTGGCTCTGCCATTGACTAGTTATTTAACTTTGTGTTGATAACCTCTGCTGGCCTTAATGTATCTTAACTTTAAACTGAGGAAGTGAGGGCTAAGTGCTCTAAAATATCATTTGAATAATTATTTCACAATTATTCTAAGCCTAATTCTTACTTGTGTTGGTTACCTAAACAGAGATACCAATACATTCTTACCTTTAGAGACTAAATTTTATACCAAACAACCAAGCCACTGTCCAGTTTTCTCATCCTAGGGAGACTTCTCCAATCACATCAATCAGATCCATTCTGTCTGAATATCTGACTGATTGTGTGGAGTTTTGAAAACTTACTTTGAGAACTTGTAAAAATAGGGCAGAGTAAAGACACAAATGACTGTCCTTGCTATACCCAGTTGAAGTTTATGGTATTCTAATTACAGTGGACCTGAACCTTTGGTGAGCTGGAGTAATTAAACTATTCGGTGGGAGCAAATCATTACCCATAGGAGATGGATTTGCCCTTCTAGGATGCTGATTAGTGCTCTGAAAGAGGAAATTTACTTAATAGTGCCTGGAAAAGTGAAGGGCATTTTGTTTCCAGAAAGTTGCTTCTTCACACAAAATCAGGCTGGATGCTGTTTGTTTTTCTGTGATCATTTTATAATCACTTCAGCTTTAACAAATAACTTGGAGAGGAGGGGAAGGGTGGTGGGAACAATAGAAATAGAAGAATCTGGCAAGGAGGGGCAGAGTCTGCTTTTGTTTCACTGAGAATCTCATGGGATTTCTCAATAAAAGCACACTGTGGGGTCATTCTGATGAAATCATAAAAATAAGAGAGGGAGGAAACCCTGTCCTACAGTTGAAAGAGGACTGTATAGTTGAGGTGGTATTTCATACTCTTCTCTATTTAAGATTAGTAATTGTTCTCAAGGGCTCTTTCTCCCACCAATCCCAGTGGGATGGGGACCAAACATCATTCTGCAAGGAGAGGAGGGAATATTTTTTTTTAAAGGAAGAAAGAGTGTGTGAATGGGGGAAGGGACAGAGGGAAAGAGAGACAGAGTCTCAAGCAGACTCCACGCTCAGTACAGAGCCCAACATGGGGCTTGATCCCACGATCCTGGGGTCATGATCTGTGCCGAAATCAAGAATTGAATGCTCAACCAACTGAGCTACCTAGGACTCCGGAGAGGAGGCAGTTCTTGATGTGATTTGCCATCTTCTGGAGAAGAAATAATCATGCATGAAATCAGAAAGGAACTCCCAAGTTCCTTCTAGTGTGTGGGTATTGTCCAGATGGTTTAGTTAAGTATCTATGTGGTAACATAACATTTGAAAAAAAAGTAATAAAGGAAATTGAAACAAACTCATATTTTTATTCTTTTTTTTAAATATTTATTTTTTATTTTTGTGTGAGAGAGAACATGAGCAAGGGAGGGGCAGAGAGAGAGAGCTGGGACAGAGGATCCAAAGTGGGCTCCATGTTGACAGCAGAGAGCTGGATGTGGGGCTTAAACTCAAGAACCATGAGATCATGACCCCCCAGCCGAAGTTGGATGCTCAACTGAATGAGCCACCCAGGTGTTCCTTGTATTTTTATTCTTAAAGAACTACAAATACTTACTAATGGGATATGTACACCTGTTGAATACCTCACAGCTTTTCAGATTCTGGAATCCAATTGAATAATGCCTCCCTCATTTTTTATTCCACAATGAATTTTGTGTGTTTACTTAGTTTTTATCATAGCAATCATCAAAAATGTACCTTGGCAGAGATACATTATCATTGAAAGGAGTGACAAGACCTAATGTTGAAACCATGCTAGTAGTTCAAGGGATGTCTGAGAAATGTGGCTGTGCCCTGTGAATTTGTTGAAGTATTTCACAGTGCCTTGGCACACTGTCTGGGAACCATGGGATCAAATAGATGCACTTTTAGGAATGATAAATATGAATAGCTGGGGTCAGCTAAAGACTAATGCAGTCACAACTCAAGGGATCTAGTGGGCCTAAACGTCATGTAATTATGCTTTGACTCTAGGACTCCTGAGATAAATGGTGGTTTGGGCTGACTGCCAGCAATCGAAGCCTGCCCAAGTTTATCTAATTTGTTGATTTTGAACTTTCAAGAGAAATGAGAACACCTTGGAAGGAGAGTCACTGCTCGTAACTTTTAGTCATTCTAATGGCCTTTATCTACTCGCTGAAACTCAATTATGCACACAAAGAGGGGCAGTGTATTGTGCTAGTTTTTCATGGAATTAATGTTTGGACTGTTGTATTAACAAAATTAATCCCCTTTCTCCCCCCAAATTGGATTTTTCTCTTTCTGATCCATCACTGGGTTTTCTGGATTCTATTTAGATATGTACTTGGGGTGTGGTGTTGGTTTATCTTCTATTTTGGAGGAGAGAACATTGTTTCTGGTGGAATTGATGACATCTAGAACAAGAAGAAATTTTTGAGTAACCTGCCACTCCCTTCACATTTTGCTGATGAGGAGAGGTCAGGTGACTTTCCCAGGGATACTTCTCATTTGGGAGCAAAATAAGAAGGCAGTGTCTAGCCTTTTACAACAATGAGTGGTCTAATTGACTGTCCTTTTCTACACAGTACCTGCTTAAAGAATCCTCTTTTCTGTTCATGGAACTATAGAGGTCTCAGGGCATTTCATCAGAAATGACCTCTTCTCAGTCACCATCTCCTATGGAATTAGCTGGTGTCAGTCTCACACACACAACCTTTAGTCATTACTGCTAACATCACACTGAAATGGGGAAGCTTCTCTTTAGTATTTTTAGTTTTCTATGGTCATTTTCTTAAGTCAGTGGTTCCTAATATATTAGAATTATAAACCTTTGTATCTAAATGAAAGCAAATGACACTATCCTCTCCTGAAAATGCACACACACAGAACTGCATACATTTAGGGGGTTCTGTGGACCTTCTGAACTGTCAACTTCAGGTTAAGAACCTCTGAGGTAAGTGATAGAAAGCTTTTAAAGTATTATTTACTACAAATAATTATTTTGCTCTGGTGTTTTTTGCTATTATGTGTAAGTCTCATGTCTTTTAGCCTTGAGGTTGGTTTACTTTTTGGATCTTTTCCCCATAAAAGGAAGAGTAAAGATTATTAATAGCTTGTTTCCAAGATTATGACAAATCATAGCCAAAGTTTCTTTTGAAATGAGAGATCATCTATCAGTGGTTTCCAGATCCAGATGTCCTTCATGGGGGTAGGAAGTGGGCTTTTAAAATTAGACCTGCCTGCCCTATACCAACCTTGGCCCCATCTAAAGATTCTGATATAGGAGGTATTTTTAACAAGCGGCAATGACATTGATGCAGCATGCATGAACTGCTGAAAATCCAAAATTCTCACTTTGTATAGTTACTATCGAAAGGCTAGAGAGGTGCCAAAATTAGTGAAGTGGTTGAGAATTTATTGTAAAACTCCTGACTTCCTGGATCTGATATAGTTTAAAAAATATTAGAAAATATTACTACTCTACAGAAAGTCCTAGAGAGAAATTAAACAAAAATCAGCCTGATCAAATGTTAGCATGTTGCCATGTATGCCTATGATTTAAAAAATTACAAATAGGCCAGGTTTATTTTTATTTATTTTTGTTTTTTTTTTTTATTTCTGAGAGACAGAGCATGAGCAGGGAAGGGGCAGAGAGAGAGGGAGACACAGAATCTGAAACAGGCTCCAGGCTCTGACCTGTCAGCACAAAGCCTGACATGGGGCTCAAACCCATGAACTATGAGATCATGGCCTGAGCTGAAGTTGGACGCTTAACCGACTGAGCCACCCAGGTGCCCCAGGTTTATTTTAATTTATGGTTTCACCATTGTTCCTTAATTCCTGTGACTTATATTTTTCTGGTATTTGTCAATCTCTAGTTGTAACCATTCTTGGTGATTTTGTTTAAATGTGTCTAGTAAGCAATATGGTGCTATTTTTTTTGTCAGTCTATTCTGATACACACTTTTCTATTTTCATTTATTATGAATACTGTAAGATTTGGGCTTATTCTATAATCTTATTTGGATTTCTGTTTGTGTTTTTTTTCCTTTGTTGACTTTTGGATTGATCAAGTTTTTAATATTTTTTATCATCTTGGCTTCCTCTCTCCTTCTATTTCTCATTTCCTTCCTTTAAGCAGTTGTTCATAATTTTTAAAATAAATGTATGTAATGCAATAAGATGTAAAATTATCCAGTATTTCTAGTTGTCTCTTAAAAAAATATGAATTCTAGCCAATGATGTGCAGGTAAGTGTGTAGCCACCTGCTCTCTGAAAGAGGAAAAAAACCCTGATTTATAGAATTTACTAATTTTCCGGCATAAATGGTTCCATTTGAAATCCCATGGCTGATTTCCAATTACACACATGATGTCATTGAATGCATAGATGGGAAAAAATGCTCAAAGGCACACAAGCATAAATATTTCAGATATAATGGCATAGATTACCTTAAGAACATAGGAAATAGTTAAATGTAAAATAATTAGAAAGTGACAGGTTTTGAGTATTTATTATCTTTGCTTATATTAGAATTAATTTAATTGTAAGTTTATATAATTTTTAAACTTAGCTGTGTTTGGGGCACTTGGGTGGCTCAGTCAGTTAAGCATCTGACTCTTGGTTTCAGTTCAGGTCACGATCTCATGGTTTCGTGGGTTCAAGCCCCAAGTCAGGCTCTGTGCTGACAGTGCAAAGCATGCTGCTTGAGATTCTCTCTCTCCTTCTCACTCTGCCCTTCTGCAACTTCAGCTGTTTCTCTCTAAATAAATAAACAAACTTAAAAAATGGCTGTTTAACAACTGGCTTGCAAAATTCCTGAAAATTTAATACCTGGCTTTTTTGAAATAGTTCTAGCACACCACTGATCTTTGCTGCCACTGAACATTTTCTCCCTTCCCTCCCCACAATACACACACACAATATATCTTATTATTATGGCAGTTTTTTTAACTTTATTTTAAATGTGCAAACACACAAATATTGCTTTTACAGTTAACCATTACATGTGTTGACCTATTTTATCAATTTTTGGTCTCATCCCTGTTCCTTAATTCCCATGTCCTTCAGTGTTAATTTGTCATTTTCCTGAAGCATATTCCCCAATAAATCTTTCAGTGAAAGTTAGTGAGTAGTAAACTCCTTTTGTTTTTTGCAAGTGTGAAAGGCTTCCATTTTGCTTTCCTTTCTGAAAAATCCCTTAGCTGAGTAATAAGTGCTCAATTGATAGTAATGTTCCTTGAGCATTTCCAAAGTGTTCATTCTTTTGTGGCATTTATTGTTACTACTGATAAGTCTACCGTGAGTATAATTGTCATGATGTTCTTTTTTTAATACATCTTCAATGTCCTGCGGTTTTGGTAAGATGCCTCTTGGCTAAAATTTTCTTTATTTACCCTACTCATTACTCAGAGAAGTATTTAGAACTAAGTATTTGTGTTTCTCTTCAGTTCTACAAAATTCATAGGTACTATTTTTTCAAATAATACTTCATCACGATTTTTCCATTTTACTTCCATTTTCTGTAGCATTAGGTAGATGTAAATTAGATCTTGTCATCTTTTGTTCTTGTATCTGATATTTCATATTAAAAAAAAACCCCAAACCCAACAACCCCTGAAATCTCTTTGTCCCTCTAGGCTTCATTCTGGGTAAATCCCTCAGTTCTGTTTTCCAGTTTTATAATTCTTTCTTCAACCATTTTCAGTCCAGGGTTTATCATTGCTATATATATACACACACACATATGTATATACATATATATATATATGTGTGTACATATATATACACACATATGTATATACATATATATATATATACATATGTGTGTGTGTATATATATAGCATATATGTATATATATATTTTTTTCCAGTAAAATATTTCTTACTTCCAAGACTTCTAATTGGTTCTTTTTCACATTTGTCTGTTTTTACTTTATATATCCTTTAAAAAATAGCTTCTTATTCATTTTTAATGAACATCCACAACATATATATTATTAAAATTTTTGTCACACTGCCCCATAAAACTAATTTCTTTAGAATGATTACTATTCTGAATGTTTATACGGTGACTCCTTTTCTTCACACTGTGTTTCCTGATGAATTTTGTAATTTTGATGTAATAACTCATTTTGAGAGGGATTTGTTGTTTTGCTATGTTTTAATTTTTTCTTTCTACTTCTATGTGCCTTCCTCCCTTTTTTGTGCAACTGCCACTCCCAACCAATGTCATGTGACCTCTATCCCTTTCCAGACCCATATCCTCTCCTGCTATTTCTGTTCGGTTCTATGGTGAAATGGGAGATCTTATAGATGTATCCATTGAGCCCATGGATGGCTGGATTCAATTCCTGACCATGGTAGCTGGCAACATGTTTTGGCTTGTTATGTTATGTTTTAAACCATCTTCATAGGTGGCAATCATAGTGTCCCTTTCTGCCTTCAAGTAGTAAACCAAGCTCTGGTTGCTCTTCTCACACCCTCTCCCACCCTGTTTCTCCAACCCCAATCTGACTTGAAGCACTTTAATTTCCACTTACTACCTACGCTTCCTGAACTCGGCTGCTGCTTTCAGATTTGAAATGCAGTGGGTGTACAGCTTCAGCTCACCACACCCAGCTTTGCATTTCTGTTCCTTTTGGAGCCCAAAGGTTCTTCACCTTGGTTTTAAGTCTGATCATATATTTTTGCTTTTTTAGTTTTATATTATCCATTGCTTGTGGAAGAGGGGATTTGACAAGCACACATTCCATTCTACCACGATGCTTTCTGCTTTTTAGAAGTTTAAAACCCAAGGTAGACAGGATTCAGACTGAGATTTTTCAACACATCCTTCATGTTAAGAATCCTTCCTTTTATGTTTTTAATAGAAATATGGTCTTTCTGTTACTCAAAATAATATTGAAGCCTTTCGACATAATCAGAATAGTCTGGGCCTTTCTATTTTAAATAAAGATTTAGATGAGAAACACTGCAGGTGGTTTGGAGATGATATACCATACATACAATTGTCTCCTGGGGTGTTATTGTTTCCTCTGCTATTTTCCACGATGTCCAAAGTTTTATGAAAGATTCTGCACATATCCAACATAGCGTTGGCTTGAGCACATTTTATTGGTTACTTTTGTCTGAAGCTGGTATATTGCCTAAAGCTAGTGACTAATGTCTTGTAACATAGTGTCTGCTTATTTATGTTACCTTGACCACTTTTATCTGCTGGCATTCCTAATACAGAGAGTTTTATTTTCTTAATGCCCTCTTTCTATATATTTCTCTGATTCAGGGAAACTTCAGTTCTCAGTGTTTTTAGTAAATCTCTTCTCTAAATCATTTTATTTAAACCCAGAATGGAACTATACCATTTTGTTTTCCCTCATCTTCTGATCAAGAGTGCATGCATAAATGAAAACTATCATCTCCTACCCAAACAAAAAATAAATAAAAAAATCCCATTGTGTTTTAGCCTGCAGGACACTTATATTGATAATTAATGTATCTGAATTTCACACACATGAGACTCAGAGTGATACAACAGAATTTTGTTCCAGCAATATCTATATGTAATGTAAAACAATATTAGCCTGAATGTTCAGAGCACAAAAATTGTTCTCTCGGTACTCTCAGAAAACACAGAAAGTTTTAATGTCATATAGCTAGACCATGTCGATGTTTCTTACAAAACTGATGACTACCAATGCTGCTTCATCTGCATCACTTTCAGTGAATTGGTCAAACTTGCCACTTTCAGGGGGATCAGTAGGACCTTACTTGTAACCTCTTTTTTTTGTGTTTTTTTTTTTTTTTTTTTTTGGTGGATGTAGCTTTTCTTTCTGGATGGAGTCATATATTTAAATATAACAAAATAGATATTTCTGTCATGAAGCCAACTGATAGAACCTGGAATTTGACCCCAATGTATTATAATGCGTATAAATTTCCTGAGTGATTACGCCCTCACGGATAGCATAGTCTAGTGTATCCTTAGGCCCCTCTACCATTGCTCATGGCTCCATTTCTCATGTGGCCCTTTTATTTGAATTATAACCATGATTGTGGAGTCTTCAATAACCCCTGTAGCCCATGTTAGAAGCCTTTGCCGTGCGCATACTTTGCACCTCATGCAATATATCCTATTAGGTTGCCTTGTAGTCTCAAGAACTCTTCTTCCTCACTCCCCTTGCTGCCATTGGACATTAAAAATCATGGGAGAACAGCCTGCATCTTTATTTTTTATTTTTTATTTAAAAAAAATTTTTTTAACGTTTATTTATTTTTGAGACAGAGAGAGACAGAGCATGAACAGGGGAGGGGCAGAGAGAGAGGGAGACACAGAATCTGAAATGGGCACCAGGCTCTGAGCTGTCAGCACAGAGCCCGACGTGGGGCTCGAACTCACAGACCGTGAGATCATGACATGAGCCGAAGTCGGCCGCTTAACCGACTGAGCCACCCAGGCGCCCCAAGAACAGCCTGCATCTTGCAACGTTATATGGTACCTGGAATAAGTGCTAAATACAGGCTTTTGAATGAATGTACACACCACTTCTCTAAGGCAGTCTTAAAAAAACCAAACACTTGGGCTTTATTATTATTGTGTTTTTCAGTTCAATGCTAGTATGTGGGAGACACAACAATATCCCTGATTATATTAGTCAAAATCTCAGTGGTTTCACAAAACGGAAGATTTCTCCCTCATGGCTTGACTTGGTGTGGTCATTCAGGACCAGGGTTCCTCTGTTATGTGGCTCTGCCATTTCCCGGGGCTTCATCCTGAAGTGTATGGGAAACGAGGGAAAATGTAAAAGCCCGAGTTTCACATATAACTTCAACCACATTGTATTGGCCAGAAGTCAGTCCAGTGACTCTAGCTGTTCAGAAGGTGTGCGAAGGTGATCTAGTTATGTGCCAGGAGAAAAATGAGATGAAGTTTGATTAACCCAGCTTTGAACCTGCTATACTACCATCTAAGGAAGCATAGAATCTAGTTGCCCCTATCATACAGTGGGTTATATATCTCAAGTATTTTTTTTTATCATAACAGATTGGCTATTAGCTACTTAGGACTTAATTGTCAACATGTTCCTGAGCTTTTAGTGTGTCATTTGTTATACTCTCTTGATGTGAACAGAAGTTGGTAGGAATATTTGATTGACAAATGTATTTTTTTTTAATTTGAGAAGTAACTTTGTACCTTGATGACAGAAGTAAGACATGTTGCTGAAAAAATTATAATGCAGAAAAATATTTTTTAAGAACAGATGAAATTACCTGCCTGAGCACACACCTTAGTAAGTAATACTTGTCTATCAAGGTTTATTTTCTCTTGTTCTAGTCAAATGGGTATTTACAAGCTCTCACAGTAGAAATCATTTGAGGGAAATAACATCATTTCTTTTTCATTAAGTGTATCTTTTTTTGTAGGATCCATTTCTTTTCCATCATTAATCTTTCAACTACTAACTGGTCTGGGATGTGCTCTTTTAAATGAAACAAACTAAAGTAGGCACAATTAACTTACAATAACTGGAGGCAATTGAAATGTTTTTCTTTTTTTTTCTTTTTTAATTGTAAGCAAATCTGGTTTAGCAATTCCTAAGAAGTGACCAATTTAGCAATTGCTTTGAAGTGTATTTAAATATAAGTTTCAGTATAAAAACAGCTATTCCTTGATTTTTGTGTATGGAAAATAAAGAAATGAAATTTTCCTCTGGAATACTCTATTTTCTTCTGTTTCAAAGAAAGGAGTCATGATTTGGTAAATAAGGTATCTGCCTCCATTTTATAGGTTTTCTTTGATTTCCCAAGCCTAGGTAGTCGACTGAAAGGGTTCATTCAAATCAGAGATATAAGACTTACTATACAATGTGCAGTATAATTTTTTTAACTTACATCTACCACCGAGAAATTTATAAGTCGATATTTAAGAGGGCAGGCTTGAGGACTGACTGGCCTCCTATAGTTTCTCTGAAATCTGAAAGATTATTATATCAAAAGTCAGCATTTCATGGCCCCCTTATATCCATAAAGAAAATTAAAATCATATGCTGCACAGCAAGCTTAAACCATTCAGAATGCTCATAAACATATTTAAAGCCAAAATTACAGCTGTTTCTCGACTCTCGGTACCACGTATAGCTCTAGATACGGTTCTTACATTGCTGTGCACACACTGTAACAGTAATTACTGTATTTTAAGCACCACACTATTCTACAAGAGCATTCTTTGGTGGTGATATGGCAACCTGGTGACAAGGAGCCCCTCCTGTACCACAGAACTGCCTTTGCTAGGAAAACATGGAGTGTCCTTAATGTCCTACCAGAGCTTTGTCTTCCTTTGTTAGGAAAGGAGACAACAGTCGTTTTCAAATATAGAACCAAAGGAAGCATTTCATTAAACGTGCACAGTTTGGTAACTTACTGGCAGCTTTTCTTTTCATACTTTTGATGCAGTTTCAGCTTTGGAACTTAATTGATCAGGTATGCATTTAACTGAAGAACTAACTGGTGCCAGTGGTAGCGCAAGTTGGTGTGAACACCTTTTCCTGCCACTGTGGTCTGAAATAGGGATGAATCAATAGTCACACATGAACTTTAATTAATCACTTGAACATACCATATGTTACACGGAGATGTAGGAAGTGTGAAATCCTTTGCAAAATAGAAATTTCTCAGATTCTGACAGTGAGAGCACATTTATTATTACTTAACCTTCATTACTATTATTTTGTTTTTATGGTCTCTTTTACCCCCACTTTCAGAGTTTGAGGTAATTAGTTTAACAACTCTTCCTCAAACAAGGAAGACAAAATGTACATTGAAATGATAATGGACCATACAGTAGAGAATTATTTGCCTCTAGAAAGTACTTACTGTAAGTTTGGTGTCTTCTGTTCACTTATATTAGCATCTATCTAACAATGTCCAGTAGGAAAGGAGCCTATATCCTATGTCACGGTCTTCCCTTGGCACAAATGTAAAATGCGTGTCTCACCCTGCTGGTGTGGGCATTTATGCATAATGTAAAACTTGGCAGCTCAGAGTTTAACAATTTGGGCTAAGGACCATCTCCTAATGATATTTTTGCAAAGATGTTTAGCTTACATGTCTGCTCACCGAATTAATTTAAAAAAGAAATAAGGTTCCCCTCTATTAAGTGGACAAATTAGATATTCTCCAGTAGGAATTCTGCCTCTATGCAAAGTAAAATAAACATAGGTTGTTTATATATTAATTTTTATTCTCAGGAAAGATTCCAAGGATGAACTCTGTTTAAAGCCCGTGAATACGACTTGTCTGTATATTTCTAAGGAGTCTAGAAGGAGACAAAGTCAGGTGGGTCCTAGTATTTCAAAGTCCCTGGCAGAATCTTTAGCCAGGAGAGGGAAGTTTGCTTGAAGACTACAACTACAGAAGATAGGTGGCTCAGTAGAAAGTCTCCTCTCCTGGGGGTGGCTTGGTTGGTTAAGCCTCCAACTCTTGATTTCAGCTCAGGTCATAATCTCACAGTTCGTGAGTTCGAGCCCTGCATGGGGCTCTGTGCTAACAGTGCAGAGCCTGCATGGGATTCTCTCTCCCTCTCTCTCTCTGCCCCTCTCCCTCTCTGAAAATAAATAAACATTTAAAAAAAAGGTCTCCCTTCCCTTTGGGCCCATAGAGTCTTCATCTCCCCAGTGCTCTTCTCCCTAGAAAGAGGCTAACACTGTCTTTAAGCAGAGGAGACCTGTCTTCGGGCAAAATCTTTCATATGTGAAATTAATAAAAGTAGAATTGCCTTGACTAAGGAAGGAAGATGGAAGGACAGTACCTCTGTCTCAAGCTCAACCTCATGTCTTGTCTTCCCCAAGTTTGCTCTCCTTGGAAACCTCAGAAGATATTTATAGCTTCTCTGAGCACAGTCTGAAAATCATTGACCCAAGACAACTCCTTGGGACGCATTTCCCTTGACCTGGAGAGAAGTCACTTTTTACTCTCTACTTTGATGAAATAGGGAGGAATATTGGAAACCCAATGTTTGAATTGTGAGCTATTTTATAATATAGATTCCCCTAAAGATGGTAGAATTTCTGTTTATATATAATAACTAGCAACACGCATGTATTTCCAAATATGGGAAAGAAAACTATGAATACACATATGTGTATGTTTACAGGATCGGAGTTATGCTTGTGAAGAATAAGTAGATACTTATGCTGTGTGATTAGAAGAAAACTTCCTCAGACAAAATATACTCCTCACTGGCCCTGTTGCCTGTGTTGGATCTCCCATAACTTAGTCCTTTGGGTAAAGGCAGTTGTTGAAAAAGAAGTACCAGCAGGGATATGGCATACATTTTGCCCTTATTAACCTTTAATATTTTATTTTCAGTCAGTACTGCAGAGAGCAAGATTAGGAGTGTGGGAAGCACAGAATTAAAAAGATTCAAAGAGAAAAAGAAGGATAGAGAAGCAGTTGGGTTTTGAGGAACATTGTTTAGGTTGGGTTTGGAAGAGTGGTGCTTTGACAAGCTGCAGTGTGACAGAGGTTAGCTGAGATAGTCATACATTTCAAATCAGAACTGTCGAGGGGCACCTCGGTGGCTCAGTCAATTAAGCATCCAACTTCAGGTCATGATCTCATGGTTCGTGAGTTCAAGCCCCACATTGGGCTCTGTGCTGACAGCTCAGAGCCTGGAGCCTGCTTTGGATTTTGTGTCTCCCACTGTCTCTGCTCCCCCCTCCCCTTGCTCTCTCTTTCAAAATAAATAAACGTTACAAAAAAAAAAAAAAAAAGAAAAATAAAATCAGAGCTATCCAGAAAGGAGGATAGAAGTGCTGAGGAAACCTTGTGGCTTTTGTAATTGTTTTTTTAACTACTTAGAGTTTGTGTGAATATACCATGTATATAAAATTAATAATCTGTTGGCATCTGTATGTGGAAGAAAGTAAGAGGAAGATTGACTTGATGGTCTGACTTGTACCTGAATTTTTCCCATTGTGTTGACTTGCTTCCCTACAGATTCCTTTGCTTTTAATCTCTTTGCTTACTGAAACATCTAGGTTCTCTTTCCTAAAAGTCCACTTAAAAAAAAAAGCATCCCCAATAAGCTGTTAGCAGCATTTGGAAATGTAAAGAATTGATCAATTTCTGTATCTACCTTGGGCTGCATAGCAAAGGACAGGCGTGTGACAGGGATGAAGGCAACGTGTCCTTTTGTAATACTGAACAGTTATTCTGCACCCAGCGGGCAGTCAGTTAACCATTCCAGTAGCAGCCGTGCAGTTCCTGAAACTAAAAGATAAACAACCACGCGAGGTCAGATAAATTTCATCTGCATACTCAAAATGTGGATCTTGCATAAGGATTCAGAGGAGAGGAAGAGTTTTAAAGATAAATAAATAAATAAATAAATAAAAATAAAGCCAGATGAGAAAGAGGCCTGAAATGATAAATTGCAAAGTTTTAAATGGCCATTAAACTGGAGCAAGTCAAATGGCTACCAAATGGAGTTTCATTTCTCATTTTATTTATAAACATTCACATAAAACTGGAAGGAGAAAAAAGGGAAAATCCTTGAACTCCTGTGAAAGACATTTTGTGCCGCGTATGTTGAATTACTATTAAGTATTCACCTGTCTTAAATGGGCTTTTTCTCCAGCCTCTGCATCATACATCTTAATGTCAGTAACATCTGCAACTGAATGGTAATGTGGATCAGTGAAGATAATCACCAGTTAATAAGAGCTTCAAATTGTGCTTTGGCTAGTGTACACCCTTTAATGTATTTCTTTGGATAATTTACCAGTACAATTTCATTAAATGCGTATGCTTGATCAAAAAGTGCTTGTGTATGAAATTAGCTGCAAAATCTGAATTTTTAGAAATTACTAGCACGGTGGTCCTTTTGCGTCATGCAGACCTTTTCGTTTTCTTTTGAGCTTAGATCTCAGAAGTCATCACTTATAAGTCATTCTTGGTTTCTCTTCAGTACGTTGCTGATGCAGATGTAACCTTGCTCTTTTTTACCAAGTCCCTGCACCACAAATGAAAAGATGGGAGGTGGAAAGCCTATGTGTTTTCCTCCATTGATAAATCTCGAGTGCATTGGGTCTTGTGGGGAAACTTTGACCTTTAGTATTTCCGTTTTTGTTGCTCTGTATTTATTTTGCTGCAGAATGCGATTGGTCATGAAAAATAACCCAGGGGCGATGTGGTGGGTAGTGGAGGGAAGGCGGAGGAGTGACCTGGTTTTGATTAGTTAATTCAGATTAGGGAGTAAATTCTGATTTCACAGCTGCTGTTCAGGTTCAGTGGCACTACCAATTTTTCCATTCCAAGTTCCCATATATAAAGCTGACAGTTTCCTCGGCTAGAACCCTTTTTAATGTTCCTCTTTGGCACAGGCTCTACCTTTCCCCCCATGATTTTCAGTAGCCTTCCTCCCCCATGCAGCTTTGCCAGAGTTACTCAGTTGTGAGCTTCAAATCTCCTGTAATTCCTGTCCTAGCAGGCCCTTAAAAAATGTAGCAATGCACAGATGTGCAGTGAAAATTTTAAAATGTGCACTTTCTTTTAGGAATATGAACACTGAATATCACATAAACTTCTGATGTTCCCCTTGCCACCTTCTAGAGCTAAGCTAACACTTCCTTCTGTGTTTATATTCGTGGCTCTTAGGTCCGTGGTCGGCCCTGCTTTTAGTTCTTGCGTTCCCCCATCTCTTTTCTTCTGTGCCAAATAGCGTACTGGTTTTATGATGTGGGCAGGGGTCGATGAGGGAATAGTTTGTGTCCACAGCTTCCATTTTCATTCATGGCCCAGGCTGAGTTTTAATACAGACCTTAGTTAGAGAGAAGTTGAGCTCTCCACAAAGCTCTCTTTTACAGTTTAAATAAAGAAATGATAAATATCAAAAGATCAACAGTTTTCCAAAGAAGCCAATATGTAATAGTCATGCTCAGGAGCACTGTTATAACTGAAAACCTTACAATGAGTGTTGAATTATAGCTTTTGTCGTTTTGGTTTTCCTCCCAAACGATGGGGACGATAGGGTCCCTTAAAACGGAAGGGGAATAAAAGGAGGGAGGGAAGTTTGAGGATCGAGACTGAAATGAGTCTGATCATTTAGATGCAATGAAGCAAAAAGGCAGTGTTCAGTTCTGGAGGCTTTTTGGTGGTGGTGGGAGTGGGTATGATACACTGAGAAACAGTTCTGTGTGATCCACTTGCAAAGTAAGTTCTATCACATAAGTCTGTATTATCTTCAACAAGTGAAGGGAATATTTTGTGGGTATATGTGTGTGGTGGGCTGGCCAATGGAAAACACCCTCCTAGGGACTCTACATCCTTTGAAATAACAAGAAATGATGGCTCTAATATTTTGCTCTTGTTAAAAAAAAAAAAAACACATTTGTTGTAGATGTGCATCTTCCTGTCTTCCTCATTACAGAGTATTTATGAAGTTAGGATTTTTCCTATTTTAAAGATGGGCAGTCAGCCTTCAAATTACACAATGAAACCTCATGCATTTCAGGGTTATTGGGTCTTTAAAATGCCATCTCTTTTAAGAGACCTCGATAAAGTGAGGGAGTCTGACAGTGACGCTGGTTTCAATAATGCACTGGTAGCAGACGGGTTAACAGGCATGCAGCAGAGCTGAGTGATTTGCATTGTTTGGTATCTGGCTTAGCTATGAACTATAGCAATGGGTTTTTGCATATAGGCCAGCTGGGTGGGCTGCTTGTCGTCGCCTAGAAATGGCCACTTCTTCTAGGATGGTGGGTTTGTGTGTTGCTGTACTCTTTTTTTGCCTGAAGTGTCTATAAATATAGAGACTCTCTGATGTTAAGGGTTAATCTGTGATTACAATGATGCGAGCTTGACAATACTGGATGAAAGGCACTGTAAGTTTGCTATAGTCAAATCAAGGAGGTAAGATGGGGACTGTGATGCAGGAAATTCAGGCTAATGCCGTTCTATGTATCTACAGAGCAAAGCCAAAGAGGCAGTGCAAACCCAAACAGACCAGCCTGCTGCCATCCTGGCTGCAGAGGAGAGATGGAGATTCAGTATTTAGGACTTTGGTCCGGAAATCAGGAGGCATAGTTCCAGTTTTAGTGCTGACGTCTGTATTAAAACATTTCCCCAAAGGCCAGAGTCCAGTGAGCAAGCAAGTCATTTTCATGTTTTGTGTGTTACATGTGCCCATCTATGAAATGGGGATGACGACACTCTCTGCTGTTCCTTTCCTCGCTGGGGATTTGGTTAGATGGATGAGGCAACATGTGTGTAAGAGCTTCAAGCTCTTTGATGGAAAGGTGCTCTGGAAACCCAAGCTTGCATGTGCTGTTGGGAAGTACCGGCAGTCTGCGGTGACATGGATGGCCAGCAGTCATCTGCAGTGCACCCCCACCCTCCACCCCCCACTGAACCCGACCATCCTCCAACCTGCCTGAAAGGCAACATTTAACATCATTGTGGAAACCCACTTTAGGCATTGACACCTTGAAGTAAGATTCACTTAAATGCAGGGGGAAAAACAGCTCCCCCACCCCCCCATATCCTGAGTCTTCCACTGCTACAAATGAAAATAAGGAGATTTATGAAATGGCAATGCAAATCTTTACGCTAATCAACAGAGTTTAGAAAAAATCAGCCAGGAGCCCTGAACATGCCCATGGCAAGTGTACTGCTTCAGCCTGCAAGAGATAAAGCACACTAGTGCATATCGGTTAGTCTAATTTATTCAGAGTTGTTGCCATATCACAACCTTGTGTTTGATTTTCTTATAAACTAATAATTTCTTGAATGAACTAATACTGCTACAGCCACTAGTACCTCTACCTTGTAGAAGTTTTTTATTGTTGTGTATGCAACTAAATTGAAATATCTTTCACTTGAAATATTGACTTTAATATCTCATTTGAAAAATTCATGAAGCCTTTGATGTTAAATCCATACTCAATTTAGCCAAATGCCATTAGAATATGCAATACGCCTGAATACAGAAAGCATTATTGTCTGTGTTTCTGCAGAAGAATTACATTTTATGACTGTAACGTCAGGATCTTTTTTGGATTTGTGCATGAGGAAAAGAAAGGGAAAGGCAGCACATTAGATGCAAAATGAAAAGTGGTATTGATTAGGCTCTCATTTACCCACTCTCTGCCTCATTCCCTAAATGCATGGAAATAAGGGTTGTGCCACTGCAACTAACAATGCTCTATAATGAATGGAACAATCTTTAGAAAATTAGTGTGAGCATGTATGATAGTGCACAGATGTTGCTCTGAGTAACTGTCATACATTTCTTTTACATCTCCATTTACATAAGTCTCTTTATTTCCTAATAGTATCATAATAGAAACATGACAATAGTTAATGATTTCATAAAACATGTAATGTAAAGCCTGTCAGAAAGGTAGAACGTTAATTGAAACCTATAGCTATACTGCATTAGAATTACATTTCCTAAATGACTCATGTTAAAAATATCCCTCTTGCACAGAGAAAGACAAAGACAGGTATTGAAAAAACAAAACAAAACTCAGGCTTTCAGCAAATTAAAAAAATGTCCCCCCAGTAAAACACAGACCAACAAATATTGCAGAATCTACTGTGTGCTAATAGAATGTTTTTTTGCCTTTAGTAATTTATGGGCACTTTCCCCCCGTCTATCGATCACATCTTAAAAAGTAAACTGCATTAACATTTTAGACTATAATGGCTCCAGAAAATGTTTGATTTTATCACTACTAAAACATCGTCATGGCGCACATTTTCGTTAGCCAGTGCAGGAAGCAGGATCCTTCTTTCTGAATGAAAGGGCTGTCCGCACCGGTTATGTTTACACAGGTACTCCATGATGCCCTGAAGGAACAGGCTAGAGAATGGCGCTGGGGATGGGACACACTATTTTTAAGACTACAAAGAGCACATTTATGCATTGGAAAAAAAGTGGAGGACAGAAAAGATGGAGAATGGAGGATCCTTGCTCAATGAGGTAACTGACTAGCCAGAAGACTACACAGATCCTTTGGGTAGTGTGCCGCAGGCCTTGAAGGGCTCCAAGGAGTTAAGCCCCGGTAGCTGCCTGCTCTGTAGCACCATCTGCTGGTCAGTCTGCAGTCTCTGTCGGCCTGGGTGGAGCAGTGGCCTGTTGTGCTCCAGACAAAGGTCAGGTCTGATTCAGTTGTAACATCCAGCATGCCAGTTGCATTTTTCACCAAATAGGGGGAAGGGTAAACTATAGTCATTTCCGAGAAGGCTAAACAGAGCTGGAAGGGCCTGTAGAATGTTATGCACAGCATCTTTTTTAAAGAAGGAAGCAAAGGGGAGTGAGAAGTGTAAGAATCCTATGGATTTTGAGAACGACACTGAACCGTCTGTGGGAGGAGATTTATTCTCACCTTGATCCTTCAACATCTTGTGTATCTTCCATTCTATTAAATTAAGGCATTACTGAAATATGTTTAAAATTGAGCACCATCCATCATAGAGATTGAGTTAGAATATCTACATAATATTTACACATCTCAACAGGAAAAGTAATTTTTCTTTTCAGTAGTTATCATTTTTGAAAACCCAGGTTGACTTGCAGGCTGCTCTGTCTCATCCCTTACTAAGCGTTTCCTTAGCTGATGCATTTCACTGATTTGATCTCACTGATATGGTAATAAAATCATTGGTCACTCAGACACACAGAGCCTGGTAGCCATGTGTTGAATCACCTGCTGTTAATTCAGATAGAGGTATACAGATGGGACTCAGGGACCCAAATGTGTTAATCTGAGAAATCCCTGGGCAATATCCCATGGATTACAATATTGCTGAAATATCCGGTATATTACTGCAAGTTAAATACTTCTAGAATTAATTATTAAAAGTGTATTTACCAAGGTTTAGTAACTATTTAATATGTGTTGCTTCCCAATGGGAGATTAGCCTATCTAAGGGCTGTGGAATCCTGGGGCCTTTGGAATTAACAAATGATAAGCACCTGATTAAAAATAAATTAAATGCTAGTTAAAGTATTTAGGGAGCTCATTTAAAGTGTTTCATTAATAAGGAGTTTCCCCGTCCCATCTTTATTGTTTTAGAATTACTAACTTTATATACTGGAGTAGGAAACAAGATGGCTGCCACAGAAGACTTGGATGAATAACCATATTTCTTAATTACTTTTTTTGTCCCTTGTGAGAGTTTTAATTCTTTTTAAGGAGATTTCTATTCACCACCCCATGGGGGTTTTTTCACCCCCATGAAAACAGGTTCCTTAATTCTGTGAAATTTGGAAGAAAGTATTTGATAACAGGTTCACCAGTTGCAAGCTCTTCTTACAGAATTTGCCTGGATTTTTTCTGTTTTCCTCTTGGAATACATATGTAAGTGTCCCTGACTGTCTTTTCCAAGTTTTTTTTTTTCTGGAGCTATAATTTCCATAGTTAATGCAAGAAAAAATTCATTCTCTCTTGTATAGTTCTTCATAGAAAAACATGTAAATCATAATTTATGACACAATGGTTTGAATTTGTCTTTCACGCGTACTGAGTGCTTATTATTTGCCAGCCATTGTACTAGGTCCATTCATATACCTTCTTTTTGAGGTCAATTTTCAAGGAATTGTCACACTTACAAATTTACATGCATGATATGCACAATGCCTGTCTGCTTAAGTTTGAATCAGAAAAGTTCAAGAGCTCAGACCAACACTGCTCTTTCCTGATAGAGAGCTTTTTGGTGGGGGAGGGGGTGGGGAGAAAAAAAAACAGGATTTTTTGAAGCCAATCCAGAAAAACAATGGGAGTTTTACATCAAAACAGACTGAAAGACATGTTTATGGATGAAACTGTGTATTTTGTTTTAATACTTAAATTATGTTTCATGTGTTTGAAATCACTAACTTTGCATCTAAGCTGTTGAGGTTTTTGTTTTTTTTTTTTTTTTTTTTTTTTTTTTGTCTTGGAAGTAAAAGTTCCTTGAGACTGGGGTCTCATCGTTATGCAATTAAAAGACATCCTGACTCTCAGTACATTATGCTTAATGCAAACAAGTTAAAATCATGATGACTTCTGACTTCCAAGCTTGGCGCTCATTCATATCCACGTCTAAGCTGTGGGTCTGTAGGAAAGATATGGTAAGAGGAAACTGAATGGGAGTGGGGGATCTGGGGAAGTAGAATACAGGTGAGGATCTGGTGGAGAGAAATGCAGCCTTTGATAATGAGGCGTTTGTTTCTCCTTGTTATTCATTGCAACTTTCCGGCAGAAGATTTCTCTGAGCTCAACAGCAGCTGTGTGTCTCTCTAGATGTCTAGAAGGACTAGATCATAAATTCAAGATAGCCATGAAGGTGCACCCCTTAAAAAAATGTGGCAGATACGCCAGATTTATTCAGAGAGGACATTCCTGCCATTGACCAAGTGTAGGCCAAACAGGAAACAACAACCCTAAATAGGACTTGGAGTTTTGGTAACAGAAACCTCTCTGGAACCACAGCATAGATAGATAAAGTGTCAGCTAACAGGAGAACCTGATCACAATACAGAGTTGGAGATTGACTTGTGTGGTTGTGGCCAAGAGCTGAAAGTCAATGATAATAATTGAGTCAGTTTATCTTAAGGATCAGGGATAATCAACCTAAAAGACCAAAGGAGTTGCCTTCTTCATTTATCAACCACATCTTCAAAACCAGAGGACAGAACTGCTTAGGGTTCCTGCATTAGGCAACTCCAAAGAAAAATGTAGCATTTTCACAAATCCTGATGATAAATGTATGTAAAATGAACCTTCCACAGTTAATATGGGTAGATTGACCATCATGGGGAGGGAGAATAAAATCAAGTGAAAATAGAATGTATCTTGGCAGTGCTCATTGGCCATGGCCAGTGAGTGGTCAGGCAGCAGATGTGGTCTTTATGTCACTAGCAAAGGCTTTGAAACCTCTCCTGGATCACCTCCCACCCTCGTGGCTCCCTGAGCAATGCTGATAACAACTAGCCAAGTGACTGATGTTGCTGCTGAAATTACCTCTTTGGTTTCACGCAGAGCCATCCTCAGTCCATGGAGAACAGCCAGCATATCTGTAGAGATGGCAACTCAGAGGCTGAATGCATCCCATTGTATGTGGGGGCTACGTTATTCCATGGGAGACCTTTAAGGGGGAGGGATATCTGATGATAGCTGTTGCTGCCAGACAGTATTAGTAAATGCTGGGCAGTTTTGTCTTCAGGGGGACTCTGAGAAGTTACCTTGTGTCCCGTGAAGTGTCTTGTTTTATGACAGCTAAAGACACTGATACTGAAGACCTGTTGTCACTATTTATGGGCACATATTATTATCATAATGTTCAGGTCTAGAATTGTGGGAAAACCAACATGCTGGGTATATGCCTATAGTGTCAAAGTCATGGTGAGACTATTCCCACATTAGTGTCATATTAAAATTCTTTCTGGTGCATTAGCCCCAGAGCCTATCCATCCCTGATTCCTGAAGCTAAAAAGAATGAAATTGACTGTTTTCCAAAGCACAGATGTTTGTTTCAAAACATAGGGGAATGTGGAATTGGGTTCTAAGGGTAGGGCTCCTCATATCTCTTGGTAGTATATACTTGGCTTGTTGCTCAGGAAGGGGAGCTGAAAATGGATGCTGAGTGAATACAGTCCAAAGCTGAGTGGAATTACTAGCAGGTTGGTCATTGAGAAAGTGTAAAATGATTATTGGTGATGGCTGACATTTATTGAGTACTTCCTATATGCTAGGAACAGTACTAAGTTCTTGTATGCATGACCTAATTTATTTCTCTCACCAATCTTTGAAGGAGATACTCTTATTTCTGCATATTTTTCAGAAGACTAGATCCATTACTTAGAGTGGTTAAAGAAATTGCCTAATCTATTAAGTGACAGAGAACAGGTTTTGACTCTGGCCACCTGACTCTGGGGCTCAGTTTCTTTACCTTGAGTGTTCAGGTAATGAGAAGGTTGGTGCCATAGAGAACTGAAGGTGTTCGGGTTAAAATGCATTATAAACTATATTTAAGACTCTCAGAAGGCATAAAGACTTGCGACAGTAAAGCACTGCCCCTTTCCCCAATTTAAGATACAAAGCTCGCCCTCTCTGATGGCATTGCTGATTCCTCTGTAAGTGGTAACTGTGAGAATGAATTTGGTTGGTGCACTCCTTTACACATTCTTTACGTATACATTTATCCTTAAACAACGTACCTTGCTGTTTTGCATTGCTTTTAATTAGGTCTGATATGAATATTTCTTTGGAAGTTGGAAAGAAGGAGCCTAGACAGAAAATGGCAATCATGGAGCTTGTCTCCTATGTGAGTGTGTCCTGCAACGGTAACCTGTTTTACAGGGTTTGGTACTTTCTCAGGACTGCATTCAAGAACTGAATGATTTTGCCCGCATGTTTTCAGGGAAAATGTTTCTGAACCACAAGTACATAAGACAGATCTTGAAACCGTTGCCCTTTCTTGCAACCTGGGGGGCAGAACCCAGTGTGCCCTGTTGTCTGCACTGTGTGATTGTCAGAATAGCTAATTTTCTTTGATTCTGCATTTTCTGGCATTTGGAAAATGTACCCCAAGAAATTAAATCCTTTCTCGGTGCTCCGTGGCAGCTGCCTGCCTGGTGGCTTCTGGTAGTTCCGTGAAACGTGTGGGCAGAGGAACAGAAGGGCTGAGGAAGGAAATAGAGTGACTGGAATAGCATTTGCCGGCAGAATGTTTGTAGCTGAAGGGGGAGCATATCCAGAGGACACTGTTTGGAATATTTTAAAATCACAGGTGCACTTGTGCTCCCTGCAATTTAAAGACACATTGCAAATGCAATTTGTATAACTGTTTCACAGAGTGGATACATGGCTTCCTTGTTTCTAAGTTGGGGTTCTTGTGGGCCCTCCATAGGCAAAGGGGAGATGAGTTGTGTCTACTTCTCCCAGGAGTGAATGAGTTTTAAAGCAGCTCTCCTTCTCCAGCACCCAGGATAGAGCCTGTAGGAATTTAAGAAAGTTGGTTTTGGTCTTTTTGTTTTGTTTTTTGGAAAAAAAAAATGAATAAATAGACATGTCATCTCTTCCAACTTGAGGCTAACCCAATTGTGGTTACAATTTTTACTTATGTCTGTATCTATTTTAGCTCTGAGGCAGGACAAGTGCTAAAGACTGCTTACCCTTAGGTGGATTCTGAATGTACTTTCAGAAGGTGAAAGAAAAGACTTTCCTGTGTTCCCCTTCCATTTACTTACTAAAATCTGAAATTCCACTTGAGAAATTTTATTTAAGGGAGTAGAAGAAGGAAACAAAAGGGAATCTCCTAAAAGTAGTTCAAAATTCTAAAATTATATATCCCATCAATAAACTTTTTTGAATACTTCAAAATATGCATATTTATCGATTTATAAATTATATATGTACTATTCCATGAATTGTTAATACATAATAGAGCCTATGCAAACATTTTAACTGGAGGAGACAAAAGTGAGATAAAATATTTCATATAGTAATGGTACAAAGTCCTTTACTTTCACAACAATTTTCATCGTGACCATGATTGGTTATAATCAACAATATTTTATCATCTTGGTTTAGTACTTTCTGATGTAGCGTGGTCTGGTTCTAAATTCAGCTTATTTTGAAATTTTGTTTTGGTGTCTGTTACAGGTAAAGAGGATACTTCATCAAAGTGTGTAGGCCTTTGGCTGCACTTATTAATTTGTGATACTCAGTTTTTAGTTTTCCCTTCCCCAATATACAGGCAAATGTCCATCTTTCCTAATGCTAATCTGTTGTCTTTACAGAAGAATTAGAAGGTGTACATTCTTATATTTTAAACAAATTGATTTAAATTCCTCTGAGAGCTTTGATCTGGGGATTTTTAAACAGGTTATTCTATTTTCAAGATGCTATTTTAAACAAGTTATTCTATTTTCAAGTTGTTAAAAAGTATGAATTATGAAGATATGGGAGCTTTTTATAGCATTTTATAGGCGACAGACATACCATTTTCAGTAGTAAAATCATATTAAAATGGAAATAATGCTAAATACCAATTTTTAAATATTCTTTCCATGGCCCAAGTTTTAGTTTTAGTTTGTTTTTTTCTTTTTTTGCTTTAATACAGTATTTCTTGCCCATGAAATACCAAGTTAAACCTTACAGGCCAGATGAAGTATGTTTTCTTTACCCCAAAACGTCAGCAAATTCATACCCTTTGATTTTTTGGTAAAAGAAAAATGCAAACATATTTATAAGTGTCCCAAGATTTTCTTTTTTAAAAAAATTTTTTAAAGCTTAAAAAAAATGTTTATTTTTGAGAGAGAGGGGCAGAGAATCCCAAGCAGGCTCCATGCTGTCAGCACAGAACCCAATGTGGAGTTTGAACTCATAAATAGTGAGATCTGAGATCAAGAGTCCAGACACTTAACTGACTCAGCCACCCGGATGCCCCATTGTCACCAGAGTTTCTAGTTCTTGGTCATGAGATAATCAGCCAACCTCTGTGTGGTATAAAAGATTTTTATGGGCTTTTTCTGTCTTATTGCAGAGAATTAAAATATTTTACTATATTTTAAAGGTTTTGTAGTTTTCACGGTTGTTTTTAATGCTGTAGGACTTTGACACTTAAAGCTTCACCATTTTTGCTATAATAGCTTATTAATGATGCCAGTGGAAAGGTTTTGTGTTTTTTTTTTTTTATGTAAAGTTTTAAATCTTCTCACTATCTTGTGTTTAGTTTACAATTGTCTAGTTACAACTTGGTAACAGGAATCTAAGCAAGCCTGAGGGAACCTCACAGTAAACTGTAAGCAGTCTGATGCACCCCTGTGAACTGCTACATAGTAGATTTCCTGATCTCTCCTCAGGGTACTTCCTATACCTTATGCGACCTATGACCACTTGAAAGGCAGACTTACCGGGGAACTGGAAAATGTCTATGTTAAATATTAGTGAATCTTTTAATTATTCTACATGAAAAATACATATTAAGAACTAGTATTTTTCTTCCCTACCCCAGTGTATCGCTGTGTGCATCCCAGATTTGCAATTGCCTTTCTAACATTGATCCTGTTACAATGCAGATCTCCTTGGGTGATGGAAGTTCTTGAATTAACTCCACTTTTTTTGGGGGAAATAGATTTTGGTAGGGTGGGAACATGAGTCAAGTAAATAGTCTTGGCCCCTGGTGGTAGTGGGTAGTTATTTGGAACTCAAGGAGAGATGGAGAAGATAATGTGCAACAGTGGGAAGCTAGGAGAATGAAACCTAAATTCTGGGATTTTGTAACAGTATGTTCCTTCTTCTGACTTCTGTAACAATTCAGAACCATAGTACAGGGCAAAGCAGACACCCCAGTTGTCCTCTCATCCCAACTCAGAGTGCAGCTCTGTACTGGGCCCACCAGAAGGAAAGGTGTGGGGCCAGGACCAAAGGGTTTGGTTCAAAGCTCAAGTGATTTGAGGCCTAAGGATGATATTGTTCCATGGATGGTTGACTGCCATCCCTTGGATTATGAATATAAGTCTGGAATTCTTTGTGAGGTCTAAACCCTACATGTTTGGGTAGCTTTTCCGGGTGATGCCATTTTCCAGTGGGGGAGGTTGAGGAGGCTGCTTAGTTTAACTACTGCAGTAAGGTCTCATACCAGCTTAGTGGCAAGGTCAGTATTTTCAAAGACTCTCCCAATCCTCTCATGAAGGTTCCGTGGGTTGGTAACTTTCTTCCTCTTATTCTGTCTTGAGCCTGGCAGCAGAAGTAGGGGATGTGTTTTCTTTGCTATATTATTTTTATTTCTAGCTGCTAGTATCATGATCTCACCTCTTTCCTCTGTTTTCCTCTTGCTTACTCTTACTTCACTCCCTGCTGAAACGCTACCCCCAGACCCCAGAAGTCACTAGTGGTAGTTGACATCTTTATGATATTCACCATCACAGATCATCATCATCCAATAACCTAATTAAATCATGGCTCCTTTATACTTGATGCTGAGAGGAATAGGATGAGCAGTTTATAAGAGGACATTTTAGACCATTTATGTCTTTCAACATCTATCTGTTCTCTGGAGAAAACATGTTCTCCCTCGCTGAGTAAAAATACATCTATTTTCTCTAAATCCTGAATGCCACATCAGCTTATGTTACACTCCATGAGATGAAAAAAACCCCTCCATGTAGCACATGGAAGATAAAGTCTCTACTCTGTTTGTGCTGAGTCTGATGCTGATGGATGGAAACTTATTAGAGGAATGTGCTCACCATGCTTGGAGACTTTGCTGTTAACAGTTTTCCATATCTCATTTTTCTGATGTGAGTCCTGTTTCAGAGAATGCAGATTAGATGATGAAAGACTGAGGAAGAAATCTACAAAATAAGAAAAGGGAATCCCCCTAAACTTGTATACTTTTTAGATTGATATAACTCGTAGGTGAAGGTGGATGATGAAGAGGAACCAAAAGCAGTACACATTCTCAAGTTATCTTCCTCTACAGAATCCACATGAACACCTCGGATTTCATTGGCTCTGTAACACGAAAAGCAGCTCACCAGCCATAGAAATAAATTCTATAAAGTATGCTTAACTGGGGGATGGTCAGTCTCCGGGAAAATTCTGGATTATGGAACTTTATATACTCAGTGTTTTTAAATATAATAGCACTATACCTGTGGAGAAGCCAGATCGACATTTCGTCATCAAGACTAAATTCTAGAAGTCAGGAAGACTTGGCGAAGGCCTTACTGGCAGTGCAGAGACAGGCTTCCAGAAATGTAAGGGACTTCCTAGGAGAGCTTGGCATTTCTGACAGTCCCTCATCTGGACCATTGTGTGTACAATAAGGCACTTTACTAGAAACCCCAGAGACATACTGATAGATAATGAAGAGCAATGAAAAGAAGGAAATGAAAAGCTATTAGAGGCCAACATAAGTGTGATAATTTGACATGACTTAATGTAGAAAAAAGTGGTCTTGTAAGGCATAATACAGTTATTTTCATGATGATTTTGAATAAATAATGGGTTAAATTATGATCAGTGCATTTGGTTTGATAACACAGATAATTGTGTGATATATTTTTCTAAATCCTTTCAAAAAGGCTTAAGTAATAGTAATTTTCATGTATTGAGCATTGATTGGGACAAACATTGACATGAAGGCTTTTATAGGCATCATCTCATTAAATCTTCAGAGCAACACTATGAAGAGTTACCATTGTTTTTCCCATCTTACAGATGAGGAAACTGAGGCAAAAGACATTAACTTGCTGAAGCTAAAGGCAGAAGTAGACTCAGCCTCAGCCCCCATGTTTAACCATTATACCATACCTCCCTAATTAAAATAAATAACCGTTGCCACTTAAAGTCAAAATCTTAGTTGTCTGGGAATTTTTCTTACATGGATTCCTGATGATTCACTATAAAAGAGACATTCATGCATATGTCTAAATAGCTTTCATTACAATGAGGTTTCAATTTTCTTCATAAAGTCTTTTCTGAGACTTTAAGTGATAAGAATGTTTTTACAGTTAAAGCTTTGAGTATTTTCTGTAGGTGGAGGTTTACATACAGTGTGAAGGGAGCTTCAAGGTTGACAACTTACTGTCCAGATACTTAGGAGAATGTTGATTCTGTCCCAGAATTTTAGATTTACAAAATCATTAAGCCTTGTTTATGTTATTCTTTTGTTTCGCAAAAATATTTTTTTAACAGACAGTACAAAGGTAAACTTTAGCTTTGCTCCTGTCAGAATTATCTAATTTCTAATTAGGGGAGCCTGATTTAATGAGATTTTCCTAAGTAGTTTAGATAAGCCTTGGATGACTGACTTTAAGTAAGTGATGTAGCTTTTTTTTTTTTTTTTAACTAGTTAATCATTTGTTGCTTTCATAATTGATCAGTCCAGCATTTCTCATAGAGCTGGGTAATTAGGCATTTGTTACAGATACTGTGGGACTGAGATGAGGGATGAGAAAGGAGAGCCCAGAAGAAGAGAGGCAAGCCCTGTACTTCCCCAGTCCTGTGCAGGCTGTGAAGGGGCAGGGCGGTTCCAGTCAGCACACCTGGAGGCCTGCCCATGACAATGTTCATCACCAGACCCAGGGTCTTGCTCACTACCTCTGCTAAATATTGGAGCTTGTCCACACATTTGCACCAGTGGTTTGGTGAAGTCAGTGCTATACTAGCAGCCAGTGCAATTGCATTTCTCCACAGCCTTTTTAAAAATGTTTTTAAATGTATACAGGACCATTGGAAATCACTGAAAAGTAGGGAGGAGACAGCCATCTGAAAATGTATGGGACACCATATTATTTTGAGATGATGAAGGGCACCATAGAGTAGAATATCCTGGAGGTCTCTAACAGTTTATCAGTTAAGTTCAATGACATGCTTGGAAGTTATCCAAGAACAGGCAAACAAAATGACAATCTTAGCTACCAAGTAGTTGGTTTAACCTGAGTTATTTATTTATTTATTTTTTTAATTTTTTTTTTTCAACGTTTATTTATTTTTGGGACAGAGAGAGACAGAGCATGAACGGGGGAGGGGCAGAGAGAGAGGGAGACACAGAATCGGAAACAGGCTCCAGGCTCCGAGCCATCAGCCCAGAGCCTGACGCGGGGCTCGAACTCACGGACCGCGAGATCGTGACCTGGCTGAAGTCAGACGCTTAACTGACTGCGCCACCCAGGCGCCCCTAACCTGAGTTATTTTAACCGAGATATCTATTAGTCATTTTCATGAATTTAAATAAAAAATATTTCCAGAAAGTGAGTATGCTCTGGGTTTTCCAACTGTCTCCACATCCGTGGAGTATACCAAATTCAAAAGGCAATGCCTTTATGGAGAGCCTGGTGTGGCAGCTTGGAGAATTTATTTTGAACAGACAAAAGGCGGCCTAGCCCTCACACGTATAAACATGTGCTCCCATAACCCATTTCTTTTAAAAAGTAATGAATTACCTCCCCTGTTTTCCTGAACTTCAGCCTTTTTCCAAAGGGCTATACAGAAAAGTGCATTGATGTGGAACAACCAGGTAAGAGGAGACAGGCTGTTCAACCCATGTTATTAAAGAAATTCGTTCACCTTTTTGATTCTGTGTCATTGTAGTTTCAACCATTCATTTGTTCAATAAGCAGTTTGGTATGTTCTGGGAAATAATGAATATTGATCATAAAATCGATCACTTATTAAGAAACAGACTAAGGGAAATTGTTTATCCAATCAATTGTAATTTTTGATTTGTTATTTATATTTTCCAATTTCGTCCACCCCTCCCCGAGGCTCTCCCGCTCTCAGGAACACCAAGGGAAAGGCATATAGACACTGGCTAGAACTTTGGAAAGAGTACAGAACCCAATGCATTCACCGTAGATCACGTTGGCTGAAATAGCCGGTAATAAAAGAGAATGTGATTGAGAACTGCAGACACACTGCCTCTTGCACCTGTGGCTATTGGGATGAAACTTTGTATAGTAATCCGAATCCGACTTGCTAAAAAGGGTGTGTGCTTGCTGCTCATGATGTGTAAGCTCGATGGGTCGTGCTTTGGGAGACAAAACAGTTGCACACAATTAAGATGTTTGCACAAGCTAACAAAGATTTTGAGCGAGCCTGGAAAAAGAGGTCGATTACTTAGGATATATACAGTTTTTGTTTTACTGGAAGCATTCCTTTTTTTAAAAAAAAATGTTTTTGGTACAATAGAAATGCATCACTCTAGAATTTTCTGAAGATTTAACACTGAAAATGTGTCCGTTTGAGGCAGGTTTGAAGTCACAAAATGATGTGATGTATAGACAGATCTTCCAGGGATATAGGGAGAGGAAGAAGGCACATGTTTCCTTCGAGATCCTGGGAAAAGGGACCACTGTCTTCTTGTGCAAAATATTGACACGTACTTGGATGAATCCTTGGGGAGAGATTGAGTCCTGCAATGAAACAGCCAACCTGATCACCATTCTCGATGTCCTTGTTAAAACAAGGAGTGAATCTGGTACCACCTCAGAGTATATGTTTCTAGATTCATTTTTCACTTACGTGGAAAACCAGAATATGAAACCAGTGTATAAGCAAATCTCATTCCTGGTGGAAGTGATTCCAACTTTTTGCCCTTTTCCCCACAGTGCATCTAAGGTAGAGAAAATGAACTGCATCCCCAAGTGGCTAATTAACTTTCTCTGGGATTTGTGAGCACCAGGCAAATACTCTGCTCATGCTCATACTTCATCTGAAATGTGATTTTGAATATCCCTTTAGCTGGCTGCAGACACTGATGAAAATTGCCTCTCTTTCTCTCTCTCTTTTTTCCACCCTGTTTTCCAACCCCTTCAAGATCAGAGACCTTCATTCATTCATAGCATGTGGTAGTGGGTCCAAATTCCAGCTGAAGTTTCAAGAGAAGATGTTTAGTGCTTATCTTAATGACTACAAAACCTGGGAGTCCTTTGTTAAAGAACCAAAAGAATGGTCAATTTTACTAGTTGGGCATCCTTCTTGCATTTGTTTTTAGACTTGACTCATCTTTTGTCTTCGCCTGCTGTTACCTATTATCTTCAAAGTTTTCCTGTGTGAAGTAGTTTTCAATTTAGTTTGTTCAAATGCTTTTTCATTGTGAAGCTACATTCACTATAGGAGCAAGGACTACTACTAATGCAATGTGATAATAATCTTATGAACATTGTATCACAGTGAGTTCTTGTGACCATCTCTTCAAAATGATTTCTTTTATTAAACTGTATTATGTCTTTTTATTTCCTTCTTTTTGTTTTCCTACCTCAAGGTCTATACTCCAGCCTTCCCTTGCATGCATCCAGGTTTGTGTTTTCAGCTGTAACCTCTCCCTTGGGCTCTGGCACTGTGTTTCTAACTCTTTATTTTCAGATTTTTGTTAAAGCCACAGCCCTCCTCCTGGGCATCCTAGTTGCACTAGTACTTCTGTAACTATATAAAGAAAATTTCCTTCCCCAGGACTTTGCTTGGGGATGGCCCAGTTGATCCATGTTTACAAGAAGTGCTTGGAAAAGTATGTTGAGATGGGTGGTGAGTACCTCACAGGGCTGCATGGGTAGTAATATGGCAGTTGAGCTCCTCTCTGAGGTGGACAGTCTCTGTTGGGATCTGAGCTCTGAACTTTTCTAAGCATGGCCTAGGGGTGCTGGGCTATGCAACATCTGGAGTAGCAGCCAGGTCATAACTGTGTTGCTTTGTGTAATAAAGGGCTGATACATTTTAAATTCTCAAGGGAAAAATTTGGAAGTGGGAGATAGGTGCTAACAAGGCTAGATGCTATGTGGGAGCTTGAAGACAGAGAGGCAAAAATCTTTTTTTTTTTTTTTTTTTTTTTTTTTTTTTTTGTTATAAATCTTGCGGCAGGCATGGGTGAAAAAGCTTGGGGGAAGGTATGTATCTGTTTGGGGATTTTGAAGCAAACAGCTACCTTGCTGTGAAATGTAAGGAAAGTCTCCACCGCTGTTCTCTTCATAAAATTGTCAGTGAAGGCTCCATTATGTACTAGTAGGTTGTTTTTGTTTTTTGTTTTTTGTTTTGTGACTGAGTTCTTTGGAGACTTTCCATGGATGCTGAGTCCTGTGGTTGGGTTGCAGAGGGTTTAAAAATGAGGCACTGCTGGGGGGTAAAGTGAGTGGGGATAGAGGAGCAGCTACTCATACTTACTAGTCTTCTCTCCCCCGTGACTGCAGATGGTTACCCGGCCTTGGTAGTGTCATACCACATTTATTTACTCTCACCTGGAAATATGTGCTGAGGTTGTATCAACTGGGCTTCTTCTCGACCAGTATAAATTTCATGAAACTGTAGTTATCTTAAAACACAATCCGATCACGTTAGAAAATGGGTGGAGTTTCATCGGTTTCATCATGAAAAACCTGTGGCTCCACTTTGAGTGCAGTTCTGATTGGCCTCAGCCAGACAGCACATTTTTCCTTCATTTTGAAGCTACTTTTTTGAAGTGTGTTTGTTTGTTTATTGAGAAAGAGGGGAAGAGAGAATCTCAAGCAAGGTCCGTACTGTCAGCACAGAGCCCAACACAGGGCTCGAATTCACGAACCATGAAATCCTGACCCGAGCTGAAACCAAGAGTCAGACACCTAACTGACTGAGCCACCCAGGTGCCCCTGGAAGTTTTTATGTATGTCATATTTGCTATAATTTCCCCAACTCCCTGTTATCTGACATCCAGCCTGCGTCACACTTAATTGGTTATATGCCTCTGAAGCCAATGGAGTCTACACTCCTAGAAATTAAGACCAGAAGGATTGAAGTTAGATGTGAATTTGAATCCAGCTCAACTACTTGCTCTGTGATCTTGGGCAAGCTCTGGGAGCATCCTGAACCTTTAGTTCTCTCATAGGTAAAATGGGAATAAGATTATTTTACTGTGAGGTTGTGGTGATTGTATGAAATTCTATTAGCACAGAGTAAGCCCTTAAAATGATAGTAATTAATTTTTATGTCATTCCTCGACACTGAAACCTTCACAATTTCTTATCGTTTTCTAAGTAAAGAAACCAAACTTCCTAGCCTCTGGACCCTAATGCTTTGACCCTGCTGCGTCTTTTCTAGTCTCACTTCTCCTTATACTCCTGTGCACACTGTATCCATCGACTTACTCGCTGTTCTTCGAATAGGCTCCATTTATTCCTGTTTCTGTGGCTTTGGTCTTGCCTTCCCCATCTATTTATATTGTTTCTTTTCAGATCTTCACCTGTCATAAACCTGCTTACTTTTCAACACTCAGTTGAAATATTCCTTCATGAAGACTTCCTTCTTCCCTACAGATGGAAGTCTCCCTGCCCATTGCCAAAACCCGGTGATTATCTCAAGACAAAGGTCACACCTGCCTTACACCTTGAGAATTTAGTTTCTGGATTGTCAGCTCTTTGAAGCATGGACCATATTTGCTTCATCCTTGTAGTCATCATGATACCAGGAAGTCTGCAGTTCTCCGTCTCATTCCCCAAAAAAGGTTCCTGAGTGCCTGATCTGTGTGGGACTCCAGATGTATACCTGGTGCTCAGCACAAATATATTGAATGTAGGAATACATCAGTGAAGAAATGTGTTAGTAAATGGATGGTAAGCCAGTGAAATTTGTGATATCCTAACTCTCTTGATGCATTTTAGCAATGGAATCAGACCAGTCATCTAAACACTTAAGGTATTCTATTTCTTAAAAACTGCAAAAGGAGTTCTTTGGAAGTTTATGTTCTTTTAACCCACCTTGGCCTCTAATCTTAGTCTATTATCGTTTTTGCTCCTAGTTGCTGTTTTTAGTTTACCTCTCTTGCAAGGTCCCAAAGAATAGAACTTTTATGAGTCAGATTCTTTCTGTTTATTACTTTCATTCCAAATCTTTCTCTTTCTTCTTTTCTGACTGGCTCTCACCCTGGCTTAGTGTTGTAAATTTCTCTCCACTGTCTGTTTTTAGGTGGTAATCTTAATTTATTAGTTTACTAAATAAGAGGAAAATTATAACTGTCTAAAGAGATGCATTTGTATGTATTATTCAAAGTATGTAGAGTTGTGTATATAACTTTTCAAAGGGTATTATATGCACTCACTTTTCTTTTGCTTATCCCTTTAAGTTTTAATTTCCCAGTAGATACTCCAGCACCGTTGATCTGTGTCAGACTTTCTGGGAAATAAAGAAAGAGGACAACCCCAGCGTCCTTGGGTGTTGCATGGGCATAAGAATAGGCACTCACTCTAGTGGTTGAGCATTGGAGACCTGAGTCACAGAGACCTGAAACATCCTTTGGGTAACTGTCCCAGCAGGTTACGAGCAACTCTAGCAGTGTGCCATTCTTGTGTAGCACTTTCAAGTACTCTTTGCTGCTCTCTCCCTCTGCTTCCACTTTCCTTTTTTCCCACTACATTTATGAATGGCTTTTCTCCCTACTCTCATTCTGTTATCTTGTGGCATCTACATCCCTATGACTTCTGATATTTCATAGCTTCAGTTTACTGCCCTTGTGTCTTTCAGAGTGTGTGACACATTAATTCCTCTCTATAGGTCTTTCCACATGACACCTTCAAATCTCCCACGGTGAAGATATGATTGACTAGTGTTCAGTATATAATGACCCCGTTGGTTAGAATTCTGCACAGAGTCACTGAATGGGTTTCCTTTAAATCTGTTCCTCAAGTGACTGGCTTTGGAACAGGTGCCTGGTAAAAACATTTAGAATATTCCTGGTACAAACATTTAGAATGAAGATTTCAGGAATGGAGGCCTCAAAAGCAGAGTAACCCATGAATGAGTAACTAGATATGGCTTCTTTATTCAGAAGATCATGAGTCTATAGGTTTTCATTCTTTACCAATTTTTTTTAATCTAGAAAATGTTTTAAATTATTTGTTTATAGATAAACATAAGACATAAGACAAGGTATATTGGAGATTTTGATTCTCCTATGAAGTTTCTCGCTATAGGTAATACTGTCTGATGATGTCTGGATATCAAAGAATCGTAGTGCTGAAAGGGGTCTCAAATCATCTAGTCCAGCAGTTCTCAAATCTGTTGATAGAAGGGCTGCTTAACAATCTTAAAAATTATTGGGGCTCCTGGGTGGCTCAGTTGGTTAAGCGTCTGACTTCGGCTCAGGTCATGATCTCAGTGTTCCTGAGTTCAAGCCCCGTGTCGGACTCTGTGTGCTGACAGCCCAGAGTCTGGAGCCTGCTTTGGATTCTGTGTCTCCCTCTCTTTCTCTGCCCCTCCCCAGCTTGTGCTCACACTGTCTCTCTCTCTCTCTCTCAGAAATAATAAATGAATATACTTTAAAAAAATTAGTGAGGGGGCGCCTGGGTGGCTCAGTCGGTTAATCGGCCGACTTCGGCTCAGGTCATGATCTCGCAGTCCGTGAGTTCGAGCCCCGCGTCGGGCTCTGGGCTGACAGCTCAGAGCCTGGAGCCTATTTCAGATTCTGTGTCTCCCTCTCTCTGACCCTCCCCCGTTCATGCTCTGTCTCTCTCTGTCTCAAAAATAAATAAATGTTAAAAAAAAAAAAATTAAAAAAAAAAAAATTAGTGAGGGTCCCAAAGAGCTTTGGTTTATGTGAGTTGTATCTATCATTTATTGTATTAAATATTAAAGTAAAATGCTCATTAATACATTAAGAATACATTATAAATAAAGATTTTTGTGAGAAACAATACATTTTTATTAGTAAAAAGGGTGGCATTGTTTTACTTATATTTGTGACTCTCTTTAAGATCTGGTTTAATGGAAGATAGTTAGATTCTCATGCCTCCTTCTTCATTTAATCTGTTATGATATTACATGTATTAAAAGATAAACTGAGGCACATTAAAATTTTCAGGAGTTTATTTGAGCAAAAATCAATTCACATTGGCCAGCACCAAACTGAAAGTGATTAGGAGCACTCCACTGACAAGAGCTAGGGGCAAGATTTTTAATAGGGAAGATGCAGAAACAAAGAAATTACTTGACTGGCTACACCTTCAGGAATGGCCTTATTTGGGAAAGCCAAGTTGGCTCTTTGTGATTAGTTGTTCTTGTTTCCTTTTCTTAGATTCAGGTGCCTGGACTATGGCTTTGGTTTTGATCTGCTTATGTAGGTTATCAAGGCATGAGCACCGCCTCAGTCACATGACCGCCTCATGTGCTTTTGGAAAACCACACTGAACACTTATGAGCAAATGCGAGTAAAATAGGCAGATTACATCTTAGTATTATTAGGAAAAGTTGTTTTTTTTTTTTTTTTTTTTATCTCACAAACACTCTGAAAGGATTTCCGAGCCCTCTTGCATCCTGGGACATTTTGAAAACAATGAAAGAAACTCATAGAGGAGAAAACAAGGGTTCAGATACTGGAACTGACTTGTCCAGGGCTGCACGGTAAGTCAATAGCAGAGCTGGGGTTAGAACTCAGCTATCCTCTTTCTTCATTCTATCCAGATTCAAGTCCCAAAGAACCAACTTTGCCCAAATTGTGACCCAACGAGTTGATATAATGCCAGGTCTCCACTTATTTCCTACTGTGGAATCTTGGCCTCAGATAGTTAGCTAGGCTCTAGGAGATGAAGAGGGGTAGTTACATACCACCAGAAGGGGCACAAGCATTAGAACACAGGATCCAGGAGAAACCCATCCTCTCGTTAGCCTGTGTGTGCTGCAGTTTCATTCAGAAGCCTTACCTACCAAAGGTTTATTATAGAAAAGTAAACAAATCAGGACTTAAGAAGACATGACTGGTTCACACCAGTTCCTTCTCAGCATTTCTCAGGTTAGATCAGACGGGGCAATTCCAGAAGCACCATTCTCCATTATTGCCTTTAATTTCCCCATGGCTCACAACTAACATTGTCCGTTCCTTTGTTGTGCTCTTGGCAGAAAGCCATTCCCTCATGGTTAGACTTAATTGGAATCCACGCCAAAGGGGGATGGGACAGGCTGCCAAGTTGTGCCACTTCCCTGAGCCAGTTCTTTGGGGGAATATCTGTGTTTAGTTGATATAATGATGTAATACAAGGTTTATTGCATGGTACGTGGTATTAAAGGAAGAATAAAATTAAAAAAAAATTTTAAGATTAATTTTAAGGAAGCAAAAAAGATGTGTTTTTTACTCAAATGTTCACTTGAATATATATGTATATAATGTATGTATGTATGTGACTGTGTATATATGTGCATTATATGTATATGTACACATATATACACACATGTGTATTTCAATCTCAAGTTAATGGTCTTTAGGTAATTATAGTAGTAAACACTCTCAGAGCAGGTGCATGTCCTTTTAGAGAAACATCTGAAAAAGATTGAAATTGTTCAGTTTTAAACTTAGAATTTAAATCATGAGCTTACTATTGACAACCTGTAAGTATATGCATTTTAACCCATAGGAACCTTCTGATTATCTGAATAAATGATTAATTTTTAGAAGTTTTCAGATTTAAGAATAAAATGCTATCTGTGTTTCAAGCGGGTTATTTCCCTTTTGAATGAAGAATTTCCATGTTTTGCAATCTTTATGCCTCCTGTCTTGGAATGTAAGTGTCCAGGTACATTTTCATCTCTAACTATTCATATTGTTGAGATTGAAGCTAATTAATCCCTGTGCCATGAGGTGGGATTACACCCTCTTCCAAGGGGAGTTGGAGGAAATGACTGGCCAGCATTCTGTTATTCCATTTTCTCTGTTCTCTGATTTTGCAGAGTATTCTAATCTTCTCCAGATGAGTGCAATCGCAGTCCTTTTTGCTTGACAGCCAAAGACAAAACACCAAGCTGTCCAGAAGATCGAGTGCCATTTTATTCCTCTGTCGACATTCCTGATGAGACAGGCAACACATCAGGAAATTCTCCCAAGAAGACTTTCTGAGCTTTCATAATATGAGAACTAACATTTTCTAACTGAACTAATACCATAAACTTTTTCTTTCCATGAAAATCTTAATAAGCTGTCCTTACCAAAACAATTATATAGGAACAATGTTTTGCCCACTACCCATCAACCAAACTCAGAATATTTTCTGACCTTTGGGATTTATTTTTCAAAGTTTTTAGAGGATTTTGGAAGTTCTTTATGTAACTCTTCAAATCTCATTCTCTCAGCCTTGTTTCCTCCAGGTAATAATAACCTGCGTTTTTAGTTAACCATTCCTTTGTTTTTTCTATTTGACATTTTTCAATGTTATGAAAATGGGCTTATTCTCTATGCATTTTTCTGCAGTTTAGTCCTTTCTTGATGTGTTAGGAGATTGAGATTCAGCCATTATTTGAGACTCATTCATTACTGTAACTACTTAATTTTTTTAAACCAAAGAGAATCAGAACTATCTAAGTTAAGTGGTCATTTCTCTGTCACCTTTTTTTTAGAAGATCTTACCAAGTTTTTAGCCACTTGGTCACTTATTCCTGTCAAGTTGTACTTGCTGTGGTTTATTTTTATTTTATAAAAGCCAACACTACTTACCCATGATTAGTTGAGAGGCTTTCAGAGGCCGTTGCTATCAACCACAAGCAAAAAAATCTCTAAAATGCCATGTGTACTTATGATTCAAGTATGTTTTCTGTGACAGGTTAGTTTAAAAATTGGGTAAGTATCTTCTAAAGTATTTACAAAAAGGTAAGAATGTGAAAGAACAAACAATAGCGTTTATAGTCTTATATATACTAACAAGAGAAAAGATATTTTTACACATTGGAGGCCTAAAATGTCCCAGTTCCAATGAATCGGCCCTTGACAGTTATGAATGGTGGACTAGTTGCATTAAAGCAATGAGGAAGCTAATAGCGGGGTTGAAAACTGGGTTTGAATAAATCATCAACCGAATGCATAACGGCACTAGGAGAACAGGCCAGACCCGGTGCAGCCATGTACTCCCTTGCTGCCTGGAGACCATGAATCTTGGGTGTTGTATAAATATTGGAAATGTGTTTTGGGCTACCTAAAATTTTCTAAATTCTTTAAAATATAATATATTTAAAAATTAAATTTAAAGTTCAATATATATTTTCCTTAAACTAACTCTGCCACCATTATACATAAAGTGTTCATGATTATATGTAAGGTGTTTGGCAGCTTTAAAATTAGGGTGTATATTTGAAGTCTTAAATGGAATTGACCTTTATATCACTCTTGAATAGGTATAACAGGACTACTGTGCTACCTCCTAGAATCTTTTCGGTGATTATATAATTCCTCCAATATGGTATCATTAAACTTGTAGGAGGTGGAAACCATTACAAAAAATCCATTCAAATTTGGTTAAAACTCTTATGAAAATGATTTATTTAATTTATACATATAAATAATATAACCAAAATGCAGGAAAAGAGTTACTAAAACATAATTCTGTATTAAATTAGAACTGAGTGTTTTCATTTTGCCTCTCTTATTATGAAAGTTGAATAGTATATGCTATATGAAATAGATGTCTGGTAAAGAGCAAAGATCAAGAAATGAGTGTTTTGAACAGTCAGTTATATGTTAAAAATCTATAAATAGCTTAATAAATATATTACATGCAGAAAGCAGAAAATTGCAGGCTACAAAGTAGATTATCTAAATGGTGCTGTTTTGAAAGCACCTTTGGAACAGTACACATTGTCTTATCCAGTTTTGTAGCTCCTGCATATAAAACTTGTTTTTAAAAAATGGGTCCTTTTGAAATATATATTTTTTCTTTTATGTTTCATTTCATTCCTGAAATTATTTGAAGTGACTTACATCTTACTGGGTTTAGGAGGGCAGAAGTTGTACTTGAGGTAATCAGTAGAGAGAAAATCTGAGTAAGCAAATGAGAGGCAATGACCAGGAATTCACAGATCGTGTGTCCACAGTCCTATATATTTGCTAGTGTGTTTGCTATCAAACCACGAATATGTCTCTGAATTTCTTAGCAACCATGGCAAGGAGGGACAGGCTCTTGTTTTGTTTTTTTTAATGTTTATTTTAAGAGAGCATGTGAACAGGGGAGAGACAGAGAGGGAGAGAGAGAAGTACAAGCATCCTCCATGCACCAGCATGGAGCCTGATGTGGGGCCTGATCCCACAACCCGAAGATCATGACCTGAGCCAAAATCAAGAGTTCGATGCTCAGTCGACTTCCCAGTCACCCCTCGTGGTTTTGTGATATATATAAAAACAAGTTTTTTTAATGTAATATGTACATATATATCTGTATATAAAGCAACCTAGATTTTTCTGTTGCTGAGAGCTGGGGAAAATTTCTTTTAAACTTGTATAGCTAGCCTAACTTCTGATCTCTCACCATTAAGTTACCCTTAAAGTTATCCCTAAAGTCTACCCTATTTCTTAGCGGGTATTTTATGCTTTCTTAATAAGTAAATACTATAGAGACAATGGGGCTCTCCTCAGCCTTAGGATAAGGCTGACTCCTTTTAAAGCCATAGGAGCCCCAGACAAACACAACACAATATTTGTGTGCACAAAGAACTAAGTGTAAGTCAGTGGCCTCAAACAAATTTCATTTTCCTCTGATACAGCAATCCAAAGTAAACATTCTAGGTCAGCAGGTGGCTGTGCCACACATTCAGGGATCCAGGTTTTCCCTCCCATTGCTCTACCATCACTGTGGTTCTTATCATCATCTTCATGGTTGACACAAGGTTGCTGTGGGTTTTAAGCAGCAGCAAGGGGGAAGAGCACGGAGAAGGCACACCCAGTCTTCAGGACTAGGTCTGGAGATGGCACATTTTACTTCTCTTCCTTGTCCTTTGGTGAGAACTATCCTGTAGCCACCCCAAGATTCAGAAGAGGCTGGGAAATATAGATTTAGCCATGTTCTTAGGTAATAGAGAATGACAGATTTTGGCAGAAAACTCAGTTTTTTAGAAAGGAATATTTTCAGGGAAACACTCTGAGTTCTTGTCCATCTGTTGAATACCTAATAAATAGAGTATTGTGTTCAATTTTAGTGCCCTTACTGGCAGAAATGTAGAGAAACTAAAAGTAAACTCATTTCTTCTGATTCCCATTTCCATATATGCTCTTCATTTCTTCCTTATGTACATTCATTTAATGTTATTTCCTAATTTTGTGTGTTTTGTATTCCGTAATCAGGTTGGTTTCTCTCAATTTTTAAAAAATGTTTATTGTTTTTGAGAGAGAGAGAGAGAATGTGTGGGGGAGGGGCAGAGAGAGAGGGAGACACAGCAACTGAAGCAGGCTCTGAGCTGTCAGCATAGAGCCCAGTGCAGGGCTCGAACTCATGAACTGCGAGATCATGACCTGAGCCAAAGTTGGACACTTAACTGACTAAGCCACCCAGGCGCCGCTCTCTTCCTTTCTTAAGCTCCTGTATCCACTTAATCAGAATCTCTGATAACACTACCCCTATAGTATCTCCCAAGCCTGTTATACTTGGCCATTTCCAACACCATTGACTTAGGCACTTATGACCTCTTGTCTGGATCACTGCCCCCTAAGCAGCCTTTCTGGATCCAGGCTCCTCCCCACTCATCCCATTCTAAACCAGTGCTCTATATTACCTCCATGGTTGACAGCAAATCTGTCATTTTCAGGAAACTGTGCTGGGGGAACAGAGGTGAAACATACAGGAAAACTGCCCTCTGGAAGCTTGTTTTAGAGGAAGATAAAGCATGCACTCAAACTGCACTATTATGTAAAAACTTAGTAATGCAATTAGAGATACTGCAGTGGAAAATCACAAGGTTCATGATGGGTCACCCACCAGAGGAACTTTATGATATCAGAGTTTTATGTTGTGAATTTCCCAGGAAATAGAGGGAAATAAGTTTGGGGCCTGAGTCCTACACACTTTAGGGAAAAAAATAGTAAGTGGAGAAAATGGCCACATGAGCTTTCTTCTAGTAATGCTCCAAGAAGCCCCCTGAGGCAGGGAGAAGCAACACTCCGGGATGCAGGGTTGTGGTGGGTATTTTACTGTCTCCTTTCTAGCCCTTGAGGATTTGACCTATGTTCCATGACAAGGCAAGTGGTAAATATTAAAAAATTAACTTTTGGGCAAGAAGGGGATTATTTACTCACTCTAAAGTTAGAGTATCTAAAATTTTCTGAAATGATTTTCATACAAGGAGAGGAAAATCTCTTGAAAGGCCAACAATGATAGAGCCAAACATGGGAACTGTAGCAGGTGCAGCAGTTACCGTGTACAGGGAAGGAAGCCCACAGACACTTTCTGTCTTTCCTTCAGACCTTTGTAGGGCAGAAGTAGGACTAATTTTTAGGCCAGTGTGCCTAAATTAGGTAATTAGGTAAATTATGAATTTACCTAATTACCTAATTTACCTAGTTAGGTAAATTAGGAATATCAAACTTTGTAATTATTTCTTAAATCTTTATTTTCCTGTAGTCAATGGAATAGAATGATTGAGTAGTTCTAGTTTGATAGGGACACAGAATATGAGGCATGAATCCTTCTAAGGGATAAGTCTAATAGTCATGGAAAAATAGAAATAGTTTTTTTATAAGTTAACTTCTATGTTATCAAGGTAAATTTGAGCTTGTAAGGTAGTAACCACATTGTCATATAGGATGCTTTCAACTGCTAGTATAAAATAACCCAACCCAAGTGGTTTATCCACATAGGAATTCATTAGGTCACATGACAAGAAGTCCTGAGGTTGGGTGGCCCTAGGATTAGTTAATTCAGTGGTTCAGTGATGCCACCAAAGACCCAACTTCTAATTTTCCTTAATGCCTTTGTCAGCAACTCAGCTTCTTTTATAGTTGAATGAAGTATGATAAGAGGAAGGGATTCCAGACAGTGGAATGGCATGAGTGAAGGCAGAGAGTCAGGAGGTCCAGAGAAATCTAGAAAACAAAAATTGTTTCATTTGACTGAAGCATTGTAATTAATGGGAGCTTTTACCAAAAAAAGGTCTTTGGGACCAGGCATTGTGAGGCCATGAATATGAAACTAATGAATTTGGACTTAATTCTATGGACTCTTCAGAAGCATGGGTATATTTTAACTAGGGCAATGATAGGACCAACAAAGTGCTATAGGAAGATGAATCCAACCAGTCAGTAGTGTGGGCTGGAGGATAGAGGGCCTGGAGGTAGCCTAAATCCAGCCCAAAGCCTAAAATGGGGAGAAGGCCAAGAAACTCGTGAATACAAGAGCTGGTGCAGAAAGAACATTGAAGGAGTTTGTCCACTGGTTGGATGGGAAAGAAGTGAAGTGTCAAAACGAATCTGAGATGTCATTAATGCAAATAGAAAACACAGAAAGGGGTGTGGGAAAAAAACATTTGTTGAGCATATCTTGTATACTAGGCACACATATTTTAAATTTTTTTTTTTTTTTTTCAACGTTTTTTAATTTATTTTTGGGACAGAGAGAGACAGAGCATGAACGGGGGAGGGGCAGAGAGAGAGGGAGACACAGAATCGGAAACAGGCTCCAGGCTCTGAGCCATAAGCCCAGAGCCCAACGCGGGGCTCGAACTCACGGACCGCGAGATCGTGACCTGGCTGAAGTCGGACGCTTAACCGACTGCGCCACCCAGGCGCCCCTAGGCACACATATTTTAAAACACCAATTCACTTCCACAATATATCATATTTGGGATTTTATTTTATTTACTTATTGTTTGCTATTTATTTAAAATTCAAGTTAGCATATAGCATAATAGTAATTTCAGGAATAGATTTAGTGATTCATCACTTCTGTACAACACCCAGTGCTCATGCCTGGGTCTCCTCCTTAATGCCCCTCTTCCCTTCAGCACTTCCCCCAACCCAGCACCCCCCAGTTTTTTCTCTGTATTTAAGAGTCTCTTATGGTTTGTTACCCTCTCTGTGTTTGTATTTTTGCTTCCCTTCCCTTATGTTCATGTGCTTTGTATATTAAATTCCACATGAGTGAGATCATAGGGTATTTGTCTTTCTCTGACTGACTTATTTTGCTTAGCATAACATACTCTAATTCCATCCACATTGTTGCAAATGGCAAGATTTCATTCTTTTTGATCGCTGAGTAATATTCCGTGTGTGTGTGTGTGTTTGTACAGGCACATATACACTTAAGTTCCATTATATATGTGTGTGCGTGTGTGTGTATATATATATATATATATATATATATACACACACACGCACACACTCCATCTTTATTCATCTGTCAATGGACATTTGGGCTCTTTCCATACTTTGGCCATCGTCGATAGTGTTGCTATAAACATTGGTGTGTACGTGCCCCTTGAATCAGCACTTTTGTAGTCTTTGGATAAATACCTAGTAGTGCAATTGTTGGGTTGTAGGGTAGTTCTATTTTTAATTTTTTTGAGGAACCTCCATACTGTTTTCCAGAGTGGCTGCACCAGTTTGTATTCCCACCAGCATTGCAAAAGGGTTCCTCTTTCTCCACATCCTCATCAACATATGTTGTTGCCTGAGTTGTTAACTTTAGCCATTCTGACAGGTTTGAGGTAGTATATCATTGTGGTTTTGATTTGTATTTCCCTGATGATGAGTGATATTGAGCATTTTTTCATGTGTCTGTTAGCCATCTGGATGTCTTTGGAAAAGTGTCTGTTCATGTCTTTTGCCTATTGTCTTCACTGGATTATTTGTTTTCTGGGTGTTGAGTTTGATAAGTTCTTTATAGATATTTGTATGCTAACCCTTTATCTGATATGTAATTTGAAAATATCCCATTCCATTGGTTGATTTTTAGTTTTCCTGAGTGTTTCCTTTGCTGTGCAGAAGCTTTTTCTTTATGAGATCCCAATAGTCATTTTTGCTTTTGTTTCTCTTCCTTCAGGAGACGTGTCTAGTAAGAAGTTGCTGTGGCTGAGGTCAAAGAGGTTATTGCCTGTTTTCTCCTCTAGGATTTTGATGGCTTGCTGTCTTACATTTAGGTCTTTAGTCCACTTTGAGTTTATTTTTGTGTATGGTGTAAGAAAGTGGTCTAGGTTCATTCTTCCGCATGTTGCTGTCCAGTTTTCCCAACGCCATTTGCTGGAGAGACTTTTTTCCACTAGATATTCTTTTCTGCTTTGTCAGAGATTAGTTGGCCATACATTTGTGAGTCCATTTCTGGGTTCTCTATTCTGTTCCATTTTCTTTGTGTCTGTTTTTGTGCCAGTACCATACTGTCTTGATGAGTATAGCTTTATAATACAGCTTGAAGAATTGTGATGACTCCAGCTTGGTTTTCTTTTTTAGGATTGCTTTGGCTATTCGGGGTCTTTTCTGGTTCCATACAGATTTTAGGATTGTTCTAGCTCTGTGAATAATGCTCGTGTAATTTTGATAGGGATTGCATTGGATATGTAGATTGCTTTGGATAGTATGAACATTTTAAAACTATACGTTCTTCCAATCCAGGAGCATGGAATGTTTTTCCGTATTTTTTGTATGTTTTTCAATTTCTTTCATAAGCTTTCTATAGTTTTCAGTGTTTTTTTTTGGTTAGGTTTATTCCTAGGTATTTTATGGTTTTTAGTGCAGTTGTAAATGGGGTTGATTCCTTGATTTCTCTTTCTATTGCTTCATTATTGTTGTATAGAAATGCAACCGTTTTCTGTACATTGATTTCATTTCATGAGACTTTGCTGAATTTATGAATCAGTTCTAGCAGTTTTTTGGTGGAGTCTTTTGGGTTTTCCACATAAAGTATCATGTTGTCTGTGAAGAGTGGAAGTTTGATTTCCCCTTGTCAGTTTGGATGCCTTTCATTTCTTTGTGTTGTCTGATTGCTGAGGCTAGGACTTCTAACACTATGTTGAATAACAGCGGTGAGAGTGGACGTCCTTGTTGTGTTCTTGACCTTAGGGGGGAAGCTGTCAGTTTTTCTCAGTTCAGGATGATATTAGTGGTGGGTCTTTCATATATGGCCTTTATGATATTGAGGTATGATCCTTCTATCCCTACTTTCTTGAGGGTTTTTATCAAGAAAGGATGCTGTATTTTGTCAAATGCTTTTTCAGTGTCTATTGAGACATCCTTATTTATTTATTTATTTATTTATTTATTTATTTATTTATTTATTTATTTGAGACAGAGTGTGAGGGGGCGAAGGGCAGAGAGAGAGAGAGAGACAGACAGACAGACAGACAGACAGAATCTAAAGCAGGCTCCAGGCTCGGAGCTGTCAGTACAGAGCCCGACATAGGGCTCGAACTCACAAAACATAAGATCATGACCTGTGCTGAAGTCAGATGCTTAACTGACTGAGTCACACAGGAGTCCCCTTATCCTTTCTTTTATTAATGTGATGTATCACATTGATTGATTTGCATATATGGAACCAGCCCAGCATCCCAGGAATAAATCCCACTTGATCCTGGTGAGTAATTCTTTTAATGTATTATTGGATCCAGTTTGCTAGTATCTTGTTGAGAATTTTTGTATCTATGTTCATCAGAGAAATTGGTCTATAGTTCTCCATTTTAGTGGGGTCTTTGTCTAGTTTTAGAATCAAGGTAATGCTGACTTTATAGAATGGGTTTGGAAGTTTCCCTTCCATTTCTATTTTTTGGAACAGCTTTAAAAGAATAGGTGTTAACTCTTCTTTAAATATTTGGTAAAATTCCTCTAGAAAGCCATCTGGCCCAGGACTCTTGTTTGTTAGGGGATTTTGGGTTATTAATTCAATTTCTTTACTGGTTATGGGTCTGTTCAAATTTTCACTTTTTTCCTGTTTCAGTTTTGGTAGTTTATATGTTTCTAGGAATTTGTCCATTTCTTCCAGATTGCCCAATTTGTTGGCATATAATTGCTCATAATATTTTCTTATTATGTATTATGTATTTCTGTGATGTTGGTTGAGCTCTCTCTTCTTTCATTCGTGATTTTATTTGAGTCTTTTTCTTTTTGAACAATATGGCTAGGGGTTTCTCAATTTTATTAATTCTTTCAAACAACCAGGTCCTAGTTTCATTGATCTATTCTACTTTTTTTTTTTTTAAATCATTGATTTCCACTCTAATCTTTATTATTTCTTTTCTTCTGCTGGTTTTGGACTTTATTTGCTGTTTTTTTTCCTAGCTCTTCCAGGTGAAAGGTTAGGTTGTGTATTTGAGACCTTTCCACATTCTTTCCAAAGGCCTGAATTGCTATATACTTTTCTCTTATGGCCGCCTTTGGTGCATCCCAGTAATTTTGGGCTGTCATGTTTTCATTTTCATTGGCTAATGTGTACTTTTTAATTTCCTCTTTAATTTCTTGGTTAACACATTCATTCTTTAGTAGGATGTTCTTTAATCTCCAAGTATTCATGGTCTTTCTAAATTTTTTTTCTTGTGTTTGATTTTGGGTTTCATAGCAGTGTGGTCTGAAAATATACAAGGTGTGATTTCAATGTTTTTGTACTTGTTGAGGGCTGATTTTTGTCCCAGTATGTGATCTATTCTAGAGAATGTTCCATGTGCGCTCGAGAAGAATGTGTATTCTGTTGCTTTAGGATGAAATGTTCTGAATATATCTGTTAAGTCCATCTTGTCCAGTGTGTCATTAAAAGCCAATGTTTCTTTGTTGATTTTCTGCTTACATGATCTGTCCATTACTGTAAGTGGAGTTTTGAAGTCCTCTACTATTATGGTATTATTATTAATGAGATTTCTTTATGTTTGTGATTAATTGATTTATAATATTTGGGTTCTTTCATGTTGGGGGCATAAATATTTACAATGGTTAGATCTTGGTGGATAGACACTTAATTATGATATAGTGTTCTTCGTCTCTGGTTACAGTATTTTAAAATCTAGTTTGTCTGATGTAAGTATGGCTACTCCAGCTTTCTTTTGATGACTGATAGCATGATAGATAAGGGGATAGTTCTTTATCCCCATACTTTCAATCCGCATGTGTCTTTAGGTCTAAAATGAGTCTCTTGTAAGCAGCATATAGATGGGTATTATTTTCTTATCCATTCTGATACCCTGTGTCTCTTGATTGGAGCGTTTAGTCCATCTACATTTAGAGTGAGTACTGAATAATATGAATTTAGCATCATCGTGTTGCTGGTTGAGTTGGTATTTCTGGTGATATTCTCTGGCCCTTTCTAGTCTTTGTTGTTTTTGGTCTTTTTTGTTTTGTTTTGTCTTTTTCTCACTCAAAGGGTCTCCCTTAAAATTTCTTTGAGGGCTGTTTTAATGGTAACAATCTCCTTAGTTTTTATTTGCCTGGGTAACTCTTTATCCTATTTTGAATGATAGCCTTGATGGATAAAGAATTCTTACCTGCATAAGTTTTTTCTGATTCAGCACGTTGAATATATCCTGCCACTCCTTTCTAACCTGCCAAGTTTCTGTGGATATGTGTGCTGCGAACCTGATCTGTCTTCCTTTGTAGGACTTTTATTGCTTTGGTGCTTTCATAATTCTTCCCTTGTCGGTGTATTTTGTGAATTTGACTATGATATGCCTTGGTGATGTTCTGTTTTTTTTAATCTAATGGGAGTTGTCTGTGCTTCTTGGATTTTAATGTCTGTGTACCCAGATTAGGAAAGTTTTCTGCTATAATTAGCCCACATAAATCTTCTGCCCCTTTTTCTCTCTCTTCATCTTCTGGGACTTCTATGATTTGGATGTTATTTCTTTTAAATAAGTCACTGAATTCTCTAAGTTGTGTACTGTGCTCTTTTGCCCTAGGTTCCCTCTGTTTTTCTGCTTCATTCTCCATAATTTAGTCTTCTATATTGCTGATTCACTGCATTGCTTCATCAATCCTTGCTGTCATGGCATCCATTCGAGATTGCATCTCAGTTGCCATTTTTAATTTTATCCTGGCTAGATTTTATTCCTTTTATTTCCAGAGAAAGGGATTCTATGTCTTTTTCAACTCCAGCTAGTATTCTTATTATCATGGTTCTAAATTCTAGTTCAGACATCTTGCTTTTATCTGTGTTAATTAAGCCCCTGGCTTCATTTCTTCCTGTTCTTTATTTTGGGGTGAATTCCTTCATTTTGTCACTTTGGAGGAAGAAAAAAATTAATAAATCAAAAAAAATTAAAAACAAAAAAAGTCAAAGAAAGCTAGATATTAAGTGTGTTTTGGTCTGCTTGTTGAAAGAAACTTGATAGAATAGAGAAAAAAGGGAAAGAAAATAAAAACGAAAAAAGATAAGAAAAAATTTAAAATTAGAAAATCATATAATAAAATAGAATAAAATGAAATAAAATGAAATAGAATAAAAAATTAGGAAAAATAAAAACTAAAGTAAAAAAGAAATAGAAATAAAAATTTTTCTCTTTCTGTATCCTAGAAGGAAGAAAAAGAAAGAAAAAATGAAAACAATTAAGCCAACACAGAAACAAAACAAACGAACAAATAAATGAACTAGTAAACAGAATGAAACCCAAGTGAAGTTACATCCAGTTTCCACTAGAACTGAAATTATGAAGCCTTCTATATTCTGTATATTAAGTAAGTGGAGCAACATGTGCTATTCTTCTATGGGATGTGCTTGGAAGGCACAATTGGATGGGGCTTGGTGTAATGGCTCCATTCTCCGCTAGATGGCGCTGCTTAGCTTACGGAGGTGGATCAGTTTGGTGCACATTTGCATATGCTGGTGCAGTGGAAATGGCTTCATCCATCTCCCTAGTCTCTGGCACAGGAACTTGGTGCTCTCACCCACCCAGAATCAAGCACTCCTCCTTTGTCTCAGGCCTCTATCCACTCCCCACCTCTACCTGTCCATGTCCAAGCTGTCCACCTACCAGGCAGCACCTCCCTCCAGAGTTTTATCTCAGATGGGTTGTGTTTCAAAGCCCCACACTTTTAAAGACCCCTGTGGCTTGGACCCATTGGCCCTCTGTGGGAGGGTCTTGCTGAGCAATGGCCAGGTGCTGGCTTGCCCCAGAAAACATTTGTGCAATTGCACAGCAGTAGAGGTTCAGAGATGCTGGCAAACCACAATCCACAGACGGCACCAAGTTTCATCACACTCTGGCATCTTTGTCCCAATACCATCAAATGTGGCTGCTCTCTGGGGCCTGCTGGGACTTCTGCCTATGGGGAGGCCGTACGGCCTCTACCAAATGTTCTCCAGGCAGAAGAACTGCTTCTCCCCATGTGGCACATGGACCCCTCAAACTCCACTGCCTGCTCTTGGGGATTTGCCATGCTTCTTCACCAGAGCACCACCAGGCACTGAGCTTCGAACTTCAGAATCCTGGTGGTATTGAAATCCAAGGTTTATAGAATCCTGGTGGTATTGAAACCCTTTCCTTTCTTCCTGTCAATGGTTTTGGGGAACATATGTCTTGTTCAGTCCCCTGGGAGTGTTTTCACTCTTTCTCTCTCTTTGTCTCTAGCTATGTTTTTCCTGCACTCCCTCAATGCACCACACTCTCCTCCTTTCTCTGTCATCTGTCAGCAAAAACAGCTCCCTACCCTCCACGGCTTTTCTCTCCCCCAGTTCACATTTACACACCACTTACCTGCCCAGTTCTGTGGCTCAAGTTATGCACATTGTTGTGTTAATCCTCAGATCAATTTCCTAGGTATTCAGAATGGTTTGGTGCTGATCTAGCTGCATTTCAGGGATGAGACAATCTCAGAGTCTCTATGCTGCTCCACCATCTTAACTCTCCTCCCATATCAGAGGTTTTGTTTTCCTAGTCTACAAAGGAGGAAACTGAGGCTAGGGGAGAAGTTTAAGAAATGTTCTCATTATTAAGCAAATGGAATAGCCAGAGTTTAACCTGGTTCTGTCTAATTTCAAAACTCATGCTTTATGCACTCTCCTTTCTAAGAGGCAAGGAAACTAATTTGTTTTTATTGATTTTGCTGTTCCATTCAAAAGTCCTCAGTGGCTCTACATTGCCCTGGATAATAAATTCCAACCATTGTTGCATGACATGCAAGGGCGCCCAACCTTTGACTTCAACTTGCTTTTCCAGCCTTACCTTCCATGCAATCATTTGGTATCTTACTACATTCATCCATTAATGATTATTATTTAGAATTCTTTAAGTACACCCAATGCTCCTTTGTTCCTTGTTACATGGCTTCTTTACCTAGAATGTATTTCCTCCATTCTTCTTGTGGAAATTACATCTGTCCATTTCCTCCATCAATCTTTTTCTGATTATTCATTTTTACTCACTCAGAACTACTTTATTTGTGCTTTCCTTAGTGACACATTTATACTGTCTTCCTGACAGAGCTGTAAGATCCTTAAGGGCAGGGATTGGTTTTATCAGCCTTCATGTTCCATGCATAATGTCTATCAAGATCATAAACTTATAGAAAGTGAGGGAGATAGGAAGGAAAGAAAGAAGAGACAAATAATATAGAAAAATAAAGTGACTTGGAGATAACCTTCAATTATATTTTCAAGGTATACTGTATACTTATTAAAGCACTACTTATTGAGGAATGGGAAGCCATTATGAAGGTAGACAACTGTAACTGGAATGTTTTACTCCAGGGAAGACTAAACATTGGCTTTATGATTGTCTTTAATTCATAATCTTTTTTCTATAGGAAATTAAAACCAGCTTTTTTTCTATGGTCCAGGAGATTTTAATGATAGGAAATGGATTTAAATTAGAGTATATTCCAGTTTGACTTAAGGGAAATCTATTCAACATTTTAGAACTGAAAAGATCCTCAGTAGTCTTCTAGAACAACATTACAGTAAGGAATAAAGCCACAACATGGAACAAAATACAAATATGTCAAATATCTCTAGAGATCTTTGAAAGAGTTGATAATCTATTCTGGGAGAGTCTTTCCTCTCTGTGATTCATACCACAACATGTTCAACTTATTTGTTTATGTGTCTCTCTCCTGCACTAGAGATGGGAGTGAAAGCAGGGTCTTACTAATCTGTTTTCTCAGAGCTTAGCACAATGCCTGGCACCTCGTAAACATGCGATCAATGTTTGATAAATGAAATTGTATGTACAATGCAACAGGCTAAAGGGATAGCCACTGCTGAGATTCATTTACAAGGAATTAAATTGGTTGGAAGGTTTGATTTGCCTTTTGATAGCTGGTGATTCAAGTAGTACATCAATTAGTATGCTACCAAGTTTTGAGTTTTATTTACTGTTTTATTTAATGAGCATAGAACTTGCTCCTAACATGGAGATACATATATACAACATGGATCCTAACTTTGAGGAGCTTGTTCTCTCTGGTAAAACCTAGTTTGAGGAAATATGACCAAATTAAAACAAAATAAAAGCTGTACCATACAAAACCATAGTTATCAGGGATATCTTGGAAATATTGCAGGTTCATTTCCAGACCATGGCAATAAAGTGACTATTGCAATAAAGTGAGCCAAATGAAATTTTTGGCTTCCCAGTGCATATTAAAGTTAGCTTTACATTATACTGTAGTTTATTAAGTGTGCAGTAGCATTATGTCTTAAAAAAACCAATGTATATATCTTAATTTAAAAATACTTTAGTACTAAGAAGTGTTAACCATCATCTGAACTTCTGATGAGTCCTGATCTCTTTGCTGGGGGAGGGCCTTTCCTCAGTGTTGTTGGTTGTGACTGATCAGGGTGGTCGTCGATGAAGGTTCGGGTGGCTGTGGCAATTTCTTAAAATAAGACAACAATGAAGTTTGCTACACTGATGGACTCATCCTTTCAGAATTTTTCTGTAGCATTTTATCTGTAGTAGAGCTTCTTTCACAATTGGAGACAATCCTGTCAATCCCTGATGCTGCTTTATCAACTAAGTTTATGTCATATTTTAAATCCTTTGTTGTCATTTCAACAACTTCACAGCATCTTCACTAAGAATAGATTCCATCTCAAGAAACCACTTTCTTTGCTCATCCATAAAAAGCAACCCCTCATCTGTGAAAGTTTTATCGTGAGATTGCAGCCATTCAGTCACATCTTCAAGCTCCACTTCTAAGTCTAGTTCTCTTGCTATTTCCACCACTTCTGCAGTTACTTCCTCTACAATGTCTTGAACCCTGCCAAGTCATCCATGATGGTTGGAATCCACTTCTAAACTCCTATTCCTGTTGATATTTTCACCTCTTTCCATGATTCAAGAATGTGTCTTAATGGCATCTTGATTTTTTTTCTGAAATGTTTTCAATGGATTTTGCCCAGATCCATCAGAGGAATCACAATCTGTGGTAGATACAGCTTCATGAAATGTATTTCTTAAATTAGGGGACTTGCAAGTCGAAATTACTCCTTGATCCATTGGCTGCAAAATAGATGTTTTGTTAGTAGGCATGAAAACAACATTCATCTTATTGTCCATCTCCATCAGAGTGTTGGGTAATCTGGTGCATTATCACTGAGCAGTAATATTTTGAAAAGAATCTTTTTTTCTGAGCAGTAGTTCTCAACAGTGAGCTTAAAATATTCAGTAAACTCTGATGTAAACAGATGTGCTATCATTGAGTCTTTGTTGTTCCAACTCTAGAGCACAGATAAAGTAGGTTTAGCATAATTCTTAAAGGCCAAAGGATTTTCACAATGATACATGAACATTGGCTTCAACTTAAGTCCTCAGCTTTGTTAGCCCCTAATAAGAGAGGCAGTCTGTCCTTTGAACTTTGAAGCCAGGCATTGACTTCTCCTCTCTTGTGAAGAAAGTCCTAGATAACATCTTCTTCCAATTTAAGGTTGTTGCATCTATGTTGAAAATCTATTGTTTAGTGTGGCCACCTTCATGAATTATCTTAGCTGGATCTTCTGGATAACTTGCTGCAGCTTCTACATCAGCATCTGCTGCTTCACCTTGCACTTTTATGTTATGAAGACAGCTTCTTTCCTTAAACCCATGAACCAGCCTCTGCTAGTTTCCAGTTTTTCTTCTGTAACTTCTTCACTTCTCTCAGCTTTCATGAGATTGAGGAGAGTTAGGGCCTTACTCTGGATTAGGCTTTGGTTTAAGGGAATATTGTGACTGGTTTGACCTTCCATCTAGACACTAAAACTTTCTCCATATCAGCTACAAGGTTGTTTTACTTTCTTATCGTTTGTGTGTTCACTGGAGTAGCACTTTTAATTTCCTTCAAGAACTTTTACTTTGCATTCACAACTTGGCTACGTGGCACAAGAGGCCTAGCTTTTGGCCTGTGTTGGCTTTCGGCATGCCTCCCTGACTGAGCTTAATCATTTCTAGCTTTAAGAAGGGGAGAGAGATGGAGAAACGCCGGTGGGTGGGACAGTGAGAACATGTACATACAACATTTATCAATTGAGTTCACCGTCTTTTAAATGTGCAGATCGTGGCTCCCCAAAACATTTACAATAGTAACATCAAAGATCACTGACCAAAGATTACCATAACAAACATAAAAATAATGAAAAAATTTGTAACATTGTGAGAATTACCAAAATGTGACCCAGAGGCATGAAGTGAGCAGATAGAGTTGGGAAAGTGGCACTGATAGACTTGGTTGATGCAGGATTGCCATAAACCTTCAATCTGTGAAAGCCATAATATCTGCAAAGCACGATAAAGTGAAGTACAATAAAACAAAGTATGCCTGTACCTTGATTAAAAACTCTGTGGTAAATGGAGTGTCTTTATAACAAAGTACACATGAAGCAGAAATAGAGGCATTTGTCTTCTGGACAATGTCAAAATGCCTCTGCACGTGTCTTCTCTTTGTAGCCATCCTGCAGAAATCACATAGTATTGTTACATACCCATGTTGACTGTTGTTCTCTTGTGAATGAGTCTCACCTTCACAGACAATTGCCTTCTAGCCATTTAAATTTTAAGCTTTAATTAATGAAAAACTTTGCCTTCTATTAAAAGACCTTCATGAACTAGCAAAAATGGTATAGGCTTTTACATAAATGCATATCTATTTCTGGGTGGCTGTCTATCATCCAGCTATATTTGGCCTGGCGGATAGTGGGGCCATTAGGATTCCGTCCATGGTCCTTCCTTCAAAACAGCACTCTCTTCTCATATAGGAGGCATGGATCCTCTTGCTGAAGGCCCCATGGATGCTGCTTCTTGGGGAAGAGGAGGCTGTGGGTATTCACCACCAGTTCTATCAGGGGTTTGTCCTCAAGGCTGTTTGATCCCAGATATTCTAACCTCCTGGAGCTTTTTTGCATCTTCTGCTTTTCCTTATCTTCCCTCACTAGTCTAAATGCATATCCGATACAATCAGTAACCTCTCCTAATCCTAATCACACGATTCCTTCCCTTTCTCTGCCCTAAAATTCACATTTTATGTCCTCCAGTAATGTTGACATTCCTTCACTTCATCACATTTTTGCACAACAGCCCACCTATTTGACATTTTGGAATGCACATTTGTTTCTAGTATTAATTTCCACCTCAGAAATTTATTAAATCATATGCAAATATTAACTGAAAAGACATGGCTGCTGCTCTAAGGTGTTGAGTCTGGGAAATGTTTTTGGGAGAGAAGTGTGTTACCAGTTACAAATGCCCTGTATTAATGGCGGAGTTAATCTATAGTGACAGGAGTTCATCGTAGGGTGCACATCATTGTGTTTCTGGGATGCCGGGAAGGAGCACTGAGGGTTAGCAGAATACCTGGAGGCTTCCTGGATCGGTAATCCTTATGCAAAGGCCGTGAGGGTGGGTATGATTGAGCTCTGTTAAATCCTAGTCAGTGTAGCATCATAGGTGCAATTGTTGTTACCAGTATTTTCTAAAAAGTTGCTTCCAGTATGAAAACAAACTTCAGAATAGGAATTGGTACCATTGGATTCAGCAGGGTTTTGTCACTAGGAAGGTGGGTAGATTGTCTTCCCATCTAAGTATTCAATCAGGCGTGAATTCAGAGTGCACTTGAATTACGTCTTAAGTAGATATAATGAATACACCAATTATATTCTTTTTGTAAACTAAATTAATACAGATTTAGTATTCCTTTATTAAAGTGCTTTTTTTTTGTGGTAAGGGGAGTTCAGTCAACTGAGACTTTCTTTTTCAGAAAGCTCTGCTTTGCATAAAGCAGCTACATCACAAGGAAAAAAAAAGTAGGGAAGGAAATCACTAGCCAGGGTTTGGGAGAGAAATCGAGTGAGTGAAACTAAGGGCATGTGAAGAACAGTCAATATCCAGCAACAGCGGCAAAACAGTTTCAATTTTCTGGATTATTAATTCAAATTCACACGCACATGCCAGTTAAAATTAAAGGCCTCTTTTTACTGCACTAGTTTAAATTAAAGATTATATTCTGCTCCACAAGTCTGAATTAAATAGCTTATTTTGCACACCAAGCTCTCATTTTAAAGCTAATAAAGAAAAGACATAGCATGTACGCGCAAGCTCGAGACAGGAAGGGTCTAAATTACTACACCTGTTTCACTTGGGAGCTACTTTATTAGTGTTACAAAACTTGGCTTTCAATTTGGCACTCAGAAGCACATTTAGAACAAGCATTTCTTTGTTTTGACAGAGAAGCCGTGGTAAATGAATGACGTTTGAGCTAGGTGTGAAATGTGAAGGTACAAAATTAACTGGTAAGGTAATTACTGTTCTAATTCTGCATAAACAAGCGTTTTGAAAATCATTAATAGTTCAGGGAAATAATGTTAGTGATTAAATAAGGTGGCTTGCATCACTGAGCACAACTAAGCTTCTTTAATTACATTTGAAAGCAAGGGAAAGCAGCTAATTAAAATTAGCACAAGGTTCCTGAATGACCAGCACTGCATTGTTGCTCTAACCTGTATAATTGTGTGTTTATTAATACGTCTTCATTTTCCCTCTTGAGCATTTAACAAAATTATTTAAAATAACTAATAACCTTTAAGGAGTAAATGTGACTGAATCCAGTTATCAAAATGAATCCTACAGGCCTTGCTCAGGCCTGCCATCAATTCCCTTTCCCAGCGCCCATTAACACTGGTGGGAGCCTCATGGTTGAAACCCAGCAAAGCAATGCTTTGCACTTCGTGCCACTGGAGGATTAGCATCCGTGGCAGTGCTTCATGGGATCCTGGCTTGGCCCGTCATCATCCCTTTAAGGGAAAAAGAAATGTAATTTGGGTTTCAGTGTCTCAGTTGTTGACTGTTTTCAGAGTCATTGATTCATTCATGCATTTAATCCATTCATTTGCTGATAAATGTCATTCTTTCAATAAAATGTATCAAGTTTTTGTACTGTTCCTGGGGTTATAGAGATGAAAAATAATATGGTCCCAGGCAGAACCAGCTGTATAATTTGTGGGGCCCAGTGCAAAGTGAAAATACCGGGTCTCTTGTGCAAAAATTATGAAGGGTTTGGTGACAGAGCATTAAGTCAAGTGTGGGGCCCCTCTAAGGGTGTGTACCTGTGTGTATCTGCACACATTTGCACTGGTGAAGCTCAACTCAACAAGCTCATCAAGTTGTAAGGGTAACACACATGCAAACAGGGACAGGAAATGGGATTCCTCTGTACACTAGTAAGGTGCAGGCAGAGGAATGATGGCCCAATGCTGGAAGGGTTCTCACCTGTGCTGGACTACACTGATGAGGACACCATTTAGACAATGAGTCTCTGCCTGTTTTCACTGATTTCTCCAACCTCTATCTGCTGGAACCAAAATTCAGCCCTCTAACTGTAAGCTTCCTAGAGACAGTAATCCTGGTTTATTCATCTGGAGATAGGAGTTCAATACAAGAATATTAAAATGTGTTCAAAATGTGTTGACTCTTGAATAAATAAAATTTGTTATCTATTATGATATCAGCTTACATTTTTTTGGAATGCTTGTAATGTGCCAGGCACTGTTCTAAGTGCAGTACAGTAATATTTAATGTTCCAGCGACTCTATGAGGTAAGTACAATCATCGTCCACATTTGACAAACGCCAAATTTGGGAAAGAGAATTTTAGTGATTCGCCCAAGAAATTAAGTGACAGAACTGTGTTTCAACTCATATGGTCTGACTCCAGGGCCCGTGTTCTTAATCCCTGTGTGAAAAGAGGACTTTCCTGGCTGGGTCTCCTTACTCCGTATTTCGGTTTGTGAGTATAGACGGTAGACTTGGATCACTTGAGAATCTGAAATGTTTGTTACATGCCAATCAAATAATGTTGGACACCTGAGATACGGGTGTGGAGGTGTGTTCTTTTTTAGTTTACGGAAAGTAATCAGTGTTCTAGTGTTTGGGAAATTATACATCGGTAGAAATTTTATGTTCGTGTTGTTACCACAAGCCTCCTTGTGAAGTGGCCCAGTGGACAATGATGGCTACTCTGTGGGGAGACCCAATACTCCTCAAAGTTTTCCTGTGTTAGCAGAGGTCTAACCTCAGGGTACACCACATCGGAGAGGAAGGCTGCAGAGACTGTGGAAGGCCCTTTTGTATGTTTTGAGAATTTTGAATTTGTATAAAATTTACGGTAAAGTAGTGGTGTGATGTGTAAAGATGAGCCCTGTCACTGTAGCCTACAAAATTATTTTTAAATGTTCATGTTTGAGAGAGACAGAGTGTGAGTGGGGGAGGGGCAGAGAGAGTGGGAGACACAGAATCTGAAGCAGGCTCCAGGCTCTGAGCTGTCGGCACAGAGCCTGACATGGGGGTCCAACTCACGGACTGAGATCATGACCTGACCTGAGCTGAAGTTGGATGCTTAAACGACTAATCCACCCACGTGCCCCTAATTTTTTTTTTTTTTTTTTTTTTTTTTTTTTTTTTGAGGAGGAGGAGGAAGAGGAGGAAGTACAGCTATGGGACTTTGTGTACTCCAAGACCACTAAGGAAGCCTGGGTGGGAATAGTAAATGCTTCTATATAACTGCTCTAAACAAGACTCTTACAAGAAAGCATTTCCTTGCCCTCACCCTTTTTGGGGGTATAAAGGAGGGGGTTTCTGCAGTCTCATTTCCATTTTTGTTTTCTTTTTAAATTTGCTCAGATGTGAGGGGTGGGTCAAATAATACAGCACTTAAAATTTTTGATTTTGGAATCATTCCTTTGGCAACCACCCATCCTTGGCTTCTTCTCCATGGATCCATGTGACCATGGGTCAGATGTATTGACTTGATTGACCATGCCAGTTTCAATCTAATATGGAATGATGCAACTGGAGTATCAGAGAATGGCCGGGTCTTAACTCCCAGTGCTAAACGAAATTCGGCTACAATAGAAAAAAGGCACCACTGAAGCAGTCTGAGGGATTTCTCTTTGCATTTTGCATTGGCTGTGTTAGCCATGCTGATGGTGTCCATTGTGATTTTTTGGAGGATGGCTTTTCCTTTACATTTACTTATCATAGTTTGTAGTTGTTTGACGATGCAGTTCTCAGTAGACTCTTCGCTGTGTGGATACAGCATGTATGCTCACATCTCTTATTTTCTCCCTTCACCCTCACCCCCAGCATCTAGCACAATGGTTGAAATGGAGAGAGTATTCAATAAATATTTGCTAAATGCATAAATGAGTGAATGAGCATCTTCTATGTCTCCAACTTGTTATTTCTCCTGTACACTGGTCCTAGGTCTTCAGCTGCTCACATGGATGCCTATAGTTTAATGTCCCCTCTTAACTCAGTATATCTGAATACCAACTGCCATTATCTCCCAAATCATATCTATATCCAGCTTCCCAGTTTGTCAGCTTCCCAGTCTCCCAGCTATGGAGATTCTAAATTATGGAGTTAGTCCTGACCCCTTTCTATTACCCAGTATACATTTGTTTTCTAAGCATTTCTATTTGCCTTATGTGCATTATCTCATTTGGTTCCCATAAAGTATCTATTGGATATACTTTATATGCTATGTATGTTATATATTTATTATATACTGTATCATATATGTATAATGTTATATATATATATATATATATATTCTCTTTCCCTTAAAATTTTTTGTTAATGTTTATTTATCTTTGAGAGAGAGACAGCATGAGTGGAGGAGGGACAAAGAGAGAGGGAGACACAGAAACTGAAGCAGGCTCCAGGCTCTGAGCTGTCAGCATGGGCTTGAACTTGTGAACTGTGAGATCCTGACCTGAGCCGAAGTCGGATGCTTTACTGACTGAGCCACCCAGGTGCCCCTCCCTTTCCAGTCTAGAATGAAAACCCCCCTGAGGCATTGACATGACTACTGAGTTGTAGAGCTGGATTTTAAGCCATATGTATATATCAGAGTTTAGAGCTTGGACTCAAAAACCACTTTTCATTTTTATTTGTTATGTGGAAGTTCTTCCTTTCCATTGCCATCACATAATCCATTTCCTCATCCTTTGAGCCTGTGCTGTTGTAGATTTCTCAGAAAGTTTATTTTTATTTCTTTCCCTCTCCTAGCTTTTTACAATGGCCTCAAAATACTATACTCTCTAACTTTCCATGACTTACCAATGTCTTTGAAGTAAGATCCATCTCCTAAACTTTATTTTATGGTCCTCTCCAATCCAATCTCCAGCTAAATATCTCATCCAGCTCCAATTAGTCATAAATATATGCTGCTTTCTGGCCAAATGGACTTACCTACTTCCCTCATCATCCACTTTGTTTTGCCATTGCTGTCTTACATATACAATCCATTTGCTCCTTTTTAAGTATTAATCTTATTCAAGGTCCCAAGTCCCATGTTAGCTTCTCCATGAAGCCTTTCCCAATTGCTTCAATGGATACTAATCTCACCTTATTAAGTTTTTGAAATACTTATCTATAATATTTATGTGATATCTGTTTAGTAGAATGCCTTGCACATTATGCCTAACAAATCCTTGTCAAATGAATGTGTATGTTATTTTATTTGTATGTTTTCCCAGTGACTAATGTTACTAAAGTTAGGGGCCGTGTCTTATGCAAGCCTGTAAATCTTATCTCTGATTATGATTCAGTCAAAAGCCTCTGAATACCTAGGTATTTTATTCTACTTGTCTTAAAATTGCTCTGTTTTATATGGAATAAGAGCACAGCTTTCTTTCCTCTAATTAAACTTAACAAATAATTATTGAGCACTTATTGTATGTTAATCCCTGGGAACACAAAGATAAATAAGAGAAGATTTCACAAAGCCTGAATGTCCCTTAGGGGAAAATGAAGAGATTCAATTGACTATAACACAATTAGAGGAGTGCTCATGGCATGATAGTGTTTTGGAAGGACAAAGAGGAAGGATATTATTTCTCTCTGGTATGGTGGTGGTCAGAGGTGTTCACAGAGAAGGAAACATTTGACTTGAGCATTGAAGAAGAATACGATTTCATGAAGTAAAGAATAGAAGCAAGAACATTCTCAACAGAGAAAAACATCATGAGCAAAGGCTTGGGGGTTTGATGGAGTGTACCTGTTGAGGGATTAGCAAGTAGCACAGGATGGCCAGAGCTTGAAGGAGAGTGCAAGGAACTAAGACTGGAGCTGGATTATGTAACATCCTGAATGCCACGGATGGCCTCTGAATGTTATCTGGGAGACAGAAGCCATCAAGTATTTGGGAACTGGAAACGGCATAACTTGAACTACGCTTTTGAAAGAAAATTCTGTTAGAAATGTGGTAAATGATTTCTTTCATGTGTAGCAGGCTTGGAGCAGGAAACCTAGTTTGGGGTCAGTTTTAAACTCTGGCAGTAAATGTTGAGGTTTAATGCTAGGGTGTATTCGAAACATGTTACAGAGCAACTACTTAGATTCCACAGATAATGCATCAGTTGCAGAATATTGTCAATTATCCACCCCACCCCCTGCATTGTAGTGATGGATTTGTAGGGTTATGCTCATCCCCCATCATCTACTTTTGTCCAAGAGCACCCAGTTATTTGTAAGGCTAAGGTTAAGGGAGGGAGACACATTACAAGGTTTTAGGACAGAGAAACAGATGCAATTCAGTGGGCCAAAAAAGGATAGGTGAGACTGTTTTCTCTTTAGCTCTATATTTTAACCAATTCTCCACTTGAACAAAAAGAACCACTAGAACAAATTATGGTATATCTCTCCCTGGAATCTCTCATTGTATTTCAGAGACTTCTGTGTCTCAGATTTTGTAGGTAGGTCATATTTCACCAAGTGAATTTCTCTGATAATTCATGGTCAATCGTGTAGACATAATTTTCACTTGTGTGACAACTGTGGAAGGTTCACATTCCCGTAACCTGGGAAGGGGGTTGGTAGAGAAGGTGTGGGAGTGGGGAGCTGGGAACAGAGTTTGATTTGGTGTTGTGACCATCCTGACACTTTCCACCTCTGGGTACTTATTTTATTTTAAATCTCAATGTCTCATTCCATTAGTGTTTTGATTTTTTTAAAAAGGTGCAGCTTCTTTAACCTGTCCTCCATTTCAACGATGTTCTCTTTGAGAACACAGAGCCAGCAAATTACTTAAAACAGCAAAGTGTCATGATTCAATAGTCGTAACTTTTCTTCCTATTAATAATGGTTTCCCCCCTGAATCATATCTATGTGTCTATCACATCAATAGATGAGACAAATGATGTTTGGCAGTGTTACAAGACACAGACAGCTTGGAACCTGGTTATTTTCTATTTTTTAACCTTTAATACTGAGCTAAGATCAATAATAAATCTGAAAAATAATCAATATGGATATATTACATTCTGCTGAAAATTTAGTGTAAATCTTTCAGTCTTTACAAATTTTGGCCTTATGGAGGTATAGACAGGTGAATTGTAAATTAGGTGTTTTTAAAACACATATGTTTTTAATTAATGCATGATATAATACAACAATAAATACAACCAAGAATAAAATGCTAATTTATATTTTATATTTAGATATAATCAAGTCAGGTTAAAACAGACACTTGATGTTTCCCACATTGATTCAGCATTTATATCTCAGATGCAAAAGGATCCAATGAATAATAATTTACATATATATACATTTTAAACAGTAAAAATAGATGGAATCATATATAGGTTTGCATGGCAAGATAGTGGAATACTAGAAAGCAGTTCAATTGTGAGATGTTAAAAACTTAGGAAATTGATATGCAATTTAAGAAAGATGTAAATTATAGCTCCAATTAAATTATGCAGTATTTGAGAGTCTCTATTAGTGTATTCCATGTGTTCTGTGTTCTTTAGCAGTAACCTTCATATTTTTAAAAATTCGTTGGGACTTAAAATATCCATTCTGGCTTGAGAGCTTTTTATCTCTGTTACTGTTAGGGTAGGTCTGGAATGGGGTTGTTGACCCTGCAAAGGTAGCCCCAGTGAGTCAGGCTCCAATAGAGGCAGTGTCCCAGGAGGGTGTTTATTGCACAAGTTTTCTTCTTTCTGCTGGTGACCTGTTTTCCAGGTATGAACTGTTCTGATTGAGAAGCTCACACAGCATGGCACAGATGGGCGATTATGAATATAAACTCTGATCATTACACTGACTGTGAGGCCTTGGACAAGTAATTTAACCTTCTTTGCCTTGGCTTTCCCATCTGTAAAATAGAAATCAAACCATTAGTGTTGAAAGACCTAATCCAGGTAAAGACAAAATAGCATTGTGCATGGCGCATAGGGACTCTCAGCAAATGTCAGTTATTGCTGTGTCCTTATGAGCCTGGATTCCACCTCCTTTTTCACTCTGACTTTATCTTGGGTTTCTTCCTGATTTCGAGAACCTAAAACTGAGTTTGCTGTCTATTGGCTGAATCTGTTTCATCTCTTTTTTGCCTTTTTAATTCCAACTTGGTGAGTTTACATTGCTGTCTGGGTATCCCCTCTAAATCCAATATTTATCTTGGACTTCTTACCTTCTCTCTCTTCCCACATCAATTCATCTTGAAGTTCAGACAATTCTTTATTACATCTTTTATATCTGTCACTTCCTTTCTGACACATTGCTGCCATTTAGTTCCAGGTTCACACCATTCCACAGGTGCACACCCTCCTGTTCCTTCTCCTCCTGCTCACAGATGTTATGTTGTATTAATCTTCCCCAAATGCGACTCTTCACTTAATCACGTTCACGCCCACTACCCCTTCAAAAACCCCTGCCTGCTCAAGTATAGTGACACTTTCCCTGACATTTAAGGCTTCTACACTTCACTTTTCATCACTACCCTATGTTAGTTCATTCATCAAATATTTATTTTAGGCTAGATTTCATAACAGGCAGTGTAGATAAAATAACTTTAAAAATTAGTCAAAGTCTTTGCCCTCAGGAAGCTTACAATCTAGTGAAAAGATTTTTTTTTTTATAAAATCTTCTTCTAGATCTCATGTATGTTCTTATTTCTGTTCTGAAAGGACTCTCCTCTCTTCTTCATTGACTCTAGTACTAGCTTTCCTCCAGGTCCTCCTGAAAGTTCTTTGTAGAAACCTCCTCAGGAGGACTGGTGCTCTGCAAGCCTAATTCACTGCTGGTTTCAGGAAACACTGCTACTGATTGCATTCACCTTTGTCTGTAACTCACTGCTCTGCCCTGCCCCAAATGCCAGACACAGGCGCTGAGCATCTGTCTTTGCCTCTAAGATCCTCAAATCATCACTTTTACAGAATCTCATGGGGGAGAAAAGGAAGACTATAAACAGCTTGATTTTTGAATGTCTTTTCTGCTTGATTTCCTTGGACTTACTTTTGTTTATTTTAGGCCCTGAAAACATGGGTAAAAGCTCCTATGATTCTTTGAGATTCAGCTCAAGTTTCCTATATAATTCAAAACAAACTCCATGTTTAAACAGTTATTGGAGACTGGAACATTTACTGAACATATACATAAGACTTCTACTGGTTTTATGGGGGAATGCTGATGTGAGCAAGAGGAGTGTCTAGCTTCTGTCCCTCTAGAGTTAAGTAAGGCAGGGGATACATATTAATGTTATGGAGGATGGAGATATGAAAACAACCAGCACCATTGTGAATTCTCCCAAATACTTAAAAAATGTTTATTGGGGGGCGGGGAGAGAGAGAGAGAGAGAGAGAGAATATATGAATGAATGAATGAATGAATGAATGAATGAATGAATATCAAGCAGGCTCTGTACTGTCAGCACAGAGCCTGATGCAGGAAAGGCTTGATCTCACCAACTGTGAAATCATGACCTGAGTTAAAATCAAGAGTTGGTTGCTTAACTGAAAGAGCCACCCAGGTGCCCCCCCAATACTTCTTAATAACTATCCACATAACATCTACTCACAATTCATATCTATCACTACTGATTATACTATGGTTCACTTTTTGTTCCTAATTAGTCTCAGCTTCAGACTCCCACATGCTCTCCTACCCTTATCAGTTATAAATAAAGTTGTATCATGTCTGTTGTGCCATGATCCTCTTTCAAAATGTTTTTATGACTAGCCATCATTCTTAGGGTAATACTCAAACTCCTTACCCTGGCTTGCTAATAGTCTTTCAGAATTTGCTTCCTTGTAACATCAAGTTTTTAATTTGTTTGTTCTGTAAATACTTACCAACACCTAAAAGGCATCAGGAAGTATTCTAAGTGCTACATATATGGTGGGCCCCTAAATTTGAGGTCCTTGCTTTCAAGAGGAGTTGAAATAATAAATAATAAATAAGCAAAGGATTAAGATAATGACAGAAACAGTTGTTTCTGTAAAAACATAATTCAAAAACTTTGAAAAGAATAACAGTTGCTCAAAGTTAGTTGTCAAGTTAGGTTTAGATAAGACAGACAAAAAATTGGGGGTGGGGAACACTGTAAAAATACTATCTGCATTTAAGATTACTTCAAAATTGTTTTTCGATTTTGTCTCTATCCCAAGCAAATCTAAACGGGAAATTGTTCATGATGTATTACAGGTATGGTTTATGCAACAGAGAGAAAACAAACCTCCAATGAGAGGACTCATTCCCTACATCACATGACTGATAAGTGAACATATATTTATGGTGTGAGTTAAAAATAAACTGTTTAGAGTTTTTGATATCATGTCTTATGTTTGTTAAATACCATTTTTAATCAGCTGATTCAGTATAGGTTCCAAATACTATAGGATAACGAGCTTCTACTATACTGACAAGAGCTGTGAAAACAATGAGACAATATAATATCGTGGAGCACAACACGGTGGTGACTCATGGGGTAGCATTAGCTTGAGTGTTGTCAGTAAAGGCCTTTTTTGGCACTGCCCTTGGGAACTTGCATTGCTCTTTCAGGTGCTTTAACATTCAGGGTTCCCTCTCCTGTTCCTTATCTTCACACACGCTCTTCTTTTGCCTAGATTATTTGAATTGATTTCCAGTCGTCTCTCTTTTTCTTAGCTGGTTCCAGTAGGTCAAACTGAGATATCTCACTCTCCCAGGAGCTGGCTTCCCTAAATCTGGATTAGGTGTCCCTCCTATGTGGTTTGTCTGCTCTTTGCCACGCAGCGTCATAATTGCCTGTTTACTCATCTGCATTCCCTGGCACACTGAGCTTTGAGAGGACCAGGATCTTTGTTTCTTTTATTTCCTTCTGTATCTCCAGTACTTAGTATAATGCTTGGCATATAATGCTTGTCAAAGACATATTTATTGAAGAAATGCATGTGTCATAATAAATGAGTAAGTTCAGATGAAAGAAGGGGAGGACATAGCTAGTTAAGTAAACAGCATAAGGCAAACATTGAAGATTTCTGGAGACCTGTGGGTAACATGGCTGAAGAACCATGGAATGCTTTTGAAGGAACTACTTAGCGCCACAGTGCAACCTTATGGTGAAGGAGCTATACTAAGTATGCCACCTATACATAATTGGGATTCTTTTTCTGGAATGAGGTCAATAGGAGTCAAAGGGATGTTAGCGAAGACAAGGCAGAGCATCAGATCTTAATTATTACAAAGAGAAAATCTTTCATCCTGGTTACTTATACTCATTGTTACAAAAAAAAAAAAAAGCTTGGTGCCATGGTTACTACTTTATTTTATTATTTAATTTTTTAAAATGTAATGTGTATTTATTTTTGACAGAGAGAGAGACCGAGCATGAGCCGGGGGAGGGGCAGAGAGAGAGGGAGACACAGAATCCGAAGCAGGGTCCAGGCTCTGAGCTGTCAGCACAGAGCCCAACACGGGGCTCAAACTCACGGACCGAGAGATCATGACCTGAGCTGAAGTCAGACACTCAACCAACTGAGCCACCAGCCACCCCAGTTACTACTTTATTTTTAAAAAGGAAGAATTTATATGCATCAACAAACATTTTTGGGCAAAGCAGGCCATTTAGTCATTCTCAAGTGCAGGTTATGGAGTGTCAGAATTCGGGGTTTTAATTTTTTAACTTGGATATTATTAGCTCTGATCAGCTAATCTACTTTCTAAAGTGAAATAATGCCCAACACTCACTATTGATTATGATTAGCTGAGAAGGGAGATTAAAAGAGTAGGTATATAAATGTGCTCATATGGAATAAAACAATAACAAAATTGGAGGAAAATATTTTTTAAACTACCCTGTGAAACTATTCATTATATATTGGAATTCAGAGTAAAATGGAGCCACTAGAAACTTCTGAGGGGATTCATTTACTGAAGTACTTATGCCAACTCAGAAGAAGCCATCTCATCTCTAAGAGTGCCTCTCAGCATGGGTCCTCAGGGGAAGCATTAGATCAAGACTCCAATGTGTTCCCTCCAATTCATTTACATGCCCATCTCGTTCTACCCTAGGATCATCTGTATTGCATATGTGAAAGACAGTCTTATCCTTCATCTGCTAGCACCACATAAAACCAGGCATTGCTAACCCAGTAAGATACCCTGTGATGTTACACATGTATGCTAAAAGTGGATGTTTTCTTGCTGTGATGTTCTCGATTTGGTTTACAGACATTTTATAAAGCTTTTTGTTAGTGGACATGGCCAAAACAGACTTTTTTTCAGGTTTCTGGAGTACTTTGGCTAAAAAAAAAAATGCAGGCACATATTTCTTATTATTTGGAGCTATAATTTGGCAGGATTGAAGATACATGAGTTTATACCCCCTCTCCCCACCCCCCGCCCCCCACCAAGCTTGAGAAGAAAGGACTTGAAGAAAGAACTCTCAGGTAGTATTAGGCGAGATACAGGATAGATCAGGTACCTTTTTAATGTGTCTCTTTTCCCACTAAAGCCCTGATGTTAGAAGACATTGACTAGTGACAAACAGTGCAATTTTCTTTGTATGTGAACTAGAGCATTTCGGCTAAAAGCTTAAAGGAGCTTACAGGTAAGATGTCACGGCAAGAGTTTCTCCCCTGAAAGAATACAACTTAATAAATGTGCAGTAGCTCTGTTTGGACCCCCTACCTGTCTAGAAATACAAAATCACAGTCTGTCTGCTGCCTTAAACTCATGCCTCGTGCACGCATGAGCTGTCCCCCTCTGAGGTTTACTGGAGTGTATTTCATTAGAACCTCTTCGTGGCATCATGAACCTGATTGTAATGAATGGGTTGAACTCTGAAAGCACTGGGCACTGACCTCCCATCTGCTGATATCCTAAATCAGGCCATTAGAGGATTCCACAAGAAAGAGCATGCTGTTTATAGGTTAATTTATCTCTCATTTGGTTCAACTAGATGTGTGCTTATAAAGGTCTTCTAATTGAATCTTATAGATGCCACAGAGATCTTTCCATTTTAAAGAAGTCTTTGGGAATAAATACAGTCAGTTCTCAATTATCTATGGTAATGGAGACCTGGCCAATACAGATGAGCATAATACAGAGGTGGTTTTTTATCCTCATTTATGTGATTAATTTAAAACCTCTATCCCCATCAAATATTGAACCAGAACTACTACAATGGCTAATCTTGGTCACTTTCCCATTTATTTTATTTGATAACCTTCCAATCAAAATGCTATAAACAACAAAAGAGGCCCAATGTCTGATGACCGTGTGTATCTCCATAAAACTTGAAGGAGCGTAGGCACTGATAGAGACAGATGTATGAACTCCCCTGATTAATGACACTATGCCATTAGAAAAGCAAGGCATTCCTAGTCTATAGCATATGGACATCGCACTGGCCTGAGACCCAATAATGGTAATGACAGTGTCTATTCATTGAGCACCCACTGTATGCTAAGTTCTGGACTAAACATTGACATTTGTTTCATCTTCACAGCAAATCTGTGAAGCTGGCACCATTGTTATCTCTGTGTTGTAGATGAGGGAACTGAGGCTTGACAGAGATTAAATACTCACCCTGCATGCATTGTTAGTGGTAACCTGGTGGGGACTGAAGGCTAGGTGTATTCAACTCCCCAGCTCTTCTTCTCTGCCTCCAGAGCTGGCACCCTCACTTCACCCTTCCTCAGCATGTGAGGCTTTTGGAAATCACCCACCCTGATGCCCATGATGCCTGCATGCTGGCCATCCTCTCGGCACTTATTCCCTTCATTTTCCACATCTTGATTCAGCATCTTTCAGAAGTTGGTTGACCCCTCTTCTACAAGTTCCTGATAGTGATATACCATGAAATGACCCCTTTTTGCTAACTTATGATCATGTATACTCTAGCACCTGGGAAATCCTATCTGCTTTGTTTTGATGCTTTTTGAAATCTCTCCATGTTTGCCCCCTTTGCTGGAGCCAACATATAAACATATGCTTCATTTTTTTTGGTGTGTGTGTTTAAAAAAATTTTTTTAATGTTTCAACCATAAGGAGCCCTCATGTCAATGTCTTACTAAAGTATCCTTATGAGTAAAGTGTTTACAAATCACGTAGAATGCCTACTCGTTGATACAACACTGTCCATGTACACTTTGCAACAGTCAATTTCTAAATATTTGAAGGTTTGTGCTTCTAGTACTTAGTTAATTCATTTATCACCTACCTTTGAGGGATAATTGTGGGTGCATAATTTTAGTAACATCATTATGCCTGTTGATATAATCTAGAGCCGCCACGGTGGTGCAGCCCCTGATTATATGTTCAATTAACTGCCGCGTGTTGTCAGCACCTCTCATCCACCAGGTTTCCTTATGTTGGATACTTGTAATAATTTATAGCAAAAATAGTCCTGCCAGGAATTATTGCAGCAATCCTATGGCCTTAGAAACCCATATGTACAAGTGACGTATAGCTTTGTTTTCCAGTCTACATTTTTGGTGAAGAAAGCACAGGGATAGGCTACCTGATTTCTGGTGTGAGTTTCATGTGACTTTGGGCAAGTCACTAACTTTGCCCAGAAACTACTTAGTTTGGGTATGAAATGAACATGGAAGTGTTTAGCTTGTCTAACCTCACAAAGTTATTGTGAAGTTAAATTGGAATAATATATTTAAACGCACTCTTAAACCTGTAAAGCAGGGGCAGAATGTGATGTGATTACTCTTAGTCTTGACACATATTTTCCTGATGTTATATTCATACACACTAAGAAGCATTTTTACTTTCCAGCTTACGATTGTGCAGTTGAACATTTTTAATCCATATTTTCTATGACAGAGAAAGGCTATATTCACATTTTTGTACTCCATGTGAATTCTCTACAGGCGGAGACAGAATCTCCTGCTTCTTTGTTTCCTTGATGAAACCTACATATAGAGAGTATCTTAGCTTGGAGTGCCTGAACTTGGTTACTTGGAGATTGTATGGCTTGAGGAACATACATCATTGGCACTAACTATGCCCTTTCTTTGGTCTTTATGAAATTAGAGGGGGTTTTTTATGGTGTTTTGTCATGGAGGGGATGGTGTTACAATACTGACTTCTAGTTTACATGGAGGCTTTTTAGGACAAATTATAACCTTGCACCCCAGACCACAAAGGCCTCCATTTTGATCATATCATCTCCATCCCTAGAATAGCTCTGCCCCACTTTTCCATTTTGCTGTATAGTCATTTGGTTTGGATATATATATATTTTTTTTTAGTGGAAACATTAGTGCTTAATACGAAACTAATATCCATGTATTCTTCTGTGCAAGGGGAAGAGGAAGACAAAAGAACAGGAGTGCAACTGGTTTGTAAGGTGACTTGTGGCAGTTAAAAAAAATTCACTGTGGGTAAACAAATTAGGAAAAGATGCCACTTCTGTGAGGTATCAGCCCCTGCCAGGGCCTTGAACTTGGAGAGTAGAGTTTAGGCTTGTTTCAGCTGCCACTTACTGCCTTGGTGGTGCCTTTGTGCAGGGTACAAACTGCATGGGGGCGCACAGCAAACCTGAATATAAGAGTCTGGGCGCTCATTTGCCATTGAGTAGAGGGTGGATCATAAACCAGTCTCATTCTGCTATATAGATGAGTAGAGTGATCAGCCTAAAGTGAGCAGGCTTTCAGAGAAGGGGAGAAGAAAAAAAGAGGTGATGTCCTTGTCAAAGAATGGGGCATCACTGAGAGAGAGGAAGGGGGCACCTTCTCCTAATGTGAAACAAAACCACCCAGCTCCCATAAACATTTCACGGCACCCAAACCCCAGCATCAGGTGGGCCTATAGAGTGTCACTGCCATGTGCTTTCTTCTCCACCTGTCCCCTACCCCACCGCAGATTCTCTGTTGCCCTTTTATGGCATTTTTCTTTATTTTATTTTATTTTTTACCCCCAATCTGGCATTATCATCTTCGTCAGGTTTTATCTGTGCAGGACTATGGGTAAGAAAAAGAAGAGGCTGTCCTCAGGCCCATCAATCTCTAGGCCTTTAGACATGGCTCTGGGTATAAGAAGCCAAGTACTTCTGGAAATGGAAAGATAGGCATGAATCTATTCCATAAATATTTATCGTGTATCTACAGTACGCCAGGTCTTGGCAACACATCAGTGATCAATTATACAAGCTATTTTCTCTGTCTGAATATTTCCCCACGAAGTATTCAACTCTTCCTTATCATTCAGGTCTTTGTTGAAATGCCCCGTCTTCACCCTCCCAACCAAATTCCTGTACGTTTTTGGGGTATTCTAATACCTCTGTCTTTCATAACATTCTCCACTTTTGTGATTCCTAGTGCAATGGCCTTCTTCCCTGCTAGACTGTTTCGGGAGGTTAGGGCCATGGCTGCCGTAGCTCTGGGCCTAGCTGAGTGCCAGGCACATACTAGGCCCTCAGTAAGTGCTGGTTATGCATGAATGAATGATTGACTGCCAAGCATGAGACCCACTAATTTACCTTTCCGGAAACCTTTGTGAAAACACTATTATGCATTTGAATGGGAGGTATTTATCCACCCTTGAAATCGAGTGAGCTTTTACAAAAACCACCAAAGTTTCCTGCTTAGAGTTTTTCCTATAACCTCTGCCTAAGAGATCTTTTTAATAGGAGTATATTATATCAGAATACCAAAAAATGTCTTTTCATAAGTTTTAACAATAATGCAGCCATCTTACATGACAAAAGGGGAATCTCAGAATTTAGTTCCCCCGGTGATTTATATGATTAATTGTGGCCTGCTGCAGTTAGGCAATGGTGATAAATAACAATGCCTTTGCGATATTTTAATTGTAAAATGGCCATTTCTCTGGTCTTTGATTGATCATGGTTACTGTGATCATGACTGAAACCTTTCATTAACCTTTTTATATTTAATTTCTGTTTTTGAGCTGGCACCATTGTTAATCCTATTTCCATGAACAACACAACATGCACCCTTTCAAGATGCACCTAAACTTGCTGGCACTGTATGGCAGCTGAACCGAAAGCAGAGACTAACCTTTTCCCAAGCAGATCTGAGAAAGAAAGGGCTACAAAAAGCCTTTGCTGTCTTCCCTCCTAGGGAGGTCTCATCAGGATGGGGGGGGGGGACACCCAGTGAGTATAATGTTCTAAAGACCCATAAAACATTATTTGACAAGAAAATTTTGCCTCGCCTATGAGCTGCCTCTAATGAATTACATATGATGCAAGAAGCAGCATGGCTGAAATATTTTTATTAATACTAATAATATTTTTTGCTTATGCAGCAACTTTCATTGGAGGAAACTCCAATGAGTTAGGAAGGAAGCTTTAAAGACATACTTGGGGTAAAATTACTGGCTCATAACTTTTTAGACTCACTGCTGCCTCTCCGCCATGCTGGAGGCTGGGGGCCGGCTACAAAGCTAATGGTGTTAACCTCAGAGAATTTCAGTATCCAGAGATTCCTGGGCTTACAGAAGCCACAGAAAACAAAGTGAAATTGTTTTGTATGTCTGTTGGAAGGCGCAGCATATAAGGATTTTCTTAAGGGGTGAAGTTCAAACAAATCCACTTGAGAAAAAGTGGTAGTGAGAGCTGATTTTGTTATGCTGTTGTTGGTTGCCAGTGGCGGGTCACTCTATTGTGTACCTGGGATTGTTTCAAGTGCTTATGTGCACACATTTTATTTTCACAACATCCCTGTGAAATTGGTGTTACTGTGCTTATTTTATAGATGGGGTGACTGAAGCACAGAGAGGGTAAGCAACTATCCCTGCTTGCCCACACCCTGCTAAGAACTGTTCCCACCTGTGACCCTTGGGTTCCAGCCTGCATAAAATAGGAAAACTTGGACGACTGTTGGTGCGTTCTTAGGAGAGTATGTCCTGTCTTTTGGCGCTTAATGTAAATTCGCTTGCATTTTATTCCTTTGGTTCCCCAACTAGATTGCAGGCTCCATGAAGATGAGGATTTGAAATTAGGCTTATAAAATTTAGCTTAGGTTTTTGTAACTAAAAACCAGGACATATGTTTTGATCAGGGCAGAGGCTGTTTTCTCATGGTGATAGTTATAGAGGATTTTGAAATTAGGGACATTCTGGCAAGCCCAGGGCATATATCATCATAAATAACTATTGTGCTTTATTTTATAGAAAAGACCAAGAGGAGGGGCTCCTTGGTAGCTCAGTTGATTGAGCATTCAACTCTTGGTTTCGGCTCAGGTCAAGATCTCATGGTTTCTTGGGTTCGAGCCCCGTGTTGGACTCTGTGCTGGCGGCGCAGAGCCTGCTTAGGATTTTCTCTCTCCCTCTCTCTTTGCTCCATCCCCTCTTGTGCTGTCTCTGTCTCTCTCAAAATAAATAAATAATAAAAAAAAAAAAGATCAAGAGGAGAGTAGAGAGTAGCCCACTGTCATTTTTAGGCTAAGTTTATAGGGTGTGTCCATTTTGGTAGAGAATAGGGCCCTAACGCTCTGTATTACATATTCAAAATGTCAGTATTATTACTATTTATGGGACAGTCATGCTCCAGGGAATTTATTTAATACAAAAGCCAAAATGTAGAATTTATTGCCACTGGAAAATACACTTTTAAGGTTGTATCTCTATGACATTTTATGTCTGAGTTAGGACATCTAAAAAAACAAGCAACCCAAGAAGCTTGGAGACCATGGAATGAGGTGTCCACCACAGCTATTGTTGAAGCCACAGAATTATTCCTAGTCTTTTAACCTATAGAAAATATCTTCCTGGTGGCTTTCATTCTTTGACCCAATGTACAAAATGTAGCTCTCCATCGGACACCTGTAGAGAGGTATAAACTCTTTATTACCCGTCCTCCCCCCTTTTTGTATTGTTATCCGAGACTTCTAAAGGAATCTTGGTCATCTCACCAACAATCCATCTCTTACTTTCTATTCCTTAAATGTGGCCTGATAAAATTTAGAATGCATATTAATCTCATTAGCAGCATGCCACAAATCGTGTTTTAAGTGGATTAATTCCTGGACAGGGACCACAAATGACAAGTCACTGCCATTTACATTGATTCTGTTACCTTCAAGTTCAAAAGGTAATATTCCAGGAGGGTCAGAAAGTGTGGTGCCATAGCAGGAAGAAATAGGGTCTGGAATCCAGTAAGTGGTCAGCCCACTTATTCTCTTTGAACCCCAATTTCCTTATAATAATAATAATGACTATGTGATAAAATAAGGAAATGAATGTGAAAGTGCCTGAAAATGAATGAGAAAGTGCCTGATAATAATACAAGGTAATTTTTGGTTTACACCAGTTTGGGAACCATAGTATGTAGGACACTTTCAATTGCAAGTGATAGCCCAACATAAATTAACATGTGATAATGTAGGGATTAAGTAAAGCCAGTTCTGCTATAACCTGACACATGCATTTCTAAAAGCAAGTCTATATGGTGAAGATTGTGTTTATACTAATTGTCTAAACCAGCACTAATGAAAATAGAATACTTACCAAAATTGGCTATATATGTAATTTAAAATTTTCTATAGAGATATTAAAAAAACAATAGTGAAATTAATTTGAAGATAAGTTTTATTCCACCATATATCTTAAATATTATTTTTAACATATAGTCAATATAAAACTTATAGCTATTTTACATTTTTTTCTTTTTATAAAAAAAGAATGTAAAAGATTGTATTTTACATTTATAGCATATCTTAAACCAGCCACATTTCAAGTAGCCATAGGTAGCTAGTGGCAATTGTACTGGACAATGATGGTCTAACACCTGGATCACATCCTTAGAGCAGGAGTTGGATCTCAGTCCCCAGACTACTTGAATTGAGAGTGGGGAATAAGTGAATAGAAATTGAGGTCAATTTCTTAGAAAAGAGAGAATGGCATTTGTAGAGACAAAATCATCCTCACTGTTGTTGTCATCATCATCATCATCCCCACAAAATCTTTTTCTTTTCAAAGAATTAAAATTCCTAATCTCCAGGCCATTTTAAGCCAAATTCTATTAAAATGAATTCTGTAGTTCAGTGAAAACATAACAAATACACAGAGTACTAGATTGGGATTTAGGACTTGGGTCTGGTTGAGCTGGACAAAAGTTCCTTGATGTTCATTCTTAATCTATAACATAAGAGGGTTAAATAGGTGTTTTTTGAAGTGTTTTTCAACCCTAGTATTGGTAAAAAGGATGTTATTGAAGTATAATTTATATACAATAAAATGTACTCATTTCAATGTGTATTTCAAAGAGTTTTGACAAATTTAACACCCTTGTAACTACTGTCATACTCATTACGGAAAACATTTCCATCTTCTTAAAACGTCACCTGTACTCCTTCCCAGGCAATGGTTTGTTGATAGATACACAGATGTTTTCTAGTTTCTGGATCAAGTAACTTGCGGGCATGGCTAAGGTCAGCACTGAAATGGGTTTGGATGAACTTTCTGGGTACTGTAGCCAGTGTATTTTTAACCTAAGAAACTGTCAAACTGTTTTCCAACAATTTGCACCACTTAATAAAACAGCAACATATGAGAACTCCAGTTGCTTCATATCCTTGCCAAGACTTGTTATTGTCAATCTTTTTAATTTTAACAATTCTAATATGTATGCGTAGTGGTATCTCATTGGGGTTTTAATTTGCATTTCCCTGATGACTTAATGATGAAAAACCTCTTTCCATGTCCTCATTAGCAATTTGCGCATCACTTTTTGTGAAATGTTTGTTTAAATCTTTTGCCCATTTTTAAAAACGGTTTGATTTTCTTATTTGTCTGCTCTAGGTATAGTGACTTTTCTTTTAGTCTGTACGTATTTTATTAATGGCATGTTTAGTACTTTTAATTTGAAGTTCAACGTATCAGTCTTTTCTCCTATGATTCAAGTATTTTGTGTCTTAATCTAAGAAATCTTCACCTATGCCAAGGAAGATCTTATCCTTTACTTGTCCAAAAATTGTATAGTTTCGTTTTTTACATTTAGATCTACTAACCATTTTGAGTTAATTTTGTGAATGAGGTAAGGATGGAGATTCATTTTATTCCAAATGTATATCCAGTCATTTCATTGTTTTTTCATCTTTTTCCACTGAATTTTCCATGCAGATCATACATGTAGGATATTGCTATATATAAGCAATAGTGTATATAATATCATATAATACAATAAATATTTATATATATATAATATTTTATTAAATGTTTATATCATAGATTGTTATTCTTATTTTCATATAATACAATAAATGTTTATATAATATTTTATTAAATGTTTATATCATAGCTTGTTATTCTTATTTTGTGCCTCTTGTTTAAAACAACTTGGGAATGAGACAGCTGAGCATGGGTTTCTTTTCCGAATGTGATAGTGAGGAATTAGGAGGCCCGTCTTGTGTACAGGGCCTTGACTATGGGCCCATCTCACATCTTTGCTCAGGAGTCAACCACGTGCAGAAGGAATATCCTGAGGGTCTTATCTGAAAGCAACTACCTGTCATAGTTCAAGGATTTGGATTTCTGGTTATTCTTTCTCTCTTTCCCTCTGTATCCTTCCATTTAAAGCCTACTATTCATATGGCCACCATACCAATTTGAAAACACTTTACTCTGTTTCTGTGGATCTGTCCCCAAATGTACTTGATACACAAGTAAACTAGATCTCTAAGAGTAGAATTCTCTAAGAGTATTCATGCTAAACTTCTAAGGGAAACAGATTTTTAATCTTTAGTAGCCTAGAAAATAATCTGTGCGTACTCAGGATAATGTATACTCCTTGAGTTAGGATGTCTCTGGTTCTGCAGTTACCTTGACAGATGAAATGTTCACCTTATTCTCTCTGTCACCATTTCCACCATTGTTTTTATTTATCTTGCACTGCATTGAGCTGGTGTGTTGCCCTAAGCTGTGGCAGATTTGATTTCTTGTAGCGCTGCTTCTGTTTTTGTTATCCTTCTCATTACTTCTTCTTAGCACCCTGTCCTTGACTTCATAATCCTGGAAGGACCCTGCTTGCAAATCTGCTTTTGGCAGAGCAAGATATCTTCAGCTCTGAGGTCACGTTTCAGGCTTTTGTTCAGTCACAAGTTCTGTTTGGATTTATCCTCGGTGTGTCTACTTGAATATTCAAAAAGTCATCAGCTAGTCTAATTTGTTTTTTTTTTAGCCATGTAAAAGACTGATTTGCTTTGACAGGTGGATCAGAAACAGAATTGGAGCTATTTTATCTGGACCTAATTAAACAACCTTCATTACCGGCAGATATATGTTTGTGACTTAAAATTAGCATGATTGGAATTAAAACTCAAAATATAAGGCATTGAATTCAGATATGGCTGGTTTAAAAATAAATTCCATACATTTTAAATGCAGCAAGTCTGGCTTTTAAATATCCTATAGTGACAAATTCCATTTAGGGGTGTGTGTGTGCGTGTGTGTGTGTCTGTGTGTATGTATGTGTGTGTGTGCACGCACATGCACGCATGCACCCATGGCCATGGCTGTAGATAATAGTAAAGATACGGCCCATGTTTTCTGAACAGTTCCAGAGCAGCATTCTGAATTGAAACTTTAGTAAAATATTTTTAAAATCTCATTTCTTCTCCTTTCCTCCAACCCCCAAGTATTGAGTTCAGCTTTGAGGATTTTATGTAGCGTTCTTTGGCCTCAAAGGTTACTATTCTCTAATCAAATTATTTCTATTCATCATTGTCGAGTTTCTGAGATTTTGTGATTGCCTTTTATTATACATATCCTGATTGTGTGCAGACGTATATATATCCAGACACAGTGGAACCTGCTTAAAATGTTCGTTCGCATGTAACATTTAAAATCATATTAGATTTTTTCTTATAGCATTTTATTTCCTTAACCTTTCGAGAAATATTTTAAAAGATTTTGTGTGTGTATGTACATATATAGGCATGCACACACATATACCTAAAATATTTCTGTAACTGTGGATGTGCATTCTGGATAATGATAAAAACCTAGTAATTATCAAATAATTATAAAATATAGGCTCATATTTTTGTCTTTCTTTAGAATTTTTGAGGGTTATTATGCACTTAGATATATGAGCCTGATTCTACCTTATGAAGAAAAATAAAAGGTTGAATAAAACATATTGACATTTCTGTTCAACATTAAGGCTGCAGGAATTATGGTGGATTCCTTTTCCTAACAAACATTAATATGAGATTCCTGGTGTGATGAGAACTGGATATCAAGAATCTAATCCCTCCCCTTTCCTTTGTGCATCAGTGGCCCTCTCCAAATTATTAAAATTCTGGTCTTTTGTGATATTTCTTGATGCATTGTTGCAATTTTAACCACTTTGAAATGCAAGCAAGAGCACGTCCTTAGTATTTATAGCCTCCTGTGTACCCACCATTTTTTAAAATAAAATATAAAATAAAGCATTTGTGTTTATCCGTGTCTTTTAACAATTAGAATTTCCGTATGGTCCCTTCTTTTTTATGCTTTTCTGGAATTAAAACAACAGTTCCTGCACATGTTTGCCACCTTTGTTTGGATTTGTTCAGCCCTGCCTTCTTACTGAGGAGGGGTCTGATTCAGCCATTGCTGGTCATCATTGCTCCTGATCTTTGTTCAGTCATTTCCCTTCATGTAAAAGAGTTCCAGACTCAACACGGGCTCAGTGGTAGGCATTGCTTTCATTTGCGTTCCAGCTTTTGAAATTAACTTTTTGGTGTACATCGTCACCATCTTTGAGTTCTTCTTGAATCCCAATTTGTATGTATCTGAACTTTAGGTGGTTAGCGTTTAATTTGGGAGCATTAGAATGAGCTAACTGGTCAAATTTGAAATGTTGAGTTCTTGGATTTATTTTCTCCTTCATTACAGGTGGGTGTGTCACCTTACAAAGGGCGTTTATCATTCTTTTCTTCTTTCTCCGTAATGCAGTGGGGATGATAGCAATGTCTTTACCCAAGCTTGTTGATATTGTATGGCAACTCCCTTAGTTCTGGAAGGATCTACAGATAACTGGGTGCATTTGGTGAGATGTTGGACAAGAGATTTCCGGATGGTTGCCTTAAGTGCATCAATGTGTGAAAGGTTGTGTTTGTAAAATTCTGTCAGCCTTGCTTTGTTAAAGGCCATCAAATCTCATAGCATTAAAAACTGTGATGATTTTTTGTGATTTTTTTTTTGAGATAGGCAAATGGAAATTGAAATACTAGCTTCTCTATAGGCTTTGTGACCTTGGGCAAATTGCTTAATATCTCTAAGTTTCACTTTCCTCATGTATAAACCCAGGAGCACAATCCCTCACTCAAGGAAAAGTGAAGATTAAATAAAGGGAGTGGAGTGTGGTGGTTGGGATCACAGAGACTGGGTCTGGATGGCCTACATTCAAGTGCATGTCTCCACTACTTGCCATGTGATTGTGGACAGTTCATTTAACCTTTCAAGGCTTTGGTTTACACATTTGAGAATGTGGATTATAGTAGCTTTGGTTTCCTCATTTGAAAATGTGGATTATAGTAGCATCTACTCACAGGTTTGTGAGAATTAAAGCACTTACAACCATAGTCGGTGCATGGGAAAGGGTCTAATAGGGTCATTCGCCCAACAAGTATTTATGAGGTGCCTACTATGTGGGAAATACTGTTTTAGGTGCTAGAGACACAGATGTGAACAAAAGTTTATTTAATATATTTTATATTTTTATATCATAGTTTAAAATTTATTGATTGGTTAATTGATTGTAAGGGCTAAGTAGGAAAATGAAGCAGAGAATGATAAGGAGGGTCCCAGGCAGGGTAAGCTTACTTGGAAAATGGTATTTGAGCAAAGACCTGAAAGTGGGAATGATCAAGCCATGTGGTCAAGGAAAGAGTAAATACAAAACCCCTATGGCAGTAAACTTAGAGTAAGCAGAATATGACAACGGTAAGAGATGAGGCCAGAGAGAAGATAAGGACCAACTCAGAGGGTCTGGCCAGGTACTGTTAGGAGTTTGACTTATACTCTGAGTAAGATGGAGAGCCACTGAAGAGTTTCAGTCAGAAGAATGGCATGACCTGACACATTTGTGAGGAACACCTTGGCTGCTAAGTTGAGGATGGATTGTAGGAAGCAAGGGTAAAAACGTGGAGAGCACTTAGGAACTGTGATTATAAACCAGATGCGGGTGAAGGTGCTTGGGTTCATGATGGTATTGGCTGGGGAGGGAGAAGTTAGCAGAATGTGGGCATCTTCTGAAAGTGGTGCTGTTAGAATTTGTCATCATCAAGTGAGATGACCCATAATTCCTTGGGAACATTGACTACTACAGAGTAAACGTTTATTAAATGGCAGGCTGTTGTTAATAAAAGTAAACTGGTATTAGTCTGAGGTTTTCTTTGTGAATTTGGGAGCAAATTGAGGCTTTCTAAATGCCTCAGGAGGATTTAAGTGTGATGTCAGGACTTCACTTCTTGTGAAGCCTTGGACTAAATATCTATGGAGATTTAAATCCTACTTTTCTAAATTCTTTTTTAGGAAGCTGCTTATGTCAAGTTTTCTTAGTTAAAGAATCTATTAGATCAGGAGTAGGTAAACTATACCCTGGGGGCCAAATTTAGCCCACCTTTTTTTTTGTAAATAAAGTTTTATTGAAACACAGCCATGTTCATTAACTCATTAAGTATTGCCTATAGCTGCTTCTGAGCTACAACAACATGGTTGCTAATTTGCGAAATCTAAAGTATTTACTCTCTGGCTCTTAATAGAAACTGCCTTAGATGAACATTTATGTGTGGCTTAGTGTCATAAACACAGAGTTGTTTTCATTCAGGGCATATTTATTAAAGTACATGGCACCTAGCAATGAATGAAGGTATCCAGAGGTACTCATAAATATATTTATTTTACAGGAAGAGTCCAGGCTTTGGAACACTTTCTTCAGAAAGTGTCATCATCATAATGGTACTATTTATCTATGCTTTAGTATGTTACAAGTGACTGTCCTAAGCACTTCACATTTGCTAGTTCAGCAAATGTGAGGTTAAGCCTCACAATAACCATTCAAGAGATGATATTATTACTCCTATTTTACAGATGAGAAAAGTGAGGTACAGAGGAGTAAATGAGCTGCTCAGAGTTGCACTGTTGGGAAGTAGAAGAGCCAGGGATGTAAATGTAGGCAGACTGGCTTGAGAGCCCATGCTGTTCACCTCTGTGCTTTTCTTCTATCCAGGCAACTTCTGAATAGTTTCTTTGCTAGATACTGCATGTGACTTCTCCCATTAACAGATTCCTAAATTTGGCTATTGAACCTGATCTTGTGAGATTGTTCAATACATTGATCATCAACATCTCTGTCATTTACACTGCTTCTGCACAGTGATGCCATTCAGCTGCTGAGGGGCAGAAAAAGGAGTGGAAAATTGCCACATCCCTGATTGTGTTCTTTCCTTTTAAGTCAACAGAATAACAGAAAGGCAGTGCCAATTTTGCTGCTTGCCTTCTAAGTGCGAAGTTTCAAGGAATAATGCAAAATAATTTTCATATGTTTATGAGTTTATCCAAGCTGAGGGGTTCTTAACTCTTTAAATTTCAGCGTTGGGCTACTAAAAGTGGATATCATTTTCCTTTAAATAATGGCCCATTTTAGAATAAGAGTGTCTGTCAGAAATGAAAATACTGTATTTATGCTTCATTGTAATCTATTCATTGCTTTGAGGGCTCTAGGTTCCCAAGGGAGCATTAAAAATCCAAATGGTGTCCCTGAGTGCTGGGTTTTGCATTTGGATCTCTTATGTAGCTTATATGTAAGAGCATGAGTCATCTGACAATCACCTATTGATAACACACTTGAAAAGAAGCAACCCAACTTCTTCTGGCTACAGTCTACAGTAATTTCGAATCAAAATGTTCCTCCCTTTCTCCATCTCGTGGCCTATTTTAGATGATAACATGCAAATAAGTGTTTTTTCCTGCTAATTTCACTCATTTTTGGGTAACTGCCACTTTGAAGATGCAGCTGCCACAGATCAAAAGTTTCAAGAAAAGAGAGTGTTGTGGCTGCTGAAAAAGCTTTCTCATTCCTGGACGAGATACCAGAAGCCCTAGGGCTTGTCCGATGGCAAGAGTATGATCTAGGGCCCATGGATGTGGCTTCTTCTTGTTTCTCTTTGTTGAAAGTTGTCGCTCTCTTACACACAATGTCCATTCCCAAGGCAGTGGTTCACTGTTCAAGCCTCCAAAGATTGTGAGACTTTAGTTGGCCTAAGAAAAGAAATGAAAGGGTCCCGATTTACATGTATACATTAAATAAGTTGAAATGAAGGAACTCACCAGTTTCTAATGTTCTTACACATTAAAGGAATAAGCAGAGAAATAACCTCAAATAATTTGTTTATAAAAGAATAGCCATTATACAGAATGGTGATAGGGATCAGACGTGCTGATTTTCCTTCTCTTTTACTTTCTTCCTTTCTTTCTTTCTTTCCCTCTTTTTTCCCTCCCTTCCTCCTTCCTTCATACCTCTCTTTTTCTTTTCTTTTTTTTTTCTTCTCTTTTCTTTCTTTCTATATTGAGTGCCTACTATGGCAGACTCTGCTAAGCCCTGAAGATACAATTATAAACAAGGCAAATGGAGGTCACAATCTTTGTAAAATTTACTAGAAGAGACAGAAATACAACAAATAATTAACAATAAATTATGCACATAATTATGTGATTACACTAAGTAAATTCTGTATAGAAAAGCATAGAATGTGACGGGGTGGGGAGAATAATGGGGACCTTAGACTGATGAGCAGAGAAGTCCCCCAGGGAAAATGCTACATAAACTGACATGTGGGAGATGAATGGGAGGAGGCAGAAGAAGAGGTGGGAGCAAGCACATTCCTTTCCCTTGAAGAAGGATTTCTATAGGGAAGGATGGAAAGAGCAGAGTGAGGAGCACAGGGGTGTGAGATGAGCTTAGAGAGGCAGTCAAGGGCCATAACTACTAGTGCCTGGTAGACCTTATTTACATGTCTGTACTTTATCCTGAGAGAAAGGAGAAAGAGCTAAAATATAGGGACTTTAGTGTGTGTGTATATGTGTTTGTAGATGGTCAAAATTACAAAATTTGATGGATCTTTTCTATGTGTTTGAGAACCTCATAGAAAATTCCTTGGGAATCCACAATCATTCTCATATGAGATTTTATCTGTAAGTACCTAATACCATTCTAGTACATCAAAACTAAACATTTTTTTGTGTGTCTCTCAGGAGTCTGGTGAATCATCATGAGTAATTTTGGAGACTGAGATAGTTGGAACTGAAATCCGAAGACCCAGTGAGTGGGCAGGGCTTAGCTCACTGATTTTTGGTACATCTGAATTGGGAAAAACTTTGAGGAATTAGAAAAGGAAAGAGCAGAGTCCAAGAATTCTTGGGAACTAGTCCTCTAATTTTTTTGTTTGTTGTTTCGTTTTTCCAATGTATCTGAAAACAGTTAAGTTTTATTATTAATACTGTTTAAGGAGTATTTGCCCTAGACCTTGACTTCCTGTGCACAATATGCTGGACTGCCTGTTGGCAACTTGATACCATTTCCCATCTTGTCTGCACTACCAGTAATGTGGGGATTTTGAAGCATAAGAACAAATTTCTTAGAATCTCTGTCAGTAGAATTCTGTTTTATGTTCCACAAGAGAAAAACACTAGTGTAAGAGATGGAAGATAAAAGAGAATCAGAACCATTATTGCCTCTGGGCAGGTGTTTGGACTATAGCAGATGGCAAATAAAAGGTTTTGCCATAGGTTTCTGGGTGTTCTGCAGTTTCTCTGTACCACTCAGGTGCTGGAGATGGCTGAGATCATCAGTGCCTTTATGTACTGAATTTAGACATTTCCTGATTTCCTGAATGCCAGTGGTGGCTTCCCCAACCTTTCTCCCTCAGCCTTCCCAATAGGTCTTAAGTCTGTAATTCTTTCTGTTGGCATGACATACCTAGAATGGTTTCTGTTTTTCTGACTGAATTCTGATTGATACACACCATTATCACTCAGTTCACATTTGTTTAAAACTGAATTAAATTTGTTTAGTGAATTGACAACTGTTTTCCAAGAATACTGTTTAACTAGCTTGGATGATTTTATTAGTATTTTCTTGAATATTCTGTTCTTATTTATTTAATTATTTAAGAGAAAGAGTGAGCAAGTGGGGCAGGGCAGAGAGAGAAGGGGACAGAGGATCCAAAGGGGACAAAGGGACAGGCTGACAGCAGCAAGCCCAATGCGGGGCTAGAACTCATGAATCATGAGATCATGAACTTAGCCGAAGTTGGATGCTCAACTGACTGAACCACCCATGTGCCCCTTGAATATTCTATTCTTAGTCATGACCTCTGTATCCCTCTATCATACCCACCCCCACTATCCTCCATAAAAATCACTGATAGATCTACATAGCCTGTAAGTTAAAAATCTTCATCTCTCTTTAATTTGGAATATAAGGGTCATCAAGAACTGCTCTCCACCCTATTTTGTCTCCTCATCTCTGATCTTGCCCAAGAATCACTAACATGTTGAGTCTCTTATAACTGATGTTTCTGAATCTTTGCTCATGTGATTGTCTCTGCTTAGATATATACTTCTTAGTCTGTTAAACCCATACATATTCTCAGAGATCCAGTCCAAATATTTCTTCTGCTCTACTCCCCCCCCCCCCCCACCCCCGCCCCAGGACTATCTTCCCAACAAGATGTTTTGTTTTTGACATTCACAAGTCAGGAAATTCTTTGAGGAATTCTAGTTTTTGTTTTTTTTTTTAATCTCAAGAACCTAGAACCCAGTAAATTATCATGGACTGGAAATACTGAGTTGAAATAGCTTGTCACCTCTATGCCATCTGTAGGAAAAAAACCCAAAGAACAAACAAACAGAAAAGAATACGGCTAGAAGAAGCTCTAGAATCTTTTCCATAAAAGTAAAAAAAACTTCTCAAAAGTGATCTAATGCTTCATAAAGTAGCTGAAGAAAAACTTCAACTTTTCTCTTGCAAAAAGAGGAAAACTAAAGAAATTTTCTTGCTTTTCAAAAACTGATGTTTTGAATATGTATTTTTTTCAAGATATAAAAATGTAACTCCTGCTAAAGCCTTTGGGCATATGTACAGTTATAAATATAACATTAAAATACAAGTATACATCATAATTTAATTGTATCATACAATACAAGGAAAGGAAGAGAGTGAGGACTGGCATTATGCTTGCAGTAGAAGCCTCTCGTGGACAGCCAGTGGGGTGGGGTTAGAGATAATAAAACAGTGTGTGGGCAGGCAGGCAGGGATTTTGTGGTGTTAACTAGGATTGCACTGAAACAGCAATGTGAGGGTCTTGGCCTTCCATCTGGTAAAACAGTCATGCATGAATTCTCCCAATCATAGCCATTGATAAACCCAAGAAGCAGTTTTAGTCCTGATAACATGGGCGTGAGCACAGAGTATGCTAAATGGCAAACCTTTGTGGTACAGTCTCAATGCCAAGGGGATGAAATTCTTAATTTTCATGTGTTACTGGCTCAGTGTGGAATTTCAAGCAAGTTATTCAATATCTTTGGGCCTCCGGTACCACATCCATTTATGGGGATAGTAATGTGTGACTTCTACTCACTTCACAAGATGGTTTTGTACTTTTCTTCTATACATTTACATATTCACTTTCAAAGCTGACTCCAGGCAAGATTATGAAGTAGAGGAGGTTTTTTCCAGGTACCTTCCCATGTCCAAAGTCATAAAACTCCATCCTCTCTTCTGCTTCCTCATTCTGCTGTGGCTCCTATTCCTACTGGGCCCTGCTAGATAGCACAGGAACCATTCTTTGAGTTATAGGTAACACTCTCATAGTATTTTATAATGTGTGAGGATTTATTTTACTCTTGCAACAGCTTTGTGAAGAAGTATTTATTATGATTCACATATTCCAGGCCAGGAGACTGAGACACAGGTAGTTGTTAAGAATCTTGCTCAGAGCCACATACATTATAAGTGGTTGGTCTTGGTCTGGAACCTAAGAATTTTACTCAAAACAAAAACAAACAAACCCTAAACTAAACTAATACTTCTTGAAGTATTTAAGAATTTTGAAGGTTTAAGAATTTTGGAACACAAAAGAATGAACTTTTATAAGAGCTCCTTGGGGGAAAGGTTTGTACTCATCTTTTTCATGGTTGGATTCCCAGCCCATAGTAAAGTGCCTCACATGTAGCAGTCACTATTTCAAAGTAGTGAGTAAATGAATAAAATAATAAATGAATGAATAAATAGAATAGTAGTTATAATATTGATCTATCTACATTTCTATGTATTTATGATCTACCTATAGATATGTGTATCTTATATATACATTTATGTATGCATATGTAAATGAGAGTATATATATGTTGTTCTGTTTTGTACAAATAGATTATCCTTTTATTCTTTATCTTGACAAAAATGCAATTTGTTACATTTTTATTCCTTTTGTTTACATAGTAAAAAAATTCTAGGCTGGTTATTATAGGAATATTTTTGTATTTTTAAAAAAGTTTATTTTGAGAGAGAGAGAGAAAATCCCAAGCATGCCCCATGCTGTCAGTGCAGTCAGACATGGGGTTTGATCTCACAAACTGTGAGATTATGACCTGAGCCAAAATCAACTGTTGGATGCTCAACTGACTGAGCCACCTAGGCGCTCTGGGATATTTTTTTGGATTTTTAAGATAAACTTTTTACTTTGGAATAATTTTCAGTTTTCTGAGAAGTTGCAAAGAGGACACAGAGTTTCTGCATACCCCTCACACAGCTTCCCTTTAAGTTTACATTCTACATACATTGCCAAAGTTAAGAAACCAACATGGGTATGTTAGTATTAAACTGTAGACTTTATTCAGATTTTACTAGTTTTTCAAGTAATCTCCTTTTTCTGTTCCAGGATCAAATTTAGGATAGCACATTGCATTTGAATACCACACCACATTTACACATCACATGTTTAGTCTCCTCTTGTCTGTGACAATTTCTCAGTCATTCCTTGTTTTCATGACCTTGACAGTTTTGAAGATGACTAGCCATTTATTTTGTAGAATGTCTTTTCGTTTGGGTTTGTCTGATCTTTTCCTCCTGATTATATTGGAGTTACACATTTTGGGGAAGATGACCACAGAGGTGAAGTGCCCTTCTTGTCCCATCCTATCAGGGGTTGCATGTTACCAGCGTGCCTTACCACTGGTGATCTTCATCTTGATCACCTGGCCCAGGTAACATTTGGCAAATTTCTCCACGGTTAACTTAACTCCGACTCCCCCTTTACATACTCAACTTTTTAGGAACAAGTCACTAAATCCAGCCCAGTTCAAGGGCAGGGAAGATAGATGGGACAGCTGGGGGAGAATAGTAAGAACCACCTTCTGGAGGGGAGAGGATTGCCATAAATTATTCAAAATTCTTCTGTGAGGAAGATTTTTAATCTTTTTCTCATTTATTTAGTCCTTAATTTATAGTATTATGGACTCATATTTATTTTATACTTTGGGCTATGATCCAATACTGTTATTTATTTTTTTGCTCAAATCATTCCAGTTTTGACAGTCTTTTTTAAGTTTTGCCTTTTTAGAGTATCTCACCTATGGAAGGAGCTCTGCCATATTAGCCTAGCACCATCAAAAGTGCTTGGCTTGGGACTTACCCTCATGACTTCCGAGGCTCCCATTATATATACTCATGTTGCAGTCAGTCACAGATTTTCTTCTCTGTGTGCTCAGCTCACCAAAGCCAATCCCACCTCTCTTGCTCAAGACCACTAGTGATTTTGGAACCGGGATTCAGGGTTCCCAAGGCTGCTTCTGAAAAGCAGAAACAGTGAATGTTGCAAAGGGCCAAGGCCCTGACATTCCAGTGCTTCAGCATGATCTTGGGAATGCAGGAAGGAATCGGGGAAATACATTCCCATGAGGTTCCATTTACTGTTCTTTTGACTTCTTTAATTTCAGTAGCGATTGGAGGCTTAAGACAGGTGATGAATTTGGTCCAGAATGAGGTTAGTTGAGAAGGAAATGAAAACAGAGGTTTAACAGGAAGATTAGTGGACTTTCTACCTCTGGGCAATAAATGTCTGCTTTGGTCCTCACTAATCAGTTTTCCACATGCCTCATGCCATTTGCTTTACTTAGGATGAGTTCTTAAAGCTCCATTAGGAAGTGTTCAAACTGCTGTTTTGAACAGGCTGATTTTATTTTTTCAATGCCTTCCTTTTAACCCATTTTCTTTCTTCTAAGTGTATGCACAGAGAAGGCTGGTCAAGGGGAAGATTGTGCTATTTAGGAAGCATGGTCCAATTAAAGCCCACATGATGGGGAAATTGCCTGAGAGTCCAAACATATGACTCCAGGATAGAGGGGCCTCTTTAACACCTACAATAAGACTCTACAGATTTCATAGCTCATAGCTCAGGGCAAAGAGAATGGGCGTCTGATCAATTTGCATATAAAAATGATGGGAGCCAACTAAATAATAATCTCTAGACATGTAGGGGAAACTATGTGGTTCCTTTAGCCCTGTGATAATGAGAAAGTATTTACTATTTTTAAAAAAAGGCAAAAATAGGAAGATTAGAGTAAGGGCATAAATAGTCCTTAATTATTTCCCTCACACCTGTAATGTCCTGCTTTCTTTCTGTCCCCTCCACTACCACCCAGACCTTTAACAGTTTTCAAATCCTCCTTCCCTTCAATTTTTAATGAGCATTTACATCATAAGGACAGGACTCAAACAGTGTTGTGAGGCTAAAATTATTTTAGCTTAGGAAGGAGGAGGACAGAGGGTTAGGGGATATAAAGGAGAAATTGCTCACTGTGAAGCACCCCTTGAAATGTTCCTCATACTTTAGTTTTGAGAAAGTTTCATAGTGGTTGACAGGTTATGTAATCCACTTGCCTACCCACTGATAGTGTTTTGTCATGGGGAGATTGTACAGGTATTTCGATTTTAGCTAGTCTCTAGTTAATAATCAATAGTTTTGTTGTCTAATGAAGTGATGGCCTTGACACCCTGGCCTTTGTGCAGTGTTAAAATAACATTGATCACTATCATTATCATATGCCCTTGATATACTGAATAAGGACGTGGATATCAATCTTGGAGCAAAGCAACATTTCATAAATCTTCTAGAAAAAACCAGGATTTTCCACACAGGCATATGTTTGACAGCAATGTGACAGAGGAGTCTAAGACACCAATAATTTACAATTTATCTCTAAACTCAGATTGAAGAAAGACTCAAAACTAGGATTTAGTAGAAAAAGTGTATCTTTATATGCCAAAGAGGACAAGAGAGCCTTTTGATTTTTTTTTTTTTTTTTTTTTTTTTTTTTTTTTAATAGTAGGTGGCGTTAGGAGGAAGGATCCCGTGGGCACTTATGGAGTAGAAGGAAGGAGCAAGAGTTGATAATTTCTCTTGGCTATCATTTCTTTAAATTTTAACTTTATTTTAAATTGGTATTAGTCTTAAATGGCTTGATAATCAGAGTCATGTCATCTGTGGAGAGGGCTTTAAATGGGACTGACCCTCATCCAGCCACGCTGAGGAACTTTAAGGAGAAGAATCCCTCTTTCCAACAGAATCTTGTCATCAGCATCTCAGATTTAAAACTTTTTTTTCCTCAAAGTTAATATTTTAACCTCTTCACAACTAGCTTTTTTTTTTTAATTTATAAATGTCCATTATTTATATGACTATTCTTGTATCAAGGGATTGAGTTATTCCCTATTGATCGATAGTGGATGATACAAAATCAGGAGCACTGGATCAAAATTTCAAGATAAAATTCTTTCTCACTTGTTGTACCATTGCTCCTCTAAGACAAGGCCTTCATGGATCATAGTCTCTGGTAGACACCCTCGCCACAAATATGGAAACATTTGTTTAGAGAAGTAGGCTACACTCAATGACTTTCCATCCCAGAACAGTTACTGAAAGTTGTGTGAAGATTTCAGGATGTGGATAATTCACAGCAATTACTTTTGTGCTACAGAATTATCCCTGCACTGTCCAAAGAATTCCAGAATGGGTAAACAAGATGAAAGAGTACAAGAATTCCTTGAAATTTCCAGAATTCTCAGATGGGGAAGTCCATTTAAAGGTGGCAAAAGAGAGTAGGAACCTTAACCAGGAAGCTGGCAGATCAAACACCAGGGTGTTTTTATTGTCATTAATTTAAGAATGTAAATGGTGTCTCCTGTTGTATTTTATCATTTTCATTTAATTTTATTTTGGTTCATTTCACTTTAGTTTGATTTTTTATTTCTACCTTGTTTACCTACATGTATTTATTGTCCTTAATTTATGAATGTAAAGATGGTCTTCTACTTAATAAACACCAGCTTTGTTTCTTAAGGTACAAAGAGGTCTTGCTCATGAAAAGCCAGACGACTGAGTATATATCACATACGTGATATACGTTGTGTGTGTGTTGAATGTGGGGGTGTGTGCCTGTGTGTGGTTCTGCTCTGTGTATGTGCATAGCTCTTATTAGTGCTACTGAAGATATACCCACCAGACAAAAAAATATACCTCTTTGTAAGCTAAATGTGGAATAGATGTTTTAAAAAAATAAATTTTAATTGTTACATACTAAAACCTACTTGGATATGTGCCATATCTACAGATACTTAATCTGGTTGGTAGTAATTTAAATTCTACTAAAAATATTCAGGTCTATAGCAAAAAATATTCAAGTATATAACAATTCTTTTTTCTTCTTTGGCTTCCTCTTAAATTATTATTTTACAGTTTTTCTTACAAGATATTTTTTGTTGTTACATTTAAAAAATGGAGTAGAAACAGTAAAAGCACCAGCTGTGTCTGAGGGCTTATTCTCAGAAACACTGAGATGGAGAGGGAGAGGGATGTGCGTATCTGTGTGCCCTTGTACAAGTATTCAGCTCTTTGTAGCCTTGTTGGGTCCCCATGCTTAGTCAAAGACACTCATGAAGAAAAACAACTGATATTTGGGCCTAGAAGTTAGGGATGGTATGTGGGGGTGGGGGTGGGGGAGTGTCATTCAATGACTAAAGCCTGAAGCTTTTTTTAATCAATCATTTCCTCCCCTTAAACACAGGAGGATAGCTTCCAGCTGTGTAAAACCTTTACTCACTAATCTGCCAAAAGTGTAAATATTTTTATAAATATATTATTTACTAGGCAGGAAGCTTTTGGGGAGGCAGTGGGGTGGTAGAGGAGCACAGATAAATGTGCTAGCGGTAAGAGCTTTATGGCCACTCCAGACCCAACTGTCATTCCTTCGGTACTTCCTGTCAGTCTGACTAAATCCTGTCATCCCTCAACCCGGTTTAAATTAACAGGTAATTTGTAAATGTCACTTCAGGTTAGGCCGCTCATTTTGTTTCTACTCTACCAATGCAAAGTCTAGGACTAATTTTTCTTGTCTTCTTTTAATAGGATTTTCATTTATAAATAGAATTATGTTCTGAAAATAAATTACAGTAAGTGATGCACAGAACGGGTAGCAGCGGCACTTTCATAGAATTTCAAGCACCTACATCAGAAGAGATTAATAAAAACACTTCAAAGGCTAAATTCTATTTAAGCAGAAGACAGCTTTTGGTTAATATTTAATCTGAGTAACTGAGATCTTGGTGGAAAATATAATTTTTTAATATCTAAATTAATTTTCAAAACAAAACCATTAATTTTGTTTGGAGAGTTTGTGCAGTGAGAAAGTTTTTAGTAATATATTTGTAGAGGGAAAAGTTAATTAATTTTGTGGTGAAAAAATTAGCTTTTAATATTGTATTTGTTCTAAATGAATTCTTAGTATTTGATCAGGTGTAGGGCTTTAGGATTCGTCTCCCTGAGTATTTTCCATAGGCAAAGAGGCAGGCTCTAGGGGAGGAATCTTTATTCCAGTTACTCCTCCATGGCTGCATGCACTTCACCTGGTTCTTTATGCCGAAGATCTCAAGCTCAAACCCTGTACTCCCTTACCCCTAAAGACTGCAAGGCTGGTTAATGGGGTTCATCACATGGAAAGCTTTTGGTATTGCTACTGTAGCAGGTTCATTGCCATTGTGGAATTTTTTCATGGAGAGGAAATTATGGTTGGGAGATGCAGTGGAGAATCACATTAGGTTGAAGGAGAAAAGGAGAGAACTTGCCAAGCCACCAGACAAATATTCAGCAATGTTAACTGATTGCTTGAGACAAACAATGTTTGTATGTGGCTTGGATAAAGAAATTTGTGGAGCAGTCAAGTCGATCACTTGTGCCATCTTACCAGGTGTATCATTTACTAGTTTTGTGGCCTCAGAGTTTAATATCCATATCTGGTTTGATCCAGTGGGGGTTTCTGCAGCGGAAATATGTTGCCTATGCTTATAATCCTATTTTGCGATAGTTACAGGCTTTACTGCTCTCCTAACCAGGATTGGTGTAGCTGGACTGAGAAAGCTTTTGTCTTTCTTCTACCTTGTAGCCGAGACAGCGCCATTTTACCAGGAAGATAAAGCAAATCTGTGGTAGTTAGGATCTGAAATTCGTTTAACAGAAGCTCCAGGTCCAGACCTACTAACCATTCTGGTGCTGTGTTTTCCTACCTTCTCCCTCCATCCCATTCTGCCAACACTCTTCTTGGACTATTATCTCTTTGTTGAGTGGGAGATACAGAAACAAAGAAAGTCAAATTGTGTTTGGTCCAAGCCAAATTTCCTCTCCACCGCTTGGCTGCTGTGGTTCAATGAACAAATGCACTGTGGACTTTTTAATTCCCCAAGATGGTCATCTTCCTACTTGACATACATGTTTAATCGTTGAACTCATATGATCACATTACAGAAATTTGGGAGATGGAAAGAAAATTACTCATGCCCCTACCATCCTGACACACTCTTGTCATATTTCCTTCGGGTATTTTTCTTATATATCAGCCTTTTAATTCTACTGTAACTTTAACGAGTACACATATGATTTATAGCATTTTTCTCTTAATGTGTCATTTTCTTTTCCCATATTTCACATAGCTTTTATAGTTATCATATTTCCAAAAGAAAAGACTATTAGTTAAAGGAAGCACCGTCACAATTCTTTTAAGAAGTATCCATATTACATTCATTTTGCAATAGTAATTTGGAAGAGTTTATGTCTGCTGCCTTTTGCAGTTATCAACGAATTTTTACCTGTGACAAAGAACTAACACTTTATCTCAGAAACAGTGCCCCAGTGGGCATGCCCCTTTGTGCTCCGGCCTTTCTGCAGGGCACCCCCCTGCCAGAGATGTGGCTCTGCATTCCCTAGCAAGCACCTCCTCACCTTGTGTTTGAGCTTGTTCATGTCCATCCGTCCTTCTCTTTGGATATGTGTCATAAAATATATGGTTACGAAGTACATTTAGAGTGGGGAGAGCAAGTGAGAGAGCATCCTTTTCCCTAGTTGCCTTACGTCGTTAGAGAAAAGAATAAAGAATGCTCTTACAATGGACTGTGTTAGATACATAAATGGGTGCCCCTTTTACCCAGATTTTTTTTCATGAGTTAAATAGCATTTTTGCTTAAGGTCTTTCCCCTTAAGCCTTGTTTTTTGGGGGAAAAAATGAAGTAGAATGTTAGGGTGGAGGACCAGGGAAGGTGTATTTTAAATCTCTGATTCATCATGTTATCTTATAACAAATTACTACCAAGGAACCGTAAATGAATTTTTATTGATATAGAAAAAAAGAGTTTTCTCCCCCCCCACACACTTCTTAATTGAATAATTTAATTCCCAAATTCTCATTAGGATTAGAAGCTTTATTGGAGGTGCTAGGTGACCCTACACTTTTGAATACGGTATCTTTTTTAAAATAATAAATTTGCTTCAGGGTTTCACTGAAACCATAAGCTAAAACTAAACCCCCAAAGAGAAATTTAATGTTGGTGAGAGCCAATCCCAACATTACCATTACAGTACCATGTTCACTTGTGGCAAATCATATCCTTTTTTCCCTTCCCCTGCAGTGTTCTTCCTTGTAGTTAGAGGAAATAATTGGTAAGGTAGAAATGTACCATCACCAGTCAGACTTCATGAAACTGACTTTAAAAATCTTTGTAAAATATGAGGCATATGTTTAAGAATAATATTAATTAGGTCTCAGGCAGTTTGCATATGCTTTATAAAAAAAACATGCAATAATAATAATAAAAAAGAGACCTGCTTCTTATTTACACAGCCCGGTACTTTGAAATTTCTCGTGGCAGAAAGCAGTCCTTCATGTACATAACCTATGAATTATCCTTGAAATAAAATGTTTAATTACAGTTGACATTTCTGAACCCATTGCAGGTGGTGCCCATGTGAAGAGTGACATTGTTTACTACACTACCAGGCTCTAGGCCTAGTGTCAGAGATTATAAACCAATTTCCATCCCTGCTTTAATGCTGGTTTAATATCAGAAGAAGAACTTTACTGTGTAAATATTAAACATTTTGTTTAAATATTAAGTACCAAAGGTCTTTTCCTTTTGATTATTAAAACAGGAAGAGCCCCAACTTTGAAAGAGGTGCCTTGTTGAATTAAGAACACGACTGGTTCTTTACCTTTGGGTTAATTATCACTGGCCAGAGATGTGTGCTCAGGCAAAATGTCAGTTGTCTACTTGTGCCATTGTGAATTTCGGTCATTGAACGGTGACCAAGAGTCTGCCTTACTAATAATGAGTTTATTAGGGAATTGTGCATTTTCTCTTCTTTGCCTAGGAAGCAGTATGATGATAGTTGACCAAAAAATGCTGTCTCCTTTCTGGATGCAGGCAGAGCAGGATGGGGAGTCTCCTCCACAAGGAAGTGACCCATGATTGCTCCAACTTTAGTAGCATTCACGGAGTCTTTCCACCATCAAACTGGAAAGGACTAATCATCTGAAAGGTTGGCAAGAAGGGCCCTGTTGTGAAGTACATGCTTGTGTGCCCACCTGAGATTGACATTAAACCAGGGAGGTAGAAATCTATGAATACCTGGCTTGTAGACAAGTACTCAAGATGAATGCATCTTCCATGTAATTGGAATAGGAGCTACTATGTGAATATTCACAGCTCCTCTCAATTGTGGAAAAACGAGCTGTGTCTTTTATTCCGTGGTATATAGGATTTGTATCACTTTTTCTTATGCATTGTCTTAAAATTCTTGAGGAAAAAACTCTGTGTCTATTAGGCACATATACCTAGGGATCCGGATGTCATTCTTACATTGGAAACTATTGGGTCTGACTTATTGAAGTGCTTATAAAAGGGCAGATAAGCTCTGCGTTTAGGCTTTTGGTGTTCAACATCTCTAAATATGGAAGCATGTTTAGAATTCTAAGAATGATGATGACACCAGGCAGATCTCATTAGGGGAATGTTTTAGAGCACCGTAGTTTTGATGGGAAAGGGCAGTTGAACTGTTGAACCTATTAATATTTACCTATAGAAGATTAGATGGTAACATTGCAAAGCAGCTTATAGGACATGCATCAATTTACCAGTACTTCACCAGCACTTTTTTAAAATCTCTTCAATTATTAATCAATTAACATATACATATATTGAGCATCCATCTTGTGCCTGGCATTGTGGTGCGCCTTCAGACAATTAAGATACATCTGGAAAATCAAGATTAATATATTCGCTCCAAGAGAAAACTGTTTTACATATTAAACTGGTCAATGGAAGGAAAACAAAGTTGGCTAGTTAGGGTGTGATCAGATTTTACCAGACTTCAGTGACCAGGGAAAGGAATTTGAGAGCAGTACTATCCCTGAGTTGCATGATTTGGGGAGACTTACATTACAGTATTAAGAGGTACCTTTGGTAAGGGGAGAGATTGGGATTGGAGAGCCCCACTGGAGGCTATGGCAGTAATCTGATAAATTTAAAAATATTTTTTTTCTGTTAGTGCAAGACAGTGGGATTAGACTGGAAATGTGGTTTCTAGAAGCTTTTAAATTTGGTGGTCACTAGTAGCTTTTTAAAAATTATGTTTCTCATTATTTTTCCTCATATGAGGAGTATCGAAAATGTAACCCCATGGCCAACAAATTAGTCAGAGATTTGGAAGGCGTACATTGTTTTCACGGTCAGATTGCTGATACTCTATGCGACTTGGTATTTCCTGTATCTTCTGGCTTCCCTGTCCCTAGATTCAACATGACCACAGCAGATGATCTAACTACCAGATAAGACTTTAAACATGTTTTAAGCTTCCTGTGTGAAAGATTCTGGAATTAAAGGAATTCTTTTTAATATCCATGACTAAATTTTTTTTCATGCCAGCCTTCCAAAGGAAGGAGGGCAGCTTACATTTGGAATCAAAACTCATACATTGTTGACCTTTTAAACATTGGTTTGCCTTTTCTTCATTTGTGTGTCATTTGTTAGTATCCTTCAAAGATTTCCTCTTTGAGAGATTTAGAGCACTGCTTATTGAATTTGGTAACTTGATATGATTCAATTTTAAATGTCTACTTTAGTGAAATCTTTGAGACCCTTCCTTAGTTGAGATTTCCTTAGTCTTATAGTGTTGTTTTCCAAGTGTAAACATACCTTAGAAGGTGAGAAGCTTTTTATGGTGAAGAGTCTTCATGGTGACTATAGTTAATGATACTGTATTTTATATTTGAAACTTGCTAAGAAAGTAGATCTCAAAGAGAAGAAGTTTGTAACTATGTATGGTGATAGATGTTAACTAGGTTTATCATGGTGATCACTTTGCATTATACACAAATGTCGAATCATTACATTGTACACTTAAGCTAACATAATTTTATGTGTCAATTGTATCACAACAAAAGTCTTTATACTTTCTACTAATGTTATATCTTTCCACTTTTCACTCAAAAAACAGTTATTGACTTATAGAAAAACTTTTCTGCCATACACCAAAGATGTCTGAAGTGGAAGATGCCTTCTATTCTTTTTTTTTTTTTTTTTTTTTTTTAATTATTGAGAGAGAGAGACACAGAGCACAAGCAGGGAAGGCACACAGAGACAGACACGCACACAGAATCTGAAGCAGGCTCTAGGCTCTGAGCTGTCAGCACAGAGCCTGATGCGGGGCTCAAACCTACAAACCATGAGATCATGACCTGAGCTGAAGTTGGATGCCTAACAGACTGAGCCACCCAGGTTCCCCGAGATGCCTTCTATTGTTATAGGAACTTGCAATCCAGTTGGAAAGATCCAGCATTTAACGTTTTTTTTTTTTTTTTTTTTTTTTTTTTTTTTTTTGGGACAGAGAGAGACAGAGCATGAATGGGGGAGGGGCAGAGAGAGAGGGAGACACAGAATCGGAAACAGGCTCCAGGCTCCGAGCCATCAGCCCAGAGCCCGATGCGGGGCTCGAACTCACGGACCGCGAGATCGTGACCTGGCTGAGGTCGGATGCTTAACCGACTGCGCCACCCAGGCGCCCCAAGATCCAGCATTTAAACACAATGGTATATGAGTAACAAAATAACTAGTGATATGCATTTATTCAGAAATATATCCTTTACATAGGAAGCACATGCCAAGTGTATAATGTGTCAGGAGATAAAAGGTGAACTCCGGCTGAAGAGGTCTTTGAATTAGGCCCAGGAGGAAGGTAGGGCTATGATCTGGAGGGAGAGCATTCTCAGCTCAGGCACCCCCTTTGCAAAGATGAGGTGTGGCCAGGGGAGACTACTCTGAAGTTTGTGCTTGGTCTGTGCTCCATACACACAGCACACAAATAAAAATGTTTCAGAGTGCTGTAAAATGCAAAGAAAATATGGGAATACCAGTAAATATCAAGAAGGAGAGGAAAGGAGTCTGATCAAGGTACATTACCATTACCTTTTGAAAAAACCATAATTCTTCAAAAATACACAATGTGGGTTTCCATTCATGTCACAAGAGAAGATGGCTTTAGCACTGTGTCCTTGTATCCCTTGTTCCTTGGTCAGAGGTCACGTCCTCCAACTCCTCAGAAGCAGATAGAACAATCGCCTTACCCTCCTGCTGATTTCTATATCAAGGAGCTGGGGAGACATACTCCATTTTTAAAAATATCCTTGGTAGAAGTGCTTCTACTTCACTCCTGGGCTCTTTACAGACCGTGCTATTCTTGGAAATGTCGACCTACTAAAACCCACGCAATGTGAAGGTTCAGGGATGAGTTCTCTGGAGATTCTTGAAACAACAGTCCCTTTACCAGAGGTAGGACATCCTGGCCTTTTAGGTAATATTACCCTGTAAATATAAATCACCACAACTATAAATGGATACTCCTTTTAGAGAATGAAAAGGATTGTTTCTCTAAGTTCTTAAAAGAAAAAAAAGTCTTCGGGGTTCCTCTGTGGCTCAGTTGGGTAAGTGTTGAACTTCAGCTCAGGTCACGATTTCATGGCCCATGAGTTCAGGCCTTGCATTGGGTTATGTGCTGACAGCACGAAGCCTAGAGCCTGCTTATTCTGTGTCTCCCTCTCGCTCTCTGCCCCTCCCCCACTCATGCTCCTCTCTGTTTCTCAAAAGATGAATATATATTACAAAAAAATATTAAAAAAAAAAAAAAGCCTTCATAAATCCACTTGCGGCCCAGGAAAAAACACTCAAAAATCCAATGTTATTATGAAAATAGAGCAATTTCTCCAGATGAGGACAAGCACATTAAAGAAAAAAATTATTCTCTACCCAAAGTTGGCTTTGTATTTATTATGTTACTTTCTGGAGACCCCTTGATGATAGGCACTGCTTCTGAATTTCTCCAGAAACATGTGAAATGTGCCATTTTCAAGATATTTTGACCTAGCTTCTGATTATCAGGATGCATTAGTAAAATCACTTCCGGTTTTTGAATGGAGGAAATACCTGAAATGCCTGTCTTCACCTATATTTGGGGATTGAGATCTGGAAGGCTATATGTTTCACAATGGAAATATATTGTGCAGAAATTTAAAAAAAAATGACAGTTATAAAATGATAAACATCTCCCCTCCATTAAGCACATCAGCAAAACAGCACATGCTATAGTCTATTAATATATTTTATTGCAATTCATCCCACTTTTTGGTTTTACTGAAAACAAACTTACAGAAAATATTCTATCTTTGAACTGAACATGTTATTATTTTAGGATACCAAGTTTTAAAAGTCTAGGACTGACCCTCTGTCAAAAGGACTATATAATATCAAAATTTTTTCTTGGCTCTTTCATTGTTTTTTTAATTCACTTTTGACAAAAACCAAATTTTGTTTCAGAAACGATTTCAAATAGATCCATTTCTGTTCTTTTGACATTTTAAACTTGTTTATGTAAAATTATTTCATCTTTTTTTGTATTGAAAGGCACTGAGCATTTCACAAGTAATGATATATCCTCTGGTGTGGAATAGTTGTTGAATCAGGTTTAAAAATATGGACAATACTAACATAGAGAAGTGGAATAATTGGAACAGGTTCCTTCGTGGCATTGTTGTGAAAAGAGAATATACACACCAAAGCCATTGCCTGGTTCTTGCCTAAACAGGTGGAACCTAGATTATCTTCTCTTGGAATTTATCCATGTTTTAAAATAAATACCAGTAATTGTTTATTAGCAGAGTTAATTTTTTTCCCAAGGTAAGTAACAAATTATATCAGGTGAAAAGGAAAAAAGGCCCATTTCTTTTATTTTACATCAGAGTAAACCCTAGCATGAGACATATTGATAAAATTTCTGTGGGCTGGTAATTTTCACAACCCACTTACAAGGCAATATTACAGTTTCCAGATATTCAAATAATATGTATTGTAGAGATTTGAAGGCAAAGAAAATGGCTCTAACAAAAAGAAATATAGCCAGAGATACCCTTCATTTGAATAAATGCATAGAAAGGATCTACTATTAAGAGCCCCTCATAGGAATGATTGCTTGTCTTGTGTATCAGTCCCATCCTATGAATTACAGCAAATGGATTCCTGCATTTGGAAGAAATATGAATACTTATTATATTTCTCTAATTCCAAGCAGCACAAACAAAAGAAATTTCCTTTCTGCTACTTCAAACCTAAACTCCCATATCTGTGTTGCCTTTTTGGGAGGTATGTGAACTGGAAATTACATCTGAACACAATCAAATTATTACTGAGGCTTGGTCCTAAGGGGTAAATTTTCAGGGCATGGCAATGGGATTTAGCTGTGTAATTCATATTAATACTAATAACAGTCAATTACTAGGCTCTGGAATGTACCTGAAGAATTCCTCCTAAACCTAAATACATGAAAACAATCGCTTTTAATCACACTCAATATCAGGCATAGTGTGAACCTCCATGGAACCGAATAGAGAAAAGATCTGAATGTTAAAAAAAAGAAAAAGAATCACAATGACCAAAAAAAAAAAAAGATTACTTGAACTTAGAGAACAAATTCATATTGCTTTCACATCTTATCAGACATATGCAGAGTTGGTGGGAAAACATTGCAAAAGCCAGAAAAGATGACACGTCAACCTTCATGTGGCACCTATAAGAAAGCCATGCCATTTCCACAGGCAAGCATTGGGAATATGTGATGCTTTGCTCCCCCTGATTAGCAGGCTCTGACCAGATCTAATAATTTTGGGGAAAGAGGGTCTAGATTAAATTTAACATATGGGCCTTCATCGAGTTTACTTTGGTTCTCATCTGTTTCATTTGACTCTCCTATTCCCTGAGTTTAATAAAGTTATTAACCAATACAAATTTAGTTTCTCAAAAATGCCTCACCCTACAAATCCATCTTTTGAGAAAGCATTGCCTAGAGTGGAGTTGACCTGAGACAGTATTGTACCTTGTCATGAGTTTGTGATAAGCGCTCTCGGGATTAGCTATGACCCCCTTCAGCCAACCTTACCCTCTCTACCCATGAAATTCCATCATCCCCCCTGCCCCCATCCCAGGCCTACAAAATCCACTTCAGTACTTTGAACATTGGCTCATTTCCCTAACCAGACATTCATCTCTTCTAGTGGCTGAGTACAGCCTCCTTAGTCAAATTAAAGCTTTGTGACTGGGCAAATTCGTTACCCTCTCTGGGCTTCATTGCCTTCATCTGTAAAGTGGGAATAATGATAGTTACTATCTCATAGGGTGGTTGAGGGAATTAAAGCAGTTAAAAAATATAAAGCTCCTTTCTGAAAGGCCACCTAGCATATGGTAGGTATATCACAATCCCATGTATCTTTGTATAGCACCCTGTTGTATTTATATAATTTATTGTATTTATATGTTGTATTTACAATACATTATATTATATCTATATAATGTACCTTATTTTGTCCCTTCAGTGCTTAGGCCCTTATTTTGCTATGTAGACTTAATGGGCAAGCAAAGAATGGGAAAGACCCAAGAAGGCAGCCCACCATGGATAAGAAAGGACAGGTAGTAATGCAGAGGACAGAATTTGGAAAATAGGAAGAAGGAGTAAGATAAGAGGGATCAGAGGCCAGATTTAGGTAGACCATTTGTGGGATGGGGAGGGGACCTGGGGGAAGGAGAGAGGAGGAGGAGGGCAGGAAAGGACAGGGAAGAGAAGAAGATGGGCCAAGCCAGAGGGGAGATTCAGCATGTCTGAACAGAGATTACTGGGCTCCAGACAGTGCTGTTCACTCTCTGGCATCATTGAGAGACTCAGTAAAGACTTACATTCTTTTTTCTTTTCCTTTCTTCCTCCCCCATTTCTTTCTCCCCCTTTTGTCTTTTCTTCTTCTCCTGTTACTTTAATATGGAGTTTATTTTATTTACTTATGAGTACGAGTTAAGCACAGTACCATTTTTCCTCCTGATCAGGCTCACTCTATAGGCACAGATATCAGCAACATTGCCCCCTCAGTGTCTCGCGATGCTCTCCACAGAGGCTTGCATATGGCGCATACACACCCTCCCAAAATATTAATTCCATGGTGAATGTGCTGTTTCAAAGCCATCTTTTTTAATGAACATGTTTTGGAATGATTTAACTTGACTTCAATCTAGCAACCCAATAAAGGTTAACACTTTTCATAGACTTCAGATATTTATAGTGTTGAAAATGCTTCAATACATATGGTCTCATTTGTTTTCCCCACAATAATTTTGCACATTGACAGGTTGGGTGCGTTCATTCATTCATTTATGTTAAGTTGGCTCTACACCCAGCGTGGAGCCCAACAAGGGGCTTAAACTCACGACCTGAACTTAGTTCAAATTAGACACTTAACCAACTGAGCCACCTAGGCACCACTTTCATTTTTATTTTATACCAGAAGAACACCGTTTGTAGGACTTAAGAACTCAGAGATGTGCTGGTCCTAGAATTGATGAGGTCCTGTGACTCCTGCTTTATGTTCATTCTACCCCATCACATCATCTTCCTGAATGTTTCCAAAGGCCCTGTGGGCCCATACAATCTCTCCTTTCTCTGGGCTTCTAGAACTCCTTCTGCATTTTTTTTTCTAGCATTTCATAATTTTCCTTTATTTGTGTACTAATTGTTTCAGGTTTATCTAACTTCTGCAGCTCAATTATAAAAGCTCCTTTTGGTAAGGGGCTGGTTTCCTAAGGATGCACAGAGTCTGTGTCTGAGGCAACAGGTCTCCAACCAGTTTCTTTGTCTTGGTGCAAAAACTAGGCAGTGGGACTTCTTGTTTCTACTTTTCTGTTCTAGGAAGTCTTGCCCTAGGTCATAATACTGACATGGGGATTAGAACCCACAACCTCTGTTCGCCCTTTCTGTCGTTTAGCCCTTTGAGCCATGCTGCATTTCAGTTCAGTAATTAGCACTTAGAAAGCCATTGAGGTCAATCCCCATTGCGCCTGTGTAAAATTTGGACTCATTTAATTGCCAAAGCCTCTCAGAGAACATTTCTGTATAATTCTGTGTATTTAAAAATAAACTAATGCCATTATCTATATTCGCTTAGAATGGGATATAGCAATAGTGTATGGACAGAACAAAAATCTATTAATACTCATGTGTGGTAAGGTGACATTCAGATGCATCTGTTTCCTCTCATAAAGTCACCTGCTGGAAGCCTATTGAGTAAATGTTAATGAATTTGGGTGTACCTTTGCTGCAAATGGATCAGATCTTCCTAATGTAACATTACAGCAACCTAGATTCACTTGGATCATTCTGCTGATTTAAATTACATTGAACACCAAAGCCAGCAACATGTATTAGGGAGGAATTAGATGAGCTAGAGAGGCATTTAAAGGGTGTTCTTGGAGCCCCAAGAAGAGGAGGAGGATAAGAATATCATTTTGTATTCTTCCGGCTTAAAGCCTGAGACACATTTGGAGAGATGGCTGTGATGATTCCGTTGTGTGAGTGGAGTTTGCCACGTGACCTCCACTAATGTTTAAAGATCGCTCTGTAGTTTAATCTTTAAAACATCATGCTGAAAGCATGCCGTCAAGTGCCTGCCAAATTTAATTTTAAAATTTAGCTGGTTTTTAGCTAAAGGTGGGGGAAAAAAACACTGAATTTTTTGTTGTTTCCATTGTTTCAAAAAAAGGTGGAAACTTGGATTTTTTTCTATTTGGTCAGTTATTTCTAAAATAGCATGCACTTGCCTCTCAAATCAAATTGAAACTTGTATGGGGCGCCTGGGTGGCGCAGTCGGTTAAGCGTTCGACTTCAGCCAGGTCACGATCTCGCGGTCCGTGAGTTCGAGCCCCGCGTCGGGCTCTGGGCTGATGGCTCGGAGCCTGGAGCCTGTTTCCGATTCTGTGTCTCCCTCTCTCTCTGCCCCTCCCCCGTTCATGCTCTGTCTCTCTCTGTCCCAAAAATAAATAAACGTTGAAAAAAAAAAAAAAATGAAAAAAAAAAAAAAAAAAAAAGAAACTTGTAAGTGGAAGCTTAGCACCTCTCCTCCTATATCTACCTATCTGTCCTCTTTAATGTGTTGAGATATGCTGAACTTAAGTCCAGTATATTTAACTAATTCCTACCCATGTTCATTAACATGCACAACCCTTTACTTTGTGGCTTTTCAAATGTGTTATCTCCTCATTGTGAGGGTATAAATACTTAAGTGTATAATTCATGGGTTTTGCTTTTGATGTAGCTTCTCACAGTCGTGTTTAAGAGTTTTCTATCTAGTGCATGTACCTTATGACCCTTGCTGACTTACTAATCTCATTTAGAAGATAAATTTGGTCAGTCAGCAACCAATACTTCTAGAAAACTTAATTTTGACTATCTTTTTTCCTCATTGGGAAAGTTCTGTGTGAAAAGCAGCCTGAATGTTTTGCCTGATAATATTGGTTCTCAGATATCTGCACTATTGTGAATGAAATGAGCTGTTTTCCCAGACTCCACAGGAGGGATTTCTTTTTCTCCCTCCCTAATAGATATAATTTCACTGGTGCTTTCAGGCCAAAGTCTCTGTCTACTACTATCATATTCTCCAAAGACCCTTTTACTAGGCTGTAATGCAAAATAAAGACCTCAACATAGAGAGATAATTGCACATGGTAGATACTGTTATTTGGCCAAGGCCAGGAATTGCCAACATTGGAAGGATTCCGGTATGGTTTGTTATACATCAGAAGTATTCTGTGACAAACAGAATAGAGTAGAGTTTATGGTTACTGTTGATGGACAACTATTCTAAATCCCACATCAGGTTTGAACATGAAGCATATCGTGAGATGTACATACTGGGAACATTGTTTTTGTTTTTTTTGGTCTGAGTATTGGTTTCCCATTTTTCCCCCTCCCAAAGGGATTCCTGGTACAAATGAAATGTTCTTATAATGAAAAATGTGGAAAACAAATAAAATTGGAGCTACTTGTTCAGACATCTGTCAACCAATAGAAATATTTTACCTATAATACTTACATAAATATATAAATTTTTCTGGGAGCCACATTAAAAGGTAAAAAGTAATTGGTGTAATTAGTTTTAATATTTTAACTCCAAATATCCAAAACATTATCATTTTAACATGTAGTCAATTTAACAATGAACTATCAATCATGATATTTCATCAATATAGCATGAAAAAATATATGTCTTCAAATCTAAGTCCTCAAATCTAGTATATTTCATACTCGTAGCACATTTCCATTCAGATTAGTTGTGTTTCTCAATAATAGTTTCTCTAGTAGTTTCTTCTCAATACTTTCTCTGAAACTGCTCAATAGGTACATGTAATTAGTGGCTGCCATATTGGACTACACAGGTTTATATATACCAGTTGTAGGTGTTAAGAACTTTTAAGACTTTGAATCTTGCCTCTGCCTCAGTCTCTCTGTGACCACAGGCAAGTTAATTAAAGTTTCTGAGACTTAGTTTCCTAATATGTAAAACAAGGGTAAAAATTATTTCTGTCTCTTTGGTTTGTTGTAAGAGTTGAATGAATTCAAAGTACCTGGCAAATACTATATATACTACTCTAGATGATGCAAAAGGAATGATACTGCTGAGAAAATTACCTGAGGCTAAAAAGGGATTTTGAAGAAATGCATGCTATCAAAGTTATAGTTCCATGTTCTCCACATTAACATCACCCATGCCATCCAATCATGCCATTCTTAGTGCTTAATTATTATTGCTGTTTTGAGCTCATTCTGCATGTCAGGTGTGAACTTGCCTTCTTTTGGGAGTAGCCTTCTACTAAAGGTATTAAGATAAAATGCTTTCTCACACATGGTTTTCTAAGAAGCTGAAGGCTTGAAATTAAGAAGTGAATACCTAGCCTAATTCGAGGTACTTTTTGTTAAGATAAGTAACTTAGGTGGATATAATGCAGTGATTTTCCATAATGTTCATTGGCTGAAAATATACACACAAGTGGAAATTGTTTACTCTCCTGATTGTACAAATTTTCTGCTAGATTCAGAGGAAAATGAGACTCATTTTGTCAGCACACACCACAACTGCCAGCACGTATATCTTTCATATAGCTGTCAGAATTCATGGACACCATGACAATGTTGTAGAAAGCCTATCATAACTTAATGCTCACATAGCTGCCAACCACCTATAGCAAGTGCCAGACATCAATAACTGTCCACATTGTCAAAGGGAAGCACCAATGATACTGCAGCCAACATTGTAATAGCTAACCAAGGGGACAATATTAATTCATGACTGAGGAATCCTTTGAAGCTAGCCAGAGACCAAAAAACCAAAAAAACCAAAAAGCCAAAAAACAAACACGAAAACAAAAAACACAAAGCGGGAATCCATTCAGACCATCCAGGCTGGCTAAGGCCCACAGAGAAATCAGAGGCAAGCCAACGCCCCCAGTTACCCATTCAGGCCCTTAGGAAAAGGGAGGTTGAAGGGTACACTGTTCAAAGGTGGCACTTTCTGTCTGCCACAAAATTTCGTTATTTATTTATTTTTTTAATCCTTGGGAAGGTATGCAAAAAAGATCATTGGTATTCTGTCTCCCCTTAAGAAATATTTTGGAAGGTCCTGCTGGAGATTTGAGGAACTTGAAAGTTCACTTTCTCTAATCCTCTCAATTATATCTGAAAAGACTAAGGCCCAGGCAAGTTAACTAATTGCTCTAAGTCAGAGAACATCCAGGACTAGAAGGCAGATCTTACTAGCCTGGCTTCTGTGCATTAGTCTTTCCAGGCATTCTGGCTACTCTCCTTTGACTTTGTTAGGGCAAGAATCATTTTCTGCTTTTCATTTTAGTTGGCATCCCAGGAATGGGAGAGGAACTGAAGACAAGAATGGCAACGAAGTCCCCAGGCTGGTAAATTCATTCAACCACTCTCCTGGGGCGTACTTTCCCAGTAGGTGGTCTTGTGATTCAGTAAACCCAGACTTGTTGGTGCCTCCTCAAAGGTATACTTCATGCTTTCCACACAGTCTCCAAGGTCCAGAGTCTGGATTGCTTCTGTGTTAGCATACTTATTTCCATGCCAACACTATGAAAGTTTCTGTGAAGGCCTAAAATACAGCCAGAAAGTATCCTGGGATCTAGGAAAATGTAAGTCATTTAAAATACTTGTATATATTTAGATAGTGTTAAAATATAGAAATTTCCTCTTTTGTGTTTCTACCAAATCTAAGTAGTATCCTGTTCCCACAGAGGTAAAGTTCCTAGAATGCTCATGTACTGCTAAAAATTAACTTGTTTTATAAATAATACTTTATTCTTACAAATACTAGTTTTGTAGGCAGCTGTGGAATTGTGCTAAAAGCTTAAGGCTAAAAGCTCTGGACTTTAAGTTGCAAGAACTGAGATTTTAAGACTCTGATCGGCTACTGATTAGCAAACACTATTCATCTGAAATGGCTATGATTAGGATTAAATGAAATAACATATGTGCAAGCATTGTATAAACTATAAAGCATTGTACAAATATAAGAGCTTATTATCTTGCTCAAAATCTAATAGACATTTGCATTTATATATTGAAATCACTTATATTTATATAAAGTATTTTCTATATGGTAGATAGGGATTATGTCCAGATTGGAGATGTTTATTGATAAGCTTCCTATCTAATTTTTGTGACCTATTTATTTTAACAAGACAGCTTACTCTATAGCTGACTTGAAATTTGTCTCAAATATTCAACCGACAGTGACTACAGCTATCAGACCCACTGTTTATGGTGCAAAAATCAAACTAACCATTTATAAAAATTTCTGCAGAAGATTCCAGCTAATGAAAGCACCATTTGTGGTGTGCTAAAACATGCGCACACATAGGTATTGCCCCATTTATCAGACATGAGAGCTAATTACCTCATACACCACTATATCTCTTCCATTCTCTGCATTTCAATTCCCAATATTAACACATAGGTGGTCAAGCTGACCATCGAATAGCCTGCATGAGCATGAATGCATTAAATAATTTAATGTTGGAAGAGTTTATTAAACTGCCACATTCTAATCAGCATGCGTACCTGCCTTCATTAATTTTGCACTGGTCCATGTGTGTCTCTACAGCCAACACAGAGAGCACTAATGTTAATAGGAGCTCTTAACAAACAGGACCAGTTAATCAAGGAAAATTTACTATTAACCACATGACCGTGCATACTGCAATCTAATTACAATCAGATTTAACCCTCGCCCTACCGTACCTGTTTAGACATCTTTCTTATTATTTGTCAATGAAACCGCAGAAAATAGGGTATCATTATTTCATTTGGAGTGAGAGAGAGATTTGCGCACGATTGTGAACATGAGGGGGTTTTCTCCTTGCTACTGTCCCATGTTGGAGAGACTCGATTTTGTTTGTTTAAAATATCACTGAAAGAGAGCCCTGGTTCTAGCCCCCAAATGATTTTTGATTCTTTGAAAATAGTTCGTTACAAAGAGAGAGTTTTTCTGAATAAACATCTGTACTCTGAACTGATTCAGGTGAAATTCACCATTTGGCAAGTCACAGTTATTGCTATGTAAATGACCTGCATGTAATGTAGACCATTGAGTTTAATTGTTTAACAAAATAATCTGAGGTATTAATGTTAAGTCCCCTAAGATTGGAGGCCCATCATTTAAGCAGGTTTGGCTACTTTAATACCAGTGAACTGGACAAACACCTATCATGACTGGCTGTTTTGCATATTTAGAAGTACATTAAAGGAAAAAGATAATGTAACCAGGTTTTTTTGTGTTTTCACTTCTTCAGGTTGTCATTGGGCCCATTTTATTACATTGGATCACAAAAGTTTGTATGTTTTTACAATGAGTTTCTGGTTTAGTTATTATGCCATTTGTGGTAAAGAGGCATAACTCTGTGAATCAGAGTAAGAAGGAGAGCTTTAAGAATTCAGAAATGTCAATGCCAGTATTTATGAAATATCAAGGAGAGAAGCTACGGAACTTTTATTAGTATTTTTGTCTTATGATCACCTTGCTCCTTGGAATATTAGCCCACAGTGAAGGAACTAAAGAAATATCCCTGTAATTGGCTAAGAATTTCAGCTTGATAACTGAAGGGACTTTTAAAAAAACTTTCTTGAAAGACTTTATCCTATTTAAGACATTTCTTCCTATTGGGCTAATAATTAATTTATTTTAGGTCAAATTATCTTATTTTAATGTTATAAACAGTTTCATGTGGGTCAACTGTGGAACTGAATGAACTATACATTTATTTGGAGTGAGTTTGGGTAAAGGATACTCTTGTATTCTGCATCATAGGATAGCAGCTCCACATCTGCATTACATTTTTTTCTTGTGACTCATGGGTTTATAAGTGGTTTGTTTTTGTGTGTATCTGTGTGTGTGTTGTTGTTGTTTTTTGATTTTTTTTTTTTTTTTTTTGAGACAGAACAAGCAGGGGAGAGGAGCAGAGGGAGAGAGAAGCAATCTCAAGCAGGCTCCAACCTGAGTGTGGAGCCCAAAGCAGGCTGAATCCCATGACCTTGGGATTATGACCTGAACTGAAATCAAGAGTCAGATGCTCAACTGACTGAGCCATCCAGGCTCCCTATAAGTGTGTTTTTACAGTTTTTTTTTGTTATAAAGCAACAATAGTACCCAAGTATTATTGCTGCATTATATAGTGGCCCTACCTGTTGAATATTAGCATTATCAAAGGGAGAGTTGATCAGATAGCATTCTTTTTACAGAAGAATGGTCCACAAGGAATATGCAACTAGAATTTAGCCTTGAAAGAAAATGTGATAAGATATACTAAATTCACTATACATAACTGACCATGAATCTGTCCATTCCCTGAAGGGATAGTGAATTCCCTAAGGCCACTCTCAGTATCAAATAGAACAGGGCTCGAGTTGGCAGACATGGCTGAATATGCTTCAGACCACTGGAAGAAAATATGAGGGAGCTCTTGAATGACTCATACCACTCTTTTCTGAGAGCTCTGATTTAAGGAATACAATATCTGGCAATACATATCTTTCTCTTATTGTTCCTAAGAAAACTATTGAGGAGCATCATATTCAAAGGGAAAATTATTTTAAATTTAGCTAAGAAAAATTATCTGACTTGAATGGTAATGTTTCCTAAAATGGCTGACAAAATGTATAGATAACTCTTTTTGGGACCAGTATTTCCTATTTAGACTATCTTTGCTTTGCTTTGCTTTGCTTTGAAGGCACAGTGTTGTCACCTCGATATTTTGACCAAGTCTCGTCAGTGTGTGTCATTGTGTAGGGAAGGTGTGAGGTTAGGTGGAAAAGTGTTTAAGGGATTGGGGGCTCTGAATTATGTTTCTAGGTCTGCTCAGTTCTTTCATCTGTAAAGAGGATGTGTTAGATTAACTCGTTTCTAAGGATTTCTGAACACGTTAAGTACATGAAGTAGAATCTAAGGAATAAGGTTCCTTTTAAAAGTTCAGGAACCTTAGATGAGCAGTCACGGAATATTAAATGGATGGCTTTTTTTTTTTTTTTTTCATGTTCAAAAACAAAGGTATCTAATTCTAGGTCTCTTGCTTTCTTCTACTTATTGCAAATTTTGTATAATCTCCGCACTGAGAGAAGTTAATGCAGTAGTACCCTATATAACCCATAAAAAATAATTTATTTTAGAGATGTCATATGTTAATCCCACATAAAGCCCTATCATCAAAGGCCTGGGCTGTCAGGTCGTGATGGTACTTTGATTATTTTACACATTATTCACACAGGAAAGAACCAAAAGGCACATTCCACACACGATTTAAGAAAGAAAAAGAGTTTAATAGAGGGTTTATCCTTTTGACAATGTAGTTATTCTGAAAACGTGGAAGAACATATGTGTTAAATTGGCCAGGCCATTTCTCTCTCTCTTTCTCTCTCTCTCTCTCTCTCTCTCTCTCTCTTTCTGTCCCTTTCTCTCCCTCCCTCTCTCTCCCCCCATCTCCCCCTCCTCCCCCTCTACCTCCTTCTCTTCCTCTCTCCCTTCCTCCCTTTCTTTCTCGCACGCGCGCGCGCGCGCGCACACACACACACACACACACACACACACACACACACACACACATTACCATTGCATATCAGAGAAAAAATTCTGGTGTCATGTAAGTGCAAGATATATGAGCATAATACATAGCATTCTCCCTGAGTAGTGGTTTTTGTCTGGATTCACAGAAGGTGTTCAACAACTAAGATTACACAACTACTGGAGGTATTACATTTGCTTGAATAACCCCAGAGGGCTGGAGCCAGGAGCCAGGAAAGGAGAGGGTGTGACGTGGGGAGGTTCTGTGGTGAGCTTGATGCAAGTTCCCCTGCCATCCGGGGCGGGGGGGCGGGGTGCATCCCACAGGAAAACACTTAAAGCACCCACTTGTGAGTGTATATGCATACGTGCTCAGTGCCCATGCAGACATGCACACACACACAACTCCACGGAGTCACTAATTGGTGTTTTCCAAGGAAGGCAAACTGAGAGAGTGAAGGAACACAACAGAGCCGATCTTTGATCTGCTGTGTCTGTGTGGGTTTACGGTGTTAGCCCAATATGCAGTTGGCAATTCTTTTGAGACATAGGTAAGAAAAAGGAGAGGGAAGGGAGTCTTAAAATAGGAAGGGAAATCTTGAAACCTAGAAATGAAAACTGAAAAAAAAACACTTTCCATTTCTGTATTTATTCTCCCTGCATTTTCTTTTTCTTTCTCAGTAACTTCAACTTATTATGCTATCTCTCTGGAGAACAGATAAGTCGTTTCAAGTGAAGTCCAGAATTATACTTGTCTTTGGGTTATACTCTCCTAAGGTAATGTAACATTCAGTGCCATGTAAGTAGTTTGACAGTTGGCCAGTCGTTCAAGGTATTTCTGGCTTCTGATAGGGGAATGGATTTCAACATGAGATTTGCTTAGCAAGGGGAAACTTTAAAAAATTCTGCAAATCTATAAAGATCTAACAAACTATTTTTCATTATACTCATGTTACTACTATTGAAAGAACCCATATATTAGAACACATATTCATTCAAAGTGTGAGATAAGGTTGAGCATTTTGCTAAAAAAAAAACAAAACCAAAAAAAAAAGCTGGATATAAAATGCCAAAAAGAAAATCTCAGAATGTATTTTAATAAATGTTCTGTTAAATACCTACATGATGTGATGTTGTGCCAACTTAATTAATTGTAAAATTTAGTATTCATTAAAACTACACTGCATTTGAAAACAACTTGTAGGTTTAAATTTTCTCACTTTGTAAAATTTTCAACTAGGTATGATGATTGCTGAGAGCTCATAACATGTTGTGAGTCAAGTCAGTTACTTGTAGTCAAATAATTTCAAAAGCAAATTTACAAATATTTTTGAAAAGTAATTACAACAATATTAGGTTTAATGTGGGTCATAGATATATATTTTAATAAACATTGATATGTTGGGGGCAAGGCCCCCAAAAGTAAGGGGGCTCTGAAAAAGAATAACCTGGACAAAGAGTTAACTGTTTTAAAGTAGCTTCATTGAACATACAGGTGTTTTTAAGGGACTATTTCTAGAATTTTCTGAAGGTGACAAAGCTGCATTTTTTATTCTTAAATTGAAGGGCATCGAGGTAGTCTTGAATATCTGCAGGGATGGTGAATGATTATATGAAGCCCTTGTAGCAGGATAACCTTCCCTGCTGCCTTGATACAGCTCTTGGACACCCAGCACTACCTGGTTGTTAACTATAATGATACCCTACAATGTGGGCTCACTTTGACTTTCTAGACTCTTCACATGAGCCTTTGTAACCTTGCTGTATTTCACATAAAGTCATACAGCTGAATTTGTCTCATATACTGCTCAGCATGTCTTGAAGAAAATATCTTTCTCTCAGGACGTCTCTGGGTTTGGCATGGCAGCACATTAAGAAAACATTCCCCAGATCAACATTAGACAATTTTCTGGAGGAACTCCTTTCCTGGCAGGTGCTTTTCCTTTTATTTTGGGTCTCATCTTCACCCTAATAATCTAAGCTAATTTAAAGAGTTCGCTAATGTTTATTTACATCAGCCTAGGAAAGAAAAAGAAGATGATGGTTCTGAGCCACAAGAATAGTATCCACTTGATTCTGAGACAGAAAATTTAAATGAGGGTGGCATTTTTTTTTAAACAGTCTGAGTAACCACACTGTCAGCTACTGTCAAAACTGGCTTGCACTGAATTGTGTTACGTGCTGGGCAGGAACTTTTTTCTGAATTACACCAAGTAGATAATTTTAATTCACACATACTGCCTTTTAGAAGGGCTATCTACACTTTCTCTCCTCCTCTTCCTCCCCGAGCTCCTCTGTCTCTTTTTCATTCTTGACTTCTACTTTGACTTGCTTTTGGGCAAACTTCTAATCGAAATCTTTGTATCTCTCTCTGGGTCTACTTTCTTCTAGAAAAGACTCATTCTTATAAAAATCATGATAGTTTGACAAGCTGAGGGCAATTACCTGATCAATATCAGTCAGAATGAGAAGCCCATGATGGATGCCCCTTTGGATTGAAAGAAAAGCAGCAGAGACATATTAAATTAAGCCAGTCCCATTTGGCCCATCACCAGAAGATACTGAAACAAGGTAATTTGACCTTTAAAAAAAAATCAAGAGACTGTCTGCATCACCGTGGTATGAAGAAAGGTCTCAGACAGGGTAATTAGAGAATTTCAATAATTGCTGGCTTTGCAATAAAGGATTTTTTTCAAGTCTTTTTTGGAGCTCAAACTAGAAATTAAAGAAAATTAGTGAGCCCATTTACTCAGTTCCTATAGAGTAGGTGGGGCTATTCCATGGGGCAAGCTGGGCAGAAGACAAAATGGAAAACAAGTCATTGCTACCCCTCAGACACCATAAGTCTTAACCTACCCTTTTCCACTTGGCAGGTTAATAAACGTTTTAATTATACTTTTAGCTTGGTACTTTTTCTAAAGCCAAACAGTAAATCTCTTTAGATTATGTTGTCATTGGCTGTTAACATAGCTAACAAAGCAATAGATCTCAGGTATTTAGCCATCATTACTTCTCATTGGTTCAAATCATCAGAATCAACAACTGTATACTCAGAGGAATTAATACACCCTCAAATCTAAATATCACTTTGAAAAGGTGACCTTCCCCCACAACCTGTACCCAACGTTTTTAATGATTATATAGTTACAGAAATGAACAGTGATTTAAAAATTCATTTAAATCATCTCCCTTTCTCTGTGATAGTATCTTAAAGTATTCTACTCTTCTTCACCTTATCCAAAGATTAGTGGCCCTGAAAAGTGTAAACAAAAGGATTGAACATTTTGGGGACCTGGCATGGGACACTGTCAATAGAAATCCAGAGTCAGAGAGTCTCTTAGGAAGTTGTCTTTCTCAGTGTCCTCACACTTTCGATGTATAAAAATTAGTGGGGTAGCATGATCCAGTATGCCTGGGGAAGATGCAGGGATCTGCATTTTCATAGGGTTCCCGGATGATCCTATACCGGTGGTCCATGGACTACACCTGGTCTTGCTTTCTGTTAGCCTCTGGCAGTGAGGAAAATACACCAGCTTAAGGTGATGAGGATCAATCACTTTTTGCAAAGGCTACCATGGAAATGGACTGAGACTCATTCAATCAAATAACATAGTCTAAGGCTTTGATGTTCTGTCACTTGCCTATTAAGAACTGCCACTTTTCTTCCTTCAACTAGAATCCCTTTGTTTCATTTCAGTTCAGTTTTCTTACATGTCTTCTCTTTGCAATAGTGTTCCCAAGGAAAACAGTGAGTTTTTATTTTATCTTTTTATCATCAAATATGTGCTCTCTCCTTTTTAACATATGATGGCAAAGCTTCCAATATCCTCCCAAGCATAGGGCACCTTTCTTGCCAGGAAGAAGAGAAATTTGTAAAGTAATTCATTTCATTCAGAGTTAAAATCAAAGGTCTCGAGACATCATCACTTCTATTCTGCCTCTTGCTATTCAGGCCAGCCACGCTGGCCTCCTTGTTATTCCTCAAACGTGACAGCTCGCTCCCACTTTACGGCCTTTATTCCAGCTATTTTCTCTGTTTGGGACACTCTTCCCAGATTTCCTTCAAGTCTTTGCCTCAATCCCACCATCTTCCTGAGGCCTCTCCTCACCACTTTATTTAATACTGAAATGACCATTCATACACACACACACACACACACACACACACACACATATATGTATATATACTTTTTTTTCATAGCACTTACTTTCTTCTAATATATTATTTAATTTACTTAAAAATGTTCTTGTTTATTTTCTCTTAATCCCTAACAGAGTACAAACTCCATGAAGGTTGGAATTTTATTTTTTAGGCCAATACATAGAAGGTAACTAGAACAGTACCTGGCATATAGTAAGTGCTCAGTAAATCTTCACTGGATGAAAGAGTAGATGTCTAATTACATATATTTCCCTTTTTCCAAGCATTTGCGTTAAAATCTAAGAAATAGTAGAGGAGGCACACATTAAGAAAGCAGAAGTCACATGTTATTTAGATTCTTGTAAATTCAATATGATTCAGAAAATATACTTGAATAGTCTGTATTCTAGGTGCACCTTAAATTACGCTACAAAGATTATTAGCCCCTCAGCCTACTCCTCTAGCCAGCTGTTTCACACTCTTTAACATGAATACCAATGACTGCTACAACTGAGGGAAGAGTACCCAGAGAAAGTAGCAAACTGTAGTGAAGAAGTTGAATGAGTGAAAACCATAATTAACATTACCCTAATTGTATTGAAGGTATTGTCAGGGACCTGACGCTATCTTGGCATTTCATACACATTTCTATTGAAACTTATTTTGCCAAATTTATAGGAATAGCTACCATTATGGAGAATTTATGATGTGTTACGCATGATGCTATGCTTCACAAACATTATCTGTCTACTTTTTCAGAAGAGTCCTATTAAGTGTGGTGTTTAAGATTCATTGTCTTGCAAGTGGCAGTGAGTCCAACTCAACCTGTTTTAAACAAAGGCAAACAGAAGGAAAAAATGAGTTCATGTGGTTCATGTATCTATAAAGTCAAGAGGAAAAAAAAAGGATCGATATTGGTTACTCAAACATTTAAAATAACATAAGCAAAATAAAAATACATTAACTTTCTGAATATTTAAAAATGACATAGCAGAATAATTATTCTGAATTTATGTCACATACTTTAAGAATTTTTTTTAATGTTTATTTTTGAGAGAGGGACAGAGCATGCATGGGGGAGAGGCAGAAAGAGAGGGAGACACAGAATCTGAAGCAGGTTCCAGGCTCTGAACTCTCAGCCTGATGTGGGGCTTGAACTCCTAGACTTCAAGATCATGACCTGAGCTGATGTCAGATGCTTAACAACTGAGCCACACAGGTGCCCCTATATTCACATACTTTAATCGGTTTCTTAGCCATATCTGTCTTAACACCATGTTATGTCTGTGTGATGGTTAATTTTTTGTTTCAACTTGACTTGGCCACAGGTTAACTGCCCAGATACTTGTTAAACCTCATTCTGGGTATTTCTATAAGGGTATTCTGGTTGAGCTTAATATTTGACCTGATTGCCTTCCTTGATGTGGTGGGCCTCATCTGATCTGTTTGAGGCCTAAGATTCCATCTCTCTGCCTGAAGATGTTTTTTTAGAAGAATATAAATTTTTCAATAAGGTCTTTTAATTTTTATTTGTTTCATAAATTCCCATAGTCTTCTTCCAATGTGCATTTTAAATTTAATAAATTTAAAATCTTTAACAGCTTTGGGGCATCTGGGTGGCGCAGTTGGTTGAGCGTCCGACTTCAGCTCAGGTCATGATCTCATGGTTCATAGGTTTGAACCCTGCATCAGGCTCTGTGCTGACAGCTCAGAGCCTGGAGCCTGCTTCAAATTCTGTGACTCTCTCTTTGCCTCTCCCTGGCTTATGCTCTCTCTCTCTCTCTCTCTCTAAAAAATAAATAATCATTAAAAAAAATAAGATCTTTGACATCTTCAATTAATTTTTCTGTCTATTCCACAATATTTGCTATACACATTGAGGTACCATGTAATCTCAGAACATATTCTGCAAAATGGAAGACTCTCAAATCTATTTTTTTATATTGAAATACTTAAATATTTCAGTCCAAATATTTTCACATATACTGTGTTTACTTCTGTTCTTTGACAAATATATTTTTATAATACAAAACTCTTCAAATGAGTGGTCTGTATGGTTTTTCTAATTTTGCCAGATACAGATGCTGTAAAATTGTAAACCTTCTCAATTTGTCCAATCTATCTAATTAAAAATAGGAGCTCTATTGTGAGATTCTTCCCACAAATTGAGCTATTCCCAAGCACAACTATAAAATTCCAGAATCTTAAATCTCACACAGTGTTTGGGCTCTTATGGCTCCATTTGTTCACCTCTTCCCTTGCTGTGGTAGGGATAAATTTTGTCATCTTATGTGCACACTTTGTCTTCATAACCACAATTTGCTGCAAGATGAAAAAGCTGAAGTCTGTTGGCACTCCGTTTGTTTAATACTTTGGTTAAATATTTTCAACTGAATTTGCACAAAATACATTCAGAATTTGAGATCATTTATAAAAAGAACACTATCCTTATGGGACAAGAAGGTTGATGTAAAAAACCAGTTTTTTTCAAAAGTGAAAATATTTCTAAAATCCATTTGATCATAGCAAAGAGACAGATCTTTATTGTCATGTTGAAGTTTTGTTTTGTTTTGTTTTAAATCAGTATCCATATCATCACATTTTCTTGTTCAGCTACTGTGTGCGTGCATACAACTACAGTCCTATGTTCCTTGGTGAAATATTCCAACTTATTTGGATACAATTATGAATTATATATACATCACAATCCATTCCTAGTATGTATCTCATATATAGGCTTCTCAATTTAGTGAGAACTATGTTTTTACCATTATAATGGTAAAATACACCAGATTTATATTTTTATTATCAAACAAAATAAATGTGACTTCTGTGTTTTACTTTTAAATTTATTGTACAGTAGCATTCAATAATTTTAAATGTTTCATCTTTAACTGAATCATCTGATCACACTGATAGGAAACTGGCTTCACTTCCTCTGTGAATAAACCCAACATGTTAACAGCTACTGCTTCACCCACGTGCTCTGCTTTCTGTTCACTTTTAAAAAGTGGAAAATAAGCACAACTTATTTAAAACTATAGTCCTTTGATCTAAATGAAAAGCCATAGTTCTTGGGGTGATTTGTAAACATGCATTCTTCAGCTGTGTCAGATTCTCTTCTGGAGGCTCAGGCTTTAAAATAACTTTTGTGGGGCATCTGGGTGGCTCAGTCAGGTAAGCATCTGACTTCAGCTAAGGTCATGATCTCCTGGTTCGTGAGTTAGAGCCCCATGTTGGGCTCTGTGCTGACAGCTCAGAGCCTGGAGCTTGCCTCGGATTCTGTGTCTCCCTGTCTCTCTCTCTCTCTGCCCCTGCCCTTCTCACGCTCTGTCTCTCTCAAAATTAAGTAAAACATTAAAACAAATTTTCAGTAACAACTTTTGAAATAGATACCGATGCTTTCTCAGCAGATTTATATCTTCTAGTTTCTACGTGTTAGTGATATAATTTATGACCTCTAAAGAAAGCAGCAAATATTGAGAAGCCGTATGGGCAAGTTAAGTATTCAAGCCAACATGAGAAATGAAAAATCAGCACTTTTATTTTTATTAAACATATATTTATTGAGCTCATTGCTGTGGGAATAAAGTATTTCAAAAATGGAAAAATTTTATCAAATATTAATTAAATATGTCAATACTAAACAATAACCAAATGTCTGTACCAAGGGCATTCAGCTTTACCCATTCTATGCTCTGTAGAAGAACTGCTTAGGGGGCGCCTGGGTGGTGCAGTCGGTTAAGCGTCCGACTTCAGCCAGGTCACGATCTCGCGGTCCGGGAGTTCGAGCCCCGCATCGGGCTCTGGGCTGATGGCTCAGAGCCTGGATCCTGTTTCCGATTCTGTGTCTCCCTCTCTCTCTGCCCCTCCCCCGTTCATGCTCTGTCTCTCTCTGTCCCAAAAATAAAATAAACATTGAAAAAAAAAATTAAAAAAAAAAAAAAAAGAACTGCTTAGTCTTGCTTTCTGCATATATTTTGTGTACACTTATACCATAATTTCTCTCCTTTTTCAGTGACCCCTCACTGGAAGCCTGGGAACTTTATTCATCTCACAAGCTGGGACTCGGGTTGGGGCTCCTGTATACCAAGTGGTAGGCGGAGCAGAGGGCCGTTTATGCTTTCTCCACCACCGCCTGAGACTAGAAGTGAGCTGTCCCTAGCTATGTGCTTGTAGGCCCCTTTAAAGTGGAAACCTTATTTATAAGATACATGGGAATAGAAAAAAAAAAGTCTGGAGGCCTTAGTTATACTGCATTTGGAAATAAGAGTGACAGAATGTTCTTGGTCATTTTTCATATTTTTCCCAGTGTTAAAGTGAAAACATGGTTCACTGCACACAGTGCTTACACACTGCTAGACAAGATCATTCCAAGAACTGTCATTATTATAAAGTGGAGGCCTACCAAACGTAATCTGGCTTATTTTAATGAAACTGCAGTCGAGGACCCATAATACTATGAAACATCAGATCATCTGACATTAATCAGGCCCAAGGGAAAGCCAGAATGTCTTTAGGCATTAGCCAGAATGTCCCTAGACAGAGGGAGCAGCAAGTACAAATTTAGGAATAAAATCAGCCTCCATAGGGCACAGTAGACCTAGTTCATGGAGAGCCTTGTAGGCCATGGCAAACATTTCAGGATCTACTTTACATAGTCTAAGAAGCCTTTGGAAGACACTGATTTGATTAATGCTGAAAAGATCATCTGCGGCTATGTGCAGGACAGACAGTATAGGAAGAATAGGACCAGGCAAACCTCTCAGGAGGCCATTGCTATCATCAGCTGGAAGGTGATGATGTTCAAATTGAGGATTAAGTGTATAGATGTGGTGAGAAATGGTCCCATTTGAGAAATATGTAAAGTGCATTTCTGACAGGATATGTTGATGAATTGAATATGGGGAGTAAGAGAGAAGAGTTGAGGATAAATTCACGGTTTGCCTTTGAGCCTCTGGATGAATGTTGGTGCCATGCAGAGATGAAGAACATTGTGAGAACAGTGTTGGAGGGAAAACCAGGAGTCCAGTTTGTAAAGGTTAAGTTTGACATGACTGCTAAATGCCCATGTGTAAAGTTGAGTAGATATTTGGACATATTCATGGTAGACTGGTTGGGGAAGATATTTAAATAGGGCACCAGGAGTGTAGAAGTAGTATTTGTAACCAGAAAAGGAGGTAGGCTCATTCAGGGAGTGGGTATAGATAAACAAGAGAATTTCTGGCTGAGTCCCAAACACTCTTGTAATTATTTGTTTATTTGATGTATAACATTCAGAATAATATTTTATGGAATTAATATATTGTCATAAATATCAAAATTTCCACATTCTTCTTTAAAAGCACACACACACAGACACACACACACACAACTTTCTTTGTTTCACGTATTATTTTCAAAAGTTACATTGTATAAAATGAATCAATGATAGGGAGAATTAGGGTACTTGGGTTCTTCTTTAATTATATTCTAAAATAATTCATATTCTTTAATGCTGTCTATAGTGCTTGGTGCCCCATTACAACCTAATAAAAGTAATAGACCACTAATTCTAATTGTACTTCATTTATTTACTAGAAAAATACATAGAAAATTATTATAAAATTAATTCTGAATGGCTAATGAGATAAGCAAATGCCTTCAGATATTTCCATTCCCCATCTAATTGGGAGATCTGCCTATCACAAAAGGTGTATTTCCTGTCTGTAGCCATAAACCCATTTTAATCAAAGTTTAATTTCCCTGGACATAACAATCAGTAATTGCTTTGCATGGAAAGGATTCCTCTCATTTATTAAGGATCTAGTGATGGTTTACTGATGACACAAGAGGACAGGTAGGAGACAAAGAACCAGAGGGGCCAGTAAATCAAACAGATATAGAAATTATCAAGCCATTGACTGAGAAGACATGTTTAGAAATAATATAAGCTGAAGGACTCAGGAATGAAGGGTGGAAAAAAGAACCACCAAATGTGTCTAATTATGGAAGTAGTCACAAAAATTATGAATTGGAACTCTGATGGTATAGTTTACCAAGGAAACTTAAAAATCCCTTCTCATCGGTATGGTCAATTTGAAGAGCCTCTTTGATTTGGGAGCAGGAAAGTCAATAACCTTTTGGAATCTTATACTATTAAAACACTCAGTGCCTCGACAAGAGCAAGAGAGAGAAGACTAGGCCAAATAGAAGAGTTTTGTTAAAGTCTATTGCACAAGGAGTGGATGATGATAATAGTAGTAAAAATAAATACAGAACATTAACATTGACAAAGCACTTTCAAACAAATGATCTCATTTAATCACCATAACAAATTAGTGAGGTAGGCAGTTTATGTCTAATTATCTTCAGGATGTCCACTTTGCAGATGAGGAAAATGAGACTTGGAGACTTTGGAAAAATTACCAGAACTCACACAGTCTGTGAGAAAAGCATGACCAGTCCTCTTGTCTTTCTGGCTTCACATTGATGCCATACATAATAACAAGAGAGATCATAGACTTAGGCATTTGCAGGTGCTGGTGATGTATGCCTAATATACTATGCCCTGAGCACATCTCTTTTTAATCCTTTCTTTGTCAATATTTTTTTTTTTTTGAGAGAGAGAGAGAGAAAGCGAGTACAGGGAGACGGGCAGAGGGAGAGAAAGAGAGAGAGGGAATCTTAAGAAGGTGCCACACTCAGTGTGGAGCCCAACACAGGGCTTGATCCCATGACCCTGGAATTATGACTTGAGCCAAAATCAAGAGTCGAACACTTAACCGACAGAGCCACCCAGGCGTCCTTGCCAAATATTCTTGAGAAGTTCCCAAAGTAGACTTAGATTTCTTTTTTGTAGTGGCATTTGAATTGTCCAGAGTGGACCAACATTGCATTTGATTGATGAGTATCATTAATTGTCTCCGATGAAGTCTTTTTTTCAAATGTAGTTAAGTGTGTTTGAATTAAAAAATGGCCTAATTAGCAAAACTCAAGTCCCAGAACATGAGAAATATGACTGAACTTGAAAGATCCTAGCAAGATTTCTTCCTTTTTTGCCATATCCAGAACACATTATCAACAATCAAGATGTTTGATTCATGATCTTCATAGTGCTTTGTGTACTCCTTAAGGTAGTTAGTTTTCTTTTGAAAATTCCTGTAGTCACCAGTTATTTCTTCTTCTTAAGATGGTTCTCCTTTGGTCTTCATTGCAACTGAGCTGGGCATTTTGTCAGTTTCTGCTTCTAATGGGAATTGAAATCTGGCTACCACACACAAACTCATGGGCAATCTTCTCTTCCTTGGGAAATTAGACAAAAAGTTGATTCATAGTTATGAGCCCTTTAATCACTTATTACTGAGAGTTATTTTCCCAAGTCATCTGCTGAGAACGAACAACATAATGAGGTTGTAATTATAGTTGAGGTCCGTCTGCCATGAATTACTATGTTTAAATTCTAAATAATATACTTACATATAATTTCTAGGTTTATCAACTTTAGATTGTATCTATTTATGCCAAACTATTAAATGTTAATATTTTGATTCATTTCTTATCTCTTAGTTTTATTAGTTATGTTATCAGTATTTCTAACATTTTCATTTATAACTAAATGATCTATTCTGGCCTCTATTCTTTACTAAACAATTTAGAGAGTATCTATTGATTCCTCACTTGATAAGAGAAAAAATTAGTGAACATACTCGTGTCCATCTGTTTTCCTCTCGTTCCTCCTTTACATACTAACTCCTTTTTCTGTTACTTTTATGCATTCTCTAAGCGTCTCTCCTGCTTTGTTCACAAGTTAATTTTATGAATTGAGGATAAATAAATATATATATAATTGTAATATAAATAATCCTCTACAGATCTGAGTGATCAGATCCACACAGAAGGATATGTTAACCTATGTCACTTAATTTCTGCCTCTTGAAGGAGAATGGCTATTCTAAGCATCAAGAGCAAATGGATTCTTATTTTCTAGCTGTACTTCCTTATTGTGTGTTTGTTATTTGGACCATGGATTTCACTGCATCTGTTTTATTCTGTAACAGGTAAATGTCTTTATTTTCTTTACTGAGAGAGGGAAAAGACAAATGATTTTATGTTACCAATTTCTGAAGCAGGTGATTTGTAATAGAATTTTGACTTGCTTATTAGAAACAGTCTTTACATAGCACTTCCACTAATTTTACTCATTGCTCATTAGGATGGCTGCATCATTATCTTCTTTTTGTATTTTCCTGTATTGGTACTATTGTGCTTCAATTCTGTGTCTTCTACTTTTCAGGTTTCCTGTTTTGTTTTGCTGGAGTACATCCTCAAGTCTGTGTGAGCTCTCCAATAAAATTGATAGTTGCTTGCTAGCTTTCACTCCTGATTAAAGTTTCATGAAATTTCATGAAAAACCTTTGTTTCAATTTTTCTAATCTATTATGTTTTTACCTCAGATAATTTTTTTCCTATAATTTAGTTCATTATATCTCCCATCTTTGAGAAAGAACACAGTGTTTTTATCAGGAATTTGAATTAGTTATTTTGGTCTATTCTGGATTAACCTTTCCTATCTTTTACACTGTCTCATGGTTTCCATTCTCTTATGATTTAGTTCCGGGAGATTTTTCTCAACTATATATTCCAAATCACTCAAGTTTATATTAGCCCCCCATCCATTATTGAATTCTTCTATTGATTTTTTTAAGAAACCTTATTTAGTTTATGAAAAATCTGTCTAGCTCTCTGATTACTCCTTTTTTAAAGTGATCTGATTGTATTCTGGGATATAATATCTTCTGGAATATCTCCCAAGATACCAATTAGATTTTTTTTTTAAGATTCTCTTCTGTTACTGATACTAGCTCTATTTCCTTAGGGTCATTTGTTCTATTTGTTTACTTTTGGTAACCTTTGTTTTTATGCTATTGGATAGTAGCTATTAACATGGCTAAATGAGTCCCATGTAATTAGCATAAATTGATAGCATGGTTTTAGTTATCATTCCTTTACTTGATTTACCAAGGGACACTTCCTCTTCCTGGTAAGGCCAACAGAGAGCTAGGCTTCTGACCATCAGGCTTCCCCATGGAGTATGTGAACAGGAAATAGGCCAGTAGATTCAGTACTCCTAACAATACCACTGAAAGAGAGACTATTCTGGAGACAGAAGAGTGGTTTCTCTACTTTGATTTTGTGTGAGGCTGGAGTCTTTCCTCCCCGTGACTCAAATCTGCCCATGCTTTGGACTGTGGCTCTAGACTTGTTTCCATCTCTGGTCTGTTTCTTTAATCCTGGGCTCCTAATAAGGGCCCTCTGAGGTTAATCTAACACTTTGCTTGGAAATCAGTTCCCAAGTACTAATTAAGATGGAGGCAAATGCTACTCTGTACCTTTGTGGGAGGTGGTCGGATCATAGTATATAGTCCCAGCTGTTTTATAGACATTCCTTCATTTAATTGTCCTGAACCATGCACCAAAGCTCATTTCTGATCTTCATGCCTGCCAGCTCCAGCCTTGAATCTTTCTGAGGTTCCCTGGGAAGAATGTCATCTGTCTCATTAGATTATAATCAGTATATGAGATCAGAGATCAATTTTGATTTCCCACTGTGTACTTCGAGTTTTCAAAAGTATCTGGCATATAGCTGGCATTCAATGAATATTTGTTGAATGAATGAACAAGTGTATTGATGGATTTTGATATATTCCTTTTGATATATTTTCATTGTTATTTCAATGAATTTTTTGAATTATTGATGGGTACTTAGATTATCATTTTGAAATTCATGGTATTTTTAATGAATCATTAAAATCATAACTGTGAGCATTATGTACAAGGTTTATGATATGTTACCTAAAATAATCAAAATGCTTACTTATGTATATACTATTATTATGACTTCTCAGCTGTTACTCAGTTTGTGTGTTTGTATATGTGTGTATAGACAGGGACTAGAAAAAGGGACTAGGAAAAAATATACAAATAAGAGTTTAATTTCATTTGTTTGCCTTTAAGAGACTTGGGTTCATGTTTTCTTTTTATTTCAATTTGTTGCAATAATATTTGTGTGATAATAAAAATATCAAATTAGATTAAATGCTAAAGGAAAGAGATGCCCAAATCTTTCTGGGTGATGTAGCATGAAAAAGATATTTTACTCTGACAATTAAAAAAGGCTTCTAATATCTAATCTAAAACCCACTCCCACCCACGGCCTTCACAGCTGTCCTTGCCATATGACCCCATGACCCTTTCTAATGATTCAGTATTATCTGCTTAGATAATCAATATACCCTTCACTAAAAAGATTTAAATCAATTTTTCTAGGTATTATGCGAAAATATTGGGATACAAAGATAAATAAGAGTCTCTGTGTTTTTAAGATCATAGCCTAGTGTTCTTTAGATCATAGTGGAGACTGAGAGACAGGCTTCCTGTGTGTATTTCCTGACTTTAAAGAAACGTTCCCCATCTCCACTGTGCCTTTTCTCATGGATATAATTGTAATTGTTAAGTCTACTTTTGTAATTTCCTAGGAAAAAAGTGCAAAGTGAAGGTAAAAAAAAAGGGAGAGGAGAACAAAAAAGAGACAAAAAGAGAGAAATAAAAGCAGTAATAGAGATTATTTTAATGAGTCAAGGCATATGAAGACAACTGAGAGAAAGAGTATCTTTCCTAGGCAAATATGATCAAAACAATTAAAACTTCTTATTTCCCATTCGTGTTTTTTCACATTGCACTTTATGTACTACTCTTGTTTCATGTCCGTATTCTTATAGATGTTGTTACTTTGTGGAGTCATTCACTTGTTTCTGTATATTGCTTCGTGTCATTATTCCTATGGCCACCTAGGTGCTGCATAAAGAAGTCTAATACATTTTGTTTAAAGGAAAAGTAAAAGGTGGTTTTGACTGAGACTTTAAGGGGCTTTTCTATATTAAAGTTCACAATTGTATCTCATGGATTTTATATCTATTTTGGCTCCCATGGAAGTGTTATCTCTTACTTAAGTTCTCCATCAATGAGACTTGCAGAAAATTAAGCTATTGCAATAGACAAGGGGTTGATGTACTTTTCATGGAATTTCCATATGGATTTATGCCCCTACCATAAGCTAAGGTGGTTAAATAGCATCTCTATCCATCCAATTCTTCATGCCAGAAATCTAAGAGTTATTATGGACACCTGCCTCTCTCTCCATCCCTCTCTCCTATACATCACAGGTCTTATTGATCTGACTTTCAAAATGGATCTTGATTCCTTCCAGTGCTCTTTATTTCCACTGTCAGCATTTGGATCCTGACTTAGACCTTGATCATCTCACACATGGATCACTGAAATTGCTTCCTAATTACACTTCTAGCTGTCTTCGTTGGTCCCTTCAATCCATTCCAGATAGCAGTAATAGAAGTGTTTTTAAAAACTCAGATTTAACCACATGGCTCCCCTGCTTAGATTTTAGAACAGAACCTTCAATTTTTATCATACTCTCCATTAAGTGGTCTTTGCTAATCATTCCCCTTTTCTCTTGGTGAGTAGAAGAGTTCTTTTGTGGTTTAAGACTTGTGTATACATTTTGTTTTTTGTTTTGTTTTTTGTTTTTTTTCCCCTTGAATAGATCCTGTCTATGATTCAGATCTCTGATTAACTGCTATTCCTCTGAGAAGTATTATTCGATTCTCTCCCTGTTCCACAGGTCCTACATGTGCAGTATATTTATAATTAACTTTTTTTTTTTTTTGCAGTCTTTATTTGTTTAATGGGTCTCTCCCACAAAACCTTAAGCCCCTTGATGGGGCAGTTCCTGTACATTTTGGTTGACACCATATTCTCTGTAACTAGAACAGGGCCCAGCTTAAAACCATTGCTCAAAAAAATATATTGGTTAGTAAGTAAACGATGATGGTCATTGGCCTGTCATTGGCATGACAAAGTAGGTCTGGTTTGTACGATATTGGCCAGTTCAGTGTCACAGAAGTTGTCCTGGTGCTTCTTCTCAAGTTGTCCTGGATTTTTATCCAGTCAGAGCCATGGTCATTCTGGTCACAAAAGGGTCTTTCTAAAATTAGTGGGAAGTTTGTGGTTCCTCGGACAACCTGGAGAAGTAAAATCAGCATTTCAGCATCAAGATAAAGAAAGATGAACCAATTCCACAAAGTAGCAGGTGCCGGTTCTTGTCTTTTAATTCAAAGGACAGCATGCATGGATAATATATAATAAGCATTTATCAGTGTGCTAATAGTGTTTGAAATTCTATTAGGTGACATGATGAGGAAGCTCAAGATGGATGGAGTTGTTATATATTTGGTGTCTTGACTGTGCCTGCCAGAGCCTTTAAAGTCAGTTTAGTGGTCTATTAATGTGTCCATTATGAACCCAATTTCTTACCTTAGTCATTTTAAATCTCATCTGTCTAATAACTTAGTATATGTTATTAGCCCAAATTCAAACATTTTATACCAACTATAATTCTTAGTTGTTAAACCGGTTTTGACTTATTGGTGCCACATTAAAACCTTAATAGGTGGAATAATTGGCTCTCATAACAATTTGGAGTAAGAGAAGTCATGAGCGAGCACTGTTTCCAGATACCCAAAAAGCTATGAACGAGTCCCCTTTGCCCTCTGAAAAGCTATGAACGAGTCCCCTCTGCCCTCTATTGCGTCTCCCCACCCCTACTGATTCCATTTTCTCCCAGTTTCCCAAGCCAGTCCTAATTGGATCCAAACAGGAGCCATTAAACCTGGCATGGCTCAGGGGAAACACCTTCCGGGGTTTCATATGGGAATCTTTCCCCAGGAGCAGCCAGTCATTGGTACAAAATGATGAGCTTTAGATGTTTTTTCCTTCAGAGGGATAAGCCTGAGGCCATCCTCAGTGAGAAAATTGATTCACTAAGCCTTCTGACTACTCTGCAGCCCTGTAGCATTCCAAAGTTGCCTTTACATTTATTTTAACAACATGCATGAAAATCGACCCCAGCAATTTGTATCCCTTTCCCATTTTTGAGTAACACCTAAGTTCCACCCCCTATATGGCAAAGTCAGCTTCTGCGCCCCACCCTCTACCTCGCCCCACAAAAGGGACTTGTAGGTACAGGTCCTTTTGACTTATAATCCTGCAGACAAGAGTCAGCCAGGCCGATGTATGTCTGAGTGCTGCACGATCAGATATCTACAGTCCTGGACGCTTGAACCTGATTATCCTCCTTGCCTACCTGCAGAGTCTCTGGTGCATCTTGCATGTCTTTGAGTGCCTCTCCCCTCTCTAATTGAGAGAAAGCCTTCTGGGGTGCAATAAAGCTGCTTTAGGAAGGCAAGAAACAGATGGAAAATAAATGGGTTCAGGTGCTTCAGGGACCCAAGTGCTGCTGCAGAAAGCAGAAGCAGAACATCTAAGCACAAAAGAGTATTTGATTTTTGTCTTTAAATTTTGCAGTGGGACACAGTATCAAGGTAAAGAATTAGAGGTTCTCTCCTTGGTGCACAGGATGCATAGACTGGATTGCGGTTAAAGCCAGTTGCTCTTTAGAACCGAGAGAAGATTTACTAGTGGTTCTAACCTGTGTGCAGGGTGAAAGGTAGGCCCTAAATCTGATTCCTGGCAAAGCAATTTTTCTTCTACTTTGAGAACTATTTCACAGGGACAAGGGTGCCTGTGAAAGAGTAATGAGTTTGAAGTCAGCATTGGGTTCCAATCCTGGATTCAACATGTGCTGCCTGTCTGTCCCTGGATAAGTCACTTAGCATCCCAGAGCCTGGGTTTTCTGAACTCTAAAACTGGGATAATAAAACATGTAATGGAGAGTTTTTGTGAGTACTATATAGGTATGTGTGTAAAATATGGGGCATAATGTTATTATTACAAGATCAACGCACATAGCGTCTTTAGTTCCCTGCCCCATCCTCTCAGTTAAATGACTGACCTCCTTCACCATCCTCATTTCAGAATCCTCACCACATTTCTAAGTAAGAATTGCTTTAGCCACCACTCCTAGCCCTTTCTCCCTTGTTCTCCACTATGTCCTTGTAACTATAACCCACGAGGCCAATGTAATTTAGAGTACAGGGAAAAATCCAACCAGCAACAAGATGCAAGGTGAGCTCATAAATTTGGGGATGAATTTTGCCAATCAGTCGAGAGCCTTACTGAATGGTATTCTTGCCAAAATATGCTGCTTTCTGAGAAACAATTAATGATAAATAGTGCTTACTGAGTGCTTCCTTTTGGCCAGTTACTATTCCAAGTGCTTGTCTTGAGTTTACTTATTTCCTCTGCCTCCCCAAATGCTATGAGAAAGATCCCATTTTTACTCTCATTTTTGCAGAGGAGGAAATTAAGACACAAAGAGATTGAGTTCAAGTTCACACAGGTGAAAAGAGAGAGACCTGGCCAGCTGATCAAGGCTAACCACCTCTGGAGCTCAAGTACTTAACCACTAGGAAGTGTTGTCACTTGAAACAAAGAGAGGAGATTTGTCCCAGTTGCCTGGACTTCTAGCTAAATATAAATCTAGCCTCATGCAGAGCAACAGGTCCAATATAGTTTTACTGATATGCTCTCTGCACTATAACTTCTATACAATGGCTTGGGGCAACCAGGAACATATCCGCTGAGGTTTATTGCCTGGCAGTCTAAGATTTATAACCTACATATGGTGGTGGTGTGTTTTTAACATCCCCCTCATGTATATTTTCTTAGTGAGATAGTAAGTTTCTCAAAGGTTTGTGCACAGCTTTTTATTTCTCTTGCATACCCCCTTATTCACAATGCTTTGGGGCTCAGTAAGTGGTTTTGATTGACTGCCTGAATTTCCGCAACTCCACATGGCGATCACAGTGATTACATTTGCAAAATGTAAAAGGGCTAGTGCTGTGGTTCGGCTACTTTAGGATTTTATTCCAAGTTCTGGGACTTACCCCCTAGCCTGGTTTTATAAGACACCAAACCAGTAGACATTTAATGCACATTGCTTGGGAGTTCACCATCAGAAAACAGCAGTGCTAGCTACTGTGGGGTACGAAGGCAAGCAAGATATGGATGCTGCCCTCCAGGGACCCACAGTGCAGTGCAAATTAAGGTAAACAAGATGCCACTAGAGGAGTGGGAATCTGCCTGGAAAAATCTGGAATAGCTCTTTGGAGAAAGTAGATTTAACTGAGCTTTGCCAAAAAAAAAAAAAAAAAAGAAAAAAAAGAAAAACAAAAAACAAAAACCCCAAAACAATAGGATTGAGAGCAATATGTCGAGCAAAGAAATTCCAGGAATGCTCCCTTACAGATGAACTAGGATAGAGATTTTAGCCTGAGTTGAAGCACTCATCGTAAGAGAAAGTTTGTCTTCTGGAACTTAAGTGAAGATAATTAGATCTTCCAAAAAAGTTCTGTAGGATTTAAAGAAAGGGAGAACTGATCATCTCATGGTTTTCTTGGAAGGGGGATTGGGAGGACCAATTTCATAAATACTTTGTGTAAGGCAGAAGGTGGAATGCTTTTAAAAATGTGTGGTTCCAGAGCACCTGGGTGGTCAGTTAAGCCATCTGACTTTTGATTTCAGCTGAGGTCATGATCTCACGGTTCGTGGGTTTGTGCCCCGTGTCAGGCTCTGCACTGGCAGCGTGGAACCTGCTTGGGATTCTCTCTCTCCCTCTCTCTCTGCCCCTTCCCTGTGCTCGCTCACTCTCTCTCTCTCTCTCTCTCTCAAAATAAATAAATAAGCATCTTAAAAAATGTGTTTTGATTCTCACATCAGCTACAGATGAGGAAAAAAGTCTTAGAAAAAAGGAACTTGTTGCTCATCATATGGGTAGCAAGTGGTAGAGCAGAAATTCAAACCCAGATGGGTCTGACTCCAAAGTCTATACACATCATGAAATATAACTCATTCTGTCAAATTATCTGACACTTTTGCTGGAACTCTTATTTATTCTTCTCTGTGAACACTGTTTCTCTAGGAAAATATTAAAAAATAACCTAAAAAGTCCAAGTTTACTTTAATTCAGTGTGCATCAAAGTTTCACATTTACTGCCTAATTTTCTTTTCTTTTTCACCCTAAAGTTTTTTTTTTTTAACTAGAACTTTTCAACCTTCTGTGATCTCTTTATAATTCCCTTTAGAATGCATAATTGTGCTCGATCAATTTGTTAGAGGCTTTTGAAGTGTTAAAAAAAACTACATTAAAATTATTTTCTTTCAGGTTTTATGTTAATGAATATAGGTGCTATTCAGAGCAAAGTCAGGGTGTCAGGGGAACTTTAGTTAAAGTTATTCATACATAAACTAAAAAAGGAAACATCTTTAGTAGAGGAAAAATACATTTAATGAGTAAGTACGGCACACAATTCCTCCTTTCAAAAATGTCAGCTCGTATTGAACCTCCATTCTAGATATCTTACAATTACTTTGTCAACAGAAGGTAGAGTAGTGATGGATGACGCATTGGTTCTTGAAACCAAACTTTCTGCGAGTTACTTAGGCTGAAACTAAGTGCTTTTACATTCCAGTCTTATTGATGATAGTGGTTTTATATTTATCACCCTGTCATTTCGGTTGACTGTATCAGCCTCTTCCCTGTAAGAATATGGACACTAATGGAGGTGTGTCCTTAGTGCTCGGAAGGGTCACAGATTCATTCTGCTAACACAGTCAGGGCACAAACTGCTTCCTGTGGAAACTCAGAGGCAGCTTTACCCATTTCAAAAAGGGATCAGCAAAGAGTGCCTTAAAATGCCTTTGGAAATTGTGTTCTCACTGGCTCTCTTTTGACCATGACCCATCCTTGTGGTGCTGCACACAGAGGCTCTCGGCTCTCACTAATGGAGCGTTACTGTTTCTCAGCCTCCCCTATAATAGGAAGAATTCTACCAGGACCTTGGCAAGTCCAGGACCTGATTGCAACACTTTATTTATAAGAAATTCTGTCAAGAATCAATAATAGTCTTGGGTCTCAACTTCTTTCTTTAATAATACTTTGATATGATTTGTCACAAGCTGGCCCAGAGTATCCACCAGATTTTATTACTTAGCTTGCAGCACAGTGTCTTATCTTTGAGTCATGAGATCAGCCATGGGGAGACCTTTAAAAAGCTATATTCTTTACTGTTTGGTTATTACAGAAAGTCTATATTACTCAATAATACCTTTTATAGGGTGTGCTGTCACATCTTCACACAGATGTTTAACCCCAATGTAGATAGACTGGATGCCTGGAGGCCATTTTAGTGACATGGACATTGTTTTTCATGATTGGATGCCTGATGTATCAGTAGGAGCAAAAAACAGAAAATGAACAGAACTGTGCAAAAAAAAGCCCACAAAAAAAACCCATGAAACAAAAACACGACCACTGTAACAAAAAACGTTGACTTCTTTTCCTAGCCTGACGTTTCTGACTGAATCTCAAGCTAACTGTCCATTTTGACAGAGATTTTGTTTAGAGTCTAGAGTGTTAGGTTTTTATGACCTGAAAGCAGCAGAAATTTGGAGAAGTCAATTTAGATTCCTTTCTTGCACACGATCAGCTTCTTAGGTTTCACTGTACATCTCAATAAACACGATCCTACGACATCAGTAGCATGCTGTGCAGCAGGGGCTCTAAATATGTTTTATACCGCTCATCCGTGGAATTCATATTGTTGCAGCTAATGCCTGTTGGTAAATGCTTGTATCGTTCCATGCTGTATTTACAAAACTATATATTGTCAGCCTAGGATTTCGTTTCCCCAATCTGTTTTCCTTTTTTGGAGGAAAATAGCAGAAAATGTTCTAATACCCACTGTAGACAAAACACACACATACACACACACTGCGACACACTCACAGACACACAAACCAAGATTTCAAAATCGTAATCATTTTGAATTTTGAAATTAGAGGAAATGAGGGAGAAACACTCCTTGGAAAGTTATTATTGTAGATCTCTCATGTGTCTGCAAATTGGTACTAATTTTCAATGTAGATTTAAGAAAATTGTTGGTATGTGAGCAAACATTTTATTTAAAAAGTTTTCTGTCTTGTGTCTGTGTCTGCTGCAGTTGTTGTCACGGAGACTTGTCCCCTAGGAAGGTGGCTGGTTTCACCAGTGGCTCAGATCCTGGGTGACACTATGCCTAGGCTCAGCATGACTACACTGGCACTGGCCAGAAAATACCCGCGCTCTGTCTCCTTGCCTTGTCCAAGTGTTAACAGAGGTAGCAAAGCCAGGAGGCCATAGTGGTTTGAATTGCTGGTTGTGACAAGCTGCTCTGAAAACTTTGTCCTCTCTCTAGACAAGGCATGCCTCTCAGTGCAGACTCAGGACACTTCCCATCTCCTGCTCACATTTTCTCCTCAAACTATACCTACTCTGTAGCTAAGGGCTGAGGGGTGACAGGTCTGTGCTCCTGGCACTGCCTTTTTCCTCACCTCCCCCAACGTTGAGCATTGCTAAGAATGTGCAATAACCTGCCTTGAACTTGACTCAAGAATCCCTGGTTGACCTGGAATCCAAGGGCAAGGGAAAGAAATCTGTATTTGCTACATATCAACAATGTGCCAAAACCTGAGTTAGATCCTCCATATATGTTAGCTCATTTAATGCTCATTATCTCTACAAAGAAGGTACCTTTTGTGGTGCAAAGGAGGAGCCCCATTGGGAGATCAGAGGGCTTGCTGACCTTATATAAACGAGAGTGTGGGAACTGGCCAACAGAGTGAGGGAGGGCAGACTCTAAAATTCATACTTGTTGTACTAAAAACCATACTGCTAGCTTCTTCTGTATTACCATGACCCCTTTCTCTTAGAGATTCTCTTAGAATCTTAGAGATTCTCACATGCCTACTTTCTCACAAGCCTGTTCTCTTAGAGATTCTCACAAGCCTACTTTCCAGCCGCTTCACCCCATCGTCCATGCACTCTCCTCTCTTCCTATCCAAATCCCTACCTTGGCCCTATTTCTCTTTGAACTCTTCTCCAATAAGGCTAGGCAAGTTTTTTTGGATATTCTTTCTAAACTTTTTATTTTGTGATAATGACAGATTTGCATGCAATTGTAAGAAATAAAATGCAGAGGAGACCCAGTTTTGCTCAGTTGTAACACTTTATATCACGATAGCATAGTATCACAAACCAGGATATCGACGTTGATGCACGCCTCCAACCTTACTGACACTTCATCAGTTTTACATGCACTCATTTGTGTATGTGTGGATTAAGTTCTGTGCAATTTTGGGGCACCTGGGTGGCTCAGTTGGTTAAGCATCTGACTTCACCTCAGGTCATGATCTCATGGTTTGTGAGTTTGAGCCTCACGTCGGGCTCTGTGCTGACAGCTCAGAGCCTGGAGCCTGCTTCGGATTCTGTGTCTCCCTCTCTCTCTGCCCCTCCCCCACTCACGCTGTCTCTCAAAAATGAATAAACATTAAAAAAATTTTTTTTAAAGTTATGTGTAATTGTATTGCATGTGATTCATGTGATTATCAGCTTGATTAAGATACAGAACAGCTCTGGCATGATCCCATGTACTCTCATCTGGTCACAGCCACCTCCCTGCCTATTCTTACCAACTCCTGGCCATTGCTAATGTGTTCCCCACTTCTCTGATTCTGTCATTTCGAGAATGTTGTATAAATGAAATCGTGCAGTGGATACCATTTTGAAAGTAAACCTACTCGGTTGTGAAACCTCTACTTTGGACTGGAGTACATTTTGTGTGAAATAATTCACTCATTCATATATTGAAAAATATCTGTAGGCCACCTACAGCTTGCCAGATATTGTGTGAGAGCCTGGAGGTACAGTGGTGAACCAAACTGCCAAACATCTCTATGCTATATATTTGGGTCCTTATTTATAGTGATGTATATTGTTCTTGAGATATTTCCTGTCTAAACACTTATCCTATTGGGTCATAAGTTCCCTGAGAGCAGAGAATCCATCACACAATTTTGCCATTTTCATTGAGCATACAGAATATATACTTATGGTGCAGGCAGTCTGTAGAGATCATCTGGGGCATTCTATGAAAAGCTCTTTAAAAGAAGTGACATTATCACTCTCTTAACATATGGGAAGGACCTTGCAATGAACAGTGACATGTAAACATATCAGTCCCTTTTCTAATCCCTTCAGTCTTCAACACCTCTCACTCAGAGGCCTCACACTGCTGACCTCCATGCTCCCACTCTGGTTGAACTCCGTCTCTCCTCTTCGATTTGTTGTTGGCCTGTTCTGTAGATGTGCACCATCTTGGGTCACATCTATACATCAGAAGAGACCAAGGCTCATCAACATGCAAATGGTAGGATTATTTCACTTATATCCACCCTTGGCTCTATCACACACCAGGCCTTCTTTGTGGACCACTTTACAGTTTTTCTCTGCCTGTGCAGAGGGCAAAGGACAAGTTCCCCCTTCTTCTTAACCATTAAGATTCTGTGATGACCTTCAGAAACTTGTGATGATACTCAGTCTGGTGCAGAGGAGAGAAATTTAAACTCAAAAAGTTTGGTAAAGATCGGTCGGCCTCCAGAAATAGCTCACCGGCAAATTTAGACCTATGGGAAACAGACTTACAGTACAGAATATGACTATTATTGTGGTCCCATAGATTTCTATTGAGTAATAAACCAAGAGGAGTGGATTCTGTTGTGGGCTTCCCAGCCAAAAATTTGGTGAATACAGAATTGAATTTCCCAGATGCAATTGCTTAAATTGAGTTATTTTCCTTCTGCCCAATTACAAGGCTATTGTCTATTTTATTAGCAATTGTTGACAAAGAATGGAGAGTTAAAACCTCATTGGAGAATGTTGTGTTTAGTTCTGTGTAAGGGAGCTTCTGGAAACCCCAGGATACACAGTGAATTAGTTCTAAAAATTTACCATTGTCCTGATGGGATGTTTAGGAGGAGAATGCAGTTTTTACTTCAGCACCTCCAAGAATATTGAGTTGGCACCATAATCCATGTGCTGACGCTAAAATGATAGAATGAATCCTTGTAGCAAATGATACATTGGAAAGATGAGACCTGAAGTACTCCATGAATTTGAAAAGATTCCTTTATTCAATATATCATCTGTTCAGAGGATTGAGTTGTTGGCACTAGATGAAGCAGACAAGCTTACTGGCAAAGTGAAACATGTGGACTTTTATGCCTGGCTCTTGATGAATTAGCTGACCTTGCTGGTGCTGCCCAGTGTGTATCTTTCTTAGATTTTGTGTTTTAAGAATCACAGTTTCATTGGGGGCGAAGTGATCTAGATTTGGCAATAAAACATTTTCATGACCACTAGTGCACAAAGGAAATTTTAGTATAACAAAATGGACTTAGCCCATGATTCATTTCAGCATAATTTCAGAGGAAGCCCAATTCTCAACTGGCCACCATCTTTTGTGTATAACACTTTTCACTACCTGTCCATCCTTCAGGGAAGAGAGTACAGAACCATCAGGAAATAGACTACTCCTCGATGGAAATCCACTTGGATTTCTCAGGTGGTTTGGATCTGCTATCTTCAGTTGAGAGTGGGAAGGAAAAAAACATCTCTCTCATGATGGGCGGTGGAGAGATTTGCCCTTTTGTTTATTAACGCAATTAATGATTCTCCTGGAAAATCTTGGTTTTTGAGATTTACATAGAGTACAGAGAAGAATTGGTGCACATTAATAAATTATTTGGCTCTCACAGGTTCTGGAAAGACTTGTGGAAAAAAAAATTCCAGAACAATAAGCAAAAATAAAAAGTAATCTGAGGTATTTTTTTTTAGAAAATTCTTTCTCTTATTATTTAGAAGACAATAATTATAGCATTCCAGATAATTATTAGAGAAGATTTAGTGGGAAAGTTAAAACATTTTTATTCATCAAGCTATCATAATTTTGCCTTAGAAGGAATTTAATATTTCTGCCAGGCCCTAGAGGGAAGATACTAAAAGAAGAATGGAATGTCTGTAAAGTTAGATCTAGAATTTACCGGGGTGATTACCAATTTAACAGAAACTGTCTTTTAAGAATGGGGCACAGCTAATGTTAACTGATGTTACTGTGACAAGATGAATGAAATCGTCTGAACAGCTGACCTCATTCGTGTAGATTACGTGGAATGATGATGATGGTGGTTACAATCACAACCTCTGTCCAGCTGATAGACTGAGAGTGTATGCCATGAGGGGGAAAATAAGCCTAGGAGAGTGCTATTACATGCCCTAAAATGGAATAGCAGCAGATTTGTTACTAGAGGTACAATTTGGATTCCCCATTTGCTTGTTTTCACTCTAAACAATTGTAGGTGAGTCAGAATTTACTGTCAAATTTCTGATGGCTGCACTGTTCATGCTTTGTGATAAACAGTCTATATTTCTAGATTCTTTGTCAAGTAGTTCGTTACAACCAGCCCGATTGAATTTTCTTTTAAAAAAGTTATTGTACTTTTTTTGTATACAAATACTGCACTAAGCACTTCATACATATTTCATTTTTCTAATATCCAAATGAAGGCAATGTTATTGTCACCCTATTTTATTTTATTTTATTTATTTTTAATTTTATTTTAGAGAGTGTGTGAACAGGGGAGAGGGACAGAGGGAGGGAGAGAGAATCCCAAGCAAGCTTCACACTCAGGGTGGAGCCCAAACGGGGCTTGATTCCACAACACTGAGACCTGAGCCAAAATCAGGAGTCACTTAACCAAATGAGCCACCCGGGCACCATGTCACTCCTACATTTTAAGTGTTGGAACAGAAAGCTAATAAGAGCCTAAGTTCCTACCATAAATAGGACTGGCCACCTACATCTCACTTAAGCCACAGTTGTATTAGGTTTTTCTTCATATACAGCTAAGTTTAATCCTAACTGATATACTGGCCTATTAAGATTCTAAAGAAAAAGAGAATTAAGAGAAGTTTACATGCTAGACAATTTACAAATAATAACTCAAGTAATTCTTACACTTAGAAAAGATATGATACACCCATGTCATAGTTGAGAAAAAAGAGTCTCAAAGAAGTTGTCTTACTTTTATGATGAGAACTTTGGAATCCAGAAAAGTTGTTTAGCATCATGCAGGTAGTAAATGCAGGTCAAGCACAGGTATTCCTAGTTCCAAATCCCTTGCTTATAATTATACCATATTGCCTTAGAATATAAAAATAAAATTCCCAACCTCCCTGTATTCAAAATCACATGATTACTCAAGTTAGGAAAGGAAGAGAGAGGGAACAGATAAATCTGTTGCTGCCTAGAGAAAGTGATGTGGCATTCACTATGTGTTAAATGAAGAATGAAGGAATGAGAACTTCCTTTATACTAGTTCTGCCAAAAGCTATATCTGACCTAAAACACCAACTACAATGATAACGGAACTCTCTCTCTCTTTTATCAAAACCATCCAAACAAACAAAAAAAAAATACCCATTGAGAAGATTTGAAAATGCCAGACAGCAAATAAATTGGGATGTGGTAGGAACTGTAAATTTGGGGATTAAGGGAAAGTCTCATAATGAATATTGAGATCATTCCCCTATCAGCTCTACTCCTATGCCCAACTCCAAAATTAGCAGCAGAGGGGGAGGTTGGGGGATCCTTCTCCAGCAAAATCAAACCAGTGTAGACCTACAGAAAAGTAGTTGGATGGCCCAGTGAAAAAAGTTAGCCGGTTATTCTTTTGTGCTACAGAGGTGCCCATTAGTTCATGGATGCACTAATATGTGGTTTTCTATCAACTCTTTAATGGCTGACTGTGAACAGAGAGCTAAGAACTATCCGATGGTTTAATATAGAGAAAAAAAAAAAAAAAGAACAGGACTGGTAGGAAATCTGGACCGTGGAAAATATGAATATCTTTAGAGGGATAGAGAAGATATTTTACTAATAAATCGACAACAGAATGCTGCAAAAAATGAAACAATCTGAAAAAATGAAGTGTTTTTAAAATTAATATATGCCAGCCAAAATTTTAATCAAAGTGTTAAATGATGCAGGCAAAAAATATCCCAGAAAGAACAAAAATAGAAAGAGATGAACAGATGAAATATTTTGGAACATTTCGTGAACCAAAAATGAGGGCTAACATATAATTAATAGGCATCCTAGAAGGGGAGAATAGAGAAAATACTGGCAAGGAAGTTATTTTTTAAAAAATAAAAAAAATTTCAAAAAAAATGAACATAATTTCAAAATGAAAGGCCTTCTGTGTACCTAGCAAACTGATTAAACAAAAGACCATGGCAAAGTGAGTTGTAACGAAATTTTGGAATGTTAGCCATAAAGAGATGACATTGAACTTCTAGACTGCCATATTTCAAGATAGGAGAATAGAGCAATAGCTTTCAAGCTTGGAGGGGAGAAAGACTCTAAATTTGCCTTTTCTCTGGAAACTATTGGAGGATGTGCTTCACCAAAACATGGTTGTAAAGGAAAAACAGATCTAATGTTGGAGAAAGGATAAAGTAATTCTTAGGATGACTCAAAAGGAAACACAGGAGGCAATTACTGTGTAGCAGGCCTAGAAGTTGCCAGTCCAGATTGAAACCAGACGATAAAGAACTTGAGGAGGTTTGATGAAAAAACAGATATTTTACTTGTTAGATTTGACTGGGTGAGAAATTATATTAAGAGGCACACTTTGGGGGCATGAGTCAGTAATTAGATTAAAAAGCCAAACAAAAGAAGAAATTATGACATTATTAATTTTTAAAAATGTGCATAGTAACAACAACAAAAATTGTAGATAGGGTTTTAACTCCAAATTGATAAAACTATTACATGGATTGGGGGAAGAGAGAAGAAGGAGGGTGTGTGTGTGTGCATGTATGTGTGTTAAGAGCTAAAATCTTCATACCATTGTAAGAGATCAATAGATAATTTTTTTTTTAATTTTTTTTTCAACGTTTTTTATTTATTTTTGGGACAGAGAGAGACAGAGCATGAACGGGGGAGGGGCAGAGAGAGAGGGAGACACAGAATCGGAAACAGGCTCCAGGCTCTGAGCCATCAGCCCAGAGCCCGACGCGGGGCTCGAACTCGTGGACCGCGAGATCGTGACCTGGCTGAAGTCGGACGCTTAACCGACTACGCCACCCAGGCGCCCCTAGATAATGTTTTAAATTAATAAATCACAATATAGCTACATAGCAGTAAACACAGTTCAAAGCATTGAGAAAGGAGTTGTATGATTATGAGCATGGAAGCGAATGGAGGGACTAATATATATATTGAAATGTAGTGTTTTTAGTAGTGGTTAAATTCACTAGGAACCATATACTCCTATTGTTTTGAGTTTTAAAAAGTTTGTAAAAATTTCCCATCCTTGCTGCTGAATCTATCAGTGTCCTCTTCAGCTTGGCAATGCCTCCCCTGTCTGTCCTAAAGTGTCCTTTCAGTAAATGTAGAATTGGGCTAAAACCAGTACAGTGCACCCTCAGAGTTCTTAGGAAGTTAAGAATTTATTCCCCCCGTAATGCTGCTTTTTCAGTTCTGAGCACAGCAAAGACATGTTACATAACTTGGAGTTTCAACAAACACCTGGAAATCAGGCTGTGTGTATTGCTCAGATGAGACCAGACATGAAGAGATTGGTAGTGACAAGTGGTGTCACTTCTCTCTCTGACAGCAGGCAAGTGGCGCACTGTATATACAAGGTCTGATACCATGCTTTCAAGATGAAAAAAAAAAATGAAAAGGCAAGTGAAAAATAACATTTCAGGAAGAGCTATCTGGGAAAATAATGGCAAATTACACATGATTTAGCTTTGCTCTTAGCTTTTATAAAGACCCAAGAACTATGAACTGAGCAGTTGAGCCCCAATTAAGTCTCCTCTTGATCTCTGTGCTGCACACCCAATTCTCAGGCTACGTTTTAAAAAGGCATCATAACTGCCTCTAATTCATCTGCACTTTTCCCTGCCTTGCTTCCTCTTTTTTCTAATTTCTCCTTTTTTTTTTCCTTGAGTAAAGGAGGTTAATATGAGTCATTAAGAATTAAAAAATAATTACACAATGAAAAAAAATAGTTCAGGTGAGTTTTAATTAGAGCCTAATTTGATGGGATTTGAACCCAGTACCCTGGAAATGTACAACAGTAACTTTAGCCATTAAATTGCATGGCCTTTGTTTAAACTCGGCAAGAATTTGGAGAGATTATTTTGGCTGCTTGAAGACACCATATTTTTTCCATTAATGCCAGGGAAATATATTGAGCGACTAAATATTACTAATAAAAATAAATGTGAAAGTTGTAAATTTCAAACACTATAAGACCTGAAGTTCATACCTGAATTTCCACATGTGTATGTGACATTTCATTAAGCTTAAAACTGAAGACACACTGTATTATATCTGACCTCTTTAAGAAAGGAACCTAAATATTTCCACAATTTGTCATCCGTGGGAATCTAACAATAATAAGGCAGAGAATGTGAAAGGGTCTCCTCTAAGCCCCTCTGTGGTCCTGTGCTCTGATGTGAGGCATTACCCTGCCCTCCCAGTATTACCAGTCCCTCTACTGCCTTCCAGTGGGTTGTTTTTCATCCATAAAATGGGACCAGGAAAATAAACCAATTTGGATGGGGGATTATGAAGTAGATTAATTAAAATCAACACCTACCTTAAACCTTTCTGGAAAGGGAATGCATGTTAAGAGTGAAGCAAAATTCCCAAAGGGATTTGATCTCATTTTGTCAGAAGGAAGTGATTCCACACTGAAACACCAGGCTGTAGGGCCTTGAGATATACCCCTGTGGTTTCATCAGAGTTCAGTCAGCCACTGGAGGGAGCCAAGACGACTCTCACAGTCTAGTCGAATATGCTGAACTAGTAGGGAAAGATAATTTGAAAATGGCATGTAAGGATGACAGAATTTGAACAAAATCCCTTTTATTTATTTATGCCAAAATCTGTGTGAATGTAAAATGCCATCTCGATCATGCTTTATTTATGGCGTAGCTTTTTCTTTGGGGAAAAAAAAAGGAAAGAAGAATCGTGTTGGCTTGAAGATCTCCTCAAACTGAACCTCATGCCTGCTGGCAAGTGAGCGATGTGGTGAGCTCGGACCGTGGAGCAAGCCATGGCACATGCCAGACCTGGTGTGGGCATGCTCTCCAACTCTGCTTGCCTGGTCTGATCTGGGCAGGTTTAAAAAGGCACTTCTTGTCATTTAGTGCAGCTAGAAATCATGCCTGTGCCTCTCCATGAATAGAGGGATGTGCAATATGTAAAATTCCTAAAGACAATTTTATTTATAGCTGTTGCAAACAATGTTTATACAAAGTTTATTAAATATGTCACCCACATTGATTTATCTCAACCAATCTCTTCAATCACTAATATTTATGTGATGGGTTCAGTTGCAACAATTATTTTATGTGCTGTAGAGTGTGTTATAACTAGGGATTCACCCTGGCAATTATATGAAAGATAAAATGCTTCCTGAAGACCTCAGGGCAGACCAGGAAGTATATTATTGGACACAAGGTGGTTTTAGCTGAATGCCACAGCACTAAATTTAGAGAAAAAAATGTGGAGCTTCTTATGTTTAAAAATTAAAGCTAGTTTTGTGTCCTGTCTGAAGTTTCCTTATTACTGGAAAGGTAGCAAGCTCCTCTGCACATTTCCTTTCCAACATCCAGACCTGGGGCCTAGAAACGCTTTCTTTCTCATCATTTTGAATTTCTGTCAGCTCTTGCTCATCAGCAGCATTTATTTAGTGCCCAAAGTGGGCAGAAGAGTCTACTTGGCATTTGTAAACACCTACCAAAGAAACTAGACACATGTTACTTGCCTGGAAGGAATTTGGCATCTGATGTGAGGGGCTGAAGCAGTGTTAGCAAAGAAACCAGAATTTTCTAAAGAGCCCCAGGTAACTATTGAAGCTATAAGATGACACACTCCACAGAACAAAACAAAGCAAAAGTTGTTTCAAACCACAATTGAACGCAACTTCTTCTGTTTCCTAAGAAAGACTCAAAAGTCCTTTGTTTGGCAAAAAGACAGACCCACTTGGGTTCAGAGTAGAGCCTCAGGGCATGGTATGAAAGTAGACCATAAAACAAAGAGGTAGCTAAACTGTTTTGGCGCTGAAGTTTACCGCTGAAGGGAGAGGGGAAAAGTTTGGGTTACAGGAAGAGAAAGATGAACTACAAGGAAAGGAAAGGAATTTGGAGAAATTCTGTGCGCTAGTTGGGGCTGGGAAAGGACTTTTGAGTGCCGGCATGTGTCATATTCACGTTAGAAAATGTTGCTGTGTTGTAATGTAAGCCTGTTTCCTGTTCCCTGGTTTTGGGAAGGGGGGGGGCGGTTCAAACTGAAGTAAGTGGTTTCACAAAAGCATATAGTGATAGTCAATAAACTGAAATAATTTGGTCAAGGTAGGAATGCAGAGCCAGAAGGAACTAGAAGTGTTTTTGCTGACACTCATCTTAACTTCAAGAATCTCTGGGGAGACTGGAGGAATCCTCACTGAGAGATGAGGGGTCATCTGGGGATAATTTCATCCCCTGGACAGGATAAACCCCAGCCTAAGGGTTATGCAGCACTTTCCCAGGGGATGAGTAAGTTCTTCCATTACTTCAATGGTGGTCTGGTTTTACTCTTCCTTGCCCCCCCCCCCCACCGTTGTTGTTGTTGTTGTTGTTGTTGTTGTTGTTGTTATTATCATTTTCCAAAAACATTTATTTCTCTACCAGGAGAGTTTGTTTTTTTTTCACTGACTAAATATTCCTCTTTAGTTGCCATTGGATTTGATTTTCAGTCAGCTTTGTTTCATAGCCTTTTCTAGTGATTAACACTATAGGCAATGAAAGTGTTTGGGACCATGGGTTTGAGAATACTGATCTTATATAAAGCCAATTGCTCTCAGATAGAACCTATTGAATTTATAGAAGCTTTGTGGTCACCTCTTTTTAGGAAAGCAATTACCAAGAAGCTACATGAATCACTCAATTAATTAAGTATTCACCGAGCGATCCTGGCACCAGGCTACAACCTGGACAAATAGCCAGAGAAAGACCTCCATCTGTAGGGAGTTTGCATCTTCACGAGGAGGGAAGTAAATGATTGTTTAAGGAGAACTGTCGAAACAATATGGAGTGATTCTGATCTTTTCTGTCCAATTTATCATTTAATGCAAAGAGGGAAGATTTAACTTCAATTTGATTGTAGGTATTTGGACTTTGCTTTATATATCCATAAAATAGGATTACCTGTAAGGAAAAGTTCACAGAACCTAAGAAATTAGAGACTCTCACTGTGGCTGCTAAAGGAAAGGTTGTAACATTAATATTAAATTGGTATCCAGAAAATATATATATATATATATATATATATATATATATATATATATATATATATATATATAAATTAATTTAAAGGCTTCACAGTTTTACATATTATGATGCCATAGTATCCTTTTATACTCTTCTTATGGGGATCTTGGTGTACAACTCTTGACCAAGAATGCTCATTCAGTAGAGCCCCTCAGGGCTAAATAGAAGATCATGGTGCTGACAGAACAAGATTCTCCAAATTTCTTTGTTTTGTGAGACCATGATGACAGAGTGTTTAGAGCCTACTTTATATATTCCCTCCAAATCCCAAGTTCCTTTGACTTGCCAACCGACATTGCTATCTGATTGCCATGATTCCCTGATATATGAAATCATGGTGGAATTTCCTTGGAATTATATATCTTAAGCCATGATAGCATTCAATGACTTCCAGATGTGTTAACAATGATGGTTCATTGCGTAAGGAATTACCACAGATTATCTCCCCTTTGATTTGTCACAGTTTTGTATGGAGTTTATTACCAGTAGAAATATTAACCTAGCCTTCTACAGCAGCCTATTTTTGAGCTCTTTCGACAATATTACAAAAAAAGTCTGTCATTTTTTTTTTTTTCTGACAAAGGAATGGTCAGTGATGTCTGCCAAGCTTCCAGAAAAATGAAGAGCCATAGTCCCACTGATGTGCCTTCTGTCCTAGGCATGGAACAAATATCCAGTGTTCTAGAGACTGCCCATTCTTCACTTGAACACAATGGAAAAGGTAACAGGAGTGGTCGCATACTGTCAACAATGCACCAAGCAGGGCAGAGCAGAGTTGTGTCTGCCATCTCCACGTCGGCCGCCTTGTTGCTGCCATGCATGTGATCTCGGATTCTGCACCACAGACCTATACGAAACTAATTGTTCATGTGATTTCCTTTCTGTGCCACTGCAGATGTCCCTTTCTGTAACAATTTAATTAACACTTTAAAATAATGATGCATTAATTAATGCCAAATTACAATGAAAATCCTGGAGAATTACACTTTATATCAACATTAATGCAAAATGAGTTCCTCCTGGATAATTTTTCTTACAATGAATACAAAAAGAGATAATACTAATTAGGCCATCAATTTAAATTTACCATAATTTCAATCCATGTCATTTATCTGTTCCCCAGCACAAAACAATACCAGTCTACCATACGTTTGTATGGCAAATAGGGATGTCTGCATAGCAACCAGACCTGGGTCATTTTTAGGGTATTGTGAAGTAGGCTTGAATTGTGAATTTGTATGTCAGTTGTTGAAAACGGTGTGTGTGTGTGTGTGTGTGTGTGTGTGAGAGAGAGAGAGAGAGAGAGAGAGAGAGAGAGAGAGAGACAGATACAGAGAAACAGCGTTGAGTCCAACACTTTAGTAAAATGAAATGCTTTGACTTAAAGTTACGTGCTCAGTCTTATAATATGCATGGCATAAGTCATCAGGCTTTGTCTATCCAGTTGCATATAATTCAGTTTATTTTCCACTCTCAGGGTCATGACCCAGGAGTTAGAAGAATTGTAGCATCTCCAGGGTCATTTGTTCATGAGCAGACCTAAATCACATCTTCCCATATTCAAAAGTGACATGATGTACACCTGTTACATTTCATTTTCATTGCTTCTAATAAGGAGATGCTCCTTTCAGTATCAAGAAGAGAGAGGGCTCAGAAGGTTAATTTTACAATGCTTACTGAAGAAAGAAACGTGACGATGATTCCTCAGTTGCAACTACTTTCTTAAGTGACCCTTCACATGTGCCTTTCATGTTGAGACATGGTATCTAGAACATGCAAAATCTGTCAAACATTTTGTTTCTAAGTCAGAACACCCTTGACTAAATATTTTCATAAAATCCTAAGTATGTTATTCTTACAGAAGTCTTTCAATGGTAAGAGAACATGAGGGGGCACATTCCTTCAGGGCTTCATCTTAAATTATGCTCTCTTTTGGACAAAGAATTTCCACCCATTCCATTTTTTAAAAATTTTTTTCAGTGTTTGTTTATTTTTGAGAGACAGAGAGAGGCAGCGTGACTAGGGAAAGGGCAGAAAGAGAGGGAGACACAGAATCTGAAGCAGGCTCCAGACTCCGAGTTGTCAGCACAGAGCCCAACATGGGGCTCAAACCCATGAACCATGAGATCATGACGTGAGCCAAAGTCAGATGCTTAACTGACTGAGCCACCCAGGTGCCCTACCACCAATCCCATTTGATATGAGATCCCCACCTCTCTTATTTAGGAATCCTGATACGTGCTTTGCTAAAGTGCCATTAAAAAAAACATATTTAGTAAAATGACCAGTGATGGGGTACCATTGGATATAGAAATTTACTAACAAAACAAGTAGTCTTCCAACAATAAGAATCTCTAATTTCAGAAGGGATAACACCAGAATGTGGTCAAAATTCTTATACCTCTGGGGCATTTTCCTGTTTTTTTTTTTTTTCCTTACTCCTCAGAGCAATTTGAGTTCTCACCATGCTCCTCTTGAAGATCCTTTCCCCTTTGTATTGAATGACAAGAAAAAATTGGCTCTTTGTAGTTTAGTTGTCCCATGTTCCAAATCAGCAATGGAAATTTCTGCTTGCCCAGGTGTTCTCAAAGAAAGTAGGCAATGGGCCTAAATGAAGTCTGGCAGAAAGAAGTTAATTTTTAAAAATCAATAAGCTCTGACTTTGTTTTTATTCAGCTTTAGGGGAATACATATCAGTGACATTTACCTTGGACTATGTCTCTGTGCCCAAATAACCAGATCATATCAGGGCAGACTGGGGGCATGGGTGATCCATTCCACTTCGTAAATCTGGGTGACTTCCAGGTAATAGGTGATGAAGACAGTTGAAAACATGACCTCACAGGGCTACTTGGCATCATATAGTCATTCTTCAACCATGTGTATCTACCAGAGGCATAAAATTATGTAATTCAAAATGTGTTCCCAGGCTACACCTGTAGAGTTTTTCATAAGGATGGTAAAATCTGTAAGCGTTTCATCATGTCTGTTGTTAATTGTATGCTTGAAATTTCTTAAGATGATTCTAGAAATTAAATACCTTAGCCCAGTACCTCAAATCATGTTTGTGTGTTTGCTTGCCTCTTTCAGTATTGCCCTTCTGCTCTCTCCCTACACCATTCTGTTAATCAGGAAATGCTAGTAAACAACTATGCAAGCTCAGAAGCTTTCTGAGGTGGGCATCTGGGCGACTCAGTCAACTAAGTGTCTGACTCTTGATTTTGGCTCCGGTCATGATCTCATGGTTGGTGAGTTGAAGCCCGGTGGTGGGCTCTGTGCTGACAGCACAGAGCCTGCTTGGGATTCTCTCTCTTCCCCTCCCCACTCATTCTCTCTCTCTCTCTCTCTCTCTCTCTCTCTCTCTCTCTCTCTCTTTCTTTCTCTCTCTCAAAATAAATAAACATTTCATAAAAAATGAGATCCTGAAGTGGAACTGTTTTATAAAGGTATGGGTTGTGTCACATTGAAGGCAGATGAATGTTTTCATATCTATTCTTTTAATAGTCTCCAGCAAGGCTCTTATAAGAAGAAACTATACGGCTTGTTTCTCACAATTGGCATAACTTAATCCTTCTAGTTTCAGTTTTATTTTGAAACAACTGAATGGTGAGGGTAATGCCTCTCAAATACTGGATTATATTAGGTTAGAAATAGTGACTTCACAAAGAAAAAAAAAATGAACCTCTTCATTGCATAACCTTTCTGATTTTCTCCCTGCACATTCGTCAAAACACAGAATCAGCAGGAACCATAAGATCCTAGTGATTAAATCTCAACTTAACCTAGTGGGTAGGAACCTGTTTACACTTTTGCTGTGCTACCTTGATCCTTGACTCTGGAATTAAATGGGGATTCAAATCTCAGCTCTACCTCAGACAGGCTACTTACCCTCTCTGAGCTTCAGTTTTCTCATCTGTAAAGTGAAGACAATAATACAAATAGTTTGGAAGACTGAAAGAAAGTACTTAACATGTTTCGCACATTTAGTTCAGGTTCTGCTGGTTATTTGAAAACTCATTCATTGGTCCTGCAGACATTGATTGATTGATAACACGGTGCCAGTCACAAGCCTCTGGCAATAAAAAGATGATTAAGATAGAATGTCTATCCAAAAGAACTTCACAGTTTAGAGGTACATACAAACACAAAGGTAAATAATTAAAGTACATTGTGCTATATAATAGAGATATGAACAAAATATTAAAAAAGGAGAGACCCTAGGGAATTTGGGGAGGGATCCACATAAGTGGTGATATTTGAGTTGGAGCCCAGCAAAAAAAAAGGGCAATATCATACTAAGAAAAAGAAACAGAGGCAGATATAGGAAAGAGATGGGTTCATCATGGATAAGCTATCCCATGTGGTTAAATACACTGTAGACAGGTTCATAACAGCCTGTTTGTAAGGGGGAAAAAAAGATTCAAACAAGATTGGATGTAAATTACCAAAATTGCATTTTTTTCTATTTATAACCCTGGGCAGTTTGGCAAACATATCAAAATCCTTAGATTTTTAGGTATGCTATGCCACAGCATTCCTATTTCCAGAGATTTATCTGAAGAGAATTGGTATGAATATGAGTAAATATTTTGATATGAGTCTTTGGTTCTTACCAAGATGGCAAACCAGAAGGCCTGTCAGATCTCTCTGCCTCAAATCAGTCCTAGAGACAATAAGAATAAACGGGAAACAGACTTTGGGAATATACAATGCCACAAAACTGTGAGAAATCAATGAAACTACAGAAGACTGTTGACTTTTCACTGTGTTGTAGTGGCTGGACACAGTGAAGGGTAAGCGTCTAGAACGGGGGACACAGCACATAACTGAATATGTCAGTTAACACACAAACAGAAGAAGGTGTTTTTTTAAAGTTTATTTATTTTGAGAGAGAGAGAACGAGCGCATGAGAGAGCACAAGTAGGAGAGGGGCAGGGAGAGAATCCCAAGCAGGCTCCGCACTGTTAGTGCAGAGCCCAATGTGGAGTTCAAACTCACAAACCATGAGATTGTGACCTGAGTCAAAGTTGGTTGTTCAACTGACTGAGCAACCCATGTGCCCCCAGAAAGAAGGTTTAATTTTTGTTTGTAATCTTCTCTCCCATTCTATTAGGACCATTAATGCCTGCCATTTTGCTGATGACTCAGACTATGGATATTTAAGTCTTAGGGGCAGAATCTAGGTAGTATAGCAAAAATCCCTGATGATGTGGCATGAAGAATTGGGATGAGCAGGTTCCTTCCCATCAGCTGTCTACAGGCACCTCCTAGTCCACCCCTTCTCTCTGAGCCCCATGGCTGGTGGACTGCCGTGTAAGGAGTTGGCCTTCTGCTGTTGTTGCTTAGGCAAGACTTTCCCAGCCCAGTTGCCTGATGGGGTTGATACAATACATAGTGGTCAACAGTGATTATTCTCTGCTGTGAGTTCATACTTCCCCTTTTCGTTAAACTTGCCTACTCTGACCAAACTAAGATTTTGGTCCTTGGGCTCTTTCACTGCACATTCCACCAGACAGAATAGCTGATATTCACAGGAAAACAAGTTCTCATGGACCAAGATATGGAGGCTACTGTATTGTTTAACTTCTTTGTAGGACACACACCAAACTGGACAACATGTATCTTCTGAAAATAAATTTTTAGAATAGATAGAGGAATAATTTGAAATAAGTATGATTAAAAGGACTTATGTAATTGGGAAATAGAACCAGGAATGAGTTAAAAGATCAGATTGAGAAACTCTTCCAGAAGGCAACAGGAAATAATGAAGAGTAGAACTTACAAAAGCTAAAAGTTACACAAGATATAAGTAGAAGTTCCAATACCTAGATAGAAGAAATCTTAGGAGAGAAAAAATATGATTAGAAATATTTAAAGAAATAATGGAGAAAAATGGCTCAAAAATTTTGAAAAGTGAAAGATTTTTCAATGGGAAGTGCTTATAGAGAGACAACCAAGAGGAATAAAGAAATCCTTATACAGGGAATATCAAAAACAAAAAGGAAATTCTACATTCCAGAAAGGAAAAGTAGTTCACCTACAAAGAAAAAAGAATGAAATCAATATCAGATTTATGCACAGCAACATTGGATGGAAGAAAACAATAAAGTAATGTTTTAAAGTATTAAAAGATTTAATTACAAAGATGTTTACTGTGGCATTGCTTGTAATAGCAAAATATTGAAAGTGACCTGATTGTTCATACAATGACACACCATGAAGCCACTTAAAAATTATGTTGCAGAAAAATGTTTAAAAACATGAAAAGATATTTGCAATAAAAAAGTGGTTCTGTGAATAAAACAGATTGTATACATGTATACAATGATTCCAATTTTGGTTAAGTGGGAAGACTGAAAGAATATGTGCTAAAATTTTCATTTTTTTTTAAGTTCCAGCATAATTAACATATAGTTTTATATTAGTTTCAGGTATACAAATAGTGATTCAGCAGTTCCATATATTCCTTGGTGCTCATCGTGACAAGTGCACTCCTTAATCCCCATCACCTATTTCATCCATCCCAATCCACCTTCCCTCTGGAAACCATCAGTTCTCTATAGTTAAGAGTCTAGTTTTTTTGGTTTGTCTTTTTTCTTTCTTTGTTCATTTGTTAAATTCCACAAATGAGTGAAATCATATGGTATTTGTCTTCCTCTGATTTATTTTACTTAGCATTATAGTTTGTAGATTCACCCATGTTGTTGCAAATGGCAAGATTTTATTCTTTTTAATGGCCGAGTGATATTATGTGTGTAACTCACAACTTCTTTATCCATTCATCTATCGTTGGACACTTGGGCTGCTTCCATAATTTGGCTGTTGTATATAATGCTGCAATACACATAGAGGTGCATATGTCTTTTTGAATTAGTGTTCTCTTATTCTTTGTATAAATACCCACTAGTGGAATTGCTGGATCGTATGGTAATTCTATTTTTAATTTTTTGAAGAAACTTCAGACTGTTTTCCACAGTGGCTGCACCAGTTTACATTCCCACCAACAGTGCATGAGGGTTCTTTTTTTTTCTCAACATCCTTGCCAACACTTGTTATTTCTTGTGTTTTTGATTTTAGCCATTCTGACAAGTGTGAGGAGATATCTCATTGTGGTTTTGATTTGCATTTCATTTCCCTGATGATTAGTGATGATGGGCATCTTTTCACGTGTCTCTTGGCCATCTGTACATCTTTGAAGAAATGGCTGTTCATGTCCTCTGCCCAGTTTTAACTGGATTATTTGAGGGGGTTTTTGGTGTTGATTTGTATAAGTTTTCTATGTATTTTGGATATTAACCCTTTATCAGATATGTCATTTGCAAATGTCTTCTCATCTTTAGTTTTGTTGATTATTTCCTTTGCTGTGCAGAAGTTTTTTGTTTTAATGTAGTCTCAATAGTTTATTTTTGCTTTTCTTTCCCTTGCCTCAGGAGACATATCCAGAAAAATGTTGTATGGCCAATGTCAGAGAAATTACTACCTATGCTCTTTTCTAGGATTTTTATGGTTCCAGGTCTCACATTTAGGGCCTTAATCCATTTTGAGTCAATTTTGCATATGGTGTAAGAAAGCAGTCAAGTTTCATTCTTTTGCATGTTACTGTCCAGTTTTCCCAATACCATTTGTTGAAGAGACTGTCTTTTTTCCATTTTATATTTTTGCCTCCTTTGTTGTAGATTAACTGACCATATGATCGTGGCTTTATTTCTGGGCTCTCCATTCTGTTTTATTAATTTATAGATCTGTTTTCCTGCAAGTACCATACTGTTTTGATTACTGCTTCTCTATAGTATATCTTGAAATCTGGGATTGTGATTCCTCCAGTTTTCTTATTCTTTTTCAAGATTGCCTTGGCTATTTGGGTTCTTTTGTGTTAAATACAAATTTTAAGATTACTTATTCTAGTTCTTTGAAAAATGCTGTTGGTATTTTGATAAGGATTACATTAAATGTGTAGATTGCTTGGGGTAGTATGGACATTTTAACAATATTAATTCTTCCCATCCATGAGCATGGAATATTTTTTCCACTTTTTGTGTTGTCTTCAGTTTCTTTCATCAGTGTTTTATAGTTTTCAGAGTACAGGTTTTTTAGCTTCTTGGTTAGGTTTATTACTAGGTATTTTATGATTTTTGGTGCAATTGTAAATGGGATTATTTTCATAATTGTCTTTTCTGCTATTTTATTATTACTGTATAGAAATGCAATAGATTTCTGTATACTGATTTTGTATCATGCAACCTTACTGAATTCATTTATCAGTTCTAGTATTTTTTTGGTGGAGTATAGGGTTTTCAATAAAGTATATCATGTCATCTACAAATAGTGAGAGGTTTGCTTCTTCTTTACCAATTTGGATGCCTTTTATTTCCTTTTGTTGTCTGATTGTTGTGGGTAGGACTTCCAGTACTATGTTGAATAAAAATGGTGAGAGTGGACCTCCTTGTTTTGCTCCTGACCTTAGGAGGAAAACTGAGAGTTTGATGTTGAGTATGATGTTAACTGTGAGTTTTTCATACATGGCCTTTATTATGTTGAGGTATATTCCCTCTATCCCTATTTTGTTGACAGTTTTTATCATGAATGGATGTTGTACTTTGTCAAATGTTTTTTTCTGCATCTATTGTAATGAACATATGGTTTTTATCCTTTCTCTTGTTGATGTAATGTATCCTGATGATTGATTTGTGAATATTGAACCACTGTTGCATTCCAGGAATAAATCCCACTTGATCATGGTGAATGATTTTTTTAATGTATTATTGTATGAGGTTTGCTAATATTTTGTTGAGGATTTTTGCATCTATGTTCATCAGAGATATTGGCCTGTAGTTTTCTTTTTTGATAGTGTCTTTATCTGTTATTAGGGTACTACTGGACTTATAGAATGGATTTGGAAGCTTTCCTTGCTCTTCCATTTTTTGGAATGATTTGAGAAGAATATGTATTAACTGTTCTTTAAATGTTTGGTAGAATTCACCTGTGAAGCCATCTGGTCCTATACTTTTGTTTCTTGCGAGTTTTTTGATTACTGACTCTATTTCATTGCTAGTAATCTGTTCAAATTTTCTGTTTCTTTCTTTTTCAGTTTTGGTAGGTTATATGTTTTTAGGAATTTCTCCATTTTTTCTAGGTTGTTCAATTTGTTGGCATATAATTTTTCATAATGTCTTATAATCCTTTGAATTTCTGTGTTGTTGGTTGTTATTTTTCCTCTTTAATTCCTCGTTCTGTTTATTTCAGTTCTCTCTCTCTCTCTCTCTCTTTCAGTCTGGCTAAAGGTTTATCAATTTTATTTATCTTTATCTTTTCAAAGATCCAGCTCCTAGTTTTATTGATCTGTTCTATTGTTTTCTTTGTTTCTATTTTGTTTCTGTTGTAATATTTATTATTTCCTTCTTTCTACTGATTTTGGGTTTTGTTGTTTTCTTCTTTTTCCAACCCCTTTCGGTGTACAGTCTGGTTATTTATTTGAGATTTTTCTTACATCTTGAGGTAGGTCTGTGTTGCTATAAACTTCTTTCTAGCACAACTTTTGCTGCATCCCCAAGGTTTTGCACCATTGTGTTTCCATTACCATTTGTCCCCATGTATTTTTTTATTTCCCTTTTAATTTCTTAGTTGACTCATTCGTTGTTTACTAACATGTTATTAAACGTCTATGTATTTGTGTTTTTTCCAAAAATTTTCCTTGTGGTTGATTTCTTGTTTTGTAGCATTGTGGTTGGGAAAGATGCATGGTATGACCTTAATTTTTTTAATTAGTTGAGACTTGTTTTGTGGCCTACCATGTGTTCTGTTCTGGAGAATGTTCCATGTGCACTTGAAAAGACTGTGTATTCTGCTGTTTTAGGATGGAATGTTCTGAATATATCTGTTAGATCCATCTGGTCCAACGTGTCATTCAAAGCCACTGTTTCCTTGTTGATTTTCTGTTTGGATGATATATCCATTGATGTAAGTGGGATGTTAAAGTTCCCTACTCTTATTGTATTACTATTGGTTATTTCCTATATGTTTGTTATTAGCTGCTTTATGTATTTGGGTGCAGCCATGTTGGGTGCATAAATATTTACAAACATATCTTCTTGTTGGATTGTTCACTTTATGATTATATAGCATCCTTCTTTGTCTCTTGTTACAGTCTTTGTTTTAAAGTCTATTTTATATGATTTAAATATTACTACCCTGGCTTTCCCTTCACTTCCATTTGCATGATAAATTTTTTTCCCTTCACTTTCAATCTGCATGTGTCTTTAGGTCTGAAATAAGTCTCTTCTAGGCACTGTATTGATGGATCTTGCATTTTTATCCATTCCATCACCCTGTGTCTTTTGGTTGGAGTGTTTAATTCATTTACATTCAAAGTAATTACTGAAAGATATGTACATATTGTCATTTTGCTACTTGTTTTATGGTTGTTTTGTAGCTTCTCTCTGTTCCTTTCTTCTTTCGCTCTCTTCTCCCAAGGTTTGCTGGCTTTCTTTAGTGATATAATTTATTTTCTTTCTTTTTATTTTTTTGCACTTCTCTTGTTTTTGATTTGTGGTTACCATTAGGTTTATACATAACATCTTCTGCCTATAGCAGTCTATATTAAGTTGATGGTCCCATTCTTTACTCTGCCCTGCCCTTCTTCATGTTTTAGGTATATGTTGTCATACTTTATATCCTTTTACTTTGTGTGTCCCTTGATTGATTTTTATAGATATACTTATTTTTACTGCTTTTATGTTTCTTACTTTCTTATTCTTTCTTATGGTCTTTCTTTTCCATTCAAAGAATCTCCTTTAATATTTTTCATAGGACGCATTTAATGGTGCTGAATTCCTTTAACTTTTGTTGGTCTGGGAAACTCTTTATCTTTTCTTCTATTCTGAATGATAGCCTCGCTGGATAGAGTATTCTTGGTTGCAGGTTTTTTCTTTTAGCACTTTGACTATATCATGCTACTCCCTCTGGTCTATAAATTTTCTGCTAAAAAATCAGCTGATAGCCTTATGGATTCCTTATATGTAAATGTTTCCTCTTTCTGTTTTTAAAATTCTCTATCACTACCTTTTGCCATTTTAATTACTGTATGTCTTGATATTACTGTATGATTGACTTCCTTGGGTTGATTTTGTTGGGGGACCTCTGTCCAGATCTGGATATCTGGTTCCTTCCCCAGATTCAGGAAGTTTTCAGCTATTATTTCTTCAAACAAGTTTTCTGCCCCCTTTTCTGTTTCTTCTCCTTCTGGGATCTCTATAATGCTTGATGGTGTCACTGAGTTCCCTGTATCCATTTACATTTATTATTATTGTTATTATTTCCTCTGGTGTTCAGCTTGATTGCTTTCTGTTATGCAGTTCTCCAAGTCACAGATCTGTTCTTCTGCTTTCTCTAGTATTTGGTCCTTCTAGTGTATTTTTAATTTCAGTTATGGAGGTCTTCATCTCTGATTGGTTTTCTATCTCACTGGGGTCTTGCACTCTTTTCTCAAGTCCAGTGAGTGTATTTATGACTGTTACTTTAAATTCTCTATCAGGCATGTTACTTAACTCTGTCATTTATCTCTCTCACTCAAAATCTCAGGATTTTGTCCTGTTTTGTCATTTGGTACATTTTCCTCTGTCTCCTCATTTTGTCTAACTCTCTGTGTCTGCTTCTGTGTTAGGAATGTCAGCTATGTCTCCTGCTCTTCAAATCAATGGGCTTATGAAGAAGAGGTCCTATAGTGTCCTGTAGTGTAGTGTTCTCAGTTCACCAGAACCTGGCACTTCAAGGGTGTCTCCTATGTGTGTGCATGTTCCCTACTTTTGTGGCTGAGCCATGTTTCCTTTTAGTCCAGTCATCTGCAATGGCTCTCTTTGCCTATTGTGGGCAGGATTTGGTCCCTCTGTTATTAATGAGCCAGTCTGAGGCCACTTTGGGCTTGAGTTGAGTCAGACTAGGCATTTGCCAGAGATATGGTAGCATGATATGCAGGATGCTTTCCCTATGTTGTCCCCTGAGAAGCTCTGTTGGTGTCTGGGGCCTGCAGTCAGACCACATGTCTTCCCCTAGCCCACTTCTGGGGCCACAGTTGGAGTAGTGTATGTGATTATCTTCCCCTTTCCCCAGGGCAGGAGTCACATTGGAGTGGTGATGGTCCCTTTTTGGGCTGCTTGCACACTGCCAGGCTTATGCCACCACTTTGGATGGGCTCTGGCCAAAGGCCAGAGGGCGTATTAGATGAGGCAAGTCTGCCAGAGAATGCAGGGGTGGGGTGCACAGTGTTAACAATATTTGTGGGATCTAGAGCCACTTTAGAAAACTCCTGCCACAGGAATAGAGGGAGCAAGTCCACAGGAGAATGTGGGGGTGGGCACACTGTGCCAGCAAGATTTGAACATGTCTGCTGCAGGAGGAGACCTATAATGGAGGCCTGGCTGGAGAGATTGTGTCGATCGGAGAATATGGGGGGAATGCACTATTAATAAGGTAGGTGGTAAGTGTTGCACTGTGCTGGTTCCTGCAAGTGTCCATGTGTTTTGGCTGGGGGATGGGAGGGAAATGGCACCCGCCATCTACTTTTTCTTGAAGAAGTGTCCTAAAGATCCCTGCCCCATCATCATAGCTCTGAGATTAGTAAATAAATCTCCTTCTCACGTACCCCAGGCATTTTCTAAACTGCTGCTTCTATGCTGTATCTCTGCAGGGCTGTTTGTTGTTCTCTCTCATTAAGGGCAGGGACTCAGTTTCCCATCACCGTCTTGACTCTCCCAGAGCTGACCCCTCTGGTTTTCAAACCCAGCTGTTATGGGCATTTGTCTTTTCCATGTGGGTTCCCTATGCCTGGGGTGCTTGGTGTGAGGGTCTATTTTTGTTGTCTCTTCAGGCCTGTGATATCTCTCCCTTCCATGAACAGTCACATGGGTCCATTTAGGTCCTGTGTCTCTGCCCTTCCTACCCATGAGGCCTCTTCTCTCCATTTGGCTGTGGAGAATATGCTCTGCCAATTTTCAGTCATATTCTGGGTTATTTACACTGGTGTGGGTGTTATCTAATTCTGTCTGTGGGAGTGGGTGAGCTTAGGATCTTATTCTGCCATCTTCTCTGGAGGTCAAAAATTTTATTTTTTATTTCTGAGAGTGAGATAGGACAAGAGATAATATTATTTCCTTTTTGTTTTTTTTAAACCATATACATTTTTTTCCTGATGTGCTTTTACTACTTGAAGAGGAAAAAAAATGGTGCTTAACTATTGGTTTAAATTTGATAGAACTCTGTGATGAGATACTAATTGAGAGCAATTTTAGTCAGACTTTAGACACTTGGAAGGTGCTGCACCAGTCCTGGTGAGATGTGACAAGGCTTGAGTTTAAGTAAGACAGTGGCAAAGGGGATGGATCCAGCAGGTTCTATTGGATTGACACTCAGGAAAAGTGAACAGGAATTGGTTAGCAATTAGATAGGGGACATGTCAAGGATGACTCTGAAGTTTCTAGCTCTCTGATATTTTACTTATCAGCTCCTAAATTTAGGTCTGAAATAACTATTATATATGCCCTTCTAAAGAAATGTTGTGATACAAAAGGCAGATATTTATACTACATTTCCAGCAGCTCCTCTATGAAAACACTTTTGAAGCTGATTTGTATGTACACGTACATTGTGAACTACAGATATCTTATTTTCAAGAAAAACATGTTCTACAAACTCTTTCCCCACCTGTGTCATTAAGCAAAAGCAATTGCTCTATTCACCACTCACCTCTGTCTGAGTTCTTTTGAATGCAGGTTCAAAGGCACATTCCATGAATATATCTTTTTTCCCATGTGTGTTGAAACCTGCTGGCAAATATTTCATACCCCTATGGAAAACTGGGCCAAGTACATGAATAGACAATTTACAATAGAAACACAACAAATGACAAGTATCCATAAGAAAAAAATGTTCTGTTACCTAAGTAATGAAAATTAAAACTAGTTTCAAAATAGCAAAAATAATCTCCTTAAAAAAATCTCTTAAAAAGGTAATGTGCAGTGGTTTCATGATGTTGGTGAGAAAAACATTTCCTTACATGGCTAGTACACTTTCTGGAAAAATTCACTACATGAGAAAATTAGGCATACAGTTAAAGGTTAGTTAATTAATGTCTAAAATGGGCAACAATATGATAATGGCTAAATAAATTATATATCTACTAAAGGCACATTTTCCAAAAAAATGTTTAATGACAGGATAATATTCATGCTACATAAGTGACAAACTTTATATGTCACAGAATTTCTATTTTTATCTATTTTTGTTTATTAAAAAAATTATGTTTATTTATTTTTGAGAGACAGAGAGAGAGTGTCAAGCAGGGGAGGGGTAGAGAGAGCTGTTAGCACAGGACCCAGTGTGGGGCTTGAACTCAACAATGGTAGATCATGACCTGAGCAGAAGTCAGATGCTTAACTGAGCCACCCAAGTGCCCCGAGAATTCTTATTTTTAAAGGATTTATTTGTGCATTAAAAAAAAGGGGAGATGGAAAAAATAATCTGAAATATTGAGTATTTCAATATTCAAATAATCAGTATTAAGTATTTCAGTTATTGAGTGTTCCTAAATGGTGGTATTATTGACAATTTTTACTATCATTATTCTGCTTTTTTAAGTTTCTAAAATGAAGCACAAATATTTTTAAATCAAACAATTATTAAAAACGATCTATTTCTAATATAATTTCAGTTATGTTTAATATTCTTTTAAATTCATCTGGCTTTGTATACATAGTACATACATAAATAGATAACAGGCACAGAAACCAAAATCAGTTCAGTAATTTGGGAAAATTAGCACATGGCTATAGACATGTTTATTTAAGTACAGTGTTGTCTAGGAATTGCTCACCATTTAGTCAGAATTTACTGAAAAGCATAAATTCATAGCATATCAGAGATGGAAGGGACTGAGAAGTGATATAGTACAAACCCTCATTTTGTAAGTGGGTTTTGTGAAAATTTACTTTCACCGTGAGACACTGGGAAGCCATTGAAGGCTTTCAAATGCAATAGTGAGATCATTAGATAATTTTGGTAATAATGTGGATAGTTGATTGGTGAGGTAATAGTTGAGGGACAGGATATCCAGATAGAAAGCTACTTTAATAATGCAGGGAGGAAGTAATAAACCCTGAATTGGGAAAGTAAACGTGGAGCTGGAGAGCAGATGGGTTTTGGAATGTATTTAGGAAGTAGAATTGACATGTTAGAGTCAGATTAATTATCATGAAAAAGAGAGAGAAGAGTTAAATATAACTGGGTTTTGTAGGTTAGGGAAGGCAGTGCCATTGCCTGCGATAAGCTATCAAATGCTTGTCCCCAGTGTCACCACATACTGGGCTTTTAATAAATATCAACTCATTGACTAATTAGGCTACATTTATGTCTTTTTTAAAGGAACCTGAGTATGAATTAATAGGTATTTACTTTTAGCTTTGTGCAGTTTTGAGAAATATTAGAGGAGACCTATAAATCAGTCACAGGACACGTGCACTGAGCTTTAAAGATGCATTAATAAAATTTACGCCAATATGTTCTGTGCCACTTTCGTCTAGGCCATCATTTTCATAGCAACAACACCAAAAGCAAGTCCTGGAGAAATAAGACTATTTTTAAGTTTTCTACTTTATATCAATTAGAAACTAATTTGAAATGTTTTAGTGTAAAGGTAGAAGATATTTCTGGTCCAGTCACCAGTTTTAATTAGTTGTTTTTAAACCAATATATTTTCTTCCTTTCTTTGGGCTCCATATGTTCTTCTCCACTGAGATGTGGATTTATACCCTCACAGAGGCACAGTAAACAGGCATATTCATAGAGTATGCTTTCTTGCAGGCATGTCCTGTTGACAGCCCCATGCATGTTAGAATGATCTTAGGAAAAGAAGATTAAAAAGTAGGAGACGTAAGAGTCCATTATTCTGTTTTACTGAAGCAGAGATTCAGCTACACATTAGAACAATCTCGAAACTATTAGACCACAGCCATCTACCTACTGCTTCTGCCACATCCTTACCAGGTGGTCAAGTCCTTGTTTGAAAATCCCACAAAAGTCCTATCTGCTCCGTAAACATACTGTAAAAGCTGATCTTTTAACAAGTTGAAATTTGTCTTCTCGTAGCTTAATACTTATTGATCTTAGTACAATGAAGCCAAGTTCCCATTATGCATACCAGCTCTTTAACTGTTCTTTAACTGGTCCTTCTTAGTGATTTCTTCTTCATTCCCTTCACTTGCTCTTAATGTGCTTTAATCTCTTCATTATCCTGATTGCTCTGTTCTGAACATGCACTAGTTTTATCCATATCCCTATTTTTTGAAGTAAATTAATTTTTTAATTATGAAAATAAAAGCCTTATTAATACAATTCCTAAATTTGATAAATGACTATGTAAAACACATTTTTAAGAAAGGCCTTCTTATTGATCTCGTGGCTCCATTGTGTTTGTGTTTAACTGAATTTCCAATCAGCCACTGGAGTTGTCTGTCTAAACTGCATTTCCAACTGCATGGGTTAAGGTCCCCAGATAAGCAACGTCAAATAGAATTATAAGTGCAAGAGAGCTACTAGAGGTATTTCCTGTCAAGTTGAAGTGGAGGGTGCTGGAGAAGGCAGTGAGAGCCTTCAGACTGAGAAGCAGGACTGACACTTGTGAAAGGAAGGGGGAACAGAAGGTGGGAAGTGAATAGGAGAAGTCTTAGGCTTTATGCTGCAAAAAAGCAAACAAAATAAACAGAATACATACAGTGTAGTAAAAGTCTTGCTAATCTCAGGTTTCTACTTCCATAAAACAAAATGACAAAATATTTGGAATAATATCTACAGTGTTCTAGGGCAAAAAAAAAATAAACTATTTGAACTAAGAATTAGTCAAAGATATATGTATTACTCAGGATTCATTTGGGAAAAAAAATTCACTATAGATACATCCAATGAAGGGGATTTTATATAAAGAATTATTTATGAGTGTTGGAAGGGCTGGGATAGCTAACAGAAGGAAAGACGCTTTGAAGAACAAAGATATGAAAGGGTGGTACTGAGAGAGTGGGAGCTGGAGTCAAAAAGCCTGTCTTTCCTGCTGCCTGTTGGAAATGCTGTTGCACTTGGGCCAAAGGAGTGCTGCTGAAGGAGTGCTACCTGGACCAAGGCTAAAGCCAAGGAAAAGAGGCTACCTGTGCCCAGTCTGCTTGAGTCTAGAATCATCCCATCCCTGCTGTTACCCATCTATAGCTACTGATGGCAATTGCCAACAACTGCCAGTATTGGAGCCAGAGGAAGAAACTTGCTCTTTTCTGCTGTCTTATCTCCCACTAGTATTTTCCATTAGTAGCACTCATTAGGAAGACAGCTGGCAAGAAGACTGAGAAATGTAGCTTGCAGACATCTAGCCTTTCTTAATGTACAGAAAAAGCACAGAAGGATGGGAAGAGGGGCTGAGGGCAAATAGGCAAATTATTGGCACAGTAGAAGGCCAGCATACTGGAAGTTATATTATAAAATACAAGTGACAATTGAGACTACATGAAAATTTCTACTTTTTTTTGTATCATAGTAAGATTTTTTCCCTATAATTTTAATTTTTTTAAATAATGCGATTGTTTTGAGCTTTAGCATATGAATTTGATATATTTTTTTTTAAAGAACTGATATCTTTTAAAAGAACTTTGCCCGTGGTGTACAAAAGATGCAAATCACAAACGCACACAAATTTATCTTTAATTCCCTTATTGCCTTCATCAATAATTGCCTTGCTTTGTCTAAGCAGAAACATAAATCACTATTTCCAAAGGAGGTCCTGGTCACTTGGGCTGGGTTGGAGGATGGAAATGAGTGAATCATGGGCTACAAAGCTTGAAGATCTTGGAAGATGTATCAAAGGAATAGCAGGTTCCTCTATCCTGAGTAACATCCTATTGGTCTCACCTCTGTTTGCATGGTTGTGACAGACAGTTCCTTGAACCTTCCATCCATCACATGCTGATAATGACTTGCTCAAAGAAAGACGTGGAGTCTCTGTGTCCTTCACTTTCTTCCTAGGTATCTTTCACTTTTTCAGAAGTTCATAGGAGTAACCCGCCTGTAGAACCAAGAGATATCAGAGTTAATGCCCTCAAGGGTATCTCCTGATCAATAGGAAACAGGGCTGATATATAGATAATTCTGGTATGTCCTCTGTAAAGGTATTGTGAGTTATTTTCTGTGCTTCTCTGAAAGTTCTGTTCAGAACTGAGCCCCATTTATCCTTCATGGAGGGCAGGACAAACATTACACTTTTATATTGTTTTTTCCCTCCTTTTTTTTGTTTCCCCTCCCTCATCTGTCCCTACTCTCTGAGATTACCTCATAAATAAACTATTTGCACAGAGGTCATTGTTTTAGATTTGGTTTTCTGGGGAAACCCAAAGATAAGTTACAGGGCAATTCATAATAGACACCCAGGTAAGCAGCATTTTGAAGCATGTGGGCAAAGGATAAAATGCCAATTAGACATTAAATATAAAACAAAAGGCATTGGTAGATTTGGAATAGGGCAGAGAAAATGGGACCCAACAGAACCTTTCTAGGTTTCCTACACCTTTCATATCAGAAGCAAGAGAGCTGCTAATGGGCTTCAGAAAACTGCTATTTTCTTTTTTTTTTGCCTCCTTACTACTCTTCCACCTACAAAAGTCTTGAGTGACTATTCTGTAACCAAAAGCAATAACACATGCACACTCCATCTATCTATAAACATATGTAATATATGTACACACTATTTTTGTTATATATAGTTTATACATATATGCATGTATATTCTTTATTGTAGGCTACTTTTACAGTTAATATTTCACTTAGTGGATTTCAATATACTACCGTGAATTTTTAGCCTCACTTATTTTTTTCTCCATGGTGGTTGTCCTCTATGCCTTTATTTGATTTTTAAATTACCAGTGAGGTTTTTAAAAAAAATTTTTTTAATGTTCATTTATTTTTGAGACAGAGACAGAGCATGAATGGGGGAGGGTCAGAGAGAGAGGGAGGCACAAAATCTGAAGCAGGTTCCAGGCTCTGAGCTGTCAGCACAGAGCCCGATGTGGGGCTCGAACTCACGGACCGCAAGATCATGACCGGAGCCAATGTTGGGTGCTTAACCGACTGAGCCACCCAGGTGACCCGAAGTGAGTTTTTTTTTTTTTAACGTCCATTTATTTTTGAGAGAGAGAGAGAGGGAGAGAGAGGGAGAGCGTGAGCAGGGAAGGAGCAGAGAAAGAGAGACAGACACAGAATCTGAAGCAGGCTCTAGGCTCTGAGCTGGCAGCACAGAGTCCAATGCGGGGCTCCAACTCACAACAGTGAGATCATGACCTGAGCTGAAGTCAGACACTTACCCAACTGAGCCACCCAGGCGCCCCACCAGTAAGTTTTTTTTTAACTGCTTTGTTTTCTTTCCTGACCTCTAATTTTAAGAAAATGTCTAAGATCTCCAAAGCACTTTTTAAAGCAATTTTTATGAGCTATAATTTCTTAGACTTTGAAAAAACTTGAGATTTGTTTCTGTTACTTTTGTGTACAAAAAGCAGGTTATTAGTGCAATCTTAGAGTCATAAAATATTTTTTTAGCCATAGTGCTTTTTTTTTTAAATAGCATTTGTTGCAGAGGAGAACCTGAGAGCAACTTGATTTTAATTGTGTGGTTGAATATATACTTGGCTCTTACACCACCACCGTTCTCTCTCAATCCTGGGTTGGGTTTATTTTTTAATTAGTTAAAAATTAGATAGTTCATTCCATAAATAAATATTGTATATGTACTATCTATCAGGCAGGATTTCAGGTGGTGGGGGATACAGCAGTGAATTAAAAAAAAATCCAGCTTTCCTAGAGCTTAACCTCTAATAGAGTGAAAAAAAGCAATATAAGATATGTAAATATATGTAATATAATCTAACATAAATGCTAATGATACACTTATTAAATTTAAATATATTATCAGGATATTCTGAAGTATAAGTCTCCTCTCACTGATCTACCTTTAATGCCACTTTTCATTTTAACTCTAAAGTCTTTTATAAAGTCTGGAAACCCTAATCCTTTAGTCTCTCTCTCTAATTTTAAATTTCTGTTCACTTTTTCTTCATTTTACAAAAAGTTTTTAAGAATGTCCTTTGAGTTATTTATTTTATTTTCTGCAGTATCAATTAGTGACTCCCAGATTCCAGTGGTGGTTTAATCTGTTAGTATTCATTCTCATATCATCTTAAAGTCATCTTTTTAAATAAATTTTGTTCATTCATTCATCCATTCAAAAGATACTTGAATTTATTTTGTGCCAGTTGCTAGAGAATGCTGAGATGAAAATACTCTGAATAATATACTCTTATAGTGACAACAGGAAGCAAAAAAAAAAAAAAGAAAAAGAAAGCAATTTTCCTTTTCTGTAACGGTCTACATCTAATTGTGGGAAGAATTTGCACTTCTGTACTGGACAGTTCTTTTTTATGGGTTATCTATTGACATTTTGTGTTTACTTAACTTTGAACAAAAGATTTCTATTTCGTCCACAGGTTTGAGGATAGCCAGGATGGAGGGAATAGACTCAGTTCATAACAGACCAAGATCCTGGCAGGCAACCCACCTGCTCATTGACACTGGAGGGCCCCTGAATTCATAAAGGGATGAGTTGCTGGCTTCACTAAATTATATTTATGTATTCATTTGTCCATATCTTTTAGTTATGTATTTGTTCATCCAACCAATTTTTGCCGTGGAGTCCAATTTGAAGAACATGAGAAAGAGTTGTTAAAGATTTATCAAGTTGCTTGTGGAACTTTGAAGCATATGGACCATGGGAACTGGTGGAAACCTAGGCAGAACATGTTGCTTGTGTTTTTACCTTTAAAATAGATATTTTCTTAAGGAAGTTTGTGATGCTGGCACACCCTGAATTTGTGGCTCAGTCTACATGAAGAAATGGTCTAAGTGAGGAAGAAATGAAGTGAGAAAAATGGAGAAGTCTCTGAATAGAAATTAGTTCTTAGTCCTGACCCATTGGAAAAGAATTTCGAAAGCATTTCTTCCAGAATCAAAATACTGATTTCTCATTTCATAGTGGAATTACGTTGAATATAATTTATTTGTCAGGTAGTTTCATAATTCTATTAATGTTCTATTGCTTATTGGCTCTCCAAATCTTTACATGAGAAATTTCCCAGTCTGTTAGTTTGGAACTCCAAAAGATTATTCATCACTTTATTATAAAAAATAACAAATACAAAGTAAAATTGAGACTTTGTAGTAAACAGTAAACTTTGCTGTATGTTTGAAATTAACATTTTACTATACTTGGTTTATCACATATAAAGTCATTTGTCATCCCTTCATTCATTAACCCATCTTACTTTTTTATAATTGCAGAATTCCTTTTCTCCCTAAATACATTAGCATTCATAACATTAACTAGGATTTAATATTTTTGCAGTTGTTAATGTAAAACTCACATACAATGAAATGCACAAATTTAAGTGTACATTTGGTGGGTTTTAACAAATGTTGTATAACTCAAGCCTCTGTCAAGATATGGAGCATTACCATCACAAAGTCCTTTCATGGGTTTCTCTGTCAGTTTCTCCCCTGGGCCTGTAGTTTCGTGTGTTTTTTTTGTTGTTCTTGTTGTTTTGGGGTGTGTGTGTGTGTATGTGTGTGTGTGTGTGAAGTCTTTTGATGGCTGATTTAATTTATTAATTAAACATAGGCTAGGTCATATTTTCAGTTTCATTTAATCAGTTTGTTAAACTGTCCTGCTCTCCCCAGGATTTATCTATTTCATATATGTTGTCAATAATTTTTTTTGACATAGAACTGATAACATTGTTTTATAATCCTTTTTAATGTCTGTATGATCAGTAGTGATGATAATTTTTCATTCCTCTTATTTGTAATTTTGTGTTCTTTATGTTTTTTCTTGATCAGTCTAGCTAGAAAATTTTTATTTTGCTGAGCTTCTCAAAAAACAACTTTTGGCTTTATTAACTTCTCTGTTGTATGTTTTAATATTTCATTAATATCTGCTGTTATTTTTTTTTTAATTTTTTAAAAATTTACATCCAAGTTAGTTAGCATATAGTACAACAATGATTTCAGGAGTAGATTCCTTAGTTCCCCTTACCCATTTAGCCCATCCCCCCTCCCACACCCCCTCTAGTAACCCTCTGTTTGTTCTCCATATTTATGGAGTCTCTTCTGTTTTGTCCCCCTCCCTGTTTTTATATTATTTTTGCTTCCCTTCCCTTATGTTCATCTGGTTTGTCTCTTAAAGTCCTCATATGAGTGAAGTCATATGATATTTGTCTTTCTCTGACTAATTTCGCTTAGCATAATACCCTCCAGTTCCATCCACATAGTTGCAAATGGCAAGATTTCATTCTTTTTGATTGCTGAGTAATACTCCATTGTATGTATATACCACATCTTTTTTTTTTAATCTTTTAACTTTTATTTTTGAGACAGAGAGAGACAGAGCATGAATGGGGGAGGGTCAGAGACAGGGAGACACAGAATCTGAAATAGGCTCCAGACTCTGAGCTGTCAGCACAGATCCTGACGCGGGGCTCGAACTCACAGACCGCGAAATCATGACCTGAGCTGAAGTGGGCCGCTTAACTGACTGAGCCACCCAGGTGCCCCGAATACCACATCTTCTTTATCCATTCATCCATTGATGGACATTTGGGCTCTTTCCATACTTTGGCTATTGTTGATAGTGCTGCTATAAACATAGGGGTGCATGTGTCCTTAGAAACAGCACACCTGTATCCCTTGGATAAATACCTAGTAGTGCAGTTGCTGGGTCGTAGGGTAGTTCTATTTTTAGATTATTGAGGAACCTCCATACTGCTTTCCAGATTGGCTGCACCAGTTTGCATTCCCACCAACAGTGCAAAAGAGATCCTGTTTCTTTGCATCCTCGCCAACATCTGTTGTTGCCTGGGTTGTTGATGTTAGCCATTCTGACAGGTGTAAGGTGGTATCTCATTGTGGTTTTGATTTGTATTTCCCTGATGATGAGTGATGTTGAGAATTTTTTCATATGTCAGTTGGCCATCTGGATGTTTTCTTTGGAGAAGTGTCCATTCATGTCTTTTGCCCATTTCTTCACTGGATTATA